>NW_026644607.1:672891-1345782 GCF_030020395.1 Manis pentadactyla | reverse complement strand
TGTGAATGTGTGGGAGTGGGTGTTTGTGGGTGTGTATAAGAACTGTTGCGAGATTGTGTGATATTGAGTGTGTGTTTGGGTGTCTATGTGGTTTCATGCATGTGTGTGGGACTGAACGTGCGGGTCTGGGCGTGTGTCTGTGTGAGTGTGTGAGTGGAATGGGGTGAAATATGATGCAACAAAGGTTCCTGAGAGGTTTGAAAGCGATATTGGCCTTCTCTGATGGAACGGAAAGCCATAGAACGTGGTGGGAGGCTACAGATAGAAGAGCAATGTTGTGGAACGGACTGTAATGCAGTGTATTGTGATGCAATAGATGGTGCCTGTGTGTTATGGAAAAGAATGGATCCTTCTTTGATGGAATGAAACGCAGTAGAACGTGGTGGATTGTTGCGGAATGGAGTGGAATGCAGTGCATTGTGACGCAAGGGAGGGAAACTGAGCGGTTTGGACACGAAGGGAGCCTTCTTTCCAGGAATGGAAGGCAGTAAAAGGTGAAAGATTGTCAGGTACTGGAGTAGAATATTGTGGAGTGGAGTCGAACGGGGTGCCATTTGATGCAATAGACGGTTTCTCATTGTGTTTTAAGCGAATGGATTTATGTGCACGTGATTGTGCAGCTGTGTGTGTTTGTGTGTCTATTTTTGATAGGGATTGAGTGTGTGCATTAGTCACTGTGTGTACGGTTTTGAGAGAGGTTGCTGTGTCAGCGTGCAGGTGTGTGCGTGGCTGAGCAAGAGTGTCTGTATATGCGAGGGTGTGACCATGTTTATAAGAGGGTGATTATATAAGTGTTTAAGTGTGTGTGTGAGAGTTTGACAGCATTTGAATGTATGAGTGCGTGTGAGCATGTTACTGTGTGAGTGTCTCTGTGTAGTTTTGTAAGTGTATGTGACATTTTGTCTGAGTGCGTGAGTCTGTAAGTGTGTTGGTGTGAGTGATTGTGTGCGTGATATTGTGCGCACGTCTGTGTCTGTGCGTTTGTCAGCATTCGTGTGTGTGTCTGTGTGTGACAGTTTGTGTGTCTGTGTTTATGGAGGTGTGTGTCTGTGTGAGTGGGTGTGATACTGAATATGAGATAGTGTGAGTTTCTTCGAGTGTGAGTGTGTAAGTGTGCAAGGTGCAGTGTCTCAGTGTGTGAATGTGAAATAAGGTCTTATGTGATTGTGTTTTATTTATTGTGAGGAGAGTTTTACTCTTCAGGTGAGTGTGTAAATGTGAGAGACCATTTGTGTGAGTGGGAGTGTTACTCTGCATGTATGAGGGACAGTGTGTGTTTGTGTTTGAACGGGAGTCCATGTGAGTCTTAGATTTTATGTGTGCAGTTGTGGGAGTGTGTGCGAGAGGTGAGTGGGACTGAGTGGGTGCGACTGTGTATCTCTGGTAGAGTATGTGTATGTGTGACTGAATGTATCTGTTTGAGAGAGTGTGTGTGCACGTGTGTGTTAGTGTATAAGTGTTGATATGCCTGTGTGTTTCAGTGAGGGTGAGTGTAAGTGTGTGTTAGTGTGTGCGTGAGTGTGTGTGTGTATGTGTGATTGACTGAATGTTTTCGAGATTATTGGAGATACATTGAGTGTGTGTGAGTGTGTGACTTTGTGTGTGAATGTGTGTGTGAGGGTGCACACGTGTGAGGTCTTGGTGTGAGTGTGAAACTGTGCATGTGTCAGCATGCATATGTGTGTGTGATGGTGGGTGTATGAGTGTGAATGACTGAGTGTGTAGGGCCATGAATGGGACTGAGTGTTTGTGAGTGTGTATACAAGTCTGTTGCGTGATTGTGTGTGATTGTGTTATTCTGTGTGTGTGTGGTTCGGTGGTTTTCTGTGTGTGTGGGCCTGTGCATGTGTGTGTGTGTGTGCGACTGAGTGAGAGAGTGCTTGCTTGTGCGTGTGTCTTTGTGTTGTGTCAGTGTGAGTGTTTGAGGGGAATGGGGTGAAATATGATGCCTCCAATGTTGCGATGGTTTGTGACATTTTGTGTGAGTGGGAGTGTTGGAGTGCGAGAGAGTGCGTGATTGCGTGTGAGCCTGTGAGTGTGTGTATGTGTTTGTGAGTGTGTGTGATGGTGACATTGCGTGAGGGTGCATTTGTGTCTGCATACGTGTAAGTGTGCTTTGGACATGTGTGAATGTATGTAGGTCTATGTGTGAGTGTGTGTGTTTGTGGATATGTGATGGTGTGGGTCACTGTGAGTGTGCAGGTGAGCAAGGTGCTGTGCGAGCGTGTGTCAGAGTGTGAAGGGCGTTCGTGTGTGACTGTGTGAGATAGTATGAGCAGGTGTGTTTTAGTGTTATGTGTGTGTGTTTGTGAGAGATTAGCTGTGTGAGTGGGAGTGTTACTCTGAGTGTATGTGTGACTGTGTGTTTGGGTATGTAAGAATGCGTGTGAGTGTGTTTTAGTTTGTGAGTGTGCAGGTTTAGGAGCGTGTGTGCATGAGATGTGCGACTGTATGATTGTGCGTCATTCTGCATATGTATGTGCCTGGTTGTGAATGTGTGAGCATGTGTGAGTGAATGTGTGATTTTGGGTGTGTGTTCAAGGGCATGTTAGTGTCAGAGTTCAGGAGTGCTTATGTCTGTGTGTATATCAGTGTGTGTGAGTATATGTGGGAGATGTAGGTGCATGAGTGTGAGTGTTTCTATGTGTGTCTGTGTGCGTAATGGGGTGTGACTCTATGTGTTAAGGTCTCTGTGAGTGACTGTGTGTTTGAGTGTGTGTCAGTGTGTGTGAGTTTGTGTATGACTGTGTGAGTGTGAGTTTGCACATGTGTGAGGGACTTTATTTGAGTGTGTGTCAATGTGTTTGTGTGAGAGTGTATATGTGTATGGGCGTGAGTGTGTGTGAGAGGTTTTGTGAATTTGTGTGGGAGTGCAGATGTGTGAATGTGTGGGAGTGGGTGTTTGTGGGTGTGTATAAGAACTGTTGCGAGATTGTGTGATATTGAGTGTGTGTTTGGGTGTCTATGTGGTTTCATGCATGTGTGTGGGACTGAACGTGCGGGTCTGGGCGTGTGTCTGTGTGAGTGTGTGAGTGGAATGGGGTGAAATATGATGCAACAAAGGTTCCTGAGAGGTTTGAAAGCGATATTGGCCTTCTCTGATGGAACGGAAAGCCATAGAACGTGGTGGGAGGCTACAGATAGAAGAGCAATGTTGTGGAACGGACTGTAATGCAGTGTATTGTGATGCAATAGATGGTTCCTGTGTGTTATGGAAAAGAATGGATCCTTCTTTGATGGAATGAAACGCAGTAGAACGTGGTGGATTGTTGCGGAATGGAGTGGAATGCAGTGCATTGTGACGCAAGGGAGGGAAACTGAGCGGTTTGGACACGAAGGGAGCCTTCTTTCCAGGAATGGAAGGCAGTAAAAGGTGAAAGATTGTCAGGTACTGGAGTAGAATATTGTGGAGTGGAGTCGAACGGGGTGCCATTTGATGCAATAGACGGTTTCTCATTGTGTTTTAAGCGAATGGATTTATGTGCACGTGATTGTGCAGCTGTGTGTGTTTGTGTGTCTATTTTTGATAGGGATTGAGTGTGTGCATTTGTCACTGTGTGTACGGTTTTGAGAGAGGTTGCTGTGTCAGCGTGCAGGTGTGTGCGTGGCTGAGCAAGAGTGTCTGTATATGCGAGGGTGTGACCATGTTTATAAGAGGGTGATTATATAAGTGTTTAAGTGTGTGTGTGAGAGTTTGACAGCATTTGAATGTATGAGTGCGTGTGAGCATGTTACTGTGTGAGTGTCTCTGTGTAGTTTTGTAAGTGTATGTGACATTTTGTCTGAGTGCGTGAGTCTGTAAGTGTGTTGGTGTGAGTGATTGTGTGCGTGATATTGTGCGCACGTCTGTGTCTGTGCGTTTGTCAGCATTCGTGTGTGTGTCTGTGTGTGACAGTTTGTGTGTCTGTGTTTATGGAGGTGTGTGTCTGTGTGAGTGGGTGTGATACTGAATATGAGATAGTGTGAGTTTCTTCGAGTGTGAGTGTGTAAGTGTGCAAGGTGCAGTGTCTCAGTGTGTGAATGTGAAATAAGGTCTTATGTGATTGTGTTTTATTTATTGTGAGGAGAGTTTTACTCTTCAGGTGAGTGTGTAAATGTGAGAGACCATTTGTGTGAGTGGGAGTGTTACTCTGCATGTATGAGGGACAGTGTGTGTTTGTGTTTGAACGGGAGTCCATGTGAGTCTTAGATTTTATGTGTGCAGTTGTGGGAGTGTGTGCGAGAGGTGAGTGGGACTGAGTGGGTGCGACTGTGTATCTCTGGTAGAGTATGTGTATGTGTGACTGAATGTATCTGTTTGAGAGAGTGTGTGTGCACGTGTGTGTTAGTGTATAAGTGTTGATATGCCTGTGTGTTTCAGTGAGGGTGAGTGTAAGTGTGTGTTAGTGTGTGCGTGAGTGTGTGTGTGTATGTGTGATTGACTGAATGTTTTCGAGATTATTGGAGATACATTGAGTGTGTGTGAGTGTGTGACTTTGTGTGTGAATGTGTGTGTGAGGGTGCACACGTGTGAGGTCTTGGTGTGAGTGTGAAACTGTGCATGTGTCAGCATGCATATGTGTGTGTGATGGTGGGTGTATGAGTGTGAATGACTGAGTGTGTAGGGCCATGAATGGGACTGAGTGTTTGTGAGTGTGTATACAAGTCTGTTGCGTGATTGTGTGTGATTGTGTTATTCTGTGTGTGTGTGGTTCGGTGGTTTTCTGTGTGTGTGGGCCTGTGCATGTGTGTGTGTGTGTGCGACTGAGTGAGAGAGTGCTTGCTTGTGCGTGTGTCTTTGTGTTGTGTCAGTGTGAGTGTTTGAGGGGAATGGGGTGAAATATGATGCCTCCAATGTTGCGATGGTTTGTGACATTTTGTGTGAGTGGGAGTGTTGGAGTGCGAGAGAGTGCGTGATTGCGTGTGAGCCTGTGAGTGTGTGTATGTGTTTGTGAGTGTGTGTGATGGTGACATTGCGTGAGGGTGCATTTGTGTCTGCATACGTGTAAGTGTGCTTTGGACATGTGTGAATGTATGTAGGTCTATGTGTGAGTGTGTGTGTTTGTGGATATGTGATGGTGTGGGTCACTGTGAGTGTGCAGGTGAGCAAGGTGCTGTGCGAGCGTGTGTCAGAGTGTGAAGGGCGTTCGTGTGTGACTGTGTGAGATAGTATGAGCAGGTGTGTTTTAGTGTTATGTGTGTGTGTTTGTGAGAGATTAGCTGTGTGAGTGGGAGTGTTACTCTGAGTGTATGTGTGACTGTGTGTTTGGGTATGTAAGAATGCGTGTGAGTGTGTTTTAGTTTGTGAGTGTGCAGGTTTAGGAGCGTGTGTGCATGAGATGTGCGACTGTATGATTGTGCGTCATTCTGCATATGTATGTGCCTGGTTGTGAATGTGTGAGCATGTGTGAGTGAATGTGTGATTTTGGGTGTGTGTTCAAGGGCATGTTAGTGTCAGAGTTCAGGAGTGCTTATGTCTGTGTGTATATCAGTGTGTGTGAGTATATGTGGGAGATGTAGGTGCATGAGTGTGAGTGTTTCTATGTGTGTCTGTGTGCGTAATGGGGTGTGACTCTATGTGTTAAGGTCTCTGTGAGTGACTGTGTGTTTGAGTGTGTGTCAGTGTGTGTGAGTTTGTGTATGACTGTGTGAGTGTGAGTTTGCACATGTGTGAGGGACTTTATTTGAGTGTGTGTCAATGTGTTTGTGTGAGAGTGTATATGTGTATGGGCGTGAGTGTGTGTGAGAGGTTTTGTGAATTTGTGTGGGAGTGCAGATGTGTGAATGTGTGGGAGTGGGTGTTTGTGGGTGTGTATAAGAACTGTTGCGAGATTGTGTGATATTGAGTGTGTGTTTGGGTGTCTATGTGGTTTCATGCATGTGTGTGGGACTGAACGTGCGGGTCTGGGCGTGTGTCTGTGTGAGTGTGTGAGTGGAATGGGGTGAAATATGATGCAACAAAGGTTCCTGAGAGGTTTGAAAGCGATATTGGCCTTCTCTGATGGAACGGAAAGCCATAGAACGTGGTGGGAGGCTACAGATAGAAGAGCAATGTTGTGGAACGGACTGTAATGCAGTGTATTGTGATGCAATAGATGGTGCCTGTGTGTTATGGAAAAGAATGGATCCTTCTTTGATGGAATGAAACGCAGTAGAACGTGGTGGATTGTTGCGGAATGGAGTGGAATGCAGTGCATTGTGACGCAAGGGAGGGAAACTGAGCGGTTTGGACACGAAGGGAGCCTTCTTTCCAGGAATGGAAGGCAGTAAAAGGTGAAAGATTGTCAGGTACTGGAGTAGAATATTGTGGAGTGGAGTCGAACGGGGTGCCATTTGATGCAATAGACGGTTTCTCATTGTGTTTTAAGCGAATGGATTTATGTGCACGTGATTGTGCAGCTGTGTGTGTTTGTGTGTCTATTTTTGATAGGGATTGAGTGTGTGCATTTGTCACTGTGTGTACGGTTTTGAGAGAGGTTGCTGTGTCAGCGTGCAGGTGTGTGCGTGGCTGAGCAAGAGTGTCTGTATATGCGAGGGTGTGACCATGTTTATAAGAGGGTGATTATATAAGTGTTTAAGTGTGTGTGTGAGAGTTTGACAGCATTTGAATGTATGAGTGCGTGTGAGCATGTTACTGTGTGAGTGTCTCTGTGTAGTTTTGTAAGTGTATGTGACATTTTGTCTGAGTGCGTGAGTCTGTAAGTGTGTTGGTGTGAGTGATTGTGTGCGTGATATTGTGCGCACGTCTGTGTCTGTGCGTTTGTCAGCATTCGTGTGTGTGTCTGTGTGTGACAGTTTGTGTGTCTGTGTTTATGGAGGTGTGTGTCTGTGTGAGTGGGTGTGATACTGAATATGAGATAGTGTGAGTTTCTTTGAGTGTGAGTGTGTAAGTGTGCAAGGTGCAGTGTCTCAGTGTGTGAATGTGAAGTAAGGTCTTATGTGATTGTGTTTTATTTATTGTGAGGAGAGTTTTACTCTTCAGGTGAGTGTGTAAATGTGAGAGACCATTTGTGTGAGTGGGAGTGTTACTCTGCATGTATGAGGGACAGTGTGTGTTTGTGTTTGAACGGGAGTCCATGTGAGTCTTAGATTTTATGTGTGCAGTTGTGGGAGTGTGTGCGAGAGGTGAGTGGGACTGAGTGGGTGCGACTGTGTATCTCTGGTAGAGTATGTGTATGTGTGACTGAATGTATCTGTTTGAGAGAGTGTGTGTGCACGTGTGTGTTAGTGTATAAGTGTTGATATGCCTGTGTGTTTCAGTGAGGGTGAGTGTAAGTGTGTGTTAGTGTGTGCGTGAGTGTGTGTGTGTATGTGTGATTGACTGAATGTTTTCGAGATTATTGGAGATACTTTGAGTGTGTGTGAGTGTGTGACTTTGTGTGTGAATGTGTGTGTGAGGGTGCACACGTGTGAGGGACTTGGTGTGAGTGTGAAACTGTGCATGTGTCAGCATGCATATGTGTGTGTGATGGTGTGTGTATGAGTGTGAATGACTGAGTGTGTAGGGCCATGAATGGGACTGAGTGTTTGTGAGTGTGTATACAAGTCTGTTGCGTGATTGTGTGTGATTGTGTTATTCTGTGTGTGTGTGGTTCGGTGGTTTTCTGTGTGTGTGGGCCTGTGCATGTGTGTGTGTGTGCGACTGAGTGAGAGAGTGCTTGCTTGTGCGTGTGTCTTTGTGTTGTGTCAGTGTGAGTGTTTGAGGGGAATGGGGTGAAATATGATGCCTCCAATGTTGCGATGGTTTGTGACATTTTGTGTGAGTGGGAGTGTTGGAGTGCGAGAGAGTGCGTGATTGCGTGTGAGCCTGTGAGTGTGTGTATGTGTTTGTGAGTGTGTGTGATGGTGACATTGCGTGAGGGTGCATTTGTGTCTGCATACGTGTAAGTGTGCTTTGGACATGTGTGAATGTATGTAGGTCTATGTGTGAGTGTGTGTGTTTGTGGATATGTGATGGTGTGGGTCACTGTGAGTGTGCAGGTGAGCAAGGTGCTGTGCGAGCGTGTGTCAGAGTGTGAAGGGCGTTCGTGTGTGACTGTGTGAGATAGTATGAGCAGGTGTGTTTTAGTGTTATGTGTGTGTGTTTGTGAGAGATTAGCTGTGTGAGTGGGAGTGTTACTCTGAGTGTATGTGTGACTGTGTGTTTGGGTATGTAAGAATGCGTGTGAGTGTGTTTTAGTTTGTGAGTGTGCAGGTTTAGGAGCGTGTGTGCATGAGATGTGCGACTGTATGATTGTGCGTCATTCTGCATATGTATGTGCCTGGTTGTGAATGTGTGAGCATGTGTGAGTGAATGTGTGATTTTGGGTGTGTGTTCAAGGGCATGTTAGTGTCAGAGTTCAGGAGTGCTTATGTCTGTGTGTATATCAGTGTGTGTGAGTATATGTGGGAGATGTAGGTGCATGAGTGTGAGTGTTTCTATGTGTGTCTGTGTGCGTAATGGGGTGTGACTCTATGTGTTAAGGTCTCTGTGAGTGACTGTGTGTTTGAGTGTGTGTCAGTGTGTGTGAGTTTGTGTATGACTGTGTGAGTGTGAGTTTGCACATGTGTGAGGGACTTTATTTGAGTGTGTGTCAATGTGTTTGTGTGAGAGTGTATATGTGTATGGGCGTGAGTGTGTGTGAGAGGTTTTGTGAATTTGTGTGGGAGTGCAGATGTGTGAATGTGTGGGAGTGGGTGTTTGTGGGTGTGTATAAGAACTGTTGCGAGATTGTGTGATATTGAGTGTGTGTTTGGGTGTCTATGTGGTTTCATGCATGTGTGTGGGACTGAACGTGCGGGTCTGGGCGTGTGTCTGTGTGAGTGTGTGAGTGGAATGGGGTGAAATATGATGCAACAAAGGTTCCTGAGAGGTTTGAAAGCGATATTGGCCTTCTCTGATGGAACGGAAAGCCATAGAACGTGGTGGGAGGCTACAGATAGAAGAGCAATGTTGTGGAACGGACTGTAATGCAGTGTATTGTGATGCAATAGATGGTGCCTGTGTGTTATGGAAAAGAATGGATCCTTCTTTGATGGAATGAAACGCAGTAGAACGTGGTGGATTGTTGCGGAATGGAGTGGAATGCAGTGCATTGTGACGCAAGGGAGGGAAACTGAGCGGTTTGGACACGAAGGGAGCCTTCTTTCCAGGAATGGAAGGCAGTAAAAGGTGAAAGATTGTCAGGTACTGGAGTAGAATATTGTGGAGTGGAGTCGAACGGGGTGCCATTTGATGCAATAGACGGTTTCTCATTGTGTTTTAAGCGAATGGATTTATGTGCACGTGATTGTGCAGCTGTGTGTGTTTGTGTGTCTATTTTTGATAGGGATTGAGTGTGTGCATTTGTCACTGTGTGTACGGTTTTGAGAGAGGTTGCTGTGTCAGCGTGCAGGTGTGTGCGTGGCTGAGCAAGAGTGTCTGTATATGCGAGGGTGTGACCATGTTTATAAGAGGGTGATTATATAAGTGTTTAAGTGTGTGTGTGAGAGTTTGACAGCATTTGAATGTATGAGTGCGTGTGAGCATGTTACTGTGTGAGTGTCTCTGTGTAGTTTTGTAAGTGTATGTGACATTTTGTCTGAGTGCGTGAGTCTGTAAGTGTGTTGGTGTGAGTGATTGTGTGCGTGATATTGTGCGCACGTCTGTGTCTGTGCGTTTGTCAGCATTCGTGTGTGTGTCTGTGTGTGACAGTTTGTGTGTCTGTGTTTATGGAGGTGTGTGTCTGTGTGAGTGGGTGTGATACTGAATATGAGATAGTGTGAGTTTCTTCGAGTGTGAGTGTGTAAGTGTGCAAGGTGCAGTGTCTCCGTGTGTGAATGTGAAGTAAGGCCTTATGTGATTGTGTTTTATTTATTGTGAGGAGAGTTTTACTCTTCAGGTGAGTGTGTAAATGTGAGAGACCATTTGTGTGAGTGGGAGTGTTACTCTGCATGTATGAGGGACAGTGTGTGTTTGTGTTTGAACGGGAGTCCATGTGAGTCTTAGATTTTATGTGTGCAGTTGTGGGAGTGTGTGCGAGAGGTGAGTGGGACTGAGTGGGTGCGACTGTGTATCTCTGGTAGAGTATGTGTATGTGTGACTGAATGTATCTGTTTGAGAGAGTGTGTGTGCACGTGTGTGTTAGTGTATAAGTGTTGATATGCCTGTGTGTTTCAGTGAGGGTGAGTGTAAGTGTGTGTTAGTGTGTGCGTGAGTGTGTGTGTGTATGTGTGATTGACTGAATGTTTTCGAGATTATTGGAGATACTTTGAGTGTGTGTGAGTGTGTGACTTTGTGTGTGAATGTGTGTGTGAGGGTGCACACGTGTGAGGGACTTGGTGTGAGTGTGAAACTGTGCATGTGTCAGCATGCATATGTGTGTGTGATGGTGGGTGTATGAGTGTGAATGACTGAGTGTGTAGGGCCATGAATGGGACTGAGTGTTTGTGAGTGTGTATACAAGTCTGTTGCGTGATTGTGTGTGATTGTGTTATTCTGTGTGTGTGTGGTTCGGTGGTTTTCTGTGTGTGTGGGCCTGTGCATGTGTGTGTGTGTGTGCGACTGAGTGAGAGAGTGCTTGCTTGTGCGTGTGTCTTTGTGTTGTGTCAGTGTGAGTGTTTGAGGGGAATGGGGTGAAATATGATGCCTCCAATGTTGCGATGGTTTGTGACATTTTGTGTGAGTGGGAGTGTTGGAGTGCGAGAGAGTGCGTGATTGCGTGTGAGCCTGTGAGTGTGTGTATGTGTTTGTGAGTGTGTGTGATGGTGACATTGCGTGAGGGTGCATTTGTGTCTGCATACGTGTAAGTGTGCTTTGGACATGTGTGAATGTATGTAGGTCTATGTGTGAGTGTGTGTGTTTGTGGATATATGATGGTGTGGGTCACTGTGAGTGTGCAGGTGAGCAAGGTGCTGTGCGAGCGTGTGTCAGAGTGTGAAGGGCGTTCGTGTGTGACTGTGTGAGATAGTATGAGCAGTGTGTTTTAGTGTTATGTGTGTGTGATTGTGAGAGATTAGCTGTGTGAGTGGGAGTGTTACTCTGAGTGTATGTGTGACTGTGTGTTTGGGTATGTAAGAATGCGTGTGAGTGTGTTTTAGTTTGTGAGTGTGCAGGTTTAGGAGCGTGTGTGCATGAGATGTGCGACTGTATGATTGTGCGTCATTCTGCATATGTATGTGCCTGGTTGTGAATGTGTGAGCATGTGTGAGTGAATGTGTGATTTTGGGTGTGTGTTCAAGGGCATGTTAGTGTCAGAGTTCAGGAGTGCTTATGTCTGTGTGTATATCAGTGTGTGTGAGTATATGTGGGAGATGTAGGTGCATGAGTGTGAGTGTTTCTATGTGTGTCTGTGTGCGTAATGGGGTGTGACTCTATGTGTTAAGGTCTCTGTGAGTGACTGTGTGTTTGAGTGTGTGTCAGTGTGTGTGAGTTTGTGTATGACTGTGTGAGTGTGAGTTTGCACATGTGTGAGGGACTTTATTTGAGTGTGTGTCAATGTGTTTGTGTGAGAGTGTATATGTGTATGGGCGTGAGTGTGTGTGAGAGGTTTTGTGAATTTGTGTGGGAGTGCAGATGTGTGAATGTGTGGGAGTGGGTGTTTGTGGGTGTGTATAAGAACTGTTGCGAGATTGTGTGATATTGAGTGTGTGTTTGGGTGTCTATGTGGTTTCATGCATGTGTGTGGGACTGAACGTGCGGGTCTGGGCGTGTGTCTGTGTGAGTGTGTGAGTGGAATGGGGTGAAATATGATGCAACAAAGGTTCCTGAGAGGTTTGAAAGCGATATTGGCCTTCTCTGATGGAACGGAAAGCCATAGAACGTGGTGGGAGGCTACAGATAGAAGAGCAATGTTGTGGAACGGACTGTAATGCAGTGTATTGTGATGCAATAGATGGTGCCTGTGTGTTATGGAAAAGAATGGATCCTTCTTTGATGGAATGAAACGCAGTAGAACGTGGTGGATTGTTGCGGAATGGAGTGGAATGCAGTGCATTGTGACGCAAGGGAGGGAAACTGAGCGGTTTGGACACGAAGGGAGCCTTCTTTCCAGGAATGGAAGGCAGTAAAAGGTGAAAGATTGTCAGGTACTGGAGTAGAATATTGTGGAGTGGAGTCGAACGGGGTGCCATTTGATGCAATAGACGGTTTCTCATTGTGTTTTAAGCGAATGGATTTATGTGCACGTGATTGTGCAGCTGTGTGTGTTTGTGTGTCTATTTTTGATAGGGATTGAGTGTGTGCATTTGTCACTGTGTGTACGGTTTTGAGAGAGGTTGCTGTGTCAGCGTGCAGGTGTGTGCGTGGCTGAGCAAGAGTGTCTGTATATGCGAGGGTGTGACCATGTTTATAAGAGGGTGATTATATAAGTGTTTAAGTGTGTGTGTGAGAGTTTGACAGCATTTGAATGTATGAGTGCGTGTGAGCATGTTACTGTGTGAGTGTCTCTGTGTAGTTTTGTAAGTGTATGTGACATTTTGTCTGAGTGCGTGAGTCTGTAAGTGTGTTGGTGTGAGTGATTGTGTGCGTGATATTGTGCGCACGTCTGTGTCTGTGCGTTTGTCAGCATTCGTGTGTGTGTCTGTGTGTGACAGTTTGTGTGTCTGTGTTTATGGAGGTGTGTGTCTGTGTGAGTGGGTGTGATACTGAATATGAGATAGTGTGAGTTTCTTCGAGTGTGAGTGTGTAAGTGTGCAAGGTGCAGTGTCTCCGTGTGTGAATGTGAAATAAGGTCTTATGTGATTGTGTTTTATTTATTGTGAGGAGAGTTTTACTCTTCAGGTGAGTGTGTAAATGTGAGAGACCATTTGTGTGAGTGGGAGTGTTACTCTGCATGTATGAGGGACAGTGTGTGTTTGTGTTTGAACGGGAGTCCATGTGAGTCTTAGATTTTATGTGTGCAGTTGTGGGAGTGTGTGCGAGAGGTGAGTGGGACTGAGTGGGTGCGACTGTGTATCTCTGGTAGAGTATGTGTATGTGTGACTGAATGTATCTGTTTGAGAGAGTGTGTGTGCACGTGTGTGTTAGTGTATAAGTGTTGATATGCCTGTGTGTTTCAGTGAGGGTGAGTGTAAGTGTGTGTTAGTGTGTGCGTGAGTGTGTGTGTATGTGTGATTGACTGAATGTTTTCGAGATTATTGGAGATACTTTGAGTGTGTGTGAGTGTGTGACTTTGTGTGTGAATGTGTGTGTGTGGGTGCACACGTGTGAGGGACTTGGTGTGAGTGTGAAACTGTGCATGTGTCAGCATGCATATGTGTGTGTGATGGTGGGTGTATGAGTGTGAATGACTGAGTGTGTAGGGCCATGAATGGGACTGAGTGTTTGTGAGTGTGTATACAAGTCTGTTGCGTGATTGTGTGTGATTGTGTTATTCTGTGTGTGTGTGGTTCGGTGGTTTTCTGTGTGTGTGGGCCTGTGCATGTGTGTGTGTGTGTGCGACTGAGTGAGAGAGTGCTTGCTTGTGCGTGTGTCTTTGTGTTGTGTCAGTGTGAGTGTTTGAGGGGAATGGGGTGAAATATGATGCCTCCAATGTTGCGATGGTTTGTGACATTTTGTGTGAGTGGGAGTGTTGGAGTGCGAGAGAGTGCGTGATTGCGTGTGAGCCTGTGAGTGTGTGTATGTGTTTGTGAGTGTGTGTGATGGTGACATTGCGTGAGGGTGCATTTGTGTCTGCATACGTGTAAGTGTGCTTTGGACATGTGTGAATGTATGTAGGTCTATGTGTGAGTGTGTGTGTTTGTGGATATGTGATGGTGTGGGTCACTGTGAGTGTGCAGGTGAGCAAGGTGCTGTGCGAGCGTGTGTCAGAGTGTGAAGGGCGTTCGTGTGTGACTGTGTGAGATAGTATGAGCAGTGTGTTTTAGTGTTATGTGTGTGTGATTGTGAGAGATTAGCTGTGTGAGTGGGAGTGTTACTCTGAGTGTATGTGTGACTGTGTGTTTGGGTATGTAAGAATGCGTGTGAGTGTGTTTTAGTTTGTGAGTGTGCAGGTTTAGGAGCGTGTGTGCATGAGATGTGCGACTGTATGATTGTGCGTCATTCTGCATATGTATGTGCCTGGTTGTGAATGTGTGAGCATGTGTGAGTGAATGTGTGATTTTGGGTGTGTGTTCAAGGGCATGTTAGTGTCAGAGTTCAGGAGTGCTTATGTCTGTGTGTATATCAGTGTGTGTGAGTATATGTGGGAGATGTAGGTGCATGAGTGTGAGTGTTTCTATGTGTGTCTGTGTGCGTAATGGGGTGTGACTCTATGTGTTAAGGTCTCTGTGAGTGACTGTGTGTTTGAGTGTGTGTCAGTGTGTGTGAGTTTGTGTATGACTGTGTGAGTGTGAGTTTGCACATGTGTGAGGGACTTTATTTGAGTGTGTGTCAATGTGTTTGTGTGAGAGTGTATATGTGTATGGGCGTGAGTGTGTGTGAGAGGTTTTGTGAATTTGTGTGGGAGTGCAGATGTGTGAATGTGTGGGAGTGGGTGTTTGTGGGTGTGTATAAGAACTGTTGCGAGATTGTGTGATATTGAGTGTGTGTTTGGGTGTCTATGTGGTTTCATGCATGTGTGTGGGACTGAACGTGCGGGTCTGGGCGTGTGTCTGTGTGAGTGTGTGAGTGGAATGGGGTGAAATATGATGCAACAAAGGTTCCTGAGAGGTTTGAAAGCGATATTGGCCTTCTCTGATGGAACGGAAAGCCATAGAACGTGGTGGGAGGCTACAGATAGAAGAGCAATGTTGTGGAACGGACTGTAATGCAGTGTATTGTGATGCAATAGATGGTGCCTGTGTGTTATGGAAAAGAATGGATCCTTCTTTGATGGAATGAAACGCAGTAGAACGTGGTGGATTGTTGCGGAATGGAGTGGAATGCAGTGCATTGTGACGCAAGGGAGGGAAACTGAGCGGTTTGGACACGAAGGGAGCCTTCTTTCCAGGAATGGAAGGCAGTAAAAGGTGAAAGATTGTCAGGTACTGGAGTAGAATATTGTGGAGTGGAGTCGAACGGGGTGCCATTTGATGCAATAGACGGTTTCTCATTGTGTTTTAAGCGAATGGATTTATGTGCACGTGATTGTGCAGCTGTGTGTGTTTGTGTGTCTATTTTTGATAGGGATTGAGTGTGTGCATTTGTCACTGTGTGTACGGTTTTGAGAGAGGTTGCTGTGTCAGCGTGCAGGTGTGTGCGTGGCTGAGCAAGAGTGTCTGTATATGCGAGGGTGTGACCATGTTTATAAGAGGGTGATTATATAAGTGTTTAAGTGTGTGTGTGAGAGTTTGACAGCATTTGAATGTATGAGTGCGTGTGAGCATGTTACTGTGTGAGTGTCTCTGTGTAGTTTTGTAAGTGTATGTGACATTTTGTCTGAGTGCGTGAGTCTGTAAGTGTGTTGGTGTGAGTGATTGTGTGCGTGATATTGTGCGCACGTCTGTGTCTGTGCGTTTGTCAGCATTCGTGTGTGTGTCTGTGTGTGACAGTTTGTGTGTCTGTGTTTATGGAGGTGTGTGTCTGTGTGAGTGGGTGTGATACTGAATATGAGATAGTGTGAGTTTCTTCGAGTGTGAGTGTGTAAGTGTGCAAGGTGCAGTGTCTCCGTGTGTGAATGTGAAATAAGGTCTTATGTGATTGTGTTTTATTTATTGTGAGGAGAGTTTTACTCTTCAGGTGAGTGTGTAAATGTGAGAGACCATTTGTGTGAGTGGGAGTGTTACTCTGCATGTATGAGGGACAGTGTGTGTTTGTGTTTGAACGGGAGTCCATGTGAGTCTTAGATTTTATGTGTGCAGTTGTGGGAGTGTGTGCGAGAGGTGAGTGGGACTGAGTGGGTGCGACTGTGTATCTCTGGTAGAGTATGTGTATGTGTGACTGAATGTATCTGTTTGAGAGAGTGTGTGTGCACGTGTGTGTTAGTGTATAAGTGTTGATATGCCTGTGTGTTTCAGTGAGGGTGAGTGTAAGTGTGTGTTAGTGTGTGCGTGAGTGTGTGTGTATGTGTGATTGACTGAATGTTTTCGAGATTATTGGAGATACTTTGAGTGTGTGTGAGTGTGTGACTTTGTGTGTGAATGTGTGTGTGTGGGTGCACACGTGTGAGGGACTTGGTGTGAGTGTGAAACTGTGCATGTGTCAGCATGCATATGTGTGTGTGATGGTGGGTGTATGAGTGTGAATGACTGAGTGTGTAGGGCCATGAATGGGACTGAGTGTTTGTGAGTGTGTATACAAGTCTGTTGCGTGATTGTGTGTGATTGTGTTATTCTGTGTGTGTGTGGTTCGGTGGTTTTCTGTGTGTGTGGGCCTGTGCATGTGTGTGTGTGTGTGCGACTGAGTGAGAGAGTGCTTGCTTGTGCGTGTGTCTTTGTGTTGTGTCAGTGTGAGTGTTTGAGGGGAATGGGGTGAAATATGATGCCTCCAATGTTGCGATGGTTTGTGACATTTTGTGTGAGTGGGAGTGTTGGAGTGCGAGAGAGTGCGTGATTGCGTGTGAGCCTGTGAGTGTGTGTATGTGTTTGTGAGTGTGTGTGATGGTGACATTGCGTGAGGGTGCATTTGTGTCTGCATACGTGTAAGTGTGCTTTGGACATGTGTGAATGTATGTAGGTCTATGTGTGAGTGTGTGTGTTTGTGGATATGTGATGGTGTGGGTCACTGTGAGTGTGCAGGTGAGCAAGGTGCTGTGCGAGCGTGTGTCAGAGTGTGAAGGGCGTTCGTGTGTGACTGTGTGAGATAGTATGAGCAGGTGTGTTTTAGTGTTATGTGTGTGTGATTGTGAGAGATTAGCTGTGTGAGTGGGAGTGTTACTCTGAGTGTATGTGTGACTGTGTGTTTGGGTATGTAAGAATGCGTGTGAGTGTGTTTTAGTTTGTGAGTGTGCAGGTTTAGGAGCGTGTGTGCATGAGATGTGCGACTGTATGATTGTGCGTCATTCTGCATATGTATGTGCCTGGTTGTGAATGTGTGAGCATGTGTGAGTGAATGTGTGATTTTGGGTGTGTGTTCAAGGGCATGTTAGTGTCAGAGTTCAGGAGTGCTTATGTCTGTGTGTATATCAGTGTGTGTGAGTATATGTGGGAGATGTAGGTGCATGAGTGTGAGTGTTTCTATGTGTGTCTGTGTGCGTAATGGGGTGTGACTCTATGTGTTAAGGTCTCTGTGAGTGACTGTGTGTTTGAGTGTGTGTCAGTGTGTGTGAGTTTGTGTATGACTGTGTGAGTGTGAGTTTGCACATGTGTGAGGGACTTTATTTGAGTGTGTGTCAATGTGTTTGTGTGAGAGTGTATATGTGTATGGGCGTGAGTGTGTGTGAGAGGTTTTGTGAATTTGTGTGGGAGTGCAGATGTGTGAATGTGTGGGAGTGGGTGTTTGTGGGTGTGTATAAGAACTGTTGCGAGATTGTGTGATATTGAGTGTGTGTTTGGGTGTCTATGTGGTTTCATGCATGTGTGTGGGACTGAACGTGCGGGTCTGGGCGTGTGTCTGTGTGAGTGTGTGAGTGGAATGGGGTGAAATATGATGCAACAAAGGTTCCTGAGAGGTTTGAAAGCGATATTGGCCTTCTCTGATGGAACGGAAAGCCATAGAACGTGGTGGGAGGCTACAGATAGAAGAGCAATGTTGTGGAACGGACTGTAATGCAGTGTATTGTGATGCAATAGATGGTGCCTGTGTGTTATGGAAAAGAATGGATCCTTCTTTGATGGAATGAAACGCAGTAGAACGTGGTGGATTGTTGCGGAATGGAGTGGAATGCAGTGCATTGTGACGCAAGGGAGGGAAACTGAGCGGTTTGGACACGAAGGGAGCCTTCTTTCCAGGAATGGAAGGCAGTAAAAGGTGAAAGATTGTCAGGTACTGGAGTAGAATATTGTGGAGTGGAGTCGAACGGGGTGCCATTTGATGCAATAGACGGTTTCTCATTGTGTTTTAAGCGAATGGATTTATGTGCACGTGATTGTGCAGCTGTGTGTGTTTGTGTGTCTATTTTTGATAGGGATTGAGTGTGTGCATTTGTCACTGTGTGTACGGTTTTGAGAGAGGTTGCTGTGTCAGCGTGCAGGTGTGTGCGTGGCTGAGCAAGAGTGTCTGTATATGCGAGGGTGTGACCATGTTTATAAGAGGGTGATTATATAAGTGTTTAAGTGTGTGTGTGAGAGTTTGACAGCATTTGAATGTATGAGTGCGTGTGAGCATGTTACTGTGTGAGTGTCTCTGTGTAGTTTTGTAAGTGTATGTGACATTTTGTCTGAGTGCGTGAGTCTGTAAGTGTGTTGGTGTGAGTGATTGTGTGCGTGATATTGTGCGCACGTCTGTGTCTGTGCGTTTGTCAGCATTCGTGTGTGTGTCTGTGTGTGACAGTTTGTGTGTCTGTGTTTATGGAGCTGTGTGTCTGTGTGAGTGGGTGTGATACTGAATATGAGATAGTGTGAGTTTCTTCGAGTGTGAGTGTGTAAGTGTGCAAGGTGCAGTGTCTCCGTGTGTGAATGTGAAGTAAGGCCTTATGTGATTGTGTTTTATTTATTGTGAGGAGAGTTTTACTCTTCAGGTGAGTGTGTAAATGTGAGAGACCATTTGTGTGAGTGGGAGTGTTACTCTGCATGTATGAGGGACAGTGTGTGTTTGTGTTTGAACGGGAGTCCATGTGAGTCTTAGATTTTATGTGTGCAGTTGTGGGAGTGTGTGCGAGAGGTGAGTGGGACTGAGTGGGTGCGACTGTGTATCTCTGGTAGAGTATGTGTATGTGTGACTGAATGTATCTGTTTGAGAGAGTGTGTGTGCACGTGTGTGTTAGTGTATAAGTGTTGATATGCCTGTGTGTTTCAGTGAGGGTGAGTGTAAGTGTGTGTTAGTGTGTGCGTGAGTGTGTGTGTGTATGTGTGATTGACTGAATGTTTTCGAGATTATTGGAGATACTTTGAGTGTGTGTGAGTGTGTGACTTTGTGTGTGAATGTGTGTGTGAGGGTGCACACGTGTGAGGGACTTGGTGTGAGTGTGAAACTGTGCATGTGTCAGCATGCATATGTGTGTGTGATGGTGGGTGTATGAGTGTGAATGACTGAGTGTGTAGGGCCATGAATGGGACTGAGTGTTTGTGAGTGTGTATACAAGTCTGTTGCGTGATTGTGTGTGATTGTGTTATTCTGTGTGTGTGTGGTTCAGTGGTTTTCTGTGTGTGTGGGCCTGTGCATGTGTGTGTGTGTGTGCGACTGAGTGAGAGAGTGCTTGCTTGTGCGTGTGTCTTTGTGTTGTGTCAGTGTGAGTGTTTGAGGGGAATGGGGTGAAATATGATGCCTCCAATGTTGCGATGGTTTGTGACATTTTGTGTGAGTGGGAGTGTTGGAGTGCGAGAGAGTGCGTGATTGCGTGTGAGCCTGTGAGTGTGTGTATGTGTTTGTGAGTGTGTGTGATGGTGACATTGCGTGAGGGTGCATTTGTGTCTGCATACGTGTAAGTGTGCTTTGGACATGTGTGAATGTATGTAGGTCTATGTGTGAGTGTGTGTGTTTGTGGATATGTGATGGTGTGGGTCACTGTGAGTGTGCAGGGGAGCAAGGTGCTGTGCGAGCGTGTGTCAGAGTGTGAAGGGCGTTCGTGTGTGACTGTGTGAGATAGTATGAGCAGGTGTGTTTTAGTGTTATGTGTGTGTGTTTGTGAGAGATTAGCTGTGTGAGTGGGAGTGTTACTCTGAGTGTATGTGTGACTGTGTGTTTGGGTATGTAAGAATGCGTGTGAGTGTGTTTTAGTTTGTGAGTGTGCAGGTTTAGGAGCGTGTGTGCATGAGATGTGCGACTGTATGATTGTGCGTCATTCTGCATATGTATGTGCCTGGTTGTGAATGTGTGAGCATGTGTGAGTGAATGTGTGATTTTGGGTGTGTGTTCAAGGGCATGTTAGTGTCAGAGTTCAGGAGTGCTTATGTCTGTGTGTATATCAGTGTGTGTGAGTATATGTGGGAGATGTAGGTGCATGAGTGTGAGTGTTTCTATGTGTGTCTGTGTGCGTAATGGGGTGTGACTCTATGTGTTAAGGTCTCTGTGAGTGACTGTGTGTTTGAGTGTGTGTCAGTGTGTGTGAGTTTGTGTATGACTGTGTGAGTGTGAGTTTGCACATGTGTGAGGGACTTTATTTGAGTGTGTGTCAATGTGTTTGTGTGAGAGTGTATATGTGTATGGGCGTGAGTGTGTGTGAGAGGTTTTGTGAATTTGTGTGGGAGTGCAGATGTGTGAATGTGTGGGAGTGGGTGTTTGTGGGTGTGTATAAGAACTGTTGCGAGATTGTGTGATATTGAGTGTGTGTTTGGGTGTCTATGTGGTTTCATGCATGTGTGTGGGACTGAACGTGCGGGTCTGGGCGTGTGTCTGTGTGAGTGTGTGAGTGGAATGGGGTGAAATATGATGCAACAAAGGTTCCTGAGAGGTTTGAAAGCGATATTGGCCTTCTCTGATGGAACGGAAAGCCATAGAACGTGGTGGGAGGCTACAGATAGAAGAGCAATGTTGTGGAACGGACTGTAATGCAGTGTATTGTGATGCAATAGATGGTGCCTGTGTGTTATGGAAAAGAATGGATCCTTCTTTGATGGAATGAAACGCAGTAGAACGTGGTGGATTGTTGCGGAATGGAGTGGAATGCAGTGCATTGTGACGCAAGGGAGGGAAACTGAGCGGTTTGGACACGAAGGGAGCCTTCTTTCCAGGAATGGAAGGCAGTAAAAGGTGAAAGATTGTCAGGTACTGGAGTAGAATATTGTGGAGTGGAGTCGAACGGGGTGCCATTTGATGCAATAGACGGTTTCTCACTGTGTTTTAAGCGAATGGATTTATGTGCACGTGATTGTGCAGCTGTGTGTGTTTGTGTGTCTATTTTTGATAGGGATTGAGTGTGTGCATTAGTCACTGTGTGTACGGTTTTGAGAGAGGTTGCTGTGTCAGCGTGCAGGTGTGTGCGTGGCTGAGCAAGAGTGTCTGTATATGCGAGGGTGTGACCATGTTTATAAGAGGGTGATTATATAAGTGTTTAAGTGTGTGTGTGAGAGTTTGACAGCATTTGAATGTATGAGTGCGTGTGAGCATGTTACTGTGTGAGTGTCTCTGTGTAGTTTTGTAAGTGTATGTGACATTTTGTCTGAGTGCGTGAGTCTGTAAGTGTGTTGGTGTGAGTGATTGTGTGCGTGACATTGTGCGCACGTCTGTGTCTGTGCGTTTGTCAGCATTCGTGTGTGTGTCTGTGTGTGACAGTTTGTGTGTCTGTGTTTATGGAGCTGTGTGTCTGTGTGAGTGGGTGTGATACTGAATATGAGATAGTGTGAGTTTCTTCGAGTGTGAGTGTGTAAGTGTGCAAGGTGCAGTGTCTCCGTGTGTGAATGTGAAGTAAGGCCTTATGTGATTGTGTTTTATTTATTGTGAGGAGAGTTTTACTCTTCAGGTGAGTGTGTAAATGTGAGAGACCATTTGTGTGAGTGGGAGTGTTACTCTGCATGTATGAGGGACAGTGTGTGTTTGTGTTTGAACGGGAGTCCATGTGAGTCTTAGATTTTATGTGTGCAGTTGTGGGAGTGTGTGCGAGAGGTGAGTGGGACTGAGTGGGTGCGACTGTGTATCTCTGGTAGAGTATGTGTATGTGTGACTGAATGTATCTGTTTGAGAGAGTGTGTGTGCACGTGTGTGTTAGTGTATAAGTGTTGATATGCCTGTGTGTTTCAGCGAGGGTGAGTGTAAGTGTGTGTTAGTGTGTGCGTGAGTGTGTGTGTATGTGTGATTGACTGAATGTTTTCGAGATTATTGGAGATACTTTGAGTGTGTGTGAGTGTGTGACTTTGTGTGTGAATGTGTGTGTGAGGGTGCACACGTGTGAGGGACTTGGTGTGAGTGTGAAACTGTGCATGTGTCAGCATGCATATGTGTGTGTGATGGTGGGTGTATGAGTGTGAATGACTGAGTGTGTAGGGCCATGAATGGGACTGAGTGTTTGTGAGTGTGTATACAAGTCTGTTGCGTGATTGTGTGTGATTGTGTTATTCTGTGTGTGTGTGGTTCAGTGGTTTTCTGTGTGTGTGGGCCTGTGCATGTGTGTGTGTGTGTGCGACTGAGTGAGAGAGTGCTTGCTTGTGCGTGTGTCTTTGTGTTGTGTCAGTGTGAGTGTTTGAGGGGAATGGGGTGAAATATGATGCCTCCAATGTTGCGATGGTTTGTGACATTTTGTGTGAGTGGGAGTGTTGGAGTGCGAGAGAGTGCGTGATTGCGTGTGAGCCTGTGAGTGTGTGTATGTGTTTGTGAGTGTGTGTGATGGTGACATTGCGTGAGGGTGCATTTGTGTCTGCATACGTGTAAGTGTGCTTTGGACATGTGTGAATGTATGTAGGTCTATGTGTGAGTGTGTGTGTTTGTGGATATGTGATGGTGTGGGTCACTGTGAGTGTGCAGGTGAGCAAGGTGCTGTGCGAGCGTGTGTCAGAGTGTGAAGGGCGTTCGTGTGTGACTGTGTGAGATAGTATGAGCAGGTGTGTTTTAGTGTTATGTGTGTGTGTTTGTGAGAGATTAGCTGTGTGAGTGGGAGTGTTACTCTGAGTGTATGTGTGACTGTGTGTTTGGGTATGTAAGAATGCGTGTGAGTGTGTTTTAGTTTGTGAGTGTGCAGGTTTAGGAGCGTGTGTGCATGAGATGTGCGACTGTATGATTGTGCGTCATTCTGCATATGTATGTGCCTGGTTGTGAATGTGTGAGCATGTGTGAGTGAATGTGTGATTTTGGGTGTGTGTTCAAGGGCATGTTAGTGTCAGAGTTCAGGAGTGCTTATGTCTGTGTGTATATCAGTGTGTGTGAGTATATGTGGGAGATGTAGGTGCATGAGTGTGAGTGTTTCTATGTGTGTCTGTGTGCGTAATGGGGTGTGACTCTATGTGTTAAGGTCTCTGTGAGTGACTGTGTGTTTGAGTGTGTGTCAGTGTGTGTGAGTTTGTGTATGACTGTGTGAGTGTGAGTTTGCACATGTGTGAGGGACTTTATTTGAGTGTGTGTCAATGTGTTTGTGTGAGAGTGTATATGTGTATGGGCGTGAGTGTGTGTGAGAGGTTTTGTGAATTTGTGTGGGAGTGCAGATGTGTGAATGTGTGGGAGTGGGTGTTTGTGGGTGTGTATAAGAACTGTTGCGAGATTGTGTGATATTGAGTGTGTGTTTGGGTGTCTATGTGGTTTCATGCATGTGTGTGGGACTGAACGTGCGGGTCTGGGCGTGTGTCTGTGTGAGTGTGTGAGTGGAATGGGGTGAAATATGATGCAACAAAGGTTCCTGAGAGGTTTGAAAGCGATATTGGCCTTCTCTGATGGAACGGAAAGCCATAGAACGTGGTGGGAGGCTACAGATAGAAGAGCAATGTTGTGGAACGGACTGTAATGCAGTGTATTGTGATGCAATAGATGGTGCCTGTGTGTTATGGAAAAGAATGGATCCTTCTTTGATGGAATGAAACGCAGTAGAACGTGGTGGATTGTTGCGGAATGGAGTGGAATGCAGTGCATTGTGACGCAAGGGAGGGAAACTGAGCGGTTTGGACACGAAGGGAGCCTTCTTTCCAGGAATGGAAGGCAGTAAAAGGTGAAAGATTGTCAGGTACTGGAGTAGAATATTGTGGAGTGGAGTCGAACGGGGTGCCATTTGATGCAATAGACGGTTTCTCATTGTGTTTTAAGCGAATGGATTTATGTGCACGTGATTGTGCAGCTGTGTGTGTTTGTGTGTCTATTTTTGATAGGGATTGAGTGTGTGCATTTGTCACTGTGTGTACGGTTTTGAGAGAGGTTGCTGTGTCAGCGTGCAGGTGTGTGCGTGGCTGAGCAAGAGTGTCTGTATATGCGAGGGTGTGACCATGTTTATAAGAGGGTGATTATATAAGTGTTTAAGTGTGTGTGTGAGAGTTTGACAGCATTTGAATGTATGAGTGCGTGTGAGCATGTTACTGTGTGAGTGTCTCTGTGTAGTTTTGTAAGTGTATGTGACATTTTGTCTGAGTGCGTGAGTCTGTAAGTGTGTTGGTGTGAGTGATTGTGTGCGTGATATTGTGCGCACGTCTGTGTCTGTGCGTTTGTCAGCATTCGTGTGTGTGTCTGTGTGTGACAGTTTGTGTGTCTGTGTTTATGGAGCTGTGTGTCTGTGTGAGTGGGTGTGATACTGAATATGAGATAGTGTGAGTTTCTTCGAGTGTGAGTGTGTAAGTGTGCAAGGTGCAGTGTCTCCGTGTGTGAATGTGAAGTAAGGTCTTATGTGATTGTGTTTTATTTATTGTGAGGAGAGTTTTACTCTTCAGGTGAGTGTGTAAATGTGAGAGACCATTTGTGTGAGTGGGAGTGTTACTCTGCATGTATGAGGGACAGTGTGTGTTTGTGTTTGAACGGGAGTCCATGTGAGTCTTAGATTTTATGTGTGCAGTTGTGGGAGTGTGTGCGAGAGGTGAGTGGGACTGAGTGGGTGCGACTGTGTATCTCTGGTAGAGTATGTGTATGTGTGACTGAATGTATCTGTTTGAGAGAGTGTGTGTGCACGTGTGTGTTAGTGTATAAGTGTTGATATGCCTGTGTGTTTCAGTGAGGGTGAGTGTAAGTGTGTGTTAGTGTGTGCGTGAGTGTGTGTGTGTATGTGTGATTGACTGAATGTTTTCGAGATTATTGGAGATACTTTGAGTGTGTGTGAGTGTGTGACTTTGTGTGTGAATGTGTGTGTGAGGGTGCACACGTGTGAGGGACTTGGTGTGAGTGTGAAACTGTGCATGTGTCAGCATGCATATGTGTGTGTGATGGTGGGTGTATGAGTGTGAATGACTGAGTGTGTAGGGCCATGAATGGGACTGAGTGTTTGTGAGTGTGTATACAAGTCTGTTGCGTGATTGTGTGTGATTGTGTTATTCTGTGTGTGTGTGGTTCAGTGGTTTTCTGTGTGTGTGGGCCTGTGCATGTGTGTGTGTGTGTGCGACTGAGTGAGAGAGTGCTTGCTTGTGCGTGTGTCTTTGTGTTGTGTCAGTGTGAGTGTTTGAGGGGAATGGGGTGAAATATGATGCCTCCAATGTTGCGATGGTTTGTGACATTTTGTGTGAGTGGGAGTGTTGGAGTGCGAGAGAGTGCGTGATTGCGTGTGAGCCTGTGAGTGTGTGTATGTGTTTGTGAGTGTGTGTGATGGTGACATTGCGTGAGGGTGCATTTGTGTCTGCATACGTGTAAGTGTGCTTTGGACATGTGTGAATGTATGTAGGTCTATGTGTGAGTGTGTGTGTTTGTGGATATGTGATGGTGTGGGTCACTGTGAGTGTGCAGGGGAGCAAGGTGCTGTGCGAGCGTGTGTCAGAGTGTGAAGGGCGTTCGTGTGTGACTGTGTGAGATAGTATGAGCAGGTGTGTTTTAGTGTTATGTGTGTGTGTTTGTGAGAGATTAGCTGTGTGAGTGGGAGTGTTACTCTGAGTGTATGTGTGACTGTGTGTTTGGGTATGTAAGAATGCGTGTGAGTGTGTTTTAGTTTGTGAGTGTGCAGGTTTAGGAGCGTGTGTGCATGAGATGTGCGACTGTATGATTGTGCGTCATTCTGCATATGTATGTGCCTGGTTGTGAATGTGTGAGCATGTGTGAGTGAATGTGTGATTTTGGGTGTGTGTTCAAGGGCATGTTAGTGTCAGAGTTCAGGAGTGCTTATGTCTGTGTGTATATCAGTGTGTGTGAGTATATGTGGGAGATGTAGGTGCATGAGTGTGAGTGTTTCTATGTGTGTCTGTGTGCGTAATGGGGTGTGACTCTATGTGTTAAGGTCTCTGTGAGTGACTGTGTGTTTGAGTGTGTGTCAGTGTGTGTGAGTTTGTGTATGACTGTGTGAGTGTGAGTTTGCACATGTGTGAGGGACTTTATTTGAGTGTGTGTCAATGTGTTTGTGTGAGAGTGTATATGTGTATGGGCGTGAGTGTGTGTGAGAGGTTTTGTGAATTTGTGTGGGAGTGCAGATGTGTGAATGTGTGGGAGTGGGTGTTTGTGGGTGTGTATAAGAACTGTTGCGAGATTGTGTGATATTGAGTGTGTGTTTGGGTGTCTATGTGGTTTCATGCATGTGTGTGGGACTGAACGTGCGGGTCTGGGCGTGTGTCTGTGTGAGTGTGTGAGTGGAATGGGGTGAAATATGATGCAACAAAGGTTCCTGAGAGGTTTGAAAGCGATATTGGCCTTCTCTGATGGAACGGAAAGCCATAGAACGTGGTGGGAGGCTACAGATAGAAGAGCAATGTTGTGGAACGGACTGTAATGCAGTGTATTGTGATGCAATAGATGGTGCCTGTGTGTTATGGAAAAGAATGGATCCTTCTTTGATGGAATGAAACGCAGTAGAACGTGGTGGATTGTTGCGGAATGGAGTGGAATGCAGTGCATTGTGACGCAAGGGAGGGAAACTGAGCGGTTTGGACACGAAGGGAGCCTTCTTTCCAGGAATGGAAGGCAGTAAAAGGTGAAAGATTGTCAGGTACTGGAGTAGAATATTGTGGAGTGGAGTCGAACGGGGTGCCATTTGATGCAATAGACGGTTTCTCATTGTGTTTTAAGCGAATGGATTTATGTGCACGTGATTGTGCAGCTGTGTGTGTTTGTGTGTCTATTTTTGATAGGGATTGAGTGTGTGCATTAGTCACTGTGTGTACGGTTTTGAGAGAGGTTGCTGTGTCAGCGTGCAGGTGTGTGCGTGGCTGAGCAAGAGTGTCTGTATATGCGAGGGTGTGACCATGTTTATAAGAGGGTGATTATATAAGTGTTTAAGTGTGTGTGTGAGAGTTTGACAGCATTTGAATGTATGAGTGCGTGTGAGCATGTTACTGTGTGAGTGTCTCTGTGTAGTTTTGTAAGTGTATGTGACATTTTGTCTGAGTGCGTGAGTCTGTAAGTGTGTTGGTGTGAGTGATTGTGTGCGTGACATTGTGCGCACGTCTGTGTCTGTGCGTTTGTCAGCATTCGTGTGTGTGTCTGTGTGTGACAGTTTGTGTGTCTGTGTTTATGGAGCTGTGTGTCTGTGTGAGTGGGTGTGATACTGAATATGAGATAGTGTGAGTTTCTTCGAGTGTGAGTGTGTAAGTGTGCAAGGTGCAGTGTCTCCGTGTGTGAATGTGAAGTAAGGCCTTATGTGATTGTGTTTTATTTATTGTGAGGAGAGTTTTACTCTTCAGGTGAGTGTGTAAATGTGAGAGACCATTTGTGTGAGTGGGAGTGTTACTCTGCATGTATGAGGGACAGTGTGTGTTTGTGTTTGAACGGGAGTCCATGTGAGTCTTAGATTTTATGTGTGCAGTTGTGGGAGTGTGTGCGAGAGGTGAGTGGGACTGAGTGGGTGCGACTGTGTATCTCTGGTAGAGTATGTGTATGTGTGACTGAATGTATCTGTTTGAGAGAGTGTGTGTGCACGTGTGTGTTAGTGTATAAGTGTTGATATGCCTGTGTGTTTCAGCGAGGGTGAGTGTAAGTGTGTGTTAGTGTGTGCGTGAGTGTGTGTGTATGTGTGATTGAATGTTTTCGAGATTATTGGAGATACTTTGAGTGTGTGTGAGTGTGTGACTTTGTGTGTGAATGTGTGTGTGAGGGTGCACACGTGTGAGGTCTTGGTGTGAGTGTGAAACTGTGCATGTGTCAGCATGCATATGTGTGTGTGATGGTGGGTGTATGAGTGTGAATGACTGAGTGTGTAGGGCCATGAATGGGACTGAGTGTTTGTGAGTGTGTATACAAGTCTGTTGCGTGATTGTGTGTGATTGTGTTATTCTGTGTGTGTGTGGTTCAGTGGTTTTCTGTGTGTGTGGGCCTGTGCATGTGTGTGTGTGTGTGCGACTGAGTGAGAGAGTGCTTGCTTGTGCGTGTGTCTTTGTGTTGTGTCAGTGTGAGTGTTTGAGGGGAATGGGGTGAAATATGATGCCTCCAATGTTGCGATGGTTTGTGACATTTTGTGTGAGTGGGAGTGTTGGAGTGCGAGAGAGTGCGTGATTGCGTGTGAGCCTGTGAGTGTGTGTATGTGTTTGTGAGTGTGTGTGATGGTGACATTGCGTGAGGGTGCATTTGTGTCTGCATACGTGTAAGTGTGCTTTGGACATGTGTGAATGTATGTAGGTCTATGTGTGAGTGTGTGTGTTTGTGGATATGTGATGGTGTGGGTCACTGTGAGTGTGCAGGTGAGCAAGGTGCTGTGCGAGCGTGTGTCAGAGTGTGAAGGGCGTTCGTGTGTGACTGTGTGAGATAGTATGAGCAGGTGTGTTTTAGTGTTATGTGTGTGTGTTTGTGAGAGATTAGCTGTGTGAGTGGGAGTGTTACTCTGAGTGTATGTGTGACTGTGTGTTTGGGTATGTAAGAATGCGTGTGAGTGTGTTTTAGTTTGTGAGTGTGCAGGTTTAGGAGCGTGTGTGCATGAGATGTGCGACTGTATGATTGTGCGTCATTCTGCATATGTATGTGCCTGGTTGTGAATGTGTGAGCATGTGTGAGTGAATGTGTGATTTTGGGTGTGTGTTCAAGGGCATGTTAGTGTCAGAGTTCAGGAGTGCTTATGTCTGTGTGTATATCAGTGTGTGTGAGTATATGTGGGAGATGTAGGTGCATGAGTGTGAGTGTTTCTATGTGTGTCTGTGTGCGTAATGGGGTGTGACTCTATGTGTTAAGGTCTCTGTGAGTGACTGTGTGTTTGAGTGTGTGTCAGTGTGTGTGAGTTTGTGTATGACTGTGTGAGTGTGAGTTTGCACATGTGTGAGGGACTTTATTTGAGTGTGTGTCAATGTGTTTGTGTGAGAGTGTATATGTGTATGGGCGTGAGTGTGTGTGAGAGGTTTTGTGAATTTGTGTGGGAGTGCAGATGTGTGAATGTGTGGGAGTGGGTGTTTGTGGGTGTGTATAAGAACTGTTGCGAGATTGTGTGATATTGAGTGTGTGTTTGGGTGTCTATGTGGTTTCATGCATGTGTGTGGGACTGAACGTGCGGGTCTGGGCGTGTGTCTGTGTGAGTGTGTGAGTGGAATGGGGTGAAATATGATGCAACAAAGGTTCCTGAGAGGTTTGAAAGCGATATTGGCCTTCTCTGATGGAACGGAAAGCCATAGAACGTGGTGGGAGGCTACAGATAGAAGAGCAATGTTGTGGAACGGACTGTAATGCAGTGTATTGTGATGCAATAGATGGTGCCTGTGTGTTATGGAAAAGAATGGATCCTTCTTTGATGGAATGAAACGCAGTAGAACGTGGTGGATTGTTGCGGAATGGAGTGGAATGCAGTGCATTGTGACGCAAGGGAGGGAAACTGAGCGGTTTGGACACGAAGGGAGCCTTCTTTCCAGGAATGGAAGGCAGTAAAAGGTGAAAGATTGTCAGGTACTGGAGTAGAATATTGTGGAGTGGAGTCGAACGGGGTGCCATTTGATGCAATAGACGGTTTCTCATTGTGTTTTAAGCGAATGGATTTATGTGCACGTGATTGTGCAGCTGTGTGTGTTTGTGTGTCTATTTTTGATAGGGATTGAGTGTGTGCATTAGTCACTGTGTGTACGGTTTTGAGAGAGGTTGCTGTGTCAGCGTGCAGGTGTGTGCGTGGCTGAGCAAGAGTGTCTGTATATGCGAGGGTGTGACCATGTTTATAAGAGGGTGATTATATAAGTGTTTAAGTGTGTGTGTGAGAGTTTGACAGCATTTGAATGTATGAGTGCGTGTGAGCATGTTACTGTGTGAGTGTCTCTGTGTAGTTTTGTAAGTGTATGTGACATTTTGTCTGAGTGCGTGAGTCTGTAAGTGTGTTGGTGTGAGTGATTGTGTGCGTGATATTGTGCGCACGTCTGTGTCTGTGCGTTTGTCAGCATTCGTGTGTGTGTCTGTGTGTGACAGTTTGTGTGTCTGTGTTTATGGAGGTGTGTGTCTGTGTGAGTGGGTGTGATACTGAATATGAGATAGTGTGAGTTTCTTCGAGTGTGAGTGTGTAAGTGTGCAAGGTGCAGTGTCTCAGTGTGTGAATGTGAAATAAGGTCTTATGTGATTGTGTTTTATTTATTGTGAGGAGAGTTTTACTCTTCAGGTGAGTGTGTAAATGTGAGAGACCATTTGTGTGAGTGGGAGTGTTACTCTGCATGTATGAGGGACAGTGTGTGTTTGTGTTTGAACGGGAGTCCATGTGAGTCTTAGATTTTATGTGTGCAGTTGTGGGAGTGTGTGCGAGAGGTGAGTGGGACTGAGTGGGTGCGACTGTGTATCTCTGGTAGAGTATGTGTATGTGTGACTGAATGTATCTGTTTGAGAGAGTGTGTGTGCACGTGTGTGTTAGTGTATAAGTGTTGATATGCCTGTGTGTTTCAGTGAGGGTGAGTGTAAGTGTGTGTTAGTGTGTGCGTGAGTGTGTGTGTGTATGTGTGATTGACTGAATGTTTTCGAGATTATTGGAGATACATTGAGTGTGTGTGAGTGTGTGACTTTGTGTGTGAATGTGTGTGTGAGGGTGCACACGTGTGAGGTCTTGGTGTGAGTGTGAAACTGTGCATGTGTCAGCATGCATATGTGTGTGTGATGGTGGGTGTATGAGTGTGAATGACTGAGTGTGTAGGGCCATGAATGGGACTGAGTGTTTGTGAGTGTGTATACAAGTCTGTTGCGTGATTGTGTGTGATTGTGTTATTCTGTGTGTGTGTGGTTCGGTGGTTTTCTGTGTGTGTGGGCCTGTGCATGTGTGTGTGTGTGTGCGACTGAGTGAGAGAGTGCTTGCTTGTGCGTGTGTCTTTGTGTTGTGTCAGTGTGAGTGTTTGAGGGGAATGGGGTGAAATATGATGCCTCCAATGTTGCGATGGTTTGTGACATTTTGTGTGAGTGGGAGTGTTGGAGTGCGAGAGAGTGCGTGATTGCGTGTGAGCCTGTGAGTGTGTGTATGTGTTTGTGAGTGTGTGTGATGGTGACATTGCGTGAGGGTGCATTTGTGTCTGCATACGTGTAAGTGTGCTTTGGACATGTGTGAATGTATGTAGGTCTATGTGTGAGTGTGTGTGTTTGTGGATATGTGATGGTGTGGGTCACTGTGAGTGTGCAGGTGAGCAAGGTGCTGTGCGAGCGTGTGTCAGAGTGTGAAGGGCGTTCGTGTGTGACTGTGTGAGATAGTATGAGCAGGTGTGTTTTAGTGTTATGTGTGTGTGTTTGTGAGAGATTAGCTGTGTGAGTGGGAGTGTTACTCTGAGTGTATGTGTGACTGTGTGTTTGGGTATGTAAGAATGCGTGTGAGTGTGTTTTAGTTTGTGAGTGTGCAGGTTTAGGAGCGTGTGTGCATGAGATGTGCGACTGTATGATTGTGCGTCATTCTGCATATGTATGTGCCTGGTTGTGAATGTGTGAGCATGTGTGAGTGAATGTGTGATTTTGGGTGTGTGTTCAAGGGCATGTTAGTGTCAGAGTTCAGGAGTGCTTATGTCTGTGTGTATATCAGTGTGTGTGAGTATATGTGGGAGATGTAGGTGCATGAGTGTGAGTGTTTCTATGTGTGTCTGTGTGCGTAATGGGGTGTGACTCTATGTGTTAAGGTCTCTGTGAGTGACTGTGTGTTTGAGTGTGTGTCAGTGTGTGTGAGTTTGTGTATGACTGTGTGAGTGTGAGTTTGCACATGTGTGAGGGACTTTATTTGAGTGTGTGTCAATGTGTTTGTGTGAGAGTGTATATGTGTATGGGCGTGAGTGTGTGTGAGAGGTTTTGTGAATTTGTGTGGGAGTGCAGATGTGTGAATGTGTGGGAGTGGGTGTTTGTGGGTGTGTATAAGAACTGTTGCGAGATTGTGTGATATTGAGTGTGTGTTTGGGTGTCTATGTGGTTTCATGCATGTGTGTGGGACTGAACGTGCGGGTCTGGGCGTGTGTCTGTGTGAGTGTGTGAGTGGAATGGGGTGAAATATGATGCAACAAAGGTTCCTGAGAGGTTTGAAAGCGATATTGGCCTTCTCTGATGGAACGGAAAGCCATAGAACGTGGTGGGAGGCTACAGATAGAAGAGCAATGTTGTGGAACGGACTGTAATGCAGTGTATTGTGATGCAATAGATGGTGCCTGTGTGTTATGGAAAAGAATGGATCCTTCTTTGATGGAATGAAACGCAGTAGAACGTGGTGGATTGTTGCGGAATGGAGTGGAATGCAGTGCATTGTGACGCAAGGGAGGGAAACTGAGCGGTTTGGACACGAAGGGAGCCTTCTTTCCAGGAATGGAAGGCAGTAAAAGGTGAAAGATTGTCAGGTACTGGAGTAGAATATTGTGGAGTGGAGTCGAACGGGGTGCCATTTGATGCAATAGACGGTTTCTCATTGTGTTTTAAGCGAATGGATTTATGTGCACGTGATTGTGCAGCTGTGTGTGTTTGTGTGTCTATTTTTGATAGGGATTGAGTGTGTGCATTAGTCACTGTGTGTACGGTTTTGAGAGAGGTTGCTGTGTCAGCGTGCAGGTGTGTGCGTGGCTGAGCAAGAGTGTCTGTATATGCGAGGGTGTGACCATGTTTATAAGAGGGTGATTATATAAGTGTTTAAGTGTGTGTGTGAGAGTTTGACAGCATTTGAATGTATGAGTGCATGTGAGCATGTTACTGTGTGAGTGTCTCTGTGTAGTTTTGTAAGTGTATGTGACATTTTGTCTGAGTGCGTGAGTCTGTAAGTGTGTTGGTGTGAGTGATTGTGTGCGTGATATTGTGCGCACGTCTGTGTCTGTGCGTTTGTCAGCATTCGTGTGTGTGTCTGTGTGTGACAGTTTGTGTGTCTGTGTTTATGGAGGTGTGTGTCTGTGTGAGTGGGTGTGATACTGAATATGAGATAGTGTGAGTTTCTTCGAGTGTGAGTGTGTAAGTGTGCAAGGTGCAGTGTCTCAGTGTGTGAATGTGAAATAAGGTCTTATGTGATTGTGTTTTATTTATTGTGAGGAGAGTTTTACTCTTCAGGTGAGTGTGTAAATGTGAGAGACCATTTGTGTGAGTGGGAGTGTTACTCTGCATGTATGAGGGACAGTGTGTGTTTGTGTTTGAACGGGAGTCCATGTGAGTCTTAGATTTTATGTGTGCAGTTGTGGGAGTGTGTGCGAGAGGTGAGTGGGACTGAGTGGGTGCGACTGTGTATCTCTGGTAGAGTATGTGTATGTGTGACTGAATGTATCTGTTTGAGAGAGTGTGTGTGCACGTGTGTGTTAGTGTATAAGTGTTGATATGCCTGTGTGTTTCAGTGAGGGTGAGTGTAAGTGTGTGTTAGTGTGTGCGTGAGTGTGTGTGTGTATGTGTGATTGACTGAATGTTTTCGAGATTATTGGAGATACATTGAGTGTGTGTGAGTGTGTGACTTTGTGTGTGAATGTGTGTGTGAGGGTGCACACGTGTGAGGTCTTGGTGTGAGTGTGAAACTGTGCATGTGTCAGCATGCATATGTGTGTGTGATGGTGGGTGTATGAGTGTGAATGACTGAGTGTGTAGGGCCATGAATGGGACTGAGTGTTTGTGAGTGTGTATACAAGTCTGTTGCGTGATTGTGTGTGATTGTGTTATTCTGTGTGTGTGTGGTTCGGTGGTTTTCTGTGTGTGTGGGCCTGTGCATGTGTGTGTGTGTGTGCGACTGAGTGAGAGAGTGCTTGCTTGTGCGTGTGTCTTTGTGTTGTGTCAGTGTGAGTGTTTGAGGGGAATGGGGTGAAATATGATGCCTCCAATGTTGCGATGGTTTGTGACATTTTGTGTGAGTGGGAGTGTTGGAGTGCGAGAGAGTGCGTGATTGCGTGTGAGCCTGTGAGTGTGTGTATGTGTTTGTGAGTGTGTGTGATGGTGACATTGCGTGAGGGTGCATTTGTGTCTGCATACGTGTAAGTGTGCTTTGGACATGTGTGAATGTATGTAGGTCTATGTGTGAGTGTGTGTGTTTGTGGATATGTGATGGTGTGGGTCACTGTGAGTGTGCAGGTGAGCAAGGTGCTGTGCGAGCGTGTGTCAGAGTGTGAAGGGCGTTCGTGTGTGACTGTGTGAGATAGTATGAGCAGGTGTGTTTTAGTGTTATGTGTGTGTGTTTGTGAGAGATTAGCTGTGTGAGTGGGAGTGTTACTCTGAGTGTATGTGTGACTGTGTGTTTGGGTATGTAAGAATGCGTGTGAGTGTGTTTTAGTTTGTGAGTGTGCAGGTTTAGGAGCGTGTGTGCATGAGATGTGCGACTGTATGATTGTGCGTCATTCTGCATATGTATGTGCCTGGTTGTGAATGTGTGAGCATGTGTGAGTGAATGTGTGATTTTGGGTGTGTGTTCAAGGGCATGTTAGTGTCAGAGTTCAGGAGTGCTTATGTCTGTGTGTATATCAGTGTGTGTGAGTATATGTGGGAGATGTAGGTGCATGAGTGTGAGTGTTTCTATGTGTGTCTGTGTGCGTAATGGGGTGTGACTCTATGTGTTAAGGTCTCTGTGAGTGACTGTGTGTTTGAGTGTGTGTCAGTGTGTGTGAGTTTGTGTATGACTGTGTGAGTGTGAGTTTGCACATGTGTGAGGGACTTTATTTGAGTGTGTGTCAATGTGTTTGTGTGAGAGTGTATATGTGTATGGGCGTGAGTGTGTGTGAGAGGTTTTGTGAATTTGTGTGGGAGTGCAGATGTGTGAATGTGTGGGAGTGGGTGTTTGTGGGTGTGTATAAGAACTGTTGCGAGATTGTGTGATATTGAGTGTGTGTTTGGGTGTCTATGTGGTTTCATGCATGTGTGTGGGACTGAACGTGCGGGTCTGGGCGTGTGTCTGTGTGAGTGTGTGAGTGGAATGGGGTGAAATATGATGCAACAAAGGTTCCTGAGAGGTTTGAAAGCGATATTGGCCTTCTCTGATGGAACAGAAAGCCATAGAACGTGGTGGGAGGCTACAGATAGAAGAGCAATGTTGTGGAACGGACTGTAATGCAGTGTATTGTGATGCAATAGATGGTTCCTGTGTGTTATGGAAAAGAATGGATCCTTCTTTGATGGAATGAAACGCAGTAGAACGTGGTGGATTGTTGCGGAATGGAGTGGAATGCAGTGCATTGTGACGCAAGGGAGGGAAACTGAGCGGTTTGGACACGAAGGGAGCCTTCTTTCCAGGAATGGAAGGCAGTAAAAGGTGAAAGATTGTCAGGTACTGGAGTAGAATATTGTGGAGTGGAGTCGAACGGGGTGCCATTTGATGCAATAGACGGTTTCTCACTGTGTTTTAAGTGAATGGATTTATGTGCACGTGATTGTGCAGCTGTGTGTGTTTGTGTGTCTATTTTTGATAGGGATTGAGTGTATGCATTAGTCACTGTGTGTACGGTTTTGAGAGAGGTTGCTGTGTCAGCGTGCAGGTGTGTGCGTGGCTGAGCAAGAGTGTCTGTATATGCGAGGGTGTGACCATGTTTATAAGAGGGTGATTATATAAGTGTTTAAGTGTGTGTGTGAGAGTTTGACAGCATTTGAATGTATGAGTGCGTGTGAGCATGTTACTGTGTGAGTGTCTCTGTGTAGTTTTGTAAGTGTATGTGACATTTTGTCTGAGTGCGTGAGTCTGTAAGTGTGTTGGTGTGAGTGATTGTGTGCGTGATATTGTGCGCACGTCTGTGTCTGTGCGTTTGTCAGCATTCGTGTGTGTGTCTGTGTGTGACAGTTTGTGTGTCTGTGTTTATGGAGGTGTGTGTCTGTGTGAGTGGGTGTGATACTGAATATGAGATAGTGTGAGTTTCTTTGAGTGTGAGTGTGTAAGTGTGCAAGGTGCAGTGTTTCAGTGTGTGAATGTGATATAAGGTCTTATGTGATTGTGTTTTATTTATTGTGAGGAGAGTTTTACTCTTCAGGTGAGTGTGTAAATGTGAGAGACCATTTGTGTGAGTGGGAGTGTTACTCTGCATGTATGAGGGACAGTGTGTGTTTGTGTTTGAACGGGAGTCCATGTGAGTCTTAGATTTTATGTGTGCAGTTGTGGGAGTGTGTGCGAGAGGTGAGTGGGACTGAGTGGGTGCGACTGTGTATCTCTGGTAGAGTATGTGTATGTGTGACTGAATGTATCTGTTTGAGAGAGTGTGTGTGCACGTGTGTGTTAGTGTATAAGTGTTGATATGCCTGTGTGTTTCAGTGAGGGTGAGTGTAAGTGTGTGTTAGTGTGTGCGTGAGTGTGTGTGTGTATGTGTGATTGAATGTTTTCGAGATTATTGGAGATACTTTGAGTGTGTGTGAGTGTGTGACTTTGTGTGTGAATGTGTGTGTGAGGGTGCACACGTGTGAGGTCTTGGTGTGAGTGTGAAACTGTGCATGTGTCAGCATGCATATGTGTGTGTGATGGTGGGTGTATGAGTGTGAATGACTGAGTGTGTAGGGCCATGAATGGGACTGAGTGTTTGTGAGTGTGTATACAAGTCTGTTGCGTGATTGTGTGTGATTGTGTTATTCTGTGTGTGTGTGGTTCGGTGGTTTTCTGTGTGTGTGGGCCTGTGCATGTGTGTGTGTGTGTGCGACTGAGTGAGAGAGTGCTTGCTTGTGCGTGTGTCTTTGTGTTGTGTCAGTGTGAGTGTTTGAGGGGAATGGGGTGAAATATGATGCCTCCAATGTTGCGATGGTTTCTGACATTTTGTGTGAGTGGGAGTGTTGGAGTGCGAGAGAGTGCGTGATTGCGTGTGAGCCTGTGAGTGTGTGTATGTGTTTGTGAGTGTGTGTGATGGTGACATTGCGTGAGGGTGCATTTGTGTCTGCATACGTGTAAGTGTGCTTTGGACATGTGTGAATGTATGTAGGTCTATGTGTGAGTGTGTGTGTTTGTGGATATGTGATGGTGTGGGTCACTGTGAGTGTGCAGGGGAGCAAGGTGCTGTGCGAGCGTGTGTCAGAGTGTGAAGGGCGTTCGTGTGTGACTGTGTGAGATAGTATGAGCAGGTGTGTTTTAGTGTTATGTGTGTGTGTTTGTGAGAGATTAGCTGTGTGAGTGGGAGTGTTACTCTGAGTGTATGTGTGACTGTGTGTTTGGGTATGTAAGAATGCGTGTGAGTGTGTTTTAGTTTGTGAGTGTGCAGGTTTAGGAGCGTGTGTGCATGAGATGTGCGACTGTATGATTGTGCGTCATTCTGCATATGTATGTGCCTGGTTGTGAATGTGTGAGCATGTGTGAGTGAATGTGTGATTTTGGGTGTGTGTTCAAGGGCATGTTAGTGTCAGAGTTCAGGAGTGCTTATGTCTGTGTGTATATCAGTGTGTGTGAGTATATGTGGGAGATGTAGGTGCATGAGTGTGAGTGTTTCTATGTGTGTCTGTGTGCGTAATGGGGTGTGACTCTATGTGTTAAGGTCTCTGTGAGTGACTGTGTGTTTGAGTGTGTGTCAGTGTGTGTGAGTTTGTGTATGACTGTGTGAGTGTGAGTTTGCACATGTGTGAGGGACTTTATTTGAGTGTGTGTCAATGTGTTTGTGTGAGAGTGTATATGTGTATGGGCGTGAGTGTGTGTGAGAGGTTTTGTGAATTTGTGTGGGAGTGCAGATGTGTGAATGTGTGGGAGTGGGTGTTTGTGGGTGTGTATAAGAACTGTTGCGAGATTGTGTGATATTGAGTGTGTGTTTGGGTGTCTATGTGGTTTCATGCATGTGTGTGGGACTGAACATGCGGGTCTGGGCGTGTGTCTGTGTGAGTGTGTGAGTGGAATGGGGTGAAATATGATGCAACAAAGGTTCCTGAGAGTTTTGAAAGCGATATTGGCCTTCTCTGATGGAACGGAAAGCCATAGAACGTGGTGGGAGGCTACAGATAGAAGAGCAATGTTGTGGAACGGACTGTAATGCAGTGTATTGTGATGCAATAGATGGTTCCTGTGTGTTATGGAAAAGAATGGATCCTTCTTTGATGGAATGAAACGCAGTAGAACGTGGTGGATTGTTGCGGAATGGAGTGGAATGCAGTGCATTGTGACGCAAGGGAGGGAAACTGAGCGGTTTGGACACGAAGGGAGCCTTCTTTCCAGGAATGGAAGGCAGTAAAAGGTGAAAGATTGTCAGGTACTGGAGTAGAATATTGTGGAGTGGAGTCGAACGGGGTGCCATTTGATGCAATAGACGGTTTCTCACTGTGTTTTAAGCGAATGGATTTATGTGCACGTGATTGTGCAGCTGTGTGTGTTTGTGTGTCTATTTTTGATAGGGATTGAGTGTGTGCATTAGTCACTGTGTGTACGGTTTTGAGAGAGGTTGCTGTGTCAGCGTGCAGGTGTGTGCGTGGCTGAGCAAGAGTGTCTGTATATGCGAGGGTGTGACCATGTTTATAAGAGGGTGATTATATAAGTGTTTAAGTGTGTGTGTGAGAGTTTGACAGCATTTGAATGTATGAGTGCGTGTGAGCATGTTACTGTGTGAGTGTCTCTGTGTAGTTTTGTAAGTGTATGTGACATTTTGTCTGAGTGCGTGAGTCTGTAAGTGTGTTGGTGTGAGTGATTGTGTGCGTGATATTGTGCGCACGTCTGTGTCTGTGCGTTTGTCAGCATTCGTGTGTGTGTCTGTGTGTGACAGTTTGTGTGTCTGTGTTTATGGAGGTGTGTGTCTGTGTGAGTGGGTGTGATACTGAATATGAGATAGTGTGAGTTTCTTCGAGTGTGAGTGTGTAAGTGTGCAAGGTGCAGTGTCTCAGTGTGTGAATGTGATATAAGGTCTTATGTGATTGTGTTTTATTTATTGTGAGGAGAGTTTTACTCTTCAGGTGAGTGTGTAAATGTGAGAGACCATTTGTGTGAGTGGGAGTGTTACTCTGCATGTATGAGGGACAGTGTGTGTTTGTGTTTGAACGGGAGTCCATGTGAGTCTTAGATTTTATGTGTGCAGTTGTGGGAGTGTGTGCGAGAGGTGAGTGGGACTGAGTGGGTGCGACTGTGTATCTCTGGTAGAGTATGTGTATGTGTGACTGAATGTATCTGTTTGAGAGAGTGTGTGTGCACGTGTGTGTTAGTGTATAAGTGTTGATATGCCTGTGTGTTTCAGTGAGGGTGAGTGTAAGTGTGTGTTAGTGTGTGCGTGAGTGTGTGTGTGTATGTGTGATTGAATGTTTTCGAGATTATTGGAGATACTTTGAGTGTGTGTGAGTGTGTGACTTTGTGTGTGAATGTGTGTGTGAGGGTGCACACGTGTGAGGTCTTGGTGTGAGTGTGAAACTGTGCATGTGTCAGCATGCATATGTGTGTGTGATGGTGGGTGTATGAGTGTGAATGACTGAGTGTGTAGGGCCATGAATGGGACTGAGTGTTTGTGAGTGTGTATACAAGTCTGTTGCGTGATTGTGTGTGATTGTGTTATTCTGTGTGTGTGTGGTTCGGTGGTTTTCTGTGTGTGTGGGCCTGTGCATGTGTGTGTGTGTGTGCGACTGAGTGAGAGAGTGCTTGCTTGTGCGTGTGTCTTTGTGTTGTGTCAGTGTGAGTGTTTGAGGGGAATGGGGTGAAATATGATGCCTCCAATGTTGCGATGGTTTCTGACATTTTGTGTGAGTGGGAGTGTTGGAGTGCGAGAGAGTGCGTGATTGCGTGTGAGCCTGTGAGTGTGTGTATGTGTTTGTGAGTGTGTGTGATGGTGACATTGCGTGAGGGTGCATTTGTGTCTGCATACGTGTAAGTGTGCTTTGGACATGTGTGAATGTATGTAGGTCTATGTGTGAGTGTGTGTGTTTGTGGATATGTGATGGTGTGGGTCACTGTGAGTGTGCAGGGGAGCAAGGTGCTGTGCGAGCGTGTGTCAGAGTGTGAAGGGCGTTCGTGTGTGACTGTGTGAGATAGTATGAGCAGGTGTGTTTTAGTGTTATGTGTGTGTGTTTGTGAGAGATTAGCTGTGTGAGTGGGAGTGTTACTCTGAGTGTATGTGTGACTGTGTGTTTGGGTATGTAAGAATGCGTGTGAGTGTGTTTTAGTTTGTGAGTGTGCAGGTTTAGGAGCGTGTGTGCATGAGATGTGCGACTGTATGATTGTGCGTCATTCTGCATATGTATGTGCCTGGTTGTGAATGTGTGAGCATGTGTGAGTGAATGTGTGATTTTGGGTGTGTGTTCAAGGGCATGTTAGTGTCAGAGTTCAGGAGTGCTTATGTCTGTGTGTATATCAGTGTGTGTGAGTATATGTGGGAGATGTAGGTGCATGAGTGTGAGTGTTTCTATGTGTGTCTGTGTGCGTAATGGGGTGTGACTCTATGTGATAAGGTCTCTGTGAGTGACTGTGTGTTTGAGTGTGTGTCAGTGTGTGTGAGTTTGTGTATGACTGTGTGAGTGTGAGTTTGCACATGTGTGAGGGACTTTATTTGAGTGTGTGTCAATGTGTTTGTGTGAGAGTGTATATGTGTATGGGCGTGAGTGTGTGTGAGAGGTTTTGTGAATTTGTGTGGGAGTGCAGATGTGTGAATGTGTGGGAGTGGGTGTTTGTGGGTGTGTATAAGAACTGTTGCGAGATTGTGTGATATTGAGTGTGTGTTTGGGTGTCTATGTGGTTTCATGCATGTGTGTGGGACTGAACGTGCGGGTCTGGGCGTGTGTCTGTGTGAGTGTGTGAGTGGAATGGGGTGAAATATGATGCAACAAAGGTTCCTGAGAGGTTTGAAAGCGATATTGGCCTTCTCTGATGGAACGGAAAGCCATAGAACGTGGTGGGAGGCTACAGATAGAAGAGCAATGTTGTGGAACGGACTGTAATGCAGTGTATTGTGATGCAATAGATGGTTCCTGTGTGTTATGGAAAAGAATGGATCCTTCTTTGATGGAATGAAACGCAGTAGAACGTGGTGGATTGTTGCGGAATGGAGTGGAATGCAGTGCATTGTGACGCAAGGGAGGGAAACTGAGCGGTTTGGACACGAAGGGAGCCTTCTTTCCAGGAATGGAAGGCAGTAAAAGGTGAAAGATTGTCAGGTACTGGAGTAGAATATTGTGGAGTGGAGTCGAACGGGGTGCCATTTGATGCAATAGACGGTTTCTCATTGTGTTTTAAGCGAATGGATTTATGTGCACGTGATTGTGCAGCTGTGTGTGTTTGTGTGTCTATTTTTGATAGGGATTGAGTGTGTGCATTAGTCACTGTGTGTACGGTTTTGAGAGAGGTTGCTGTGTCAGCGTGCAGGTGTGTGCGTGGCTGAGCAAGAGTGTCTGTATATGCGAGGGTGTGACCATGTTTATAAGAGGGTGATTATATAAGTGTTTAAGTGTGTGTGTGAGAGTTTGACAGCATTTGAATGTATGAGTGCGTGTGAGCATGTTACTGTGTGAGTGTCTCTGTGTAGTTTTGTAAGTGTATGTGACATTTTGTCTGAGTGCGTGAGTCTGTAAGTGTGTTGGTGTGAGTGATTGTGTGCGTGATATTCTGCGCACGTCTGTGTCTGTGCGTTTGTCAGCATTCGTGTGTGTGTCTGTGTGTGACAGTTTGTGTGTCTGTGTTTATGGAGGTGTGTGTCTGTGTGAGTTTGTGTGATACTGAATATGAGATAGTGTGAGTTTCTTCGAGTGTGAGTGTGTAAGTGTGCAAGGTGCAGTGTCTCAGTGTGTGAATGTGAAATAAGGTCTTATGTGATTGTGTTTTATTTATTGTGAGGAGAGTTTTACTCTTCAGGTGAGTGTGTAAATGTGAGAGACCATTTGTGTGAGTGGGAGTGTTTCTCTGCATGTATGAGGGACAGTGTGTGTTTGTGTTTGAACGGGAGTCCATGTGAGTCTTAGATTTTATGTGTGCAGTTGTGGGAGTGTGTGCGAGAGGTGAGTGGGACTGAGTGGGTGCGACTGTGTATCTCTGGTAGAGTATGTGTATGTGTGACTGAATGTATCTGTTTGAGAGAGTGTGTGTGCACGTGTGTGTTAGTGTATAAGTGTTGATATGCCTGTGTGTTTCAGTGAGGGTGAGTGTAAGTGTGTGTTAGTGTGTGCGTGAGTGTGTGTGTGTATGTGTGATTGAATGTTTTCGAGATTATTGGAGATACTTTGAGTGTGTGTGAGTGTGTGACTTTGTGTGTGAATGTGTGTGTGAGGGTGCACACGTGTGAGGTCTTGGTGTGAGTGTGAAACTGTGCATGTGTCAGCATGCATATGTGTGTGTGATGGTGGGTGTATGAGTGTGAATGACTGAGTGTGTAGGGCCATGAATGGGACTGAGTGTTTGTGAGTGTGTATACAAGTCTGTTGCGTGATTGTGTGTGATTGTGTTATTCTGTGTGTGTGTGGTTCGGTGGTTTTCTGTGTGTGTGGGCCTGTGCATGTGTCTGTGTGTGTGCGACTGAGTGAGAGAGTGCTTGCTTGTGCGTGTGTCTTTGTGTTGTGTCAGTGTGAGTGTTTGAGGGGAATGGGGTGAAATATGATGCCTCCAATGTTGCGATGGTTTCTGACATTTTGTGTGAGTGGGAGTGTTGGAGTGCGAGAGAGTGCGTGATTGCGTGTGAGCCTGTGAGTGTGTGTATGTGTTTGTGAGTGTGTGTGATGGTGACATTGCGTGAGGGTGCATTTGTGTCTGCATACGTGTAAGTGTGCTTTGGACATGTGTGAATGTATGTAGGTCTATGTGTGAGTGTGTGTGTTTGTGGATATGTGATGGTGTGGGTCACTGTGAGTGTGCAGGGGAGCAAGGTGCTGTGCGAGCGTGTGTCAGAGTGTGAAGGGCGTTCGTGTGTGACTGTGTGAGATAGTATGAGCAGGTGTGTTTTAGTGTTATGTGTGTGTGTTTGTGAGAGATTAGCTGTGTGAGTGGGAGTGTTACTCTGAGTGTATGTGTGACTGTGTGTTTGGGTATGTAAGAATGCGTGTGAGTGTGTTTTAGTTTGTGAGTGTGCAGGTTTAGGAGCGTGTGTGCATGAGATGTGCGACTGTATGATTGTGCGTCATTCTGCATATGTATGTGCCTGGTTGTGAATGTGTGAGCATGTGTGAGTGAATGTGTGATTTTGGGTGTGTGTTCAAGGGCATGTTAGTGTCAGAGTTCAGGAGTGCTTATGTCTGTGTGTATATCAGTGTGTGTGAGTATATGTGGGAGATGTAGGTGCATGAGTGTGAGTGTTTCTATGTGTGTCTGTGTGCGTAATGGGGTGTGACTCTATGTGTTAAGGTCTCTGTGAGTGACTGTGTGTTTGAGTGTGTGTCAGTGTGTGTGAGTTTGTGTATGACTGTGTGAGTGTGAGTTTGCACATGTGTGAGGGACTTTATTTGAGTGTGTGTCAATGTGTTTGTGTGAGAGTGTATATGTGTATGGGCGTGAGTGTGTGTGAGAGGTTTTGTGAATTTGTGTGGGAGTGCAGATGTGTGAATGTGTGGGAGTGGGTGTTTGTGGGTGTGTATAAGAACTGTTGCGAGATTGTGTGATATTGAGTGTGTGTTTGGGTGTCTATGTGGTTTCATGCATGTGTGTGGGACTGAACGTGCGGGTCTGGGCGTGTGTCTGTGTGAGTGTGTGAGTGGAATGGGGTGAAATATGATGCAACAAAGGTTCCTGAGAGGTTTGAAAGCGATATTGGCCTTCTCTGATGGAACAGAAAGCCATAGAACGTGGTGGGAGGCTACAGATAGAAGAGCAATGTTGTGGAACGGACTGTAATGCAGTGTATTGTGATGCAATAGATGGTTCCTGTGTGTTATGGAAAAGAATGGATCCTTCTTTGATGGAATGAAACGCAGTAGAACGTGGTGGATTGTTGCGGAATGGAGTGGAATGCAGTGCATTGTGACGCAAGGGAGGGAAACTGAGCGGTTTGGACACGAAGGGAGCCTTCTTTCCAGGAATGGAAGGCAGTAAAAGGTGAAAGATTGTCAGGTACTGGAGTAGAATATTGTGGAGTGGAGTCGAACGGGGTGCCATTTGATGCAATAGACGGTTTCTCACTGTGTTTTAAGTGAATGGATTTATGTGCACGTGATTGTGCAGCTGTGTGTGTTTGTGTGTCTATTTTTGATAGGGATTGAGTGTATGCATTAGTCACTGTGTGTACGGTTTTGAGAGAGGTTGCTGTGTCAGCGTGCAGGTGTGTGCGTGGCTGAGCAAGAGTGTCTGTATATGCGAGGGTGTGACCATGTTTATAAGAGGGTGATTATATAAGTGTTTAAGTGTGTGTGTGAGAGTTTGACAGCATTTGAATGTATGAGTGCGTGTGAGCATGTTACTGTGTGAGTGTCTCTGTGTAGTTTTGTAAGTGTATGTGACATTTTGTCTGAGTGCGTGAGTCTGTAAGTGTGTTGGTGTGAGTGATTGTGTGCGTGATATTGTGCGCACGTCTGTGTCTGTGCGTTTGTCAGCATTCGTGTGTGTGTCTGTGTGTGACAGTTTGTGTGTCTGTGTTTATGGAGGTGTGTGTCTGTGTGAGTGGGTGTGATACTGAATATGAGATAGTGTGAGTTTCTTTGAGTGTGAGTGTGTAAGTGTGCAAGGTGCAGTGTTTCAGTGTGTGAATGTGATATAAGGTCTTATGTGATTGTGTTTTATTTATTGTGAGGAGAGTTTTACTCTTCAGTTGAGTGTGTAAATGTGAGAGACCATTTGTGTGAGTGGGAGTGTTACTCTGCATGTATGAGGGACAGTGTGTGTTTGTGTTTGAACGGGAGTCCATGTGAGTCTTAGATTTTATGTGTGCAGTTGTGGGAGTGTGTGCGAGAGGTGAGTGGGACTGAGTGGGTGCGACTGTGTATCTCTGGTAGAGTATGTGTATGTGTGACTGAATGTATCTGTTTGAGAGAGTGTGTGTGCACGTGTGTGTTAGTGTATAAGTGTTGATATGCCTGTGTGTTTCAGTGAGGGTGAGTGTAAGTGTGTGTTAGTGTGTGCGTGAGTGTGTGTGTGTATGTGTGATTGAATGTTTTCGAGATTATTGGAGATACTTTGAGTGTGTGTGAGTGTGTGACTTTGTGTGTGAATGTGTGTGTGAGGGTGCACACGTGTGAGGTCTTGGTGTGAGTGTGAAACTGTGCATGTGTCAGCATGCATATGTGTGTGTGATGGTGGGTGTATGAGTGTGAATGACTGAGTGTGTAGGGCCATGAATGGGACTGAGTGTTTGTGAGTGTGTATACAAGTCTGTTGCGTGATTGTGTGTGATTGTGTTATTCTGTGTGTGTGTGGTTCGGTGGTTTTCTGTGTGTGTGGGCCTGTGCATGTGTGTGTGTGTGTGCGACTGAGTGAGAGAGTGCTTGCTTGTGCGTGTGTCTTTGTGTTGTGTCAGTGTGAGTGTTTGAGGGGAATGGGGTGAAATATGATGCCTCCAATGTTGCGATGGTTTCTGACATTTTGTGTGAGTGGGAGTGTTGGAGTGCGAGAGAGTGCGTGATTGCGTGTGAGCCTGTGAGTGTGTGTATGTGTTTGTGAGTGTGTGTGATGGTGACATTGCGTGAGGGTGCATTTGTGTCTGCATACGTGTAAGTGTGCTTTGGACATGTGTGAATGTATGTAGGTCTATGTGTGAGTGTGTGTGTTTGTGGATATGTGATGGTGTGGGTCACTGTGAGTGTGCAGGGGAGCAAGGTGCTGTGCGAGCGTGTGTCAGAGTGTGAAGGGCGTTCGTGTGTGACTGTGTGAGATAGTATGAGCAGGTGTGTTTTAGTGTTATGTGTGTGTGTTTGTGAGAGATTAGCTGTGTGAGTGGGAGTGTTACTCTGAGTGTATGTGTGACTGTGTGTTTGGGTATGTAAGAATGCGTGTGAGTGTGTTTTAGTTTGTGAGTGTGCAGGTTTAGGAGCGTGTGTGCATGAGATGTGCGACTGTATGATTGTGCGTCATTCTGCATATGTATGTGCCTGGTTGTGAATGTGTGAGCATGTGTGAGTGAATGTGTGATTTTGGGTGTGTGTTCAAGGGCATGTTAGTGTCAGAGTTCAGGAGTGCTTATGTCTGTGTGTATATCAGTGTGTGTGAGTATATGTGGGAGATGTAGGTGCATGAGTGTGAGTGTTTCTATGTGTGTCTGTGTGCGTAATGGGGTGTGACTCTATGTGTTAAGGTCTCTGTGAGTGACTGTGTGTTTGAGTGTGTGTCAGTGTGTGTGAGTTTGTGTATGACTGTGTGAGTGTGAGTTTGCACATGTGTGAGGGACTTTATTTGAGTGTGTGTCAATGTGTTTGTGTGAGAGTGTATATGTGTATGGGCGTGAGTGTGTGTGAGAGGTTTTGTGAATTTGTGTGGGAGTGCAGATGTGTGAATGTGTGGGAGTGGGTGTTTGTGGGTGTGTATAAGAACTGTTGCGAGATTGTGTGATATTGAGTGTGTGTTTGGGTGTCTATGTGGTTTCATGCATGTGTGTGGGACTGAACATGCGGGTCTGGGCGTGTGTCTGTGTGAGTGTGTGAGTGGAATGGGGTGAAATATGATGCAACAAAGGTTCCTGAGAGTTTTGAAAGCGATATTGGCCTTCTCTGATGGAACGGAAAGCCATAGAACGTGGTGGGAGGCTACAGATAGAAGAGCAATGTTGTGGAACGGACTGTAATGCAGTGTATTGTGATGCAATAGATGGTTCCTGTGTGTTATGGAAAAGAATGGATCCTTCTTTGATGGAATGAAACGCAGTAGAACGTGGTGGATTGTTGCGGAATGGAGTGGAATGCAGTGCATTGTGACGCAAGGGAGGGAAACTGAGCGGTTTGGACACGAAGGGAGCCTTCTTTCCAGGAATGGAAGGCAGTAAAAGGTGAAAGATTGTCAGGTACTGGAGTAGAATATTGTGGAGTGGAGTCGAACGGGGTGCCATTTGATGCAATAGACGGTTTCTCACTGTGTTTTAAGCGAATGGATTTATGTGCACGTGATTGTGCAGCTGTGTGTGTTTGTGTGTCTATTTTTGATAGGGATTGAGTGTGTGCATTAGTCACTGTGTGTACGGTTTTGAGAGAGGTTGCTGTGTCAGCGTGCAGGTGTGTGCGTGGCTGAGCAAGAGTGTCTGTATATGCGAGGGTGTGACCATGTTTATAAGAGGGTGATTATATAAGTGTTTAAGTGTGTGTGTGAGAGTTTGACAGCATTTGAATGTATGAGTGCGTGTGAGCATGTTACTGTGTGAGTGTCTCTGTGTAGTTTTGTAAGTGTATGTGACATTTTGTCTGAGTGCGTGAGTCTGTAAGTGTGTTGGTGTGAGTGATTGTGTGCGTGATATTGTGCGCACGTCTGTGTCTGTGCGTTTGTCAGCATTCGTGTGTGTGTCTGTGTGTGACAGTTTGTGTGTCTGTGTTTATGGAGGTGTGTGTCTGTGTGAGTGGGTGTGATACTGAATATGAGATAGTGTGAGTTTCTTCGAGTGTGAGTGTGTAAGTGTGCAAGGTGCAGTGTCTCAGTGTGTGAATGTGATATAAGGTCTTATGTGATTGTGTTTTATTTATTGTGAGGAGAGTTTTACTCTTCAGGTGAGTGTGTAAATGTGAGAGACCATTTGTGTGAGTGGGAGTGTTACTCTGCATGTATGAGGGACAGTGTGTGTTTGTGTTTGAACGGGAGTCCATGTGAGTCTTAGATTTTATGTGTGCAGTTGTGGGAGTGTGTGCGAGAGGTGAGTGGGACTGAGTGGGTGCGACTGTGTATCTCTGGTAGAGTATGTGTATGTGTGACTGAATGTATCTGTTTGAGAGAGTGTGTGTGCACGTGTGTGTTAGTGTATAAGTGTTGATATGCCTGTGTGTTTCAGTGAGGGTGAGTGTAAGTGTGTGTTAGTGTGTGCGTGAGTGTGTGTGTGTATGTGTGATTGAATGTTTTCGAGATTATTGGAGATACTTTGAGTGTGTGTGAGTGTGTGACTTTGTGTGTGAATGTGTGTGTGAGGGTGCACACGTGTGAGGTCTTGGTGTGAGTGTGAAACTGTGCATGTGTCAGCATGCATATGTGTGTGTGATGGTGGGTGTATGAGTGTGAATGACTGAGTGTGTAGGGCCATGAATGGGACTGAGTGTTTGTGAGTGTGTATACAAGTCTGTTGCGTGATTGTGTGTGATTGTGTTATTCTGTGTGTGTGTGGTTCGGTGGTTTTCTGTGTGTGTGGGCCTGTGCATGTGTGTGTGTGTGTGCGACTGAGTGAGAGAGTGCTTGCTTGTGCGTGTGTCTTTGTGTTGTGTCAGTGTGAGTGTTTGAGGGGAATGGGGTGAAATATGATGCCTCCAATGTTGCGATGGTTTCTGACATTTTGTGTGAGTGGGAGTGTTGGAGTGCGAGAGAGTGCGTGATTGCGTGTGAGCCTGTGAGTGTGTGTATGTGTTTGTGAGTGTGTGTGATGGTGACATTGCGTGAGGGTGCATTTGTGTCTGCATACGTGTAAGTGTGCTTTGGACATGTGTGAATGTATGTAGGTCTATGTGTGAGTGTGTGTGTTTGTGGATATGTGATGGTGTGGGTCACTGTGAGTGTGCAGGGGAGCAAGGTGCTGTGCGAGCGTGTGTCAGAGTGTGAAGGGCGTTCGTGTGTGACTGTGTGAGATAGTATGAGCAGGTGTGTTTTAGTGTTATGTGTGTGTGTTTGTGAGAGATTAGCTGTGTGAGTGGGAGTGTTACTCTGAGTGTATGTGTGACTGTGTGTTTGGGTATGTAAGAATGCGTGTGAGTGTGTTTTAGTTTGTGAGTGTGCAGGTTTAGGAGCGTGTGTGCATGAGATGTGCGACTGTATGATTGTGCGTCATTCTGCATATGTATGTGCCTGGTTGTGAATGTGTGAGCATGTGTGAGTGAATGTGTGATTTTGGGTGTGTGTTCAAGGGCATGTTAGTGTCAGAGTTCAGGAGTGCTTATGTCTGTGTGTATATCAGTGTGTGTGAGTATATGTGGGAGATGTAGGTGCATGAGTGTGAGTGTTTCTATGTGTGTCTGTGTGCGTAATGGGGTGTGACTCTATGTGATAAGGTCTCTGTGAGTGACTGTGTGTTTGAGTGTGTGTCAGTGTGTGTGAGTTTGTGTATGACTGTGTGAGTGTGAGTTTGCACATGTGTGAGGGACTTTATTTGAGTGTGTGTCAATGTGTTTGTGTGAGAGTGTATATGTGTATGGGCGTGAGTGTGTGTGAGAGGTTTTGTGAATTTGTGTGGGAGTGCAGATGTGTGAATGTGTGGGAGTGGGTGTTTGTGGGTGTGTATAAGAACTGTTGCGAGATTGTGTGATATTGAGTGTGTGTTTGGGTGTCTATGTGGTTTCATGCATGTGTGTGGGACTGAACGTGCGGGTCTGGGCGTGTGTCTGTGTGAGTGTGTGAGTGGAATGGGGTGAAATATGATGCAACAAAGGTTCCTGAGAGGTTTGAAAGCGATATTGGCCTTCTCTGATGGAACGGAAAGCCATAGAACGTGGTGGGAGGCTACAGATAGAAGAGCAATGTTGTGGAACGGACTGTAATGCAGTGTATTGTGATGCAATAGATGGTTCCTGTGTGTTATGGAAAAGAATGGATCCTTCTTTGATGGAATGAAACGCAGTAGAACGTGGTGGATTGTTGCGGAATGGAGTGGAATGCAGTGCATTGTGACGCAAGGGAGGGAAACTGAGCGGTTTGGACACGAAGGGAGCCTTCTTTCCAGGAATGGAAGGCAGTAAAAGGTGAAAGATTGTCAGGTACTGGAGTAGAATATTGTGGAGTGGAGTCGAACGGGGTGCCATTTGATGCAATAGACGGTTTCTCATTGTGTTTTAAGCGAATGGATTTATGTGCACGTGATTGTGCAGCTGTGTGTGTTTGTGTGTCTATTTTTGATAGGGATTGAGTGTGTGCATTAGTCACTGTGTGTACGGTTTTGAGAGAGGTTGCTGTGTCAGCGTGCAGGTGTGTGCGTGGCTGAGCAAGAGTGTCTGTATATGCGAGGGTGTGACCATGTTTATAAGAGGGTGATTATATAAGTGTTTAAGTGTGTGTGTGAGAGTTTGACAGCATTTGAATGTATGAGTGCGTGTGAGCATGTTACTGTGTGAGTGTCTCTGTGTAGTTTTGTAAGTGTATGTGACATTTTGTCTGAGTGCGTGAGTCTGTAAGTGTGTTGGTGTGAGTGATTGTGTGCGTGATATTCTGCGCACGTCTGTGTCTGTGCGTTTGTCAGCATTCGTGTGTGTGTCTGTGTGTGACAGTTTGTGTGTCTGTGTTTATGGAGGTGTGTGTCTGTGTGAGTTTGTGTGATACTGAATATGAGATAGTGTGAGTTTCTTCGAGTGTGAGTGTGTAAGTGTGCAAGGTGCAGTGTCTCAGTGTGTGAATGTGAAATAAGGTCTTATGTGATTGTGTTTTATTTATTGTGAGGAGAGTTTTACTCTTCAGGTGAGTGTGTAAATGTGAGAGACCATTTGTGTGAGTGGGAGTGTTTCTCTGCATGTATGAGGGACAGTGTGTGTTTGTGTTTGAACGGGAGTCCATGTGAGTCTTAGATTTTATGTGTGCAGTTGTGGGAGTGTGTGCGAGAGGTGAGTGGGACTGAGTGGGTGCGACTGTGTATCTCTGGTAGAGTATGTGTATGTGTGACTGAATGTATCTGTTTGAGAGAGTGTGTGTGCACGTGTGTGTTAGTGTATAAGTGTTGATATGCCTGTGTGTTTCAGTGAGGGTGAGTGTAAGTGTGTGTTAGTGTGTGCGTGAGTGTGTGTGTGTATGTGTGATTGAATGTTTTCGAGATTATTGGAGATACTTTGAGTGTGTGTGAGTGTGTGACTTTGTGTGTGAATGTGTGTGTGAGGGTGCACACGTGTGAGGTCTTGGTGTGAGTGTGAAACTGTGCATGTGTCAGCATGCATATGTGTGTGTGATGGTGGGTGTATGAGTGTGAATGACTGAGTGTGTAGGGCCATGAATGGGACTGAGTGTTTGTGAGTGTGTATACAAGTCTGTTGCGTGATTGTGTGTGATTGTGTTATTCTGTGTGTGTGTGGTTCGGTGGTTTTCTGTGTGTGTGGGCCTGTGCATGTGTCTGTGTGTGTGCGACTGAGTGAGAGAGTGCTTGCTTGTGCGTGTGTCTTTGTGTTGTGTCAGTGTGAGTGTTTGAGGGGAATGGGGTGAAATATGATGCCTCCAATGTTGCGATGGTTTCTGACATTTTGTGTGAGTGGGAGTGTTGGAGTGCGAGAGAGTGCGTGATTGCGTGTGAGCCTGTGAGTGTGTGTATGTGTTTGTGAGTGTGTGTGATGGTGACATTGCGTGAGGGTGCATTTGTGTCTGCATACGTGTAAGTGTGCTTTGGACATGTGTGAATGTATGTAGGTCTATGTGTGAGTGTGTGTGTTTGTGGATATGTGATGGTGTGGGTCACTGTGAGTGTGCAGGGGAGCAAGGTGCTGTGCGAGCGTGTGTCAGAGTGTGAAGGGCGTTCGTGTGTGACTGTGTGAGATAGTATGAGCAGGTGTGTTTTAGTGTTATGTGTGTGTGTTTGTGAGAGATTAGCTGTGTGAGTGGGAGTGTTACTCTGAGTGTATGTGTGACTGTGTGTTTGGGTATGTAAGAATGCGTGTGAGTGTGTTTTAGTTTGTGAGTGTGCAGGTTTAGGAGCGTGTGTGCATGAGATGTGCGACTGTATGATTGTGCGTCATTCTGCATATGTATGTGCCTGGTTGTGAATGTGTGAGCATGTGTGAGTGAATGTGTGATTTTGGGTGTGTGTTCAAGGGCATGTTAGTGTCAGAGTTCAGGAGTGCTTATGTCTGTGTGTATATCAGTGTGTGTGAGTATATGTGGGAGATGTAGGTGCATGAGTGTGAGTGTTTCTATGTGTGTCTGTGTGCGTAATGGGGTGTGACTCTATGTGTTAAGGTCTCTGTGAGTGACTGTGTGTTTGAGTGTGTGTCAGTGTGTGTGAGTTTGTGTATGACTGTGTGAGTGTGAGTTTGCACATGTGTGAGGGACTTTATTTGAGTGTGTGTCAATGTGTTTGTGTGAGAGTGTATATGTGTATGGGCGTGAGTGTGTGTGAGAGGTTTTGTGAATTTGTGTGGGAGTGCAGATGTGTGAATGTGTGGGAGTGGGTGTTTGTGGGTGTGTATAAGAACTGTTGCGAGATTGTGTGATATTGAGTGTGTGTTTGGGTGTCTATGTGGTTTCATGCATGTGTGTGGGACTGAACGTGCGGGTCTGGGCGTGTGTCTGTGTGAGTGTGTGAGTGGAATGGGGTGAAATATGATGCAACAAAGGTTCCTGAGAGGTTTGAAAGCGATATTGGCCTTCTCTGATGGAACGGAAAGCCATAGAACGTGGTGGGAGGCTACAGATAGAAGAGCAATGTTGTGGAACGGACTGTAATGCAGTGTATTGTGATGCAATAGATGGTTCCTGTGTGTTATGGAAAAGAATGGATCCTTCTTTGATGGAATGAAACGCAGTAGAACGTGGTGGATTGTTGCGGAATGGAGTGGAATGCAGTGCATTGTGACGCAAGGGAGGGAAACTGAGCGGTTTGGACACGAAGGGAGCCTTCTTTCCAGGAATGGAAGGCAGTAAAAGGTGAAAGATTGTCAGGTACTGGAGTAGAATATTGTGGAGTGGAGTCGAACGGGGTGCCATTTGATGCAATAGACGGTTTCTCACTGTGTTTTAAGCGAATGGATTTATGTGCACGTGATTGTGCAGCTGTGTGTGTTTGTGTGTCTATTTTTGATAGGGATTGAGTGTGTGCATTAGTCACTGTGTGTACGGTTTTGAGAGAGGTTGCTGTGTCAGCGTGCAGGTGTGTGCGTGGCTGAGCAAGAGTGTCTGTATATGCGAGGGTGTGACCATGTTTATAAGAGGGTGATTATATAAGTGTTTAAGTGTGTGTGTGAGAGTTTGACAGCATTTGAATGTATGAGTGCGTGTGAGCATGTTACTGTGTGAGGGTCTCTGTGTAGTTTTGTAAGTGTATGTGACATTTTGTCTGAGTGCGTGAGTCTGTAAGTGTGTTGGTGTGAGTGATTGTGTGCGTGATATTGTGCGCACGTCTGTGTCTGTGCGTTTGTCAGCATTCGTGTGTGTGTCTGTGTGTGACAGTTTGTGTGTCTGTGTTTATGGAGGTGTGTGTCTGTGTGAGTGGGTGTGATACTGAATATGAGATAGTGTGAGTTTCTTTGAGTGTGAGTGTGTAAGTGTGCAAGGTGCAGTGTTTCAGTGTGTGAATGTGATATAAGGTCTTATGTGATTGTGTTTTATTTATTGTGAGGAGAGTTTTACTCTTCAGGTGAGTGTGTAAATGTGAGAGACCATTTGTGTGAGTGGGAGTGTTACTCTGCATGTATGAGGGACAGTGTGTGTTTGTGTTTGAACGGGAGTCCATGTGAGTCTTAGATTTTATGTGTGCAGTTGTGGGAGTGTGTGCGAGAGGTGAGTGGGACTGAGTGGGTGCGACTGTGTATCTCTGGTAGAGTATGTGTATGTGTGACTGAATGTATCTGTTTGAGAGAGTGTGTGTGCACGTGTGTGTTAGTGTATAAGTGTTGATATGCCTGTGTGTTTCAGTGAGGGTGAGTGTAAGTGTGTGTTAGTGTGTGCGTGAGTGTGTGTGTGTATGTGTGATTGAATGTTTTCGAGATTATTGGAGATACTTTGAGTGTGTGTGAGTGTGTGACTTTGTGTGTGAATGTGTGTGTGAGGGTGCACACGTGTGAGGTCTTGGTGTGAGTGTGAAACTGTGCATGTGTCAGCATGCATATGTGTGTGTGATGGTGGGTGTATGAGTGTGAATGACTGAGTGTGTAGGGCCATGAATGGGACTGAGTGTTTGTGAGTGTGTATACAAGTCTGTTGCGTGATTGTGTGTGATTGTGTTATTCTGTGTGTGTGTGGTTCGGTGGTTTTCTGTGTGTGTGGGCCTGTGCATGTGTGTGTGTGTGTGCGACTGAGTGAGAGAGTGCTTGCTTGTGCGTGTGTCTTTGTGTTGTGTCAGTGTGAGTGTTTGAGGGGAATGGGGTGAAATATGATGCCTCCAATGTTGCGATGGTTTGTGACATTTTGTGTGAGTGGGAGTGTTGGAGTGCGAGAGAGTGCGTGATTGCGTGTGAGCCTGTGAGTGTGTGTATGTGTTTGTGAGTGTGTGTGATGGTGACATTGCGTGAGGGTGCATTTGTGTCTGCATACGTGTAAGTGTGCTTTGGACATGTGTGAATGTATGTAGGTCTATGTGTGAGTGTGTGTGTTTGTGGATATGTGATGGTGTGGGTCACTGTGAGTGTGCAGGGGAGCAAGGTGCTGTGCGAGCGTGTGTCAGAGTGTGAAGGGCGTTCGTGTGTGACTGTGTGAGATAGTATGAGCAGGTGTGTTTTAGTGTTATGTGTGTGTGTTTGTGAGAGATTAGCTGTGTGAGTGGGAGTGTTACTCTGAGTGTATGTGTGACTGTGTGTTTGGGTATGTAAGAATGCGTGTGAGTGTGTTTTAGTTTGTGAGTGTGCAGGTTTAGGAGCGTGTGTGCATGAGATGTGCGACTGTATGATTGTGCGTCATTCTGCATATGTATGTGCCTGGTTGTGAATGTGTGAGCATGTGTGAGTGAATGTGTGATTTTGGGTGTGTGTTCAAGGGCATGTTAGTGTCAGAGTTCAGGAGTGCTTATGTCTGTGTGTATATCAGTGTGTGTGAGTATATGTGGGAGATGTAGGTGCATGAGTGTGAGTGTTTCTATGTGTGTCTGTGTGCGTAATGGGGTGTGACTCTATGTGTTAAGGTCTCTGTGAGTGACTGTGTGTTTGAGTGTGTGTCAGTGTGTGTGAGTTTGTGTATGACTGTGTGAGTGTGAGTTTGCACATGTGTGAGGGACTTTATTTGAGTGTGTGTCAATGTGTTTGTGTGAGAGTGTATATGTGTATGGGCGTGAGTGTGTGTGAGAGGTTTTGTGAATTTGTGTGGGAGTGCAGATGTGTGAATGTGTGGGAGTGGGTGTTTGTGGGTGTGTATAAGAACTGTTGCGAGATTGTGTGATATTGAGTGTGTGTTTGGGTGTCTATGTGGTTTCATGCATGTGTGTGGGACTGAACGTGCGGGTCTGGGCGTGTGTCTGTGTGAGTGTGTGAGTGGAATGGGGTGAAATATGATGCAACAAAGGTTCCTGAGAGGTTTGAAAGCGATATTGGCCTTCTCTGATGGAACGGAAAGCCATAGAACGTGGTGGGAGGCTACAGATAGAAGAGCAATGTTGTGGAACGGACTGTAATGCAGTGTACTGTGATGCAATAGATGGTTCCTGTGTGTTATGGAAAAGAATGGATCCTTCTTTGATGGAATGAAACGCAGTAGAACGTGGTGGATTGTTGCGGAATGGAGTGGAATGCAGTGCATTGTGACGCAAGGGAGGGAAACTGAGCGGTTTGGACACGAAGGGAGCCTTCTTTCCAGGAATGGAAGGCAGTAAAAGGTGAAAGATTGTCAGGTACTGGAGTAGAATATTGTGGAGTGGAGTCGAACGGGGTGCCATTTGATGCAATAGACGGTTTCTCACTGTGTTTTAAGCGAATGGATTTATGTGCACGTGATTGTGCAGCTGTGTGTGTTTGTGTGTCTATTTTTGATAGGGATTGAGTGTGTGCATTAGTCACTGTGTGTACGGTTTTGAGAGAGGTTGCTGTGTCAGCGTGCAGGTGTGTGCGTGGCTGAGCAAGAGTGTCTGTATATGCGAGGGTGTGACCATGTTTATAAGAGGGTGATTATATAAGTGTTTAAGTGTGTGTGTGAGAGTTTGACAGCATTTGAATGTATGAGTGCGTGTGAGCATGTTACTGTGTGAGGGTCTCTGTGTAGTTTTGTAAGTGTATGTGACATTTTGTCTGAGTGCGTGAGTCTGTAAGTGTGTTGGTGTGACTGATTGTGTGCGTGATATTGTGCGCACGTCTGTGTCTGTGCGTTTGTCAGCATTCGTGTGTGTGTCTGTGTGTGACAGTTTGTGTGTCTGTGTTTATGGAGGTGTGTGTCTGTGTGAGTGGGTGTGATACTGAATATGAGATAGTGTGAGTTTCTTTGAGTGTGAGTGTGTAAGTGTGCAAGGTGCAGTGTTTCAGTGTGTGAATGTGATATAAGGTCTTATGTGATTGTGTTTTATTTATTGTGAGGAGAGTTTTACTCTTCAGGTGAGTGTGTAAATGTGAGAGACCATTTGTGTGAGTGGGAGTGTTACTCTGCATGTATGAGGGACAGTGTGTGTTTGTGTTTGAACGGGAGTCCATGTGAGTCTTAGATTTTATGTGTGCAGTTGTGGGAGTGTGTGCGAGAGGTGAGTGGGACTGAGTGGGTGCGACTGTGTATCTCTGGTAGAGTATGTGTATGTGTGACTGAATGTATCTGTTTGAGAGAGTGTGTGTGCACGTGTGTGTTAGTGTATAAGTGTTGATATGCCTGTGTGTTTCAGTGAGGGTGAGTGTAAGTGTGTGTTAGTGTGTGCGTGAGTGTGTGTGTGTATGTGTGATTGAATGTTTTCGAGATTATTGGAGATACTTTGAGTGTGTGTGAGTGTGTGACTTTGTGTGTGAATGTGTGTGTGAGGGTGCACACGTGTGAGGTCTTGGTGTGAGTGTGAAACTGTGCATGTGTCAGCATGCATATGTGTGTGTGATGGTGGGTGTATGAGTGTGAATGACTGAGTGTGTAGGGCCATGAATGGGACTGAGTGTTTGTGAGTGTGTATACAAGTCTGTTGCGTGATTGTGTGTGATTGTGTTATTCTGTGTGTGTGTGGTTCGGTGGTTTTCTGTGTGTGTGGGCCTGTGCATGTGTGTGTGTGTGTGCGACTGAGTGAGAGAGTGCTTGCTTGTGCGTGTGTCTTTGTGTTGTGTCAGTGTGAGTGTTTGAGGGGAATGGGGTGAAATATGATGCCTCCAATGTTGCGATGGTTTGTGACATTTTGTGTGAGTGGGAGTGTTGGAGTGCGAGAGAGTGCGTGATTGCGTGTGAGCCTGTGAGTGTGTGTATGTGTTTGTGAGTGTGTGTGATGGTGACATTGCGTGAGGGTGCATTTGTGTCTGCATACGTGTAAGTGTGCTTTGGACATGTGTGAATGTATGTAGGTCTATGTGTGAGTGTGTGTGTTTGTGGATATGTGATGGTGTGGGTCACTGTGAGTGTGCAGGGGAGCAAGGTGCTGTGCGAGCGTGTGTCAGAGTGTGAAGGGCGTTCGTGTGTGACTGTGTGAGATAGTATGAGCAGGTGTGTTTTAGTGTTATGTGTGTGTGTTTGTGAGAGATTAGCTGTGTGAGTGGGAGTGTTACTCTGAGTGTATGTGTGACTGTGTGTTTGGGTATGTAAGAATGCGTGTGAGTGTGTTTTAGTTTGTGAGTGTGCAGGTTTAGGAGCGTGTGTGCATGAGATGTGCGACTGTATGATTGTGCGTCATTCTGCATATGTATGTGCCTGGTTGTGAATGTGTGAGCATGTGTGAGTGAATGTGTGATTTTGGGTGTGTGTTCAAGGGCATGTTAGTGTCAGAGTTCAGGAGTGCTTATGTCTGTGTGTATATCAGTGTGTGTGAGTATATGTGGGAGATGTAGGTGCATGAGTGTGAGTGTTTCTATGTGTGTCTGTGTGCGTAATGGGGTGTGACTCTATGTGTTAAGGTCTCTGTGAGTGACTGTGTGTTTGAGTGTGGGTCAGTGTGTGTGAGTTTGTGTATGACTGTGTGAGTGTGAGTTTGCACATGTGTGAGGGACTTTATTTGAGTGTGTGTCAATGTGTTTGTGTGAGAGTGTATATGTGTATGGGCGTGAGTGTGTGTGAGAGGTTTTGTGAATTTGTGTGGGAGTGCAGATGTGTGAATGTGTGGGAGTGGGTGTTTGTGGGTGTGTATAAGAACTGTTGCGAGATTGTGTGATATTGAGTGTGTGTTTGGGTGTCTATGTGGTTTCATGCATGTGTGTGGGACTGAACGTGCGGGTCTGGGCGTGTGTCTGTGTGAGTGTGTGAGTGGAATGGGGTGAAATATGATGCAACAAAGGTTCCTGAGAGGTTTGAAAGCGATATTGGCCTTCTCTGATGGAACGGAAAGCCATAGAACGTGGTGGGAGGCTACAGATAGAAGAGCAATGTTGTGGAACGGACTGTAATGCAGTGTATTGTGATGCAATAGATGGTTCCTGTGTGTTATGGAAAAGAATGGATCCTTCTTTGATGGAATGAAACGCAGTAGAACGTGGTGGATTGTTGCGGAATGGAGTGGAATGCAGTGCATTGTGACGCAAGGGAGGGAAACTGAGCGGTTTGGACACGAAGGGAGCCTTCTTTCCAGGAATGGAAGGCAGTAAAAGGTGAAAGATTGTCAGGTACTGGAGTAGAATATTGTGGAGTGGAGTCGAACGGGGTGCCATTTGATGCAATAGACGGTTTCTCACTGTGTTTTAAGCGAATGGATTTATGTGCACGTGATTGTGCAGCTGTGTGTGTTTGTGTGTCTATTTTTGATAGGGATTGAGTGTGTGCATTAGTCACTGTGTGTACGGTTTTGAGAGAGGTTGCTGTGTCAGCGTGCAGGTGTGTGCGTGGCTGAGCAAGAGTGTCTGTATATGCGAGGGTGTGACCATGTTTATAAGAGGGTGATTATATAAGTGTTTAAGTGTGTGTGTGAGAGTTTGACAGCATTTGAATGTATGAGTGCGTGTGAGCATGTTACTGTGTGAGTGTCTCTGTGTAGTTTTGTAAGTGTATGTGACATTTTGTCTGAGTGCGTGAGTCTGTAAGTGTGTTGGTGTGAGTGATTGTGTGCGTGATATTGTGCGCACGTCTGTGTCTGTGCGTTTGTCAGCATTCGTGTGTGTGTCTGTGTGTGACAGTTTGTGTGTCTGTGTTTATGGAGGTGTGTGTCTGTGTGAGTGGGTGTGATACTGAATATGAGATAGTGTGAGTTTCTTTGAGTGTGAGTGTGTAAGTGTGCAAGGTGCAGTGTTTCAGTGTGTGAATGTGATATAAGGTCTTATGTGATTGTGTTTTATTTATTGTGAGGAGAGTTTTACTCTTCAGGTGAGTGTGTAAATGTGAGAGACCATTTGTGTGAGTGGAGTGTTACTCTGCATGTATGAGGGACAGTGTGTGTTTGTGTTTGAACGGGAGTCCATGTGAGTCTTAGATTTTATGTGTGCAGTTGTGGGAGTGTGTGCGAGAGGTGAGTGGGACTGAGTGGGTGCGACTGTGTATCTCTGGTAGAGTATGTGTATGTGTGACTGAATGTATCTGTTTGAGAGAGTGTGTGTGCACGTGTGTGTTAGTGTATAAGTGTTGATATGCCTGTGTGTTTCAGTGAGGGTGAGTGTAAGTGTGTGTTAGTGTGTGCGTGAGTGTGTGTGTGTATGTGTGATTGAATGTTTTCGAGATTATTGGAGATACTTTGAGTGTGTGTGAGTGTGTGACTTTGTGTGTGAATGTGTGTGTGAGGGTGCACACGTGTGAGGTCTTGGTGTGAGTGTGAAACTGTGCATGTGTCAGCATGCATATGTGTGTGTGATGGTGGGTGTATGAGTGTGAATGACTGAGTGTGTAGGGCCATGAATGGGACTGAGTGTTTGTGAGTGTGTATACAAGTCTGTTGCGTGATTGTGTGTGATTGTGTTATTCTGTGTGTGTGTGGTTCGGTGGTTTTCTGTGTGTGTGGGCCTGTGCATGTGTGTGTGTGTGTGCGACTGAGTGAGAGAGTGCTTGCTTGTGCGTGTGTCTTTGTGTTGTGTCAGTGTGAGTGTTTGAGGGGAATGGGGTGAAATATGATGCCTCCAATGTTGCGATGGTTTGTGACATTTTGTGTGAGTGGGAGTGTTGGAGTGCGAGAGAGTGCGTGATTGCGTGTGAGCCTGTGAGTGTGTGTATGTGTTTGTGAGTGTGTGTTGTTGATGTTGTAAATGGTGACATTGCGTGAGGGTGCATTTGTGTCTGCATACGTGTAAGTGTGCTTTGGACATGTGTGAATGTATGTAGGTCTATGTGTGAGTGTGTGTGTTTGTGGATATGTGATGGTGTGGGTCACTGTGAGTGTGCAGGGGAGCAAGGTGCTGTGCGAGCGTGTGTCAGAGTGTGAAGGGCGTTCGTGTGTGACTGTGTGAGATAGTATGAGCAGGTGTGTTTTAGTGTTATGTGTGTGTGTTTGTGAGAGATTAGCTGTGTGAGTGGGAGTGTTACTCTGAGTGTATGTGTGACTGTGTGTTTGGGTATGTAAGAATGCGTGTGAGTGTGTTTTAGTTTGTGAGTGTGCAGGTTTAGGAGCGTGTGTGCATGAGATGTGCGACTGTATGATTGTGCGTCATTCTGCATATGTATGTGCCTGGTTGTGAATGTGTGAGCATGTGTGAGTGAATGTGTGATTTTGGGTGTGTGTTCAAGGGCATGTTAGTGTCAGAGTTCAGGAGTGCTTATGTCTGTGTGTATATTCAGTGTGTGTGAGTATATGTGGGAGATGTAGGTGCATGAGTGTGAGTGTTTCTATGTGTGTCTGTGTGCGTAATGGGGTGTGACTCTATGTGTTAAGGTCTCTGTGAGTGACTGTGTGTTTGAGTGTGTGTCAGTGTGTGTGAGTTTGTGTATGACTGTGTGAGTGTGAGTTTGCACATGTGTGAGGGACTTTATTTGAGTGTGTGTCAATGTGTTTGTGTGAGAGTGTATATGTGTATGGGCGTGAGTGTGTGTGAGAGGTTTTGTGAATTTGTGTGGGAGTGCAGATGTGTGAATGTGTGGGAGTGGGTGTTTGTGGGTGTGTATAAGAACTGTTGCGAGATTGTGTGATATTGAGTGTGTGTTTGGGTGTCTATGTGGTTTCATGCATGTGTGTGGGACTGAACGTGCGGGTCTGGGCGTGTGTCTGTGTGAGTGTGTGAGTGGAATGGGGTGAAATATGATGCAACAAAGGTTCCTGAGAGGTTTGAAAGCGATATTGGCCTTCTCTGATGGAACGGAAAGCCATAGAACGTGGTGGGAGGCTACAGATAGAAGAGCAATGTTGTGGAACGGACTGTAATGCAGTGTATTGTGATGCAATAGATGGTTCCTGTGTGTTATGGAAAAGAATGGATCCTTCTTTGATGGAATGAAACGCAGTAGAACGTGGTGGATTGTTGCGGAATGGAGTGGAATGCAGTGCATTGTGACGCAAGGGAGGGAAACTGAGCGGTTTGGACACGAAGGGAGCCTTCTTTCCAGGAATGGAAGGCAGTAAAAGGTGAAAGATTGTCAGGTACTGGAGTAGAATATTGTGGAGTGGAGTCGAACGGGGTGCCATTTGATGCAATAGACGGTTTCTCACTGTGTTTTAAGCGAATGGATTTATGTGCACGTGATTGTGCAGCTGTGTGTGTTTGTGTGTCTATTTTTGATAGGGATTGAGTGTGTGCATTAGTCACTGTGTGTACGGTTTTGAGAGAGGTTGCTGTGTCAGCGTGCAGGTGTGTGCGTGGCTGAGCAAGAGTGTCTGTATATGCGAGGGTGTGACCATGTTTATAAGAGGGTGATTATATAAGTGTTTAAGTGTGTGTGTGAGAGTTTGACAGCATTTGAATGTATGAGTGCGTGTGAGCATGTTACTGTGTGAGTGTCTCTGTGTAGTTTTGTAAGTGTATGTGACATTTTGTCTGAGTGCGTGAGTCTGTAAGTGTGTTGGTGTGAGTGATTGTGTGCGTGATATTGTGCGCACGTCTGTGTCTGTGCGTTTGTCAGCATTCGTGTGTGTGTCTGTGTGTGACAGTTTGTGTGTCTGTGTTTATGGAGGTGTGTGTCTGTGTGAGTGGGTGTGATACTGAATATGAGATAGTGTGAGTTTCTTTGAGTGTGAGTGTGTAAGTGTGCAAGGTGCAGTGTTTCAGTGTGTGAATGTGATATAAGGTCTTATGTGATTGTGTTTTATTTATTGTGAGGAGAGTTTTACTCTTCAGGTGAGTGTGTAAATGTGAGAGACCATTTGTGTGAGTGGGAGTGTTACTCTGCATGTATGAGGGACAGTGTGTGTTTGTGTTTGAACGGGAGTCCATGTGAGTCTTAGATTTTATGTGTGCAGTTGTGGGAGTGTGTGCGAGAGGTGAGTGGGACTGAGTGGGTGCGACTGTGTATCTCTGGTAGAGTATGTGTATGTGTGACTGAATGTATCTGTTTGAGAGAGTGTGTGTGCACGTGTGTGTTAGTGTATAAGTGTTGATATGCCTGTGTGTTTCAGTGAGGGTGAGTGTAAGTGTGTGTTAGTGTGTGCGTGAGTGTGTGTGTGTATGTGTGATTGAATGTTTTCGAGATTATTGGAGATACTTTGAGTGTGTGTGAGTGTGTGACTTTGTGTGTGAATGTGTGTGTGAGGGTGCACACGTGTGAGGTCTTGGTGTGAGTGTGAAACTGTGCATGTGTCAGCATGCATATGTGTGTGTGATGGTGGGTGTATGAGTGTGAATGACTGAGTGTGTAGGGCCATGAATGGGACTGAGTGTTTGTGAGTGTGTATACAAGTCTGTTGCGTGATTGTGTGTGATTGTGTTATTCTGTGTGTGTGTGGTTCGGTGGTTTTCTGTGTGTGTGGGCCTGTGCATGTGTGTGTGTGTGTGCGACTGAGTGAGAGAGTGCTTGCTTGTGCGTGTGTCTTTGTGTTGTGTCAGTGTGAGTGTTTGAGGGGAATGGGGTGAAATATGATGCCTCCAATGTTGCGATGGTTTCTGACATTTTGTGTGAGTGGGAGTGTTGGAGTGCGAGAGAGTGCGTGATTGCGTGTGAGCCTGTGAGTGTGTGTATGTGTTTGTGAGTGTGTGTGATGGTGACATTGCGTGAGGGTGCATTTGTGTCTGCATACGTGTAAGTGTGCTTTGGACATGTGTGAATGTATGTAGGTCTATGTGTGAGTGTGTGTGTTTGTGGATATGTGATGGTGTGGGTCACTGTGAGTGTGCAGGGGAGCAAGGTGCTGTGCGAGCGTGTGTCAGAGTGTGAAGGGCGTTCGTGTGTGACTGTGTGAGATAGTATGAGCAGGTGTGTTTTAGTGTTATGTGTGTGTGTTTGTGAGAGATTAGCTGTGTGAGTGGGAGTGTTACTCTGAGTGTATGTGTGACTGTGTGTTTGGGTATGTAAGAATGCGTGTGAGTGTGTTTTAGTTTGTGAGTGTGCAGGTTTAGGAGCGTGTGTGCATGAGATGTGCGACTGTATGATTGTGCGTCATTCTGCATATGTATGTGCCTGGTTGTGAATGTGTGAGCATGTGTGAGTGAATGTGTGATTTTGGGTGTGTGTTCAAGGGCATGTTAGTGTCAGAGTTCAGGAGTGCTTATGTCTGTGTGTATATCAGTGTGTGTGAGTATATGTGGGAGATGTAGGTGCATGAGTGTGAGTGTTTCTATGTGTGTCTGTGTGCGTAATGGGGTGTGACTCTATGTGTTAAGGTCTCTGTGAGTGACTGTGTGTTTGAGTGTGTGTCAGTGTGTGTGAGTTTGTGTATGACTGTGTGAGTGTGAGTTTGCACATGTGTGAGGGACTTTATTTGAGTGTGTGTCAATGTGTTTGTGTGAGAGTGTATATGTGTATGGGCGTGAGTGTGTGTGAGAGGTTTTGTGAATTTGTGTGGGAGTGCAGATGTGTGAATGTGTGGGAGTGGGTGTTTGTGGGTGTGTATAAGAACTGTTGCGAGATTGTGTGATATTGAGTGTGTGTTTGGGTGTCTATGTGGTTTCATGCATGTGTGTGGGACTGAACGTGCGGGTCTGGGCGTGTGTCTGTGTGAGTGTGTGAGTGGAATGGGGTGAAATATGATGCAACAAAGGTTCCTGAGAGGTTTGAAAGCGATATTGGCCTTCTCTGATGGAACGGAAAGCCATAGAACGTGGTGGGAGGCTACAGATAGAAGAGCAATGTTGTGGAACGGACTGTAATGCAGTGTATTGTGATGCAATAGATGGTTCCTGTGTGTTATGGAAAAGAATGGATCCTTCTTTGATGGAATGAAACGCAGTAGAACGTGGTGGATTGTTGCGGAATGGAGTGGAATGCAGTGCATTGTGACGCAAGGGAGGGAAACTGAGCGGTTTGGACACGAAGGGAGCCTTCTTTCCAGGAATGGAAGGCAGTAAAAGGTGAAAGATTGTCAGGTACTGGAGTAGAATATTGTGGAGTGGAGTCGAACGGGGTGCCATTTGATGCAATAGACGGTTTCTCACTGTGTTTTAAGCGAATGGATTTATGTGCACGTGATTGTGCAGCTGTGTGTGTTTGTGTGTCTATTTTTGATAGGGATTGAGTGTGTGCATTAGTCACTGTGTGTACGGTTTTGAGAGAGGTTGCTGTGTCAGCGTGCAGGTGTGTGCGTGGCTGAGCAAGAGTGTCTGTATATGCGAGGGTGTGACCATGTTTATAAGAGGGTGATTATATAAGTGTTTAAGTGTGTGTGTGAGAGTTTGACAGCATTTGAATGTATGAGTGCGTGTGAGCATGTTACTGTGTGAGTGTCTCTGTGTAGTTTTGTAAGTGTATGTGACATTTTGTCTGAGTGCGTGAGTCTGTAAGTGTGTTGGTGTGAGTGATTGTGTGCGTGATATTGTGCGCACGTCTGTGTCTGTGCGTTTGTCAGCATTCGTGTGTGTGTCTGTGTGTGACAGTTTGTGTGTCTGTGTTTATGGAGGTGTGTGTCTGTGTGAGTGGGTGTGATACTGAATATGAGATAGTGTGAGTTTCTTTGAGTGTGAGTGTGTAAGTGTGCAAGGTGCAGTGTTTCAGTGTGTGAATGTGATATAAGGTCTTATGTGATTGTGTTTTATTTATTGTGAGGAGAGTTTTACTCTTCAGGTGAGTGTGTAAATGTGAGAGACCATTTGTGTGAGTGGGAGTGTTACTCTGCATGTATGAGGGACAGTGTGTGTTTGTGTTTGAACGGGAGTCCATGTGAGTCTTAGATTTTATGTGTGCAGTTGTGGGAGTGTGTGCGAGAGGTGAGTGGGACTGAGTGGGTGCGACTGTGTATCTCTGGTAGAGTATGTGTATGTGTGACTGAATGTATCTGTTTGAGAGAGTGTGTGTGCACGTGTGTGTTAGTGTATAAGTGTTGATATGCCTGTGTGTTTCAGTGAGGGTGAGTGTAAGTGTGTGTTAGTGTGTGCGTGAGTGTGTGTGTGTATGTGTGATTGAATGTTTTCGAGATTATTGGAGATACTTTGAGTGTGTGTGAGTGTGTGACTTTGTGTGTGAATGTGTGTGTGAGGGTGCACACGTGTGAGGTCTTGGTGTGAGTGTGAAACTGTGCATGTGTCAGCATGCATATGTGTGTGTGATGGTGGGTGTATGAGTGTGAATGACTGAGTGTGTAGGGCCATGAATGGGACTGAGTGTTTGTGAGTGTGTATACAAGTCTGTTGCGTGATTGTGTGTGATTGTGTTATTCTGTGTGTGTGTGGTTCGGTGGTTTTCTGTGTGTGTGGGCCTGTGCATGTGTGTGTGTGTGTGCGACTGAGTGAGAGAGTGCTTGCTTGTGCGTGTGTCTTTGTGTTGTGTCAGTGTGAGTGTTTGAGGGGAATGGGGTGAAATATGATGCCTCCAATGTTGCGATGGTTTCTGACATTTTGTGTGAGTGGGAGTGTTGGAGTGCGAGAGAGTGCGTGATTGCGTGTGAGCCTGTGAGTGTGTGTATGTGTTTGTGAGTGTGTGTGATGGTGACATTGCGTGAGGGTGCATTTGTGTCTGCATACGTGTAAGTGTGCTTTGGACATGTGTGAATGTATGTAGGTCTATGTGTGAGTGTGTGTGTTTGTGGATATGTGATGGTGTGGGTCACTGTGAGTGTGCAGGGGAGCAAGGTGCTGTGCGAGCGTGTGTCAGAGTGTGAAGGGCGTTCGTGTGTGACTGTGTGAGATAGTATGAGCAGGTGTGTTTTAGTGTTATGTGTGTGTGTTTGTGAGAGATTAGCTGTGTGAGTGGGAGTGTTACTCTGAGTGTATGTGTGACTGTGTGTTTGGGTATGTAAGAATGCGTGTGAGTGTGTTTTAGTTTGTGAGTGTGCAGGTTTAGGAGCGTGTGTGCATGAGATGTGCGACTGTATGATTGTGCGTCATTCTGCATATGTATGTGCCTGGTTGTGAATGTGTGAGCATGTGTGAGTGAATGTGTGATTTTGGGTGTGTGTTCAAGGGCATGTTAGTGTCAGAGTTCAGGAGTGCTTATGTCTGTGTGTATATCAGTGTGTGTGAGTATATGTGGGAGATGTAGGTGCATGAGTGTGAGTGTTTCTATGTGTGTCTGTGTGCGTAATGGGGTGTGACTCTATGTGTTAAGGTCTCTGTGAGTGACTGTGTGTTTGAGTGTGTGTCAGTGTGTGTGAGTTTGTGTATGACTGTGTGAGTGTGAGTTTGCACATGTGTGAGGGACTTTATTTGAGTGTGTGTCAATGTGTTTGTGTGAGAGTGTATATGTGTATGGGCGTGAGTGTGTGTGAGAGGTTTTGTGAATTTGTGTGGGAGTGCAGATGTGTGAATGTGTGGGAGTGGGTGTTTGTGGGTGTGTATAAGAACTGTTGCGAGATTGTGTGATATTGAGTGTGTGTTTGGGTGTCTATGTGGTTTCATGCATGTGTGTGGGACTGAACGTGCGGGTCTGGGCGTGTGTCTGTGTGAGTGTGTGAGTGGAATGGGGTGAAATATGATGCAACAAAGGTTCCTGAGAGGTTTGAAAGCGATATTGGCCTTCTCTGATGGAACGGAAAGCCATAGAACGTGGTGGGAGGCTACAGATAGAAGAGCAATGTTGTGGAACGGACTGTAATGCAGTGTATTGTGATGCAATAGATGGTTCCTGTGTGTTATGGAAAAGAATGGATCCTTCTTTGATGGAATGAAACGCAGTAGAACGTGGTGGATTGTTGCGGAATGGAGTGGAATGCAGTGCATTGTGACGCAAGGGAGGGAAACTGAGCGGTTTGGACACGAAGGGAGCCTTCTTTCCAGGAATGGAAGGCAGTAAAAGGTGAAAGATTGTCAGGTACTGGAGTAGAATATTGTGGAGTGGAGTCGAACGGGGTGCCATTTGATGCAATAGACGGTTTCTCACTGTGTTTTAAGCGAATGGATTTATGTGCACGTGATTGTGCAGCTGTGTGTGTTTGTGTGTCTATTTTTGATAGGGATTGAGTGTGTGCATTAGTCACTGTGTGTACGGTTTTGAGAGAGGTTGCTGTGTCAGCGTGCAGGTGTGTGCGTGGCTGAGCAAGAGTGTCTGTATATGCGAGGGTGTGACCATGTTTATAAGAGGGTGATTATATAAGTGTTTAAGTGTGTGTGTGAGAGTTTGACAGCATTTGAATGTATGAGTGCGTGTGAGCATGTTACTGTGTGAGTGTCTCTGTGTAGTTTTGTAAGTGTATGTGACATTTTGTCTGAGTGCGTGAGTCTGTAAGTGTGTTGGTGTGAGTGATTGTGTGCGTGATATTGTGCGCACGTCTGTGTCTGTGCGTTTGTCAGCATTCGTGTGTGTGTCTGTGTGTGACAGTTTGTGTGTCTGTGTTTATGGAGGTGTGTGTCTGTGTGAGTGGGTGTGATACTGAATATGAGATAGTGTGAGTTTCTTTGAGTGTGAGTGTGTAAGTGTGCAAGGTGCAGTGTTTCAGTGTGTGAATGTGATATAAGGTCTTATGTGATTGTGTTTTATTTATTGTGAGGAGAGTTTTACTCTTCAGGTGAGTGTGTAAATGTGAGAGACCATTTGTGTGAGTGGGAGTGTTACTCTGCATGTATGAGGGACAGTGTGTGTTTGTGTTTGAACGGGAGTCCATGTGAGTCTTAGATTTTATGTGTGCAGTTGTGGGAGTGTGTGCGAGAGGTGAGTGGGACTGAGTGGGTGCGACTGTGTATCTCTGGTAGAGTATGTGTATGTGTGACTGAATGTATCTGTTTGAGAGAGTGTGTGTGCACGTGTGTGTTAGTGTATAAGTGTTGATATGCCTGTGTGTTTCAGTGAGGGTGAGTGTAAGTGTGTGTTAGTGTGTGCGTGAGTGTGTGTGTGTATGTGTGATTGAATGTTTTCGAGATTATTGGAGATACTTTGAGTGTGTGTGAGTGTGTGACTTTGTGTGTGAATGTGTGTGTGAGGGTGCACACGTGTGAGGTCTTGGTGTGAGTGTGAAACTGTGCATGTGTCAGCATGCATATGTGTGTGTGATGGTGGGTGTATGAGTGTGAATGACTGAGTGTGTAGGGCCATGAATGGGACTGAGTGTTTGTGAGTGTGTATACAAGTCTGTTGCGTGATTGTGTGTGATTGTGTTATTCTGTGTGTGTGTGGTTCGGTGGTTTTCTGTGTGTGTGGGCCTGTGCATGTGTGTGTGTGTGTGCGACTGAGTGAGAGAGTGCTTGCTTGTGCGTGTGTCTTTGTGTTGTGTCAGTGTGAGTGTTTGAGGGGAATGGGGTGAAATATGATGCCTCCAATGTTGCGATGGTTTCTGACATTTTGTGTGAGTGGGAGTGTTGGAGTGCGAGAGAGTGCGTGATTGCGTGTGAGCCTGTGAGTGTGTGTATGTGTTTGTGAGTGTGTGTGATGGTGACATTGCGTGAGGGTGCATTTGTGTCTGCATACGTGTAAGTGTGCTTTGGACATGTGTGAATGTATGTAGGTCTATGTGTGAGTGTGTGTGTTTGTGGATATGTGATGGTGTGGGTCACTGTGAGTGTGCAGGGGAGCAAGGTGCTGTGCGAGCGTGTGTCAGAGTGTGAAGGGCGTTCGTGTGTGACTGTGTGAGATAGTATGAGCAGGTGTGTTTTAGTGTTATGTGTGTGTGTTTGTGAGAGATTAGCTGTGTGAGTGGGAGTGTTACTCTGAGTGTATGTGTGACTGTGTGTTTGGGTATGTAAGAATGCGTGTGAGTGTGTTTTAGTTTGTGAGTGTGCAGGTTTAGGAGCGTGTGTGCATGAGATGTGCGACTGTATGATTGTGCGTCATTCTGCATATGTATGTGCCTGGTTGTGAATGTGTGAGCATGTGTGAGTGAATGTGTGATTTTGGGTGTGTGTTCAAGGGCATGTTAGTGTCAGAGTTCAGGAGTGCTTATGTCTGTGTGTATATCAGTGTGTGTGAGTATATGTGGGAGATGTAGGTGCATGAGTGTGAGTGTTTCTATGTGTGTCTGTGTGCGTAATGGGGTGTGACTCTATGTGTTAAGGTCTCTGTGAGTGACTGTGTGTTTGAGTGTGTGTCAGTGTGTGTGAGTTTGTGTATGACTGTGTGAGTGTGAGTTTGCACATGTGTGAGGGACTTTATTTGAGTGTGTGTCAATGTGTTTGTGTGAGAGTGTATATGTGTATGGGCGTGAGTGTGTGTGAGAGGTTTTGTGAATTTGTGTGGGAGTGCAGATGTGTGAATGTGTGGGAGTGGGTGTTTGTGGGTGTGTATAAGAACTGTTGCGAGATTGTGTGATATTGAGTGTGTGTTTGGGTGTCTATGTGGTTTCATGCATGTGTGTGGGACTGAACGTGCGGGTCTGGGCGTGTGTCTGTGTGAGTGTGTGAGTGGAATGGGGTGAAATATGATGCAACAAAGGTTCCTGAGAGGTTTGAAAGCGATATTGGCCTTCTCTGATGGAACGGAAAGCCATAGAACGTGGTGGGAGGCTACAGATAGAAGAGCAATGTTGTGGAACGGACTGTAATGCAGTGTATTGTGATGCAATAGATGGTTCCTGTGTGTTATGGAAAAGAATGGATCCTTCTTTGATGGAATGAAACGCAGTAGAACGTGGTGGATTGTTGCGGAATGGAGTGGAATGCAGTGCATTGTGACGCAAGGGAGGGAAACTGAGCGGTTTGGACACGAAGGGAGCCTTCTTTCCAGGAATGGAAGGCAGTAAAAGGTGAAAGATTGTCAGGTACTGGAGTAGAATATTGTGGAGTGGAGTCGAACGGGGTGCCATTTGATGCAATAGACGGTTTCTCACTGTGTTTTAAGCGAATGGATTTATGTGCACGTGATTGTGCAGCTGTGTGTGTTTGTGTGTCTATTTTTGATAGGGATTGAGTGTGTGCATTAGTCACTGTGTGTACGGTTTTGAGAGAGGTTGCTGTGTCAGCGTGCAGGTGTGTGCGTGGCTGAGCAAGAGTGTCTGTATATGCGAGGGTGTGACCATGTTTATAAGAGGGTGATTATATAAGTGTTTAAGTGTGTGTGTGAGAGTTTGACAGCATTTGAATGTATGAGTGCGTGTGAGCATGTTACTGTGTGAGTGTCTCTGTGTAGTTTTGTAAGTGTATGTGACATTTTGTCTGAGTGCGTGAGTCTGTAAGTGTGTTGGTGTGAGTGATTGTGTGCGTGATATTGTGCGCACGTCTGTGTCTGTGCGTTTGTCAGCATTCGTGTGTGTGTCTGTGTGTGACAGTTTGTGTGTCTGTGTTTATGGAGGTGTGTGTCTGTGTGAGTGGGTGTGATACTGAATATGAGATAGTGTGAGTTTCTTTGAGTGTGAGTGTGTAAGTGTGCAAGGTGCAGTGTTTCAGTGTGTGAATGTGATATAAGGTCTTATGTGATTGTGTTTTATTTATTGTGAGGAGAGTTTTACTCTTCAGGTGAGTGTGTAAATGTGAGAGACCATTTGTGTGAGTGGGAGTGTTACTCTGCATGTATGAGGGACAGTGTGTGTTTGTGTTTGAACGGGAGTCCATGTGAGTCTTAGATTTTATGTGTGCAGTTGTGGGAGTGTGTGCGAGAGGTGAGTGGGACTGAGTGGGTGCGACTGTGTATCTCTGGTAGAGTATGTGTATGTGTGACTGAATGTATCTGTTTGAGAGAGTGTGTGTGCACGTGTGTGTTAGTGTATAAGTGTTGATATGCCTGTGTGTTTCAGTGAGGGTGAGTGTAAGTGTGTGTTAGTGTGTGCGTGAGTGTGTGTGTGTATGTGTGATTGAATGTTTTCGAGATTATTGGAGATACTTTGAGTGTGTGTGAGTGTGTGACTTTGTGTGTGAATGTGTGTGTGAGGGTGCACACGTGTGAGGTCTTGGTGTGAGTGTGAAACTGTGCATGTGTCAGCATGCATATGTGTGTGTGATGGTGGGTGTATGAGTGTGAATGACTGAGTGTGTAGGGCCATGAATGGGACTGAGTGTTTGTGAGTGTGTATACAAGTCTGTTGCGTGATTGTGTGTGATTGTGTTATTCTGTGTGTGTGTGGTTCGGTGGTTTTCTGTGTGTGTGGGCCTGTGCATGTGTGTGTGTGTGTGCGACTGAGTGAGAGAGTGCTTGCTTGTGCGTGTGTCTTTGTGTTGTGTCAGTGTGAGTGTTTGAGGGGAATGGGGTGAAATATGATGCCTCCAATGTTGCGATGGTTTCTGACATTTTGTGTGAGTGGGAGTGTTGGAGTGCGAGAGAGTGCGTGATTGCGTGTGAGCCTGTGAGTGTGTGTATGTGTTTGTGAGTGTGTGTGATGGTGACATTGCGTGAGGGTGCATTTGTGTCTGCATACGTGTAAGTGTGCTTTGGACATGTGTGAATGTATGTAGGTCTATGTGTGAGTGTGTGTGTTTGTGGATATGTGATGGTGTGGGTCACTGTGAGTGTGCAGGGGAGCAAGGTGCTGTGCGAGCGTGTGTCAGAGTGTGAAGGGCGTTCGTGTGTGACTGTGTGAGATAGTATGAGCAGGTGTGTTTTAGTGTTATGTGTGTGTGTTTGTGAGAGATTAGCTGTGTGAGTGGGAGTGTTACTCTGAGTGTATGTGTGACTGTGTGTTTGGGTATGTAAGAATGCGTGTGAGTGTGTTTTAGTTTGTGAGTGTGCAGGTTTAGGAGCGTGTGTGCATGAGATGTGCGACTGTATGATTGTGCGTCATTCTGCATATGTATGTGCCTGGTTGTGAATGTGTGAGCATGTGTGAGTGAATGTGTGATTTTGGGTGTGTGTTCAAGGGCATGTTAGTGTCAGAGTTCAGGAGTGCTTATGTCTGTGTGTATATCAGTGTGTGTGAGTATATGTGGGAGATGTAGGTGCATGAGTGTGAGTGTTTCTATGTGTGTCTGTGTGCGTAATGGGGTGTGACTCTATGTGTTAAGGTCTCTGTGAGTGACTGTGTGTTTGAGTGTGTGTCAGTGTGTGTGAGTTTGTGTATGACTGTGTGAGTGTGAGTTTGCACATGTGTGAGGGACTTTATTTGAGTGTGTGTCAATGTGTTTGTGTGAGAGTGTATATGTGTATGGGCGTGAGTGTGTGTGAGAGGTTTTGTGAATTTGTGTGGGAGTGCAGATGTGTGAATGTGTGGGAGTGGGTGTTTGTGGGTGTGTATAAGAACTGTTGCGAGATTGTGTGATATTGAGTGTGTGTTTGGGTGTCTATGTGGTTTCATGCATGTGTGTGGGACTGAACGTGCGGGTCTGGGCGTGTGTCTGTGTGAGTGTGTGAGTGGAATGGGGTGAAATATGATGCAACAAAGGTTCCTGAGAGGTTTGAAAGCGATATTGGCCTTCTCTGATGGAACGGAAAGCCATAGAACGTGGTGGGAGGCTACAGATAGAAGAGCAATGTTGTGGAACGGACTGTAATGCAGTGTACTGTGATGCAATAGATGGTTCCTGTGTGTTATGGAAAAGAATGGATCCTTCTTTGATGGAATGAAACGCAGTAGAACGTGGTGGATTGTTGCGGAATGGAGTGGAATGCAGTGCATTGTGACGCAAGGGAGGGAAACTGAGCGGTTTGGACACGAAGGGAGCCTTCTTTCCAGGAATGGAAGGCAGTAAAAGGTGAAAGATTGTCAGGTACTGGAGTAGAATATTGTGGAGTGGAGTCGAACGGGGTGCCATTTGATGCAATAGACGGTTTCTCACTGTGTTTTAAGCGAATGGATTTATGTGCACGTGATTGTGCAGCTGTGTGTGTTTGTGTGTCTATTTTTGATAGGGATTGAGTGTGTGCATTAGTCACTGTGTGTACGGTTTTGAGAGAGGTTGCTGTGTCAGCGTGCAGGTGTGTGCGTGGCTGAGCAAGAGTGTCTGTATATGCGAGGGTGTGACCATGTTTATAAGAGGGTGATTATATAAGTGTTTAAGTGTGTGTGTGAGAGTTTGACAGCATTTGAATGTATGAGTGCGTGTGAGCATGTTACTGTGTGAGTGTCTCTGTGTAGTTTTGTAAGTGTATGTGACATTTTGTCTGAGTGCGTGAGTCTGTAAGTGTGTTGGTGTGAGTGATTGTGTGCGTGATATTGTGCGCACGTCTGTGTCTGTGCGTTTGTCAGCATTCGTGTGTGTGTCTGTGTGTGACAGTTTGTGCGTCTGTGTTTATGGAGGTGTGTGTCTGTGTGAGTGGGTGTGATACTGAATATGAGATAGTGTGAGTTTCTTTGAGTGTGAGTGTGTAAGTGTGCAAGGTGCAGTGTTTCAGTGTGTGAATGTGATATAAGGTCTTATGTGATTGTGTTTTATTTATTGTGAGGAGAGTTTTACTCTTCAGGTGAGTGTGTAAATGTGAGAGACCATTTGTGTGAGTGGGAGTGTTACTCTGCATGTATGAGGGACAGTGTGTGTTTGTGTTTGAACGGGAGTCCATGTGAGTCTTAGATTTTATGTGTGCAGTTGTGGGAGTGTGTGCGAGAGGTGAGTGGGACTGAGTGGGTGCGACTGTGTATCTCTGGTAGAGTATGTGTATGTGTGACTGAATGTATCTGTTTGAGAGAGTGTGTGTGCACGTGTGTGTTAGTGTATAAGTGTTGATATGCCTGTGTGTTTCAGTGAGGGTGAGTGTAAGTGTGTGTTAGTGTGTGCGTGAGTGTGTGTGTGTATGTGTGATTGAATGTTTTCGAGATTATTGGAGATACTTTGAGTGTGTGTGAGTGTGTGACTTTGTGTGTGAATGTGTGTGTGAGGGTGCACACGTGTGAGGTCTTGGTGTGAGTGTGAAACTGTGCATGTGTCAGCATGCATATGTGTGTGTGATGGTGGGTGTATGAGTGTGAATGACTGAGTGTGTAGGGCCATGAATGGGACTGAGTGTTTGTGAGTGTGTATACAAGTCTGTTGCGTGATTGTGTGTGATTGTGTTATTCTGTGTGTGTGTGGTTCGGTGGTTTTCTGTGTGTGTGGGCCTGTGCATGTGTGTGTGTGTGTGCGACTGAGTGAGAGAGTGCTTGCTTGTGCGTGTGTCTTTGTGTTGTGTCAGTGTGAGTGTTTGAGGGGAATGGGGTGAAATATGATGCCTCCAATGTTGCGATGGTTTCTGACATTTTGTGTGAGTGGGAGTGTTGGAGTGCGAGAGAGTGCGTGATTGCGTGTGAGCCTGTGAGTGTGTGTATGTGTTTGTGAGTGTGTGTGATGGTGACATTGCGTGAGGGTGCATTTGTGTCTGCATACGTGTAAGTGTGCTTTGGACATGTGTGAATGTATGTAGGTCTATGTGTGAGTGTGTGTGTTTGTGGATATGTGATGGTGTGGGTCACTGTGAGTGTGCAGGGGAGCAAGGTGCTGTGCGAGCGTGTGTCAGAGTGTGAAGGGCGTTCGTGTGTGACTGTGTGAGATAGTATGAGCAGGTGTGTTTTAGTGTTATGTGTGTGTGTTTGTGAGAGATTAGCTGTGTGAGTGGGAGTGTTACTCTGAGTGTATGTGTGACTGTGTGTTTGGGTATGTAAGAATGCGTGTGAGTGTGTTTTAGTTTGTGAGTGTGCAGGTTTAGGAGCGTGTGTGCATGAGATGTGCGACTGTATGATTGTGCGTCATTCTGCATATGTATGTGCCTGGTTGTGAATGTGTGAGCATGTGTGAGTGAATGTGTGATTTTGGGTGTGTGTTCAAGGGCATGTTAGTGTCAGAGTTCAGGAGTGCTTATGTCTGTGTGTATATCAGTGTGTGTGAGTATATGTGGGAGATGTAGGTGCATGAGTGTGAGTGTTTCTATGTGTGTCTGTGTGCGTAATGGGGTGTGACTCTATGTGTTAAGGTCTCTGTGAGTGACTGTGTGTTTGAGTGTGTGTCAGTGTGTGTGAGTTTGTGTATGACTGTGTGAGTGTGAGTTTGCACATGTGTGAGGGACTTTATTTGAGTGTGTGTCAATGTGTTTGTGTGAGAGTGTATATGTGTATGGGCGTGAGTGTGTGTGAGAGGTTTTGTGAATTTGTGTGGGAGTGCAGATGTGTGAATGTGTGGGAGTGGGTGTTTGTGGGTGTGTATAAGAACTGTTGCGAGATTGTGTGATATTGAGTGTGTGTTTGGGTGTCTATGTGGTTTCATGCATGTGTGTGGGACTGAACGTGCGGGTCTGGGCGTGTGTCTGTGTGAGTGTGTGAGTGGAATGGGGTGAAATATGATGCAACAAAGGTTCCTGAGAGGTTTGAAAGCGATATTGGCCTTCTCTGATGGAACGGAAAGCCATAGAACGTGGTGGGAGGCTACAGATAGAAGAGCAATGTTGTGGAACGGACTGTAATGCAGTGTATTGTGATGCAATAGATGGTTCCTGTGTGTTATGGAAAAGAATGGATCCTTCTTTGATGGAATGAAACGCAGTAGAACGTGGTGGATTGTTGCGGAATGGAGTGGAATGCAGTGCATTGTGACGCAAGGGAGGGAAACTGAGCGGTTTGGACACGAAGGGAGCCTTCTTTCCAGGAATGGAAGGCAGTAAAAGGTGAAAGATTGTCAGGTACTGGAGTAGAATATTGTGGAGTGGAGTCGAACGGGGTGCCATTTGATGCAATAGACGGTTTCTCACTGTGTTTTAAGCGAATGGATTTATGTGCACGTGATTGTGCAGCTGTGTGTGTTTGTGTGTCTATTTTTGATAGGGATTGAGTGTGTGCATTAGTCACTGTGTGTACGGTTTTGAGAGAGGTTGCTGTGTCAGCGTGCAGGTGTGTGCGTGGCTGAGCAAGAGTGTCTGTATATGCGAGGGTGTGACCATGTTTATAAGAGGGTGATTATATAAGTGTTTAAGTGTGTGTGTGAGAGTTTGACAGCATTTGAATGTATGAGTGCGTGTGAGCATGTTACTGTGTGAGTGTCTCTGTGTAGTTTTGTAAGTGTATGTGACATTTTGTCTGAGTGCGTGAGTCTGTAAGTGTGTTGGTGTGAGTGATTGTGTGCGTGATATTGTGCGCACGTCTGTGTCTGTGCGTTTGTCAGCATTCGTGTGTGTGTCTGTGTGTGACAGTTTGTGCGTCTGTGTTTATGGAGGTGTGTGTCTGTGTGAGTGGGTGTGATACTGAATATGAGATAGTGTGAGTTTCTTTGAGTGTGAGTGTGTAAGTGTGCAAGGTGCAGTGTTTCAGTGTGTGAATGTGATATAAGGTCTTATGTGATTGTGTTTTATTTATTGTGAGGAGAGTTTTACTCTTCAGGTGAGTGTGTAAATGTGAGAGACCATTTGTGTGAGTGGGAGTGTTACTCTGCATGTATGAGGGACAGTGTGTGTTTGTGTTTGAACGGGAGTCCATGTGAGTCTTAGATTTTATGTGTGCAGTTGTGGGAGTGTGTGCGAGAGGTGAGTGGGACTGAGTGGGTGCGACTGTGTATCTCTGGTAGAGTATGTGTATGTGTGACTGAATGTATCTGTTTGAGAGAGTGTGTGTGCACGTGTGTGTTAGTGTATAAGTGTTGATATGCCTGTGTGTTTCAGTGAGGGTGAGTGTAAGTGTGTGTTAGTGTGTGCGTGAGTGTGTGTGTGTATGTGTGATTGAATGTTTTCGAGATTATTGGAGATACTTTGAGTGTGTGTGAGTGTGTGACTTTGTGTGTGAATGTGTGTGTGAGGGTGCACACGTGTGAGGTCTTGGTGTGAGTGTGAAACTGTGCATGTGTCAGCATGCATATGTGTGTGTGATGGTGGGTGTATGAGTGTGAATGACTGAGTGTGTAGGGCCATGAATGGGACTGAGTGTTTGTGAGTGTGTATACAAGTCTGTTGCGTGATTGTGTGTGATTGTGTTATTCTGTGTGTGTGTGGTTCGGTGGTTTTCTGTGTGTGTGGGCCTGTGCATGTGTGTGTGTGTGTGCGACTGAGTGAGAGAGTGCTTGCTTGTGCGTGTGTCTTTGTGTTGTGTCAGTGTGAGTGTTTGAGGGGAATGGGGTGAAATATGATGCCTCCAATGTTGCGATGGTTTCTGACATTTTGTGTGAGTGGGAGTGTTGGAGTGCGAGAGAGTGCGTGATTGCGTGTGAGCCTGTGAGTGTGTGTATGTGTTTGTGAGTGTGTGTGATGGTGACATTGCGTGAGGGTGCATTTGTGTCTGCATACGTGTAAGTGTGCTTTGGACATGTGTGAATGTATGTAGGTCTATGTGTGAGTGTGTGTGTTTGTGGATATGTGATGGTGTGGGTCACTGTGAGTGTGCAGGGGAGCAAGGTGCTGTGCGAGCGTGTGTCAGAGTGTGAAGGGCGTTCGTGTGTGACTGTGTGAGATAGTATGAGCAGGTGTGTTTTAGTGTTATGTGTGTGTGTTTGTGAGAGATTAGCTGTGTGAGTGGGAGTGTTACTCTGAGTGTATGTGTGACTGTGTGTTTGGGTATGTAAGAATGCGTGTGAGTGTGTTTTAGTTTGTGAGTGTGCAGGTTTAGGAGCGTGTGTGCATGAGATGTGCGACTGTATGATTGTGCGTCATTCTGCATATGTATGTGCCTGGTTGTGAATGTGTGAGCATGTGTGAGTGAATGTGTGATTTTGGGTGTGTGTTCAAGGGCATGTTAGTGTCAGAGTTCAGGAGTGCTTATGTCTGTGTGTATATCAGTGTGTGTGAGTATATGTGGGAGATGTAGGTGCATGAGTGTGAGTGTTTCTATGTGTGTCTGTGTGCGTAATGGGGTGTGACTCTATGTGTTAAGGTCTCTGTGAGTGACTGTGTGTTTGAGTGTGTGTCAGTGTGTGTGAGTTTGTGTATGACTGTGTGAGTGTGAGTTTGCACATGTGTGAGGGACTTTATTTGAGTGTGTGTCAATGTGTTTGTGTGAGAGTGTATATGTGTATGGGCGTGAGTGTGTGTGAGAGGTTTTGTGAATTTGTGTGGGAGTGCAGATGTGTGAATGTGTGGGAGTGGGTGTTTGTGGGTGTGTATAAGAACTGTTGCGAGATTGTGTGATATTGAGTGTGTGTTTGGGTGTCTATGTGGTTTCATGCATGTGTGTGGGACTGAACGTGCGGGTCTGGGCGTGTGTCTGTGTGAGTGTGTGAGTGGAATGGGGTGAAATATGATGCAACAAAGGTTCCTGAGAGGTTTGAAAGCGATATTGGCCTTCTCTGATGGAACGGAAAGCCATAGAACGTGGTGGGAGGCTACAGATAGAAGAGCAATGTTGTGGAACGGACTGTAATGCAGTGTATTGTGATGCAATAGATGGTTCCTGTGTGTTATGGAAAAGAATGGATCCTTCTTTGATGGAATGAAACGCAGTAGAACGTGGTGGATTGTTGCGGAATGGAGTGGAATGCAGTGCATTGTGACGCAAGGGAGGGAAACTGAGCGGTTTGGACACGAAGGGAGCCTTCTTTCCAGGAATGGAAGGCAGTAAAAGGTGAAAGATTGTCAGGTACTGGAGTAGAATATTGTGGAGTGGAGTCGAACGGGGTGCCATTTGATGCAATAGACGGTTTCTCACTGTGTTTTAAGCGAATGGATTTATGTGCACGTGATTGTGCAGCTGTGTGTGTTTGTGTGTCTATTTTTGATAGGGATTGAGTGTGTGCATTAGTCACTGTGTGTACGGTTTTGAGAGAGGTTGCTGTGTCAGCGTGCAGGTGTGTGCGTGGCTGAGCAAGAGTGTCTGTATATGCGAGGGTGTGACCATGTTTATAAGAGGGTGATTATATAAGTGTTTAAGTGTGTGTGTGAGAGTTTGACAGCATTTGAATGTATGAGTGCGTGTGAGCATGTTACTGTGTGAGTGTCTCTGTGTAGTTTTGTAAGTGTATGTGACATTTTGTCTGAGTGCGTGAGTCTGTAAGTGTGTTGGTGTGAGTGATTGTGTGCGTGATATTGTGCGCACGTCTGTGTCTGTGCGTTTGTCAGCATTCGTGTGTGTGTCTGTGTGTGACAGTTTGTGTGTCTGTGTTTATGGAGGTGTGTGTCTGTGTGAGTGGGTGTGATACTGAATATGAGATAGTGTGAGTTTCTTTGAGTGTGAGTGTGTAAGTGTGCAAGGTGCAGTGTTTCAGTGTGTGAATGTGATATAAGGTCTTATGTGATTGTGTTTTATTTATTGTGAGGAGAGTTTTACTCTTCAGGTGAGTGTGTAAATGTGAGAGACCATTTGTGTGAGTGGGAGTGTTACTCTGCATGTATGAGGGACAGTGTGTGTTTGTGTTTGAACGGGAGTCCATGTGAGTCTTAGATTTTATGTGTGCAGTTGTGGGAGTGTGTGCGAGAGGTGAGTGGGACTGAGTGGGTGCGACTGTGTATCTCTGGTAGAGTATGTGTATGTGTGACTGAATGTATCTGTTTGAGAGAGTGTGTGTGCACGTGTGTGTTAGTGTATAAGTGTTGATATGCCTGTGTGTTTCAGTGAGGGTGAGTGTAAGTGTGTGTTAGTGTGTGCGTGAGTGTGTGTGTATGTGTGATTGAATGTTTTCGAGATTATTGGAGATACTTTGAGTGTGTGTGAGTGTGTGACTTTGTGTGTGAATGTGTGTGTGAGGGTGCACACGTGTGAGGTCTTGGTGTGAGTGTGAAACTGTGCATGTGTCAGCATGCATATGTGTGTGTGATGGTGGGTGTATGAGTGTGAATGACTGAGTGTGTAGGGCCATGAATGGGACTGAGTGTTTGTGAGTGTGTATACAAGTCTGTTGCGTGATTGTGTGTGATTGTGTTATTCTGTGTGTGTGTGGTTCGGTGGTTTTCTGTGTGTGTGGGCCTGTGCATGTGTGTGTGTGTGTGCGACTGAGTGAGAGAGTGCTTGCTTGTGCGTGTGTCTTTGTGTTGTGTCAGTGTGAGTGTTTGAGGGGAATGGGGTGAAATATGATGCCTCCAATGTTGCGATGGTTTCTGACATTTTGTGTGAGTGGGAGTGTTGGAGTGCGAGAGAGTGCGTGATTGCGTGTGAGCCTGTGAGTGTGTGTATGTGTTTGTGAGTGTGTGTGATGGTGACATTGCGTGAGGGTGCATTTGTGTCTGCATACGTGTAAGTGTGCTTTGGACATGTGTGAATGTATGTAGGTCTATGTGTGAGTGTGTGTGTTTGTGGATATGTGATGGTGTGGGTCACTGTGAGTGTGCAGGGGAGCAAGGTGCTGTGCGAGCGTGTGTCAGAGTGTGAAGGGCGTTCGTGTGTGACTGTGTGAGATAGTATGAGCAGGTGTGTTTTAGTGTTATGTGTGTGTGTTTGTGAGAGATTAGCTGTGTGAGTGGGAGTGTTACTCTGAGTGTATGTGTGACTGTGTGTTTGGGTATGTAAGAATGCGTGTGAGTGTGTTTTAGTTTGTGAGTGTGCAGGTTTAGGAGCGTGTGTGCATGAGATGTGCGACTGTATGATTGTGCGTCATTCTGCATATGTATGTGCCTGGTTGTGAATGTGTGAGCATGTGTGAGTGAATGTGTGATTTTGGGTGTGTGTTCAAGGGCATGTTAGTGTCAGAGTTCAGGAGTGCTTATGTCTGTGTGTATATCAGTGTGTGTGAGTATATGTGGGAGATGTAGGTGCATGAGTGTGAGTGTTTCTATGTGTGTCTGTGTGCGTAATGGGGTGTGACTCTATGTGTTAAGGTCTCTGTGAGTGACTGTGTGTTTGAGTGTGTGTCAGTGTGTGTGAGTTTGTGTATGACTGTGTGAGTGTGAGTTTGCACATGTGTGAGGGACTTTATTTGAGTGTGTGTCAATGTGTTTGTGTGAGAGTGTATATGTGTATGGGCGTGAGTGTGTGTGAGAGGTTTTGTGAATTTGTGTGGGAGTGCAGATGTGTGAATGTGTGGGAGTGGGTGTTTGTGGGTGTGTATAAGAACTGTTGCGAGATTGTGTGATATTGAGTGTGTGTTTGGGTGTCTATGTGGTTTCATGCATGTGTGTGGGACTGAACGTGCGGGTCTGGGCGTGTGTCTGTGTGAGTGTGTGAGTGGAATGGGGTGAAATATGATGCAACAAAGGTTCCTGAGAGGTTTGAAAGCGATATTGGCCTTCTCTGATGGAACGGAAAGCCATAGAACGTGGTGGGAGGCTACAGATAGAAGAGCAATGTTGTGGAACGGACTGTAATGCAGTGTATTGTGATGCAATAGATGGTTCCTGTGTGTTATGGAAAAGAATGGATCCTTCTTTGATGGAATGAAACGCAGTAGAACGTGGTGGATTGTTGCGGAATGGAGTGGAATGCAGTGCATTGTGACGCAAGGGAGGGAAACTGAGCGGTTTGGACACGAAGGGAGCCTTCTTTCCAGGAATGGAAGGCAGTAAAAGGTGAAAGATTGTCAGGTACTGGAGTAGAATATTGTGGAGTGGAGTCGAACGGGGTGCCATTTGATGCAATAGACGGTTTCTCACTGTGTTTTAAGCGAATGGATTTATGTGCACGTGATTGTGCAGCTGTGTGTGTTTGTGTGTCTATTTTTGATAGGGATTGAGTGTGTGCATTAGTCACTGTGTGTACGGTTTTGAGAGAGGTTGCTGTGTCAGCGTGCAGGTGTGTGCGTGGCTGAGCAAGAGTGTCTGTATATGCGAGGGTGTGACCATGTTTATAAGAGGGTGATTATATAAGTGTTTAAGTGTGTGTGTGAGAGTTTGACAGCATTTGAATGTATGAGTGCGTGTGAGCATGTTACTGTGTGAGTGTCTCTGTGTAGTTTTGTAAGTGTATGTGACATTTTGTCTGAGTGCGTGAGTCTGTAAGTGTGTTGGTGTGAGTGATTGTGTGCGTGATATTGTGCGCACGTCTGTGTCTGTGCGTTTGTCAGCATTCGTGTGTGTGTCTGTGTGTGACAGTTTGTGTGTCTGTGTTTATGGAGGTGTGTGTCTGTGTGAGTGGGTGTGATACTGAATATGAGATAGTGTGAGTTTCTTTGAGTGTGAGTGTGTAAGTGTGCAAGGTGCAGTGTTTCAGTGTGTGAATGTGATATAAGGTCTTATGTGATTGTGTTTTATTTATTGTGAGGAGAGTTTTACTCTTCAGGTGAGTGTGTAAATGTGAGAGACCATTTGTGTGAGTGGGAGTGTTACTCTGCATGTATGAGGGACAGTGTGTGTTTGTGTTTGAACGGGAGTCCATGTGAGTCTTAGATTTTATGTGTGCAGTTGTGGGAGTGTGTGCGAGAGGTGAGTGGGACTGAGTGGGTGCGACTGTGTATCTCTGGTAGAGTATGTGTATGTGTGACTGAATGTATCTGTTTGAGAGAGTGTGTGTGCACGTGTGTGTTAGTGTATAAGTGTTGATATGCCTGTGTGTTTCAGTGAGGGTGAGTGTAAGTGTGTGTTAGTGTGTGCGTGAGTGTGTGTGTATGTGTGATTGAATGTTTTCGAGATTATTGGAGATACTTTGAGTGTGTGTGAGTGTGTGACTTTGTGTGTGAATGTGTGTGTGAGGGTGCACACGTGTGAGGTCTTGGTGTGAGTGTGAAACTGTGCATGTGTCAGCATGCATATGTGTGTGTGATGGTGGGTGTATGAGTGTGAATGACTGAGTGTGTAGGGCCATGAATGGGACTGAGTGTTTGTGAGTGTGTATACAAGTCTGTTGCGTGATTGTGTGTGATTGTGTTATTCTGTGTGTGTGTGGTTCGGTGGTTTTCTGTGTGTGTGGGCCTGTGCATGTGTGTGTGTGTGTGCGACTGAGTGAGAGAGTGCTTGCTTGTGCGTGTGTCTTTGTGTTGTGTCAGTGTGAGTGTTTGAGGGGAATGGGGTGAAATATGATGCCTCCAATGTTGCGATGGTTTCTGACATTTTGTGTGAGTGGGAGTGTTGGAGTGCGAGAGAGTGCGTGATTGCGTGTGAGCCTGTGAGTGTGTGTATGTGTTTGTGAGTGTGTGTGATGGTGACATTGCGTGAGGGTGCATTTGTGTCTGCATACGTGTAAGTGTGCTTTGGACATGTGTGAATGTATGTAGGTCTATGTGTGAGTGTGTGTGTTTGTGGATATGTGATGGTGTGGGTCACTGTGAGTGTGCAGGGGAGCAAGGTGCTGTGCGAGCGTGTGTCAGAGTGTGAAGGGCGTTCGTGTGTGACTGTGTGAGATAGTATGAGCAGGTGTGTTTTAGTGTTATGTGTGTGTGTTTGTGAGAGATTAGCTGTGTGAGTGGGAGTGTTACTCTGAGTGTATGTGTGACTGTGTGTTTGGGTATGTAAGAATGCGTGTGAGTGTGTTTTAGTTTGTGAGTGTGCAGGTTTAGGAGCGTGTGTGCATGAGATGTGCGACTGTATGATTGTGCGTCATTCTGCATATGTATGTGCCTGGTTGTGAATGTGTGAGCATGTGTGAGTGAATGTGTGATTTTGGGTGTGTGTTCAAGGGCATGTTAGTGTCAGAGTTCAGGAGTGCTTATGTCTGTGTGTATATCAGTGTGTGTGAGTATATGTGGGAGATGTAGGTGCATGAGTGTGAGTGTTTCTATGTGTGTCTGTGTGCGTAATGGGGTGTGACTCTATGTGTTAAGGTCTCTGTGAGTGACTGTGTGTTTGAGTGTGTGTCAGTGTGTGTGAGTTTGTGTATGACTGTGTGAGTGTGAGTTTGCACATGTGTGAGGGACTTTATTTGAGTGTGTGTCAATGTGTTTGTGTGAGAGTGTATATGTGTATGGGCGTGAGTGTGTGTGAGAGGTTTTGTGAATTTGTGTGGGAGTGCAGATGTGTGAATGTGTGGGAGTGGGTGTTTGTGGGTGTGTATAAGAACTGTTGCGAGATTGTGTGATATTGAGTGTGTGTTTGGGTGTCTATGTGGTTTCATGCATGTGTGTGGGACTGAACGTGCGGGTCTGGGCGTGTGTCTGTGTGAGTGTGTGAGTGGAATGGGGTGAAATATGATGCAACAAAGGTTCCTGAGAGGTTTGAAAGCGATATTGGCCTTCTCTGATGGAACGGAAAGCCATAGAACGTGGTGGGAGGCTACAGATAGAAGAGCAATGTTGTGGAACGGACTGTAATGCAGTGTATTGTGATGCAATAGATGGTTCCTGTGTGTTATGGAAAAGAATGGATCCTTCTTTGATGGAATGAAACGCAGTAGAACGTGGTGGATTGTTGCGGAATGGAGTGGAATGCAGTGCATTGTGACGCAAGGGAGGGAAACTGAGCGGTTTGGACACGAAGGGAGCCTTCTTTCCAGGAATGGAAGGCAGTAAAAGGTGAAAGATTGTCAGGTACTGGAGTAGAATATTGTGGAGTGGAGTCGAACGGGGTGCCATTTGATGCAATAGACGGTTTCTCACTGTGTTTTAAGCGAATGGATTTATGTGCACGTGATTGTGCAGCTGTGTGTGTTTGTGTGTCTATTTTTGATAGGGATTGAGTGTGTGCATTAGTCACTGTGTGTACGGTTTTGAGAGAGGTTGCTGTGTCAGCGTGCAGGTGTGTGCGTGGCTGAGCAAGAGTGTCTGTATATGCGAGGGTGTGACCATGTTTATAAGAGGGTGATTATATAAGTGTTTAAGTGTGTGTGTGAGAGTTTGACAGCATTTGAATGTATGAGTGCGTGTGAGCATGTTACTGTGTGAGTGTCTCTGTGTAGTTTTGTAAGTGTATGTGACATTTTGTCTGAGTGCGTGAGTCTGTAAGTGTGTTGGTGTGAGTGATTGTGTGCGTGATATTGTGCGCACGTCTGTGTCTGTGCGTTTGTCAGCATTCGTGTGTGTGTCTGTGTGTGACAGTTTGTGTGTCTGTGTTTATGGAGGTGTGTGTCTGTGTGAGTGGGTGTGATACTGAATATGAGATAGTGTGAGTTTCTTTGAGTGTGAGTGTGTAAGTGTGCAAGGTGCAGTGTTTCAGTGTGTGAATGTGATGTAAGGTCTTATGTGATTGTGTTTTATTTATTGTGAGGAGAGTTTTACTCTTCAGGTGAGTGTGTAAATGTGAGAGACCATTTGTGTGAGTGGGAGTGTTACTCTGCATGTATGAGGGACAGTGTGTGTTTGTGTTTGAACGGGAGTCCATGTGAGTCTTAGATTTTATGTGTGCAGTTGTGGGAGTGTGTGCGAGAGGTGAGTGGGACTGAGTGGGTGCGACTGTGTATCTCTGGTAGAGTATGTGTATGTGTGACTGAATGTATCTGTTTGAGAGAGTGTGTGTGCACGTGTGTGTTAGTGTATAAGTGTTGATATGCCTGTGTGTTTCAGTGAGGGTGAGTGTAAGTGTGTGTTAGTGTGTGCGTGAGTGTGTGTGTGTATGTGTGATTGAATGTTTTCGAGATTATTGGAGATACTTTGAGTGTGTGTGAGTGTGTGACTTTGTGTGTGAATGTGTGTGTGAGGGTGCACACGTGTGAGGTCTTGGTGTGAGTGTGAAACTGCGCATGTGTCAGCATGCATATGTGTGTGTGATGGTGGGTGTATGAGTGTGAATGACTGAGTGTGTAGGGCCATGAATGGGACTGAGTGTTTGTGAGTGTGTATACAAGTCTGTTGCGTGATTGTGTGTGATTGTGTTATTCTGTGTGTGTGTGGTTCGGTGGTTTTCTGTGTGTGTGGGCCTGTGCATGTGTGTGTGTGTGTGCGACTGAGTGAGAGAGTGCTTGCTTGTGCGTGTGTCTTTGTGTTGTGTCAGTGTGAGTGTTTGAGGGGAATGGGGTGAAATATGATGCCTCCAATGTTGCGATGGTTTGTGACATTTTGTGTGAGTGGGAGTGTTGGAGTGCGAGAGAGTGCGTGATTGCGTGTGAGCCTGTGAGTGTGTGTATGTGTTTGTGAGTGTGTGTGATGGTGACATTGCGTGAGGGTGCATTTGTGTCTGCATACGTGTAAGTGTGCTTTGGACATGTGTGAATGTATGTAGGTCTATGTGTGAGTGTGTGTGTTTGTGGATATGTGATGGTGTGGGTCACTGTGAGTGTGCAGGGGAGCAAGGTGCTGTGCGAGCGTGTGTCAGAGTGTGAAGGGCGTTCGTGTGTGACTGTGTGAGATAGTATGAGCAGGTGTGTTTTAGTGTTATGTGTGTGTGTTTGTGAGAGATTAGCTGTGTGAGTGGGAGTGTTACTCTGAGTGTATGTGTGACTGTGTGTTTGGGTATGTAAGAATGCGTGTGAGTGTGTTTTAGTTTGTGAGTGTGCAGGTTTAGGAGCGTGTGTGCATGAGATGTGCGACTGTATGATTGTGCGTCATTCTGCATATGTATGTGCCTGGTTGTGAATGTGTGAGCATGTGTGAGTGAATGTGTGATTTTGGGTGTGTGTTCAAGGGCATGTTAGTGTCAGAGTTCAGGAGTGCTTATGTCTGTGTGTATATCAGTGTGTGTGAGTATATGTGGGAGATGTAGGTGCATGAGTGTGAGTGTTTCTATGTGTGTCTGTGTGCGTAATGGGGTGTGACTCTATGTGTTAAGGTCTCTGTGAGTGACTGTGTGTTTGAGTGTGTGTCAGTGTGTGTGAGTTTGTGTATGACTGTGTGAGTGTGAGTTTGCACATGTGTGAGGGACTTTATTTGAGTGTGTGTCAATGTGTTTGTGTGAGAGTGTATATGTGTATGGGCGTGAGTGTGTGTGAGAGGTTTTGTGAATTTGTGTGGGAGTGCAGATGTGTGAATGTGTGGGAGTGGGTGTTTGTGGGTGTGTATAAGAACTGTTGCGAGATTGTGTGATATTGAGTGTGTGTTTGGGTGTCTATGTGGTTTCATGCATGTGTGTGGGACTGAACGTGCGGGTCTGGGCGTGTGTCTGTGTGAGTGTGTGAGTGGAATGGGGTGAAATATGATGCAACAAAGGTTCCTGAGAGGTTTGAAAGCGATATTGGCCTTCTCTGATGGAACGGAAAGCCATAGAACGTGGTGGGAGGCTACAGATAGAAGAGCAATGTTGTGGAACGGACTGTAATGCAGTGTATTGTGATGCAATAGATGGTTCCTGTGTGTTATGGAAAAGAATGGATCCTTCTTTGATGGAATGAAACGCAGTAGAACGTGGTGGATTGTTGCGGAATGGAGTGGAATGCAGTGCATTGTGACGCAAGGGAGGGAAACTGAGCGGTTTGGACACGAAGGGAGCCTTCTTTCCAGGATGGAAGGCAGTAAAAGGTGAAAGATTGTCAGGTACTGGAGTAGAATATTGTGGAGTGGAGTCGAACGGGGTGCCATTTGATGCAATAGACGGTTTCTCACTGTGTTTTAAGCGAATGGATTTATGTGCACGTGATTGTGCAGCTGTGTGTGTTTGTGTGTCTATTTTTGATAGGGATTGAGTGTGTGCATTAGTCACTGTGTGTACGGTTTTGAGAGAGGTTGCTGTGTCAGCGTGCAGGTGTGTGCGTGGCTGAGCAAGAGTGTCTGTATATGCGAGGGTGTGACCATGTTTATAAGAGGGTGATTATATAAGTGTTTAAGTGTGTGTGTGAGAGTTTGACAGCATTTGAATGTATGAGTGCGTGTGAGCATGTTACTGTGTGAGTGTCTCTGTGTAGTTTTGTAAGTGTATGTGACAATTTTGTCTGAGTGCGTGAGTCTGTAAGTGTGTTGGTGTGAGTGATTGTGTGCGTGATATTGTGCGCACGTCTGTGTCTGTGCGTTTGTCAGCATTCGTGTGTGTGTCTGTGTGTGACAGTTTGTGTGTCTGTGTTTATGGAGGTGTGTGTCTGTGTGAGTGGGTGTGATACTGAATATGAGATAGTGTGAGTTTCTTCGAGTGTGAGTGTGTAAGTGTGCAAGGTGCAGTGTTTCAGTGTGTGAATGTGATGTAAGGTCTTATGTGATTGTGTTTTATTTATTGTGAGGAGAGTTTTACTCTTCAGGTGAGTGTGTAAATGTGAGAGACCATTTGTGTGAGTGGGAGTGTTACTCTGCATGTATGAGGGACAGTGTGTGTTTGTGTTTGAACGGGAGTCCATGTGAGTCTTAGATTTTATGTGTGCAGTTGTGGGAGTGTGTGCGAGAGGTGAGTGGGACTGAGTGGGTGCGACTGTGTATCTCTGGTAGAGTATGTGTATGTGTGACTGAATGTATCTGTTTGAGAGAGTGTGTGTGCACGTGTGTGTTAGTGTATAAGTGTTGATATGCCTGTGTGTTTCAGTGAGGGTGAGTGTAAGTGTGTGTTAGTGTGTGCGTGAGTGTGTGTGTGTATGTGTGATTGAATGTTTTCGAGATTATTGGAGATACTTTGAGTGTGTGTGAGTGTGTGACTTTGTGTGTGAATGTGTGTGTGAGGGTGCACACGTGTGAGGTCTTGGTGTGAGTGTGAAACTGTGCATGTGTCAGCATGCATATGTGTGTGTGATGGTGGGTGTATGAGTGTGAATGACTGAGTGTGTAGGGCCATGAATGGGACTGAGTGTTTGTGAGTGTGTATACAAGTCTGTTGCGTGATTGTGTGTGATTGTGTTATTCTGTGTGTGTGTGGTTCGGTGGTTTTCTGTGTGTGTGGGCCTGTGCATGTGTGTGTGTGTGTGCGACTGAGTGAGAGAGTGCTTGCTTGTGCGTGTGTCTTTGTGTTGTGTCAGTGTGAGTGTTTGAGGGGAATGGGGTGAAATATGATGCCTCCAATGTTGCGATGGTTTCTGACATTTTGTGTGAGTGGGAGTGTTGGAGTGCGAGAGAGTGCGTGATTGCGTGTGAGCCTGTGAGTGTGTGTATGTGTTTGTGAGTGTGTGTGATGGTGACATTGCGTGAGGGTGCATTTGTGTCTGCATACGTGTAAGTGTGCTTTGGACATGTGTGAATGTATGTAGGTCTATGTGTGAGTGTGTGTGTTTGTGGATATGTGATGGTGTGGGTCACTGTGAGTGTGCAGGTGAGCAAGGTGCTGTGCGAGCGTGTGTCAGAGTGTGAAGGGCGTTCGTGTGTGACTGTGTGAGATAGTATGAGCAGGTGTGTTTTAGTGTTATGTGTGTGTGTTTGTGAGAGATTAGCTGTGTGAGTGGGAGTGTTACTCTGAGTGTATGTGTGACTGTGTGTTTGGGTATGTAAGAATGCGTGTGAGTGTGTTTTAGTTTGTGAGTGTGCAGGTTTAGGAGCGTGTGTGCATGAGATGTGCGACTGTATGATTGTGCGTCATTCTGCATATGTATGTGCCTGGTTGTGAATGTGTGAGCATGTGTGAGTGAATGTGTGATTTTGGGTGTGTGTTCAAGGGCATGTTAGTGTCAGAGTTCAGGAGTGCTTATGTCTGTGTGTATATCAGTGTGTGTGAGTATATGTGGGAGATGTAGGTGCATGAGTGTGAGTGTTTCTATGTGTGTCTGTGTGCGTAATGGGGTGTGACTCTATGTGTTAAGGTCTCTGTGAGTGACTGTGTGTTTGAGTGTGTGTCAGTGTGTGTGAGTTTGTGTATGACTGTGTGAGTGTGAGTTTGCACATGTGTGAGGGACTTTATTTGAGTGTGTGTCAATGTGTTTGTGTGAGAGTGTATATGTGTATGGGCGTGAGTGTGTGTGAGAGGTTTTGTGAATTTGTGTGGGAGTGCAGATGTGTGAATGTGTGGGAGTGGGTGTTTGTGGGTGTGTATAAGAACTGTTGCGAGATTGTGTGATATTGAGTGTGTGTTTGGGTGTCTATGTGGTTTCATGCATGTGTGTGGGACTGAACGTGCGGGTCTGGGCGTGTGTCTGTGTGAGTGTGTGAGTGGAATGGGGTGAAATATGATGCAACAAAGGTTCCTGAGAGGTTTGAAAGCGATATTGGCCTTCTCTGATGGAACGGAAAGCCATAGAACGTGGTGGGAGGCTACAGATAGAAGAGCAATGTTGTGGAACGGACTGTAATGCAGTGTATTGTGATGCAATAGATGGTTCCTGTGTGTTATGGAAAAGAATGGATCCTTCTTTGATGGAATGAAACGCAGTAGAACGTGGTGGATTGTTGCGGAATGGAGTGGAATGCAGTGCATTGTGACGCAAGGGAGGGAAACTGAGCGGTTTGGACACGAAGGGAGCCTTCTTTCCAGGAATGGAAGGCAGTAAAAGGTGAAAGATTGTCAGGTACTGGAGTAGAATATTGTGGAGTGGAGTCGAACGGGGTGCCATTTGATGCAATAGACGGTTTCTCACTGTGTTTTAAGCGAATGGATTTATGTGCACGTGATTGTGCAGCTGTGTGTGTTTGTGTGTCTATTTTTGATAGGGATTGAGTGTGTGCATTAGTCACTGTGTGTACGGTTTTGAGAGAGGTTGCTGTGTCAGCGTGCAGGTGTGTGCGTGGCTGAGCAAGAGTGTCTGTATATGCGAGGGTGTGACCATGTTTATAAGAGGGTGATTATATAAGTGTTTAAGTGTGTGTGTGAGAGTTTGACAGCATTTGAATGTATGAGTGCGTGTGAGCATGTTACTGTGTGAGTGTCTCTGTGTAGTTTTGTAAGTGTATGTGACATTTTGTCTGAGTGCGTGAGTCTGTAAGTGTGTTGGTCGTGAGTGATTGTGTGCGTGATATTGTGCGCACGTCTGCTGTCTGTGCGTTTGTCAGCATTCGTGTGTGTGTCTGTGTGTGACAGTTTTGTGTGTCTGTGTTTATGGAGGTGTGTGTCTGTGTGAGTGGGTGTGATACTGAATATGAGATAGTGTGAGTTTCTTTGAGTGTGAGTGTGTAAGTGTGCAAGGTGCAGTGTTTCAGTGTGTGAATGTGATATAAGGTCTTATGTGATTGTGTTTTATTTATTGTGAGGAGAGTTTTACTCTTCAGGTGAGTGTGTAAATGTGAGAGACCATTTGTGTGAGTGGGAGTGTTACTCTGCATGTATGAGGGACAGTGTGTGTTTGTGTTTGAACGGGAGTCCATGTGAGTCTTAGATTTTATGTGTGCAGTTGTGGAGTGTGTGCGAGAGGTGAGTGGGACTGAGTGGGTGCGACTGTGTATCTCTGGTAGAGTATGTGTATGTGTGACTGAATGTATCTGTTTGAGAGAGTGTGTGTGCACGTGTGTGTTAGTGTATAAGTGTTGATATGCCTGTGTGTTTCAGTGAGGGTGAGTGTAAGTGTGTGTTAGTGTGTGCGTGAGTGTGTGTGTGTATGTGTGATTGAATGTTGTCGAGATTATTGGAGATACTTTGAGTGTGTGTGAGTGTGTGACTTTGTGTGTGAATGTGTGTGTGAGGGTGCACACGTGTGAGGTCTTGGTGTGAGTGTGAAACTGCGCATGTGTCAGCATGCATATGTGTGTGTGATGGTGGGTGTATGAGTGTGAATGACTGAGTGTGTAGGGCCATGAATGGGACTGAGTGTTTGTGAGTGTGTATACAAGTCTGTTGCGTGATTGTGTGTGATTGTGTTATTCTGTGTGTGTGTGGTTCGGTGGTTTTCTGTGTGTGTGGGCCTGTGCATGTGTGTGTGTGTGTGCGACTGAGTGAGAGAGTGCTTGCTTGTGCGTGTGTCTTTGTGTTGTGTCAGTGTGAGTGTTTGAGGGGAATGGGGTGAAATATGATGCCTCCAATGTTGCGATGGTTTGTGACATTTTGTGTGAGTGGGAGTGTTGGAGTGCGAGAGAGTGCGTGATTGCGTGTGAGCCTGTGAGTGTGTGTATGTGTTTGTGAGTGTGTGTGATGGTGACATTGCGTGAGGGTGCATTTGTGTCTGCATACGTGTAAGTGTGCTTTGGACATGTGTGAATGTATGTAGGTCTATGTGTGAGTGTGTGTGTTTGTGGATATGTGATGGTGTGGGTCACTGTGAGTGTGCAGGGGAGCAAGGTGCTGTGCGAGCGTGTGTCAGAGTGTGAAGGGCGTTCGTGTGTGACTGTGTGAGATAGTATGAGCAGGTGTGTTTTAGTGTTATGTGTGTGTGTTTGTGAGAGATTAGCTGTGTGAGTGGGAGTGTTACTCTGAGTGTATGTGTGACTGTGTGTTTGGGTATGTAAGAATGCGTGTGAGTGTGTTTTAGTTTGTGAGTGTGCAGGTTTAGGAGCGTGTGTGCATGAGATGTGCGACTGTATGATTGTGCGTCATTCTGCATATGTATGTGCCTGGTTGTGAATGTGTGAGCATGTGTGAGTGAATGTGTGATTTTGGGTGTGTGTTCAAGGGCATGTTAGTGTCAGAGTTCAGGAGTGCTTATGTCTGTGTGTATATCAGTGTGTGTGAGTATATGTGGGAGATGTAGGTGCATGAGTGTGAGTGTTTCTATGTGTGTCTGTGTGCGTAATGGGGTGTGACTCTATGTGTTAAGGTCTCTGTGAGTGACTGTGTGTTTGAGTGTGTGTCAGTGTGTGTGAGTTTGTGTATGACTGTGTGAGTGTGAGTTTGCACATGTGTGAGGGACTTTATTTGAGTGTGTGTCAATGTGTTTGTGTGAGAGTGTATATGTGTATGGGCGTGAGTGTGTGTGAGAGGTTTTGTGAATTTGTGTGGGAGTGCAGATGTGTGAATGTGTGGGAGTGGGTGTTTGTGGGTGTGTATAAGAACTGTTGCGAGATTGTGTGATATTGAGTGTGTGTTTGGGTGTCTATGTGGTTTCATGCATGTGTGTGGGACTGAACGTGCGGGTCTGGGCGTGTGTCTGTGTGAGTGTGTGAGTGGAATGGGGTGAAATATGATGCAACAAAGGTTCCTGAGAGGTTTGAAAGCGATATTGGCCTTCTCTGATGGAACGGAAAGCCATAGAACGTGGTGGGAGGCTACAGATAGAAGAGCAATGTTGTGGAACGGACTGTAATGCAGTGTATTGTGATGCAATAGATGGTTCCTGTGTGTTATGGAAAAGAATGGATCCTTCTTTGATGGAATGAAACGCAGTAGAACGTGGTGGATTGTTGCGGAATGGAGTGGAATGCAGTGCATTGTGACGCAAGGGAGGGAAACTGAGCGGTTTGGACACGAAGGGAGCCTTCTTTCCAGGAATGGAAGGCAGTAAAAGGTGAAAGATTGTCAGGTACTGGAGTAGAATATTGTGGAGTGGAGTCGAACGGGGTGCCATTTGATGCAATAGACGGTTTCTCACTGTGTTTTAAGCGAATGGATTTATGTGCACGTGATTGTGCAGCTGTGTGTGTTTGTGTGTCTATTTTTGATAGGGATTGAGTGTGTGCATTAGTCACTGTGTGTACGGTTTTGAGAGAGGTTGCTGTGTCAGCGTGCAGGTGTGTGCGTGGCTGAGCAAGAGTGTCTGTATATGCGAGGGTGTGACCATGTTTATAAGAGGGTGATTATATAAGTGTTTAAGTGTGTGTGTGAGAGTTTGACAGCATTTGAATGTATGAGTGCGTGTGAGCATGTTACTGTGTGAGTGTCTCTGTGTAGTTTTGTAAGTGTATGTGACATTTTGTCTGAGTGCGTGAGTCTGTAAGTGTGTTGGTGTGAGTGATTGTGTGCGTGATATTGTGCGCACGTCTGTGTCTGTGCGTTTGTCAGCATTCGTGTGTGTGTCTGTGTGTGACAGTTTGTGTGTCTGTGTTTATGGAGGTGTGTGTCTGTGTGAGTGGGTGTGATACTGAATATGAGATAGTGTGAGTTTCTTCGAGTGTGAGTGTGTAAGTGTGCAAGGTGCAGTGTTTCAGTGTGTGAATGTGATATAAGGTCTTATGTGATTGTGTTTTATTTATTGTGAGGAGAGTTTTACTCTTCAGGTGAGTGTGTAAATGTGAGAGACCATTTGTGTGAGTGGGAGTGTTACTCTGCATGTATGAGGGACAGTGTGTGTTTGTGTTTGAACGGGAGTCCATGTGAGTCTTAGATTTTATGTGTGCAGTTGTGGGAGTGTGTGCGAGAGGTGAGTGGGACTGAGTGGGTGCGACTGTGTATCTCTGGTAGAGTATGTGTATGTGTGACTGAATGTATCTGTTTGAGAGAGTGTGTGTGCACGTGTGTGTTAGTGTATAAGTGTTGATATGCCTGTGTGTTTCAGTGAGGGTGAGTGTAAGTGTGTGTTAGTGTGTGCGTGAGTGTGTGTGTGTATGTGTGATTGAATGTTTTCGAGATTATTGGAGATACTTTGAGTGTGTGTGAGTGTGTGACTTTGTGTGTGAATGTGTGTGTGAGGGTGCACACGTGTGAGGTCTTGGTGTGAGTGTGAAACTGTGCATGTGTCAGCATGCATATGTGTGTGTGATGGTGGGTGTATGAGTGTGAATGACTGAGTGTGTAGGGCCATGAATGGGACTGAGTGTTTGTGAGTGTGTATACAAGTCTGTTGCGTGATTGTGTGTGATTGTGTTATTCTGTGTGTGTGTGGTTCGGTGGTTTTCTGTGTGTGTGGGCCTGTGCATGTGTGTGTGTGTGTGCGACTGAGTGAGAGAGTGCTTGCTTGTGCGTGTGTCTTTGTGTTGTGTCAGTGTGAGTGTTTGAGGGGAATGGGGTGAAATATGATGCCTCCAATGTTGCGATGGTTTCTGACATTTTGTGTGAGTGGGAGTGTTGGAGTGCGAGAGAGTGCGTGATTGCGTGTGAGCCTGTGAGTGTGTGTATGTGTTTGTGAGTGTGTGTGATGGTGACATTGCGTGAGGGTGCATTTGTGTCTGCATACGTGTAAGTGTGCTTTGGACATGTGTGAATGTATGTAGGTCTATGTGTGAGTGTGTGTGTTTGTGGATATGTGATGGTGTGGGTCACTGTGAGTGTGCAGGGGAGCAAGGTGCTGTGCGAGCGTGTGTCAGAGTGTGAAGGGCGTTCGTGTGTGACTGTGTGAGATAGTATGAGCAGGTGTGTTTTAGTGTTATGTGTGTGTGTTTGTGAGAGATTAGCTGTGTGAGTGGGAGTGTTACTCTGAGTGTATGTGTGACTGTGTGTTTGGGTATGTAAGAATGCGTGTGAGTGTGTTTTAGTTTGTGAGTGTGCAGGTTTAGGAGCGTGTGTGCATGAGATGTGCGACTGTATGATTGTGCGTCATTCTGCATATGTATGTGCCTGGTTGTGAATGTGTGAGCATGTGTGAGTGAATGTGTGATTTTGGGTGTGTGTTCAAGGGCATGTTAGTGTCAGAGTTCAGGAGTGCTTATGTCTGTGTGTATATCAGTGTGTGTGAGTATATGTGGGAGATGTAGGTGCATGAGTGTGAGTGTTTCTATGTGTGTCTGTGTGCGTAATGGGGTGTGACTCTATGTGTTAAGGTCTCTGTGAGTGACTGTGTGTTTGAGTGTGTGTCAGTGTGTGTGAGTTTGTGTATGACTGTGTGAGTGTGAGTTTGCACATGTGTGAGGGACTTTATTTGAGTGTGTGTCAATGTGTTTGTGTGAGAGTGTATATGTGTATGGGCGTGAGTGTGTGTGAGAGGTTTTGTGAATTTGTGTGGGAGTGCAGATGTGTGAATGTGTGGGAGTGGGTGTTTGTGGGTGTGTATAAGAACTGTTGCGAGATTGTGTGATATTGAGTGTGTGTTTGGGTGTCTATGTGGTTTCATGCATGTGTGTGGGACTGAACGTGCGGGTCTGGGCGTGTGTCTGTGTGAGTGTGTGAGTGGAATGGGGTGAAATATGATGCAACAAAGGTTCCTGAGAGGTTTGAAAGCGATATTGGCCTTCTCTGATGGAACGGAAAGCCATAGAACGTGGTGGGAGGCTACAGATAGAAGAGCAATGTTGTGGAACGGACTGTAATGCAGTGTATTGTGATGCAATAGATGGTTCCTGTGTGTTATGGAAAAGAATGGATCCTTCTTTGATGGAATGAAACGCAGTAGAACGTGGTGGATTGTTGCGGAATGGAGTGGAATGCAGTGCATTGTGACGCAAGGGAGGGAAACTGAGCGGTTTGGACACGAAGGGAGCCTTCTTTCCAGGAATGGAAGGCAGTAAAAGGTGAAAGATTGTCAGGTACTGGAGTAGAATATTGTGGAGTGGAGTCGAACGGGGTGCCATTTGATGCAATAGACGGTTTCTCACTGTGTTTTAAGCGAATGGATTTATGTGCACGTGATTGTGCAGCTGTGTGTGTTTGTGTGTCTATTTTTGATAGGGATTGAGTGTGTGCATTAGTCACTGTGTGTACGGTTTTGAGAGAGGTTGCTGTGTCAGCGTGCAGGTGTGTGCGTGGCTGAGCAAGAGTGTCTGTATATGCGAGGGTGTGACCATGTTTATAAGAGGGTGATTATATAAGTGTTTAAGTGTGTGTGTGAGAGTTTGACAGCATTTGAATGTATGAGTGCGTGTGAGCATGTTACTGTGTGAGTGTCTCTGTGTAGTTTTGTAAGTGTATGTGACATTTTGTCTGAGTGCGTGAGTCTGTAAGTGTGTTGGTGTGAGTGATTGTGTGCGTGATATTGTGCGCACGTCTGTGTCTGTGCGTTTGTCAGCATTCGTGTGTGTGTCTGTGTGTGACAGTTTGTGTGTCTGTGTTTATGGAGGTGTGTGTCTGTGTGAGTGGGTGTGATACTGAATATGAGATAGTGTGAGTTTCTTTGAGTGTGAGTGTGTAAGTGTGCAAGGTGCAGTGTTTCAGTGTGTGAATGTGATATAAGGTCTTATGTGATTGTGTTTTATTTATTGTGAGGAGAGTTTTACTCTTCAGGTGAGTGTGTAAATGTGAGAGACCATTTGTGTGAGTGGGAGTGTTACTCTGCATGTATGAGGGACAGTGTGTGTTTGTGTTTGAACGGGAGTCCATGTGAGTCTTAGATTTTATGTGTGCAGTTGTGGGAGTGTGTGCGAGAGGTGAGTGGGACTGAGTGGGTGCGACTGTGTATCTCTGGTAGAGTATGTGTATGTGTGACTGAATGTATCTGTTTGAGAGAGTGTGTGTGCACGTGTGTGTTAGTGTATAAGTGTTGATATGCCTGTGTGTTTCAGTGAGGGTGAGTGTAAGTGTGTGTTAGTGTGTGCGTGAGTGTGTGTGTGTATGTGTGATTGAATGTTTTCGAGATTATTGGAGATACTTTGAGTGTGTGTGAGTGTGTGACTTTGTGTGTGAATGTGTGTGTGAGGGTGCACACGTGTGAGGTCTTGGTGTGAGTGTGAAACTGCGCATGTGTCAGCATGCATATGTGTGTGTGATGGTGGGTGTATGAGTGTGAATGACTGAGTGTGTAGGGCCATGAATGGGACTGAGTGTTTGTGAGTGTGTATACAAGTCTGTTGCGTGATTGTGTGTGATTGTGTTATTCTGTGTGTGTGTGGTTCGGTGGTTTTCTGTGTGTGTGGGCCTGTGCATGTGTGTGTGTGTGTGCGACTGAGTGAGAGAGTGCTTGCTTGTGCGTGTGTCTTTGTGTTGTGTCAGTGTGAGTGTTTGAGGGGAATGGGGTGAAATATGATGCCTCCAATGTTGCGATGGTTTGTGACATTTTGTGTGAGTGGGAGTGTTGGAGTGCGAGAGAGTGCGTGATTGCGTGTGAGCCTGTGAGTGTGTGTATGTGTTTGTGAGTGTGTGTGATGGTGACATTGCGTGAGGGTGCATTTGTGTCTGCATACGTGTAAGTGTGCTTTGGACATGTGTGAATGTATGTAGGTCTATGTGTGAGTGTGTGTGTTTGTGGATATGTGATGGTGTGGGTCACTGTGAGTGTGCAGGGGAGCAAGGTGCTGTGCGAGCGTGTGTCAGAGTGTGAAGGGCGTTCGTGTGTGACTGTGTGAGATAGTATGAGCAGGTGTGTTTTAGTGTTATGTGTGTGTGTTTGTGAGAGATTAGCTGTGTGAGTGGGAGTGTTACTCTGAGTGTATGTGTGACTGTGTGTTTGGGTATGTAAGAATGCGTGTGAGTGTGTTTTAGTTTGTGAGTGTGCAGGTTTAGGAGCGTGTGTGCATGAGATGTGCGACTGTATGATTGTGCGTCATTCTGCATATGTATGTGCCTGGTTGTGAATGTGTGAGCATGTGTGAGTGAATGTGTGATTTTGGGTGTGTGTTCAAGGGCATGTTAGTGTCAGAGTTCAGGAGTGCTTATGTCTGTGTGTATATCAGTGTGTGTGAGTATATGTGGGAGATGTAGGTGCATGAGTGTGAGTGTTTCTATGTGTGTCTGTGTGCGTAATGGGGTGTGACTCTATGTGTTAAGGTCTCTGTGAGTGACTGTGTGTTTGAGTGTGTGTCAGTGTGTGTGAGTTTGTGTATGACTGTGTGAGTGTGAGTTTGCACATGTGTGAGGGACTTTATTTGAGTGTGTGTCAATGTGTTTGTGTGAGAGTGTATATGTGTATGGGCGTGAGTGTGTGTGAGAGGTTTTGTGAATTTGTGTGGGAGTGCAGATGTGTGAATGTGTGGGAGTGGGTGTTTGTGGGTGTGTATAAGAACTGTTGCGAGATTGTGTGATATTGAGTGTGTGTTTGGGTGTCTATGTGGTTTCATGCATGTGTGTGGGACTGAACGTGCGGGTCTGGGCGTGTGTCTGTGTGAGTGTGTGAGTGGAATGGGGTGAAATATGATGCAACAAAGGTTCCTGAGAGGTTTGAAAGCGATATTGGCCTTCTCTGATGGAACGGAAAGCCATAGAACGTGGTGGGAGGCTACAGATAGAAGAGCAATGTTGTGGAACGGACTGTAATGCAGTGTATTGTGATGCAATAGATGGTTCCTGTGTGTTATGGAAAAGAATGGATCCTTCTTTGATGGAATGAAACGCAGTAGAACGTGGTGGATTGTTGCGGAATGGAGTGGAATGCAGTGCATTGTGACGCAAGGGAGGGAAACTGAGCGGTTTGGACACGAAGGGAGCCTTCTTTCCAGGAATGGAAGGCAGTAAAAGGTGAAAGATTGTCAGGTACTGGAGTAGAATATTGTGGAGTGGAGTCGAACGGGGTGCCATTTGATGCAATAGACGGTTTCTCACTGTGTTTTAAGCGAATGGATTTATGTGCACGTGATTGTGCAGCTGTGTGTGTTTGTGTGTCTATTTTTGATAGGGATTGAGTGTGTGCATTAGTCACTGTGTGTACGGTTTTGAGAGAGGTTGCTGTGTCAGCGTGCAGGTGTGTGCGTGGCTGAGCAAGAGTGTCTGTATATGCGAGGGTGTGACCATGTTTATAAGAGGGTGATTATATAAGTGTTTAAGTGTGTGTGTGAGAGTTTGACAGCATTTGAATGTATGAGTGCGTGTGAGCATGTTACTGTGTGAGTGTCTCTGTGTAGTTTTGTAAGTGTATGTGACATTTTGTCTGAGTGCGTGAGTCTGTAAGTGTGTTGGTGTGAGTGATTGTGTGCGTGATATTGTGCGCACGTCTGTGTCTGTGCGTTTGTCAGCATTCGTGTGTGTGTCTGTGTGTGACAGTTTGTGTGTCTGTGTTTATGGAGGTGTGTGTCTGTGTGAGTGGGTGTGATACTGAATATGAGATAGTGTGAGTTTCTTCGAGTGTGAGTGTGTAAGTGTGCAAGGTGCAGTGTTTCAGTGTGTGAATGTGATATAAGGTCTTATGTGATTGTGTTTTATTTATTGTGAGGAGAGTTTTACTCTTCAGGTGAGTGTGTAAATGTGAGAGACCATTTGTGTGAGTGGGAGTGTTACTCTGCATGTATGAGGGACAGTGTGTGTTTGTGTTTGAACGGGAGTCCATGTGAGTCTTAGATTTTATGTGTGCAGTTGTGGGAGTGTGTGCGAGAGGTGAGTGGGACTGAGTGGGTGCGACTGTGTATCTCTGGTAGAGTATGTGTATGTGTGACTGAATGTATCTGTTTGAGAGAGTGTGTGTGCACGTGTGTGTTAGTGTATAAGTGTTGATATGCCTGTGTGTTTCAGTGAGGGTGAGTGTAAGTGTGTGTTAGTGTGTGCGTGAGTGTGTGTGTGTATGTGTGATTGAATGTTTTCGAGATTATTGGAGATACTTTGAGTGTGTGTGAGTGTGTGACTTTGTGTGTGAATGTGTGTGTGAGGGTGCACACGTGTGAGGTCTTGGTGTGAGTGTGAAACTGTGCATGTGTCAGCATGCATATGTGTGTGTGATGGTGGGTGTATGAGTGTGAATGACTGAGTGTGTAGGGCCATGAATGGGACTGAGTGTTTGTGAGTGTGTATACAAGTCTGTTGCGTGATTGTGTGTGATTGTGTTATTCTGTGTGTGTGTGGTTCGGTGGTTTTCTGTGTGTGTGGGCCTGTGCATGTGTGTGTGTGTGTGCGACTGAGTGAGAGAGTGCTTGCTTGTGCGTGTGTCTTTGTGTTGTGTCAGTGTGAGTGTTTGAGGGGAATGGGGTGAAATATGATGCCTCCAATGTTGCGATGGTTTCTGACATTTTGTGTGAGTGGGAGTGTTGGAGTGCGAGAGAGTGCGTGATTGCGTGTGAGCCTGTGAGTGTGTGTATGTGTTTGTGAGTGTGTGTGATGGTGACATTGCGTGAGGGTGCATTTGTGTCTGCATACGTGTAAGTGTGCTTTGGACATGTGTGAATGTATGTAGGTCTATGTGTGAGTGTGTGTGTTTGTGGATATGTGATGGTGTGGGTCACTGTGAGTGTGCAGGTGAGCAAGGTGCTGTGCGAGCGTGTGTCAGAGTGTGAAGGGCGTTCGTGTGTGACTGTGTGAGATAGTATGAGCAGGTGTGTTTTAGTGTTATGTGTGTGTGTTTGTGAGAGATTAGCTGTGTGAGTGGGAGTGTTACTCTGAGTGTATGTGTGACTGTGTGTTTGGGTATGTAAGAATGCGTGTGAGTGTGTTTTAGTTTGTGAGTGTGCAGGTTTAGGAGCGTGTGTGCATGAGATGTGCGACTGTATGATTGTGCGTCATTCTGCATATGTATGTGCCTGGTTGTGAATGTGTGAGCATGTGTGAGTGAATGTGTGATTTTGGGTGTGTGTTCAAGGGCATGTTAGTGTCAGAGTTCAGGAATGCTTATGTCTGTGTGTATATCAGTGTGTGTGAGTATATGTGGGAGATGTAGGTGCATGAGTGTGAGTGTTTCTATGTGTGTCTGTGTGCGTAATGGGGTGTGACTCTATGTGTTAAGGTCTCTGTGAGTGACTGTGTGTTTGAGTGTGTGTCAGTGTGTGTGAGTTTGTGTATGACTGTGTGAGTGTGAGTTTGCACATGTGTGAGGGACTTTATTTGAGTGTGTGTCAATGTGTTTGTGTGAGAGTGTATATGTGTATGGGCGTGAGTGTGTGTGAGAGGTTTTGTGAATTTGTGTGGGAGTGCAGATGTGTGAATGTGTGGGAGTGGGTGTTTGTGGGTGTGTATAAGAACTGTTGCGAGATTGTGTGATATTGAGTGTGTGTTTGGGTGTCTATGTGGTTTCATGCATGTGTGTGGGACTGAACGTGCGGGTCTGGGCGTGTGTCTGTGTGAGTGTGTGAGTGGAATGGGGTGAAATATGATGCAACAAAGGTTCCTGAGAGGTTTGAAAGCGATATTGGCCTTCTCTGATGGAACGGAAAGCCATAGAACGTGGTGGGAGGCTACAGATAGAAGAGCAATGTTGTGGAACGGACTGTAATGCAGTGTATTGTGATGCAATAGATGGTTCCTGTGTGTTATGGAAAAGAATGGATCCTTCTTTGATGGAATGAAACGCAGTAGAACGTGGTGGATTGTTGCGGAATGGAGTGGAATGCAGTGCATTGTGACGCAAGGGAGGGAAACTGAGCGGTTTGGACACGAAGGGAGCCTTCTTTCCAGGAATGGAAGGCAGTAAAAGGTGAAAGATTGTCAGGTACTGGAGTAGAATATTGTGGAGTGGAGTCGAACGGGGTGCCATTTGATGCAATAGACGGTTTCTCACTGTGTTTTAAGCGAATGGATTTATGTGCACGTGATTGTGCAGCTGTGTGTGTTTGTGTGTCTATTTTTGATAGGGATTGAGTGTGTGCATTAGTCACTGTGTGTACGGTTTTGAGAGAGGTTGCTGTGTCAGCGTGCAGGTGTGTGCGTGGCTGAGCAAGAGTGTCTGTATATGCGAGGGTGTGACCATGTTTATAAGAGGGTGATTATATAAGTGTTTAAGTGTGTGTGTGAGAGTTTGACAGCATTTGAATGTATGAGTGCGTGTGAGCATGTTACTGTGTGAGTGTCTCTGTGTAGTTTTGTAAGTGTATGTGACATTTTGTCTGAGTGCGTGAGTCTGTAAGTGTGTTGGTGTGAGTGATTGTGTGCGTGATATTGTGCGCACGTCTGTGTCTGTGCGTTTGTCAGCATTCGTGTGTGTGTCTGTGTGTGACAGTTTGTGCGTCTGTGTTTATGGAGGTGTGTGTCTGTGTGAGTGGGTGTGATACTGAATATGAGATAGTGTGAGTTTCTTTGAGTGTGAGTGTGTAAGTGTGCAAGGTGCAGTGTTTCAGTGTGTGAATGTGATATAAGGTCTTATGTGATTGTGTTTTATTTATTGTGAGGAGAGTTTTACTCTTCAGGTGAGTGTGTAAATGTGAGAGACCATTTGTGTGAGTGGGAGTGTTACTCTGCATGTATGAGGGACAGTGTGTGTTTGTGTTTGAACGGGAGTCCATGTGAGTCTTAGATTTTATGTGTGCAGTTGTGGGAGTGTGTGCGAGAGGTGAGTGGGACTGAGTGGGTGCGACTGTGTATCTCTGGTAGAGTATGTGTATGTGTGACTGAATGTATCTGTTTGAGAGAGTGTGTGTGCACGTGTGTGTTAGTGTATAAGTGTTGATATGCCTGTGTGTTTCAGTGAGGGTGAGTGTAAGTGTGTGTTAGTGTGTGCGTGAGTGTGTGTGTGTATGTGTGATTGAATGTTTTCGAGATTATTGGAGATACTTTGAGTGTGTGTGAGTGTGTGACTTTGTGTGTGAATGTGTGTGTGAGGGTGCACACGTGTGAGGTCTTGGTGTGAGTGTGAAACTGTGCATGTGTCAGCATGCATATGTGTGTGTGATGGTGGGTGTATGAGTGTGAATGACTGAGTGTGTAGGGCCATGAATGGGACTGAGTGTTTGTGAGTGTGTATACAAGTCTGTTGCGTGATTGTGTGTGATTGTGTTATTCTGTGTGTGTGTGGTTCGGTGGTTTTCTGTGTGTGTGGGCCTGTGCATGTGTGTGTGTGTGTGCGACTGAGTGAGAGAGTGCTTGCTTGTGCGTGTGTCTTTGTGTTGTGTCAGTGTGAGTGTTTGAGGGGAATGGGGTGAAATATGATGCCTCCAATGTTGCGATGGTTTCTGACATTTTGTGTGAGTGGGAGTGTTGGAGTGCGAGAGAGTGCGTGATTGCGTGTGAGCCTGTGAGTGTGTGTATGTGTTTGTGAGTGTGTGTGATGGTGACATTGCGTGAGGGTGCATTTGTGTCTGCATACGTGTAAGTGTGCTTTGGACATGTGTGAATGTATGTAGGTCTATGTGTGAGTGTGTGTGTTTGTGGATATGTGATGGTGTGGGTCACTGTGAGTGTGCAGGGGAGCAAGGTGCTGTGCGAGCGTGTGTCAGAGTGTGAAGGGCGTTCGTGTGTGACTGTGTGAGATAGTATGAGCAGGTGTGTTTTAGTGTTATGTGTGTGTGTTTGTGAGAGATTAGCTGTGTGAGTGGGAGTGTTACTCTGAGTGTATGTGTGACTGTGTGTTTGGGTATGTAAGAATGCGTGTGAGTGTGTTTTAGTTTGTGAGTGTGCAGGTTTAGGAGCGTGTGTGCATGAGATGTGCGACTGTATGATTGTGCGTCATTCTGCATATGTATGTGCCTGGTTGTGAATGTGTGAGCATGTGTGAGTGAATGTGTGATTTTGGGTGTGTGTTCAAGGGCATGTTAGTGTCAGAGTTCAGGAGTGCTTATGTCTGTGTGTATATCAGTGTGTGTGAGTATATGTGGGAGATGTAGGTGCATGAGTGTGAGTGTTTCTATGTGTGTCTGTGTGCGTAATGGGGTGTGACTCTATGTGTTAAGGTCTCTGTGAGTGACTGTGTGTTTGAGTGTGTGTCAGTGTGTGTGAGTTTGTGTATGACTGTGTGAGTGTGAGTTTGCACATGTGTGAGGGACTTTATTTGAGTGTGTGTCAATGTGTTTGTGTGAGAGTGTATATGTGTATGGGCGTGAGTGTGTGTGAGAGGTTTTGTGAATTTGTGTGGGAGTGCAGATGTGTGAATGTGTGGGAGTGGGTGTTTGTGGGTGTGTATAAGAACTGTTGCGAGATTGTGTGATATTGAGTGTGTGTTTGGGTGTCTATGTGGTTTCATGCATGTGTGTGGGACTGAACGTGCGGGTCTGGGCGTGTGTCTGTGTGAGTGTGTGAGTGGAATGGGGTGAAATATGATGCAACAAAGGTTCCTGAGAGGTTTGAAAGCGATATTGGCCTTCTCTGATGGAACGGAAAGCCATAGAACGTGGTGGGAGGCTACAGATAGAAGAGCAATGTTGTGGAACGGACTGTAATGCAGTGTATTGTGATGCAATAGATGGTTCCTGTGTGTTATGGAAAAGAATGGATCCTTCTTTGATGGAATGAAACGCAGTAGAACGTGGTGGATTGTTGCGGAATGGAGTGGAATGCAGTGCATTGTGACGCAAGGGAGGGAAACTGAGCGGTTTGGACACGAAGGGAGCCTTCTTTCCAGGAATGGAAGGCAGTAAAAGGTGAAAGATTGTCAGGTACTGGAGTAGAATATTGTGGAGTGGAGTCGAACGGGGTGCCATTTGATGCAATAGACGGTTTCTCACTGTGTTTTAAGCGAATGGATTTATGTGCACGTGATTGTGCAGCTGTGTGTGTTTGTGTGTCTATTTTTGATAGGGATTGAGTGTGTGCATTAGTCACTGTGTGTACGGTTTTGAGAGAGGTTGCTGTGTCAGCGTGCAGGTGTGTGCGTGGCTGAGCAAGAGTGTCTGTATATGCGAGGGTGTGACCATGTTTATAAGAGGGTGATTATATAAGTGTTTAAGTGTGTGTGTGAGAGTTTGACAGCATTTGAATGTATGAGTGCGTGTGAGCATGTTACTGTGTGAGTGTCTCTGTGTAGTTTTGTAAGTGTATGTGACATTTTGTCTGAGTGCGTGAGTCTGTAAGTGTGTTGGTGTGAGTGATTGTGTGCGTGATATTGTGCGCACGTCTGTGTCTGTGCGTTTGTCAGCATTCGTGTGTGTGTCTGTGTGTGACAGTTTGTGTGTCTGTGTTTATGGAGGTGTGTGTCTGTGTGAGTGGGTGTGATACTGAATATGAGATAGTGTGAGTTTCTTTGAGTGTGAGTGTGTAAGTGTGCAAGGTGCAGTGTTTCAGTGTGTGAATGTGATATAAGGTCTTATGTGATTGTGTTTTATTTATTGTGAGGAGAGTTTTACTCTTCAGGTGAGTGTGTAAATGTGAGAGACCATTTGTGTGAGTGGGAGTGTTACTCTGCATGTATGAGGGACAGTGTGTGTTTGTGTTTGAACGGGAGTCCATGTGAGTCTTAGATTTTATGTGTGCAGTTGTGGGAGTGTGTGCGAGAGGTGAGTGGGACTGAGTGGGTGCGACTGTGTATCTCTGGTAGAGTATGTGTATGTGTGACTGAATGTATCTGTTTGAGAGAGTGTGTGTGCACGTGTGTGTTAGTGTATAAGTGTTGATATGCCTGTGTGTTTCAGTGAGGGTGAGTGTAAGTGTGTGTTAGTGTGTGCGTGAGTGTGTGTGTGTATGTGTGATTGAATGTTTTCGAGATTATTGGAGATACTTTGAGTGTGTGTGAGTGTGTGACTTTGTGTGTGAATGTGTGTGTGAGGGTGCACACGTGTGAGGTCTTGGTGTGAGTGTGAAACTGTGCATGTGTCAGCATGCATATGTGTGTGTGATGGTGGGTGTATGAGTGTGAATGACTGAGTGTGTAGGGCCATGAATGGGACTGAGTGTTTGTGAGTGTGTATACAAGTCTGTTGCGTGATTGTGTGTGATTGTGTTATTCTGTGTGTGTGTGGTTCGGTGGTTTTCTGTGTGTGTGGGCCTGTGCATGTGTGTGTGTGTGTGCGACTGAGTGAGAGAGTGCTTGCTTGTGCGTGTGTCTTTGTGTTGTGTCAGTGTGAGTGTTTGAGGGGAATGGGGTGAAATATGATGCCTCCAATGTTGCGATGGTTTCTGACATTTTGTGTGAGTGGGAGTGTTGGAGTGCGAGAGAGTGCGTGATTGCGTGTGAGCCTGTGAGTGTGTGTATGTGTTTGTGAGTGTGTGTGATGGTGACATTGCGTGAGGGTGCATTTGTGTCTGCATACGTGTAAGTGTGCTTTGGACATGTGTGAATGTATGTAGGTCTATGTGTGAGTGTGTGTGTTTGTGGATATGTGATGGTGTGGGTCACTGTGAGTGTGCAGGGGAGCAAGGTGCTGTGCGAGCGTGTGTCAGAGTGTGAAGGGCGTTCGTGTGTGACTGTGTGAGATAGTATGAGCAGGTGTGTTTTAGTGTTATGTGTGTGTGTTTGTGAGAGATTAGCTGTGTGAGTGGGAGTGTTACTCTGAGTGTATGTGTGACTGTGTGTTTGGGTATGTAAGAATGCGTGTGAGTGTGTTTTAGTTTGTGAGTGTGCAGGTTTAGGAGCGTGTGTGCATGAGATGTGCGACTGTATGATTGTGCGTCATTCTGCATATGTATGTGCCTGGTTGTGAATGTGTGAGCATGTGTGAGTGAATGTGTGATTTTGGGTGTGTGTTCAAGGGCATGTTAGTGTCAGAGTTCAGGAGTGCTTATGTCTGTGTGTATATCAGTGTGTGTGAGTATATGTGGGAGATGTAGGTGCATGAGTGTGAGTGTTTCTATGTGTGTCTGTGTGCGTAATGGGGTGTGACTCTATGTGTTAAGGTCTCTGTGAGTGACTGTGTGTTTGAGTGTGTGTCAGTGTGTGTGAGTTTGTGTATGACTGTGTGAGTGTGAGTTTGCACATGTGTGAGGGACTTTATTTGAGTGTGTGTCAATGTGTTTGTGTGAGAGTGTATATGTGTATGGGCGTGAGTGTGTGTGAGAGGTTTTGTGAATTTGTGTGGGAGTGCAGATGTGTGAATGTGTGGGAGTGGGTGTTTGTGGGTGTGTATAAGAACTGTTGCGAGATTGTGTGATATTGAGTGTGTGTTTGGGTGTCTATGTGGTTTCATGCATGTGTGTGGGACTGAACGTGCGGGTCTGGGCGTGTGTCTGTGTGAGTGTGTGAGTGGAATGGGGTGAAATATGATGCAACAAAGGTTCCTGAGAGGTTTGAAAGCGATATTGGCCTTCTCTGATGGAACGGAAAGCCATAGAACGTGGTGGGAGGCTACAGATAGAAGAGCAATGTTGTGGAACGGACTGTAATGCAGTGTATTGTGATGCAATAGATGGTTCCTGTGTGTTATGGAAAAGAATGGATCCTTCTTTGATGGAATGAAACGCAGTAGAACGTGGTGGATTGTTGCGGAATGGAGTGGAATGCAGTGCATTGTGACGCAAGGGAGGGAAACTGAGCGGTTTGGACACGAAGGGAGCCTTCTTTCCAGGAATGGAAGGCAGTAAAAGGTGAAAGATTGTCAGGTACTGGAGTAGAATATTGTGGAGTGGAGTCGAACGGGGTGCCATTTGATGCAATAGACGGTTTCTCACTGTGTTTTAAGCGAATGGATTTATGTGCACGTGATTGTGCAGCTGTGTGTGTTTGTGTGTCTATTTTTGATAGGGATTGAGTGTGTGCATTAGTCACTGTGTGTACGGTTTTGAGAGAGGTTGCTGTGTCAGCGTGCAGGTGTGTGCGTGGCTGAGCAAGAGTGTCTGTATATGCGAGGGTGTGACCATGTTTATAAGAGGGTGATTATATAAGTGTTTAAGTGTGTGTGTGAGAGTTTGACAGCATTTGAATGTATGAGTGCGTGTGAGCATGTTACTGTGTGAGTGTCTCTGTGTAGTTTTGTAAGTGTATGTGACATTTTGTCTGAGTGCGTGAGTCTGTAAGTGTGTTGGTGTGAGTGATTGTGTGCGTGATATTGTGCGCACGTCTGTGTCTGTGCGTTTGTCAGCATTCGTGTGTGTGTCTGTGTGTGACAGTTTGTGTGTCTGTGTTTATGGAGGTGTGTGTCTGTGTGAGTGGGTGTGATACTGAATATGAGATAGTGTGAGTTTCTTTGAGTGTGAGTGTGTAAGTGTGCAAGGTGCAGTGTTTCAGTGTGTGAATGTGATATAAGGTCTTATGTGATTGTGTTTTATTTATTGTGAGGAGAGTTTTACTCTTCAGGTGAGTGTGTAAATGTGAGAGACCATTTGTGTGAGTGGGAGTGTTACTCTGCATGTATGAGGGACAGTGTGTGTTTGTGTTTGAACGGGAGTCCATGTGAGTCTTAGATTTTATGTGTGCAGTTGTGGGAGTGTGTGCGAGAGGTGAGTGGGACTGAGTGGGTGCGACTGTGTATCTCTGGTAGAGTATGTGTATGTGTGACTGAATGTATCTGTTTGAGAGAGTGTGTGTGCACGTGTGTGTTAGTGTATAAGTGTTGATATGCCTGTGTGTTTCAGTGAGGGTGAGTGTAAGTGTGTGTTAGTGTGTGCGTGAGTGTGTGTGTGTATGTGTGATTGAATGTTTTCGAGATTATTGGAGATACTTTGAGTGTGTGTGAGTGTGTGACTTTGTGTGTGAATGTGTGTGTGAGGGTGCACACGTGTGAGGTCTTGGTGTGAGTGTGAAACTGTGCATGTGTCAGCATGCATATGTGTGTGTGATGGTGGGTGTATGAGTGTGAATGACTGAGTGTGTAGGGCCATGAATGGGACTGAGTGTTTGTGAGTGTGTATACAAGTCTGTTGCGTGATTGTGTGTGATTGTGTTATTCTGTGTGTGTGTGGTTCGGTGGTTTTCTGTGTGTGTGGGCCTGTGCATGTGTGTGTGTGTGTGCGACTGAGTGAGAGAGTGCTTGCTTGTGCGTGTGTCTTTGTGTTGTGTCAGTGTGAGTGTTTGAGGGGAATGGGGTGAAATATGATGCCTCCAATGTTGCGATGGTTTCTGACATTTTGTGTGAGTGGGAGTGTTGGAGTGCGAGAGAGTGCGTGATTGCGTGTGAGCCTGTGAGTGTGTGTATGTGTTTGTGAGTGTGTGTGATGGTGACATTGCGTGAGGGTGCATTTGTGTCTGCATACGTGTAAGTGTGCTTTGGACATGTGTGAATGTATGTAGGTCTATGTGTGAGTGTGTGTGTTTGTGGATATGTGATGGTGTGGGTCACTGTGAGTGTGCAGGGGAGCAAGGTGCTGTGCGAGCGTGTGTCAGAGTGTGAAGGGCGTTCGTGTGTGACTGTGTGAGATAGTATGAGCAGGTGTGTTTTAGTGTTATGTGTGTGTGTTTGTGAGAGATTAGCTGTGTGAGTGGGAGTGTTACTCTGAGTGTATGTGTGACTGTGTGTTTGGGTATGTAAGAATGCGTGTGAGTGTGTTTTAGTTTGTGAGTGTGCAGGTTTAGGAGCGTGTGTGCATGAGATGTGCGACTGTATGATTGTGCGTCATTCTGCATATGTATGTGCCTGGTTGTGAATGTGTGAGCATGTGTGAGTGAATGTGTGATTTTGGGTGTGTGTTCAAGGGCATGTTAGTGTCAGAGTTCAGGAGTGCTTATGTCTGTGTGTATATCAGTGTGTGTGAGTATATGTGGGAGATGTAGGTGCATGAGTGTGAGTGTTTCTATGTGTGTCTGTGTGCGTAATGGGGTGTGACTCTATGTGTTAAGGTCTCTGTGAGTGACTGTGTGTTTGAGTGTGTGTCAGTGTGTGTGAGTTTGTGTATGACTGTGTGAGTGTGAGTTTGCACATGTGTGAGGGACTTTATTTGAGTGTGTGTCAATGTGTTTGTGTGAGAGTGTATATGTGTATGGGCGTGAGTGTGTGTGAGAGGTTTTGTGAATTTGTGTGGGAGTGCAGATGTGTGAATGTGTGGGAGTGGGTGTTTGTGGGTGTGTATAAGAACTGTTGCGAGATTGTGTGATATTGAGTGTGTGTTTGGGTGTCTATGTGGTTTCATGCATGTGTGTGGGACTGAACGTGCGGGTCTGGGCGTGTGTCTGTGTGAGTGTGTGAGTGGAATGGGGTGAAATATGATGCAACAAAGGTTCCTGAGAGGTTTGAAAGCGATATTGGCCTTCTCTGATGGAACGGAAAGCCATAGAACGTGGTGGGAGGCTACAGATAGAAGAGCAATGTTGTGGAACGGACTGTAATGCAGTGTATTGTGATGCAATAGATGGTTCCTGTGTGTTATGGAAAAGAATGGATCCTTCTTTGATGGAATGAAACGCAGTAGAACGTGGTGGATTGTTGCGGAATGGAGTGGAATGCAGTGCATTGTGACGCAAGGGAGGGAAACTGAGCGGTTTGGACACGAAGGGAGCCTTCTTTCCAGGAATGGAAGGCAGTAAAAGGTGAAAGATTGTCAGGTACTGGAGTAGAATATTGTGGAGTGGAGTCGAACGGGGTGCCATTTGATGCAATAGACGGTTTCTCACTGTGTTTTAAGCGAATGGATTTATGTGCACGTGATTGTGCAGCTGTGTGTGTTTGTGTGTCTATTTTTGATAGGGATTGAGTGTGTGCATTAGTCACTGTGTGTACGGTTTTGAGAGAGGTTGCTGTGTCAGCGTGCAGGTGTGTGCGTGGCTGAGCAAGAGTGTCTGTATATGCGAGGGTGTGACCATGTTTATAAGAGGGTGATTATATAAGTGTTTAAGTGTGTGTGTGAGAGTTTGACAGCATTTGAATGTATGAGTGCGTGTGAGCATGTTACTGTGTGAGTGTCTCTGTGTAGTTTTGTAAGTGTATGTGACATTTTGTCTGAGTGCGTGAGTCTGTAAGTGTGTTGGTGTGAGTGATTGTGTGCGTGATATTGTGCGCACGTCTGTGTCTGTGCGTTTGTCAGCATTCGTGTGTGTGTCTGTGTGTGACAGTTTGTGTGTCTGTGTTTATGGAGGTGTGTGTCTGTGTGAGTGGGTGTGATACTGAATATGAGATAGTGTGAGTTTCTTTGAGTGTGAGTGTGTAAGTGTGCAAGGTGCAGTGTTTCAGTGTGTGAATGTGATATAAGGTCTTATGTGATTGTGTTTTATTTATTGTGAGGAGAGTTTTACTCTTCAGGTGAGTGTGTAAATGTGAGAGACCATTTGTGTGAGTGGGAGTGTTACTCTGCATGTATGAGGGACAGTGTGTGTTTGTGTTTGAACGGGAGTCCATGTGAGTCTTAGATTTTATGTGTGCAGTTGTGGGAGTGTGTGCGAGAGGTGAGTGGGACTGAGTGGGTGCGACTGTGTATCTCTGGTAGAGTATGTGTATGTGTGACTGAATGTATCTGTTTGAGAGAGTGTGTGTGCACGTGTGTGTTAGTGTATAAGTGTTGATATGCCTGTGTGTTTCAGTGAGGGTGAGTGTAAGTGTGTGTTAGTGTGTGCGTGAGTGTGTGTGTGTATGTGTGATTGAATGTTTTCGAGATTATTGGAGATACTTTGAGTGTGTGTGAGTGTGTGACTTTGTGTGTGAATGTGTGTGTGAGGGTGCACACGTGTGAGGTCTTGGTGTGAGTGTGAAACTGTGCATGTGTCAGCATGCATATGTGTGTGTGATGGTGGGTGTATGAGTGTGAATGACTGAGTGTGTAGGGCCATGAATGGGACTGAGTGTTTGTGAGTGTGTATACAAGTCTGTTGCGTGATTGTGTGTGATTGTGTTATTCTGTGTGTGTGTGGTTCGGTGGTTTTCTGTGTGTGTGGGCCTGTGCATGTGTGTGTGTGTGTGCGACTGAGTGAGAGAGTGCTTGCTTGTGCGTGTGTCTTTGTGTTGTGTCAGTGTGAGTGTTTGAGGGGAATGGGGTGAAATATGATGCCTCCAATGTTGCGATGGTTTGTGACATTTTGTGTGAGTGGGAGTGTTGGAGTGCGAGAGAGTGCGTGATTGCGTGTGAGCCTGTGAGTGTGTGTATGTGTTTGTGAGTGTGTGTGATGGTGACATTGCGTGAGGGTGCATTTGTGTCTGCATACGTGTAAGTGTGCTTTGGACATGTGTGAATGTATGTAGGTCTATGTGTGAGTGTGTGTGTTTGTGGATATGTGATGGTGTGGGTCACTGTGAGTGTGCAGGGGAGCAAGGTGCTGTGCGAGCGTGTGTCAGAGTGTGAAGGGCGTTCGTGTGTGACTGTGTGAGATAGTATGAGCAGGTGTGTTTTAGTGTTATGTGTGTGTGTTTGTGAGAGATTAGCTGTGTGAGTGGGAGTGTTACTCTGAGTGTATGTGTGACTGTGTGTTTGGGTATGTAAGAATGCGTGTGAGTGTGTTTTAGTTTGTGAGTGTGCAGGTTTAGGAGCGTGTGTGCATGAGATGTGCGACTGTATGATTGTGCGTCATTCTGCATATGTATGTGCCTGGTTGTGAATGTGTGAGCATGTGTGAGTGAATGTGTGATTTTGGGTGTGTGTTCAAGGGCATGTTAGTGTCAGAGTTCAGGAGTGCTTATGTCTGTGTGTATATCAGTGTGTGTGAGTATATGTGGGAGATGTAGGTGCATGAGTGTGAGTGTTTCTATGTGTGTCTGTGTGCGTAATGGGGTGTGACTCTATGTGTTAAGGTCTCTGTGAGTGACTGTGTGTTTGAGTGTGTGTCAGTGTGTGTGAGTTTGTGTATGACTGTGTGAGTGTGAGTTTGCACATGTGTGAGGGACTTTATTTGAGTGTGTGTCAATGTGTTTGTGTGAGAGTGTATATGTGTATGGGCGTGAGTGTGTGTGAGAGGTTTTGTGAATTTGTGTGGGAGTGCAGATGTGTGAATGTGTGGGAGTGGGTGTTTGTGGGTGTGTATAAGAACTGTTGCGAGATTGTGTGATATTGAGTGTGTGTTTGGGTGTCTATGTGGTTTCATGCATGTGTGTGGGACTGAACGTGCGGGTCTGGGCGTGTGTCTGTGTGAGTGTGTGAGTGGAATGGGGTGAAATATGATGCAACAAAGGTTCCTGAGAGGTTTGAAAGCGATATTGGCCTTCTCTGATGGAACGGAAAGCCATAGAACGTGGTGGGAGGCTACAGATAGAAGAGCAATGTTGTGGAACGGACTGTAATGCAGTGTATTGTGATGCAATAGATGGTTCCTGTGTGTTATGGAAAAGAATGGATCCTTCTTTGATGGAATGAAACGCAGTAGAACGTGGTGGATTGTTGCGGAATGGAGTGGAATGCAGTGCATTGTGACGCAAGGGAGGGAAACTGAGCGGTTTGGACACGAAGGGAGCCTTCTTTCCAGGAATGGAAGGCAGTAAAAGGTGAAAGATTGTCAGGTACTGGAGTAGAATATTGTGGAGTGGAGTCGAACGGGGTGCCATTTGATGCAATAGACGGTTTCTCACTGTGTTTTAAGCGAATGGATTTATGTGCACGTGATTGTGCAGCTGTGTGTGTTTGTGTGTCTATTTTTGATAGGGATTGAGTGTGTGCATTAGTCACTGTGTGTACGGTTTTGAGAGAGGTTGCTGTGTCAGCGTGCAGGTGTGTGCGTGGCTGAGCAAGAGTGTCTGTATATGCGAGGGTGTGACCATGTTTATAAGAGGGTGATTATATAAGTGTTTAAGTGTGTGTGTGAGAGTTTGACAGCATTTGAATGTATGAGTGCGTGTGAGCATGTTACTGTGTGAGTGTCTCTGTGTAGTTTTGTAAGTGTATGTGACATTTTGTCTGAGTGCGTGAGTCTGTAAGTGTGTTGGTGTGAGTGATTGTGTGCGTGATATTGTGCGCACGTCTGTGTCTGTGCGTTTGTCAGCATTCGTGTGTGTGTCTGTGTGTGACAGTTTGTGTGTCTGTGTTTATGGAGGTGTGTGTCTGTGTGAGTGGGTGTGATACTGAATATGAGATAGTGTGAGTTTCTTTGAGTGTGAGTGTGTAAGTGTGCAAGGTGCAGTGTTTCAGTGTGTGAATGTGATATAAGGTCTTATGTGATTGTGTTTTATTTATTGTGAGGAGAGTTTTACTCTTCAGGTGAGTGTGTAAATGTGAGAGACCATTTGTGTGAGTGGGAGTGTTACTCTGCATGTATGAGGGACAGTGTGTGTTTGTGTTTGAACGGGAGTCCATGTGAGTCTTAGATTTTATGTGTGCAGTTGTGGGAGTGTGTGCGAGAGGTGAGTGGGACTGAGTGGGTGCGACTGTGTATCTCTGGTAGAGTATGTGTATGTGTGACTGAATGTATCTGTTTGAGAGAGTGTGTGTGCACGTGTGTGTTAGTGTATAAGTGTTGATATGCCTGTGTGTTTCAGTGAGGGTGAGTGTAAGTGTGTGTTAGTGTGTGCGTGAGTGTGTGTGTGTATGTGTGATTGAATGTTTTCGAGATTATTGGAGATACTTTGAGTGTGTGTGAGTGTGTGACTTTGTGTGTGAATGTGTGTGTGAGGGTGCACACGTGTGAGGTCTTGGTGTGAGTGTGAAACTGTGCATGTGTCAGCATGCATATGTGTGTGTGATGGTGGGTGTATGAGTGTGAATGACTGAGTGTGTAGGGCCATGAATGGGACTGAGTGTTTGTGAGTGTGTATACAAGTCTGTTGCGTGATTGTGTGTGATTGTGTTATTCTGTGTGTGTGTGGTTCGGTGGTTTTCTGTGTGTGTGGGCCTGTGCATGTGTGTGTGTGTGTGCGACTGAGTGAGAGAGTGCTTGCTTGTGCGTGTGTCTTTGTGTTGTGTCAGTGTGAGTGTTTGAGGGGAATGGGGTGAAATATGATGCCTCCAATGTTGCGATGGTTTCTGACATTTTGTGTGAGTGGGAGTGTTGGAGTGCGAGAGAGTGCGTGATTGCGTGTGAGCCTGTGAGTGTGTGTATGTGTTTGTGAGTGTGTGTGATGGTGACATTGCGTGAGGGTGCATTTGTGTCTGCATACGTGTAAGTGTGCTTTGGACATGTGTGAATGTATGTAGGTCTATGTGTGAGTGTGTGTGTTTGTGGATATGTGATGGTGTGGGTCACTGTGAGTGTGCAGGGGAGCAAGGTGCTGTGCGAGCGTGTGTCAGAGTGTGAAGGGCGTTCGTGTGTGACTGTGTGAGATAGTATGAGCAGGTGTGTTTTAGTGTTATGTGTGTGTGTTTGTGAGAGATTAGCTGTGTGAGTGGGAGTGTTACTCTGAGTGTATGTGTGACTGTGTGTTTGGGTATGTAAGAATGCGTGTGAGTGTGTTTTAGTTTGTGAGTGTGCAGGTTTAGGAGCGTGTGTGCATGAGATGTGCGACTGTATGATTGTGCGTCATTCTGCATATGTATGTGCCTGGTTGTGAATGTGTGAGCATGTGTGAGTGAATGTGTGATTTTGGGTGTGTGTTCAAGGGCATGTTAGTGTCAGAGTTCAGGAGTGCTTATGTCTGTGTGTATATCAGTGTGTGTGAGTATATGTGGGAGATGTAGGTGCATGAGTGTGAGTGTTTCTATGTGTGTCTGTGTGCGTAATGGGGTGTGACTCTATGTGTTAAGGTCTCTGTGAGTGACTGTGTGTTTGAGTGTGTGTCAGTGTGTGTGAGTTTGTGTATGACTGTGTGAGTGTGAGTTTGCACATGTGTGAGGGACTTTATTTGAGTGTGTGTCAATGTGTTTGTGTGAGAGTGTATATGTGTATGGGCGTGAGTGTGTGTGAGAGGTTTTGTGAATTTGTGTGGGAGTGCAGATGTGTGAATGTGTGGGAGTGGGTGTTTGTGGGTGTGTATAAGAACTGTTGCGAGATTGTGTGATATTGAGTGTGTGTTTGGGTGTCTATGTGGTTTCATGCATGTGTGTGGGACTGAACGTGCGGGTCTGGGCGTGTGTCTGTGTGAGTGTGTGAGTGGAATGGGGTGAAATATGATGCAACAAAGGTTCCTGAGAGGTTTGAAAGCGATATTGGCCTTCTCTGATGGAACGGAAAGCCATAGAACGTGGTGGGAGGCTACAGATAGAAGAGCAATGTTGTGGAACGGACTGTAATGCAGTGTATTGTGATGCAATAGATGGTTCCTGTGTGTTATGGAAAAGAATGGATCCTTCTTTGATGGAATGAAACGCAGTAGAACGTGGTGGATTGTTGCGGAATGGAGTGGAATGCAGTGCATTGTGACGCAAGGGAGGGAAACTGAGCGGTTTGGACACGAAGGGAGCCTTCTTTCCAGGAATGGAAGGCAGTAAAAGGTGAAAGATTGTCAGGTACTGGAGTAGAATATTGTGGAGTGGAGTCGAACGGGGTGCCATTTGATGCAATAGACGGTTTCTCACTGTGTTTTAAGCGAATGGATTTATGTGCACGTGATTGTGCAGCTGTGTGTGTTTGTGTGTCTATTTTTGATAGGGATTGAGTGTGTGCATTAGTCACTGTGTGTACGGTTTTGAGAGAGGTTGCTGTGTCAGCGTGCAGGTGTGTGCGTGGCTGAGCAAGAGTGTCTGTATATGCGAGGGTGTGACCATGTTTATAAGAGGGTGATTATATAAGTGTTTAAGTGTGTGTGTGAGAGTTTGACAGCATTTGAATGTATGAGTGCGTGTGAGCATGTTACTGTGTGAGTGTCTCTGTGTAGTTTTGTAAGTGTATGTGACATTTTGTCTGAGTGCGTGAGTCTGTAAGTGTGTTGGTGTGAGTGATTGTGTGCGTGATATTGTGCGCACGTCTGTGTCTGTGCGTTTGTCAGCATTCGTGTGTGTGTCTGTGTGTGACAGTTTGTGTGTCTGTGTTTATGGAGGTGTGTGTCTGTGTGAGTGGGTGTGATACTGAATATGAGATAGTGTGAGTTTCTTTGAGTGTGAGTGTGTAAGTGTGCAAGGTGCAGTGTTTCAGTGTGTGAATGTGATATAAGGTCTTATGTGATTGTGTTTTATTTATTGTGAGGAGAGTTTTACTCTTCAGGTGAGTGTGTAAATGTGAGAGACCATTTGTGTGAGTGGGAGTGTTACTCTGCATGTATGAGGGACAGTGTGTGTTTGTGTTTGAACGGGAGTCCATGTGAGTCTTAGATTTTATGTGTGCAGTTGTGGGAGTGTGTGCGAGAGGTGAGTGGGACTGAGTGGGTGCGACTGTGTATCTCTGGTAGAGTATGTGTATGTGTGACTGAATGTATCTGTTTGAGAGAGTGTGTGTGCACGTGTGTGTTAGTGTATAAGTGTTGATATGCCTGTGTGTTTCAGTGAGGGTGAGTGTAAGTGTGTGTTAGTGTGTGCGTGAGTGTGTGTGTGTATGTGTGATTGAATGTTTTCGAGATTATTGGAGATACTTTGAGTGTGTGTGAGTGTGTGACTTTGTGTGTGAATGTGTGTGTGAGGGTGCACACGTGTGAGGTCTTGGTGTGAGTGTGAAACTGTGCATGTGTCAGCATGCATATGTGTGTGTGATGGTGGGTGTATGAGTGTGAATGACTGAGTGTGTAGGGCCATGAATGGGACTGAGTGTTTGTGAGTGTGTATACAAGTCTGTTGCGTGATTGTGTGTGATTGTGTTATTCTGTGTGTGTGTGGTTCGGTGGTTTTCTGTGTGTGTGGGCCTGTGCATGTGTGTGTGTGTGTGCGACTGAGTGAGAGAGTGCTTGCTTGTGCGTGTGTCTTTGTGTTGTGTCAGTGTGAGTGTTTGAGGGGAATGGGGTGAAATATGATGCCTCCAATGTTGCGATGGTTTCTGACATTTTGTGTGAGTGGGAGTGTTGGAGTGCGAGAGAGTGCGTGATTGCGTGTGAGCCTGTGAGTGTGTGTATGTGTTTGTGAGTGTGTGTGATGGTGACATTGCGTGAGGGTGCATTTGTGTCTGCATACGTGTAAGTGTGCTTTGGACATGTGTGAATGTATGTAGGTCTATGTGTGAGTGTGTGTGTTTGTGGATATGTGATGGTGTGGGTCACTGTGAGTGTGCAGGGGAGCAAGGTGCTGTGCGAGCGTGTGTCAGAGTGTGAAGGGCGTTCGTGTGTGACTGTGTGAGATAGTATGAGCAGGTGTGTTTTAGTGTTATGTGTGTGTGTTTGTGAGAGATTAGCTGTGTGAGTGGGAGTGTTACTCTGAGTGTATGTGTGACTGTGTGTTTGGGTATGTAAGAATGCGTGTGAGTGTGTTTTAGTTTGTGAGTGTGCAGGTTTAGGAGCGTGTGTGCATGAGATGTGCGACTGTATGATTGTGCGTCATTCTGCATATGTATGTGCCTGGTTGTGAATGTGTGAGCATGTGTGAGTGAATGTGTGATTTTGGGTGTGTGTTCAAGGGCATGTTAGTGTCAGAGTTCAGGAGTGCTTATGTCTGTGTGTATATCAGTGTGTGTGAGTATATGTGGGAGATGTAGGTGCATGAGTGTGAGTGTTTCTATGTGTGTCTGTGTGCGTAATGGGGTGTGACTCTATGTGTTAAGGTCTCTGTGAGTGACTGTGTGTTTGAGTGTGTGTCAGTGTGTGTGAGTTTGTGTATGACTGTGTGAGTGTGAGTTTGCACATGTGTGAGGGACTTTATTTGAGTGTGTGTCAATGTGTTTGTGTGAGAGTGTATATGTGTATGGGCGTGAGTGTGTGTGAGAGGTTTTGTGAATTTGTGTGGGAGTGCAGATGTGTGAATGTGTGGGAGTGGGTGTTTGTGGGTGTGTATAAGAACTGTTGCGAGATTGTGTGATATTGAGTGTGTGTTTGGGTGTCTATGTGGTTTCATGCATGTGTGTGGGACTGAACGTGCGGGTCTGGGCGTGTGTCTGTGTGAGTGTGTGAGTGGAATGGGGTGAAATATGATGCAACAAAGGTTCCTGAGAGGTTTGAAAGCGATATTGGCCTTCTCTGATGGAACGGAAAGCCATAGAACGTGGTGGGAGGCTACAGATAGAAGAGCAATGTTGTGGAACGGACTGTAATGCAGTGTATTGTGATGCAATAGATGGTTCCTGTGTGTTATGGAAAAGAATGGATCCTTCTTTGATGGAATGAAACGCAGTAGAACGTGGTGGATTGTTGCGGAATGGAGTGGAATGCAGTGCATTGTGACGCAAGGGAGGGAAACTGAGCGGTTTGGACACGAAGGGAGCCTTCTTTCCAGGAATGGAAGGCAGTAAAAGGTGAAAGATTGTCAGGTACTGGAGTAGAATATTGTGGAGTGGAGTCGAACGGGGTGCCATTTGATGCAATAGACGGTTTCTCACTGTGTTTTAAGCGAATGGATTTATGTGCACGTGATTGTGCAGCTGTGTGTGTTTGTGTGTCTATTTTTGATAGGGATTGAGTGTGTGCATTAGTCACTGTGTGTACGGTTTTGAGAGAGGTTGCTGTGTCAGCGTGCAGGTGTGTGCGTGGCTGAGCAAGAGTGTCTGTATATGCGAGGGTGTGACCATGTTTATAAGAGGGTGATTATATAAGTGTTTAAGTGTGTGTGTGAGAGTTTGACAGCATTTGAATGTATGAGTGCGTGTGAGCATGTTACTGTGTGAGTGTCTCTGTGTAGTTTTGTAAGTGTATGTGACATTTTGTCTGAGTGCGTGAGTCTGTAAGTGTGTTGGTGTGAGTGATTGTGTGCGTGATATTGTGCGCACGTCTGTGTCTGTGCGTTTGTCAGCATTCGTGTGTGTGTCTGTGTGTGACAGTTTGTGTGTCTGTGTTTATGGAGGTGTGTGTCTGTGTGAGTGGGTGTGATACTGAATATGAGATAGTGTGAGTTTCTTTGAGTGTGAGTGTGTAAGTGTGCAAGGTGCAGTGTTTCAGTGTGTGAATGTGATATAAGGTCTTATGTGATTGTGTTTTATTTATTGTGAGGAGAGTTTTACTCTTCAGGTGAGTGTGTAAATGTGAGAGACCATTTGTGTGAGTGGGAGTGTTACTCTGCATGTATGAGGGACAGTGTGTGTTTGTGTTTGAACGGGAGTCCATGTGAGTCTTAGATTTTATGTGTGCAGTTGTGGGAGTGTGTGCGAGAGGTGAGTGGGACTGAGTGGGTGCGACTGTGTATCTCTGGTAGAGTATGTGTATGTGTGACTGAATGTATCTGTTTGAGAGAGTGTGTGTGCACGTGTGTGTTAGTGTATAAGTGTTGATATGCCTGTGTGTTTCAGTGAGGGTGAGTGTAAGTGTGTGTTAGTGTGTGCGTGAGTGTGTGTGTGTATGTGTGATTGAATGTTTTCGAGATTATTGGAGATACTTTGAGTGTGTGTGAGTGTGTGACTTTGTGTGTGAATGTGTGTGTGAGGGTGCACACGTGTGAGGTCTTGGTGTGAGTGTGAAACTGTGCATGTGTCAGCATGCATATGTGTGTGTGATGGTGGGTGTATGAGTGTGAATGACTGAGTGTGTAGGGCCATGAATGGGACTGAGTGTTTGTGAGTGTGTATACAAGTCTGTTGCGTGATTGTGTGTGATTGTGTTATTCTGTGTGTGTGTGGTTCGGTGGTTTTCTGTGTGTGTGGGCCTGTGCATGTGTGTGTGTGTGTGCGACTGAGTGAGAGAGTGCTTGCTTGTGCGTGTGTCTTTGTGTTGTGTCAGTGTGAGTGTTTGAGGGGAATGGGGTGAAATATGATGCCTCCAATGTTGCGATGGTTTCTGACATTTTGTGTGAGTGGGAGTGTTGGAGTGCGAGAGAGTGCGTGATTGCGTGTGAGCCTGTGAGTGTGTGTATGTGTTTGTGAGTGTGTGTGTGATGGTGACATTGCGTGAGGGTGCATTTGTGTCTGCATACGTGTAAGTGTGCTTTGGACATGTGTGAATGTATGTAGGTCTATGTGTGAGTGTGTGTGTTTGTGGATATGTGATGGTGTGGGTCACTGTGAGTGTGCAGGGGAGCAAGGTGCTGTGCGAGCGTGTGTCAGAGTGTGAAGGGCGTTCGTGTGTGACTGTGTGAGATAGTATGAGCAGGTGTGTTTTAGTGTTATGTGTGTGTGTTTGTGAGAGATTAGCTGTGTGAGTGGGAGTGTTACTCTGAGTGTATGTGTGACTGTGTGTTTGGGTATGTAAGAATGCGTGTGAGTGTGTTTTAGTTTGTGAGTGTGCAGGTTTAGGAGCGTGTGTGCATGAGATGTGCGACTGTATGATTGTGCGTCATTCTGCATATGTATGTGCCTGGTTGTGAATGTGTGAGCATGTGTGAGTGAATGTGTGATTTTGGGTGTGTGTTCAAGGGCATGTTAGTGTCAGAGTTCAGGAGTGCTTATGTCTGTGTGTATATCAGTGTGTGTGAGTATATGTGGGAGATGTAGGTGCATGAGTGTGAGTGTTTCTATGTGTGTCTGTGTGCGTAATGGGGTGTGACTCTATGTGTTAAGGTCTCTGTGAGTGACTGTGTGTTTGAGTGTGTGTCAGTGTGTGTGAGTTTGTGTATGACTGTGTGAGTGTGAGTTTGCACATGTGTGAGGGACTTTATTTGAGTGTGTGTCAATGTGTTTGTGTGAGAGTGTATATGTGTATGGGCGTGAGTGTGTGTGAGAGGTTTTGTGAATTTGTGTGGGAGTGCAGATGTGTGAATGTGTGGGAGTGGGTGTTTGTGGGTGTGTATAAGAACTGTTGCGAGATTGTGTGATATTGAGTGTGTGTTTGGGTGTCTATGTGGTTTCATGCATGTGTGTGGGACTGAACGTGCGGGTCTGGGCGTGTGTCTGTGTGAGTGTGTGAGTGGAATGGGGTGAAATATGATGCAACAAAGGTTCCTGAGAGGTTTGAAAGCGATATTGGCCTTCTCTGATGGAACGGAAAGCCATAGAACGTGGTGGGAGGCTACAGATAGAAGAGCAATGTTGTGGAACGGACTGTAATGCAGTGTATTGTGATGCAATAGATGGTTCCTGTGTGTTATGGAAAAGAATGGATCCTTCTTTGATGGAATGAAACGCAGTAGAACGTGGTGGATTGTTGCGGAATGGAGTGGAATGCAGTGCATTGTGACGCAAGGGAGGGAAACTGAGCGGTTTGGACACGAAGGGAGCCTTCTTTCCAGGAATGGAAGGCAGTAAAAGGTGAAAGATTGTCAGGTACTGGAGTAGAATATTGTGGAGTGGAGTCGAACGGGGTGCCATTTGATGCAATAGACGGTTTCTCACTGTGTTTTAAGCGAATGGATTTATGTGCACGTGATTGTGCAGCTGTGTGTGTTTGTGTGTCTATTTTTGATAGGGATTGAGTGTGTGCATTAGTCACTGTGTGTACGGTTTTGAGAGAGGTTGCTGTGTCAGCGTGCAGGTGTGTGCGTGGCTGAGCAAGAGTGTCTGTATATGCGAGGGTGTGACCATGTTTATAAGAGGGTGATTATATAAGTGTTTAAGTGTGTGTGTGAGAGTTTGACAGCATTTGAATGTATGAGTGCGTGTGAGCATGTTACTGTGTGAGTGTCTCTGTGTAGTTTTGTAAGTGTATGTGACATTTTGTCTGAGTGCGTGAGTCTGTAAGTGTGTTGGTGTGAGTGATTGTGTGCGTGATATTCTGCGCACGTCTGTGTCTGTGCGTTTGTCAGCATTCGTGTGTGTGTCTGTGTGTGACAGTTTGTGTGTCTGTGTTTATGGAGGTGTGTGTCTGTGTGAGTTTGTGTGATACTGAATATGAGATAGTGTGAGTTTCTTCGAGTGTGAGTGTGTAAGTGTGCAAGGTGCAGTGTCTCAGTGTGTGAATGTGAAATAAGGTCTTATGTGATTGTGTTTTATTTATTGTGAGGAGAGTTTTACTCTTCAGGTGAGTGTGTAAATGTGAGAGACCATTTGTGTGAGTGGGAGTGTTTCTCTGCATGTATGAGGGACAGTGTGTGTTTGTGTTTGAACGGGAGTCCATGTGAGTCTTAGATTTTATGTGTGCAGTTGTGGGAGTGTGTGCGAGAGGTGAGTGGGACTGAGTGGGTGCGACTGTGTATCTCTGGTAGAGTATGTGTATGTGTGACTGAATGTATCTGTTTGAGAGAGTGTGTGTGCACGTGTGTGTTAGTGTATAAGTGTTGATATGCCTGTGTGTTTCAGTGAGGGTGAGTGTAAGTGTGTGTTAGTGTGTGCGTGAGTGTGTGTGTGTATGTGTGATTGAATGTTTTCGAGATTATTGGAGATACTTTGAGTGTGTGTGAGTGTGTGACTTTGTGTGTGAATGTGTGTGTGAGGGTGCACACGTGTGAGGTCTTGGTGTGAGTGTGAAACTGTGCATGTGTCAGCATGCATATGTGTGTGTGATGGTGGGTGTATGAGTGTGAATGACTGAGTGTGTAGGGCCATGAATGGGACTGAGTGTTTGTGAGTGTGTATACAAGTCTGTTGCGTGATTGTGTGTGATTGTGTTATTCTGTGTGTGTGTGGTTCGGTGGTTTTCTGTGTGTGTGGGCCTGTGCATGTGTCTGTGTGTGTGCGACTGAGTGAGAGAGTGCTTGCTTGTGCGTGTGTCTTTGTGTTGTGTCAGTGTGAGTGTTTGAGGGGAATGGGGTGAAATATGATGCCTCCAATGTTGCGATGGTTTCTGACATTTTGTGTGAGTGGGAGTGTTGGAGTGCGAGAGAGTGCGTGATTGCGTGTGAGCCTGTGAGTGTGTGTATGTGTTTGTGAGTGTGTGTGATGGTGACATTGCGTGAGGGTGCATTTGTGTCTGCATACGTGTAAGTGTGCTTTGGACATGTGTGAATGTATGTAGGTCTATGTGTGAGTGTGTGTGTTTGTGGATATGTGATGGTGTGGGTCACTGTGAGTGTGCAGGGGAGCAAGGTGCTGTGCGAGCGTGTGTCAGAGTGTGAAGGGCGTTCGTGTGTGACTGTGTGAGATAGTATGAGCAGGTGTGTTTTAGTGTTATGTGTGTGTGTTTGTGAGAGATTAGCTGTGTGAGTGGGAGTGTTACTCTGAGTGTATGTGTGACTGTGTGTTTGGGTATGTAAGAATGCGTGTGAGTGTGTTTTAGTTTGTGAGTGTGCAGGTTTAGGAGCGTGTGTGCATGAGATGTGCGACTGTATGATTGTGCGTCATTCTGCATATGTATGTGCCTGGTTGTGAATGTGTGAGCATGTGTGAGTGAATGTGTGATTTTGGGTGTGTGTTCAAGGGCATGTTAGTGTCAGAGTTCAGGAGTGCTTATGTCTGTGTGTATATCAGTGTGTGTGAGTATATGTGGGAGATGTAGGTGCATGAGTGTGAGTGTTTCTATGTGTGTCTGTGTGCGTAATGGGGTGTGACTCTATGTGTTAAGGTCTCTGTGAGTGACTGTGTGTTTGAGTGTGTGTCAGTGTGTGTGAGTTTGTGTATGACTGTGTGAGTGTGAGTTTGCACATGTGTGAGGGACTTTATTTGAGTGTGTGTCAATGTGTTTGTGTGAGAGTGTATATGTGTATGGGCGTGAGTGTGTGTGAGAGGTTTTGTGAATTTGTGTGGGAGTGCAGATGTGTGAATGTGTGGGAGTGGGTGTTTGTGGGTGTGTATAAGAACTGTTGCGAGATTGTGTGATATTGAGTGTGTGTTTGGGTGTCTATGTGGTTTCATGCATGTGTGTGGGACTGAACGTGCGGGTCTGGGCGTGTGTCTGTGTGAGTGTGTGAGTGGAATGGGGTGAAATATGATGCAACAAAGGTTCCTGAGAGGTTTGAAAGCGATATTGGCCTTCTCTGATGGAACGGAAAGCCATAGAACGTGGTGGGAGGCTACAGATAGAAGAGCAATGTTGTGGAACGGACTGTAATGCAGTGTATTGTGATGCAATAGATGGTTCCTGTGTGTTATGGAAAAGAATGGATCCTTCTTTGATGGAATGAAACGCAGTAGAACGTGGTGGATTGTTGCGGAATGGAGTGGAATGCAGTGCATTGTGACGCAAGGGAGGGAAACTGAGCGGTTTGGACACGAAGGGAGCCTTCTTTCCAGGAATGGAAGGCAGTAAAAGGTGAAAGATTGTCAGGTACTGGAGTAGAATATTGTGGAGTGGAGTCGAACGGGGTGCCATTTGATGCAATAGACGGTTTCTCACTGTGTTTTAAGCGAATGGATTTATGTGCACGTGATTGTGCAGCTGTGTGTGTTTGTGTGTCTATTTTTGATAGGGATTGAGTGTGTGCATTAGTCACTGTGTGTACGGTTTTGAGAGAGGTTGCTGTGTCAGCGTGCAGGTGTGTGCGTGGCTGAGCAAGAGTGTCTGTATATGCGAGGGTGTGACCATGTTTATAAGAGGGTGATTATATAAGTGTTTAAGTGTGTGTGTGAGAGTTTGACAGCATTTGAATGTATGAGTGCGTGTGAGCATGTTACTGTGTGAGTGTCTCTGTGTAGTTTTGTAAGTGTATGTGACATTTTGTCTGAGTGCGTGAGTCTGTAAGTGTGTTGGTGTGAGTGATTGTGTGCGTGATATTCTGCGCACGTCTGTGTCTGTGCGTTTGTCAGCATTCGTGTGTGTGTCTGTGTGTGACAGTTTGTGTGTCTGTGTTTATGGAGGTGTGTGTCTGTGTGAGTTTGTGTGATACTGAATATGAGATAGTGTGAGTTTCTTCGAGTGTGAGTGTGTAAGTGTGCAAGGTGCAGTGTCTCAGTGTGTGAATGTGAAATAAGGTCTTATGTGATTGTGTTTTATTTATTGTGAGGAGAGTTTTACTCTTCAGGTGAGTGTGTAAATGTGAGAGACCATTTGTGTGAGTGGGAGTGTTTCTCTGCATGTATGAGGGACAGTGTGTGTTTGTGTTTGAACGGGAGTCCATGTGAGTCTTAGATTTTATGTGTGCAGTTGTGGGAGTGTGTGCGAGAGGTGAGTGGGACTGAGTGGGTGCGACTGTGTATCTCTGGTAGAGTATGTGTATGTGTGACTGAATGTATCTGTTTGAGAGAGTGTGTGTGCACGTGTGTGTTAGTGTATAAGTGTTGATATGCCTGTGTGTTTCAGTGAGGGTGAGTGTAAGTGTGTGTTAGTGTGTGCGTGAGTGTGTGTGTGTATGTGTGATTGAATGTTTTCGAGATTATTGGAGATACTTTGAGTGTGTGTGAGTGTGTGACTTTGTGTGTGAATGTGTGTGTGAGGGTGCACACGTGTGAGGTCTTGGTGTGAGTGTGAAACTGTGCATGTGTCAGCATGCATATGTGTGTGTGATGGTGGGTGTATGAGTGTGAATGACTGAGTGTGTAGGGCCATGAATGGGACTGAGTGTTTGTGAGTGTGTATACAAGTCTGTTGCGTGATTGTGTGTGATTGTGTTATTCTGTGTGTGTGTGGTTCGGTGGTTTTCTGTGTGTGTGGGCCTGTGCATGTGTCTGTGTGTGTGCGACTGAGTGAGAGAGTGCTTGCTTGTGCGTGTGTCTTTGTGTTGTGTCAGTGTGAGTGTTTGAGGGGAATGGGGTGAAATATGATGCCTCCAATGTTGCGATGGTTTCTGACATTTTGTGTGAGTGGGAGTGTTGGAGTGCGAGAGAGTGCGTGATTGCGTGTGAGCCTGTGAGTGTGTGTATGTGTTTGTGAGTGTGTGTGATGGTGACATTGCGTGAGGGTGCATTTGTGTCTGCATACGTGTAAGTGTGCTTTGGACATGTGTGAATGTATGTAGGTCTATGTGTGAGTGTGTGTGTTTGTGGATATGTGATGGTGTGGGTCACTGTGAGTGTGCAGGGGAGCAAGGTGCTGTGCGAGCGTGTGTCAGAGTGTGAAGGGCGTTCGTGTGTGACTGTGTGAGATAGTATGAGCAGGTGTGTTTTAGTGTTATGTGTGTGTGTTTGTGAGAGATTAGCTGTGTGAGTGGGAGTGTTACTCTGAGTGTATGTGTGACTGTGTGTTTGGGTATGTAAGAATGCGTGTGAGTGTGTTTTAGTTTGTGAGTGTGCAGGTTTAGGAGCGTGTGTGCATGAGATGTGCGACTGTATGATTGTGCGTCATTCTGCATATGTATGTGCCTGGTTGTGAATGTGTGAGCATGTGTGAGTGAATGTGTGATTTTGGGTGTGTGTTCAAGGGCATGTTAGTGTCAGAGTTCAGGAGTGCTTATGTCTGTGTGTATATCAGTGTGTGTGAGTATATGTGGGAGATGTAGGTGCATGAGTGTGAGTGTTTCTATGTGTGTCTGTGTGCGTAATGGGGTGTGACTCTATGTGTTAAGGTCTCTGTGAGTGACTGTGTGTTTGAGTGTGTGTCAGTGTGTGTGAGTTTGTGTATGACTGTGTGAGTGTGAGTTTGCACATGTGTGAGGGACTTTATTTGAGTGTGTGTCAATGTGTTTGTGTGAGAGTGTATATGTGTATGGGCGTGAGTGTGTGTGAGAGGTTTTGTGAATTTGTGTGGGAGTGCAGATGTGTGAATGTGTGGGAGTGGGTGTTTGTGGGTGTGTATAAGAACTGTTGCGAGATTGTGTGATATTGAGTGTGTGTTTGGGTGTCTATGTGGTTTCATGCATGTGTGTGGGACTGAACGTGCGGGTCTGGGCGTGTGTCTGTGTGAGTGTGTGAGTGGAATGGGGTGAAATATGATGCAACAAAGGTTCCTGAGAGGTTTGAAAGCGATATTGGCCTTCTCTGATGGAACGGAAAGCCATAGAACGTGGTGGGAGGCTACAGATAGAAGAGCAATGTTGTGGAACGGACTGTAATGCAGTGTATTGTGATGCAATAGATGGTTCCTGTGTGTTATGGAAAAGAATGGATCCTTCTTTGATGGAATGAAACGCAGTAGAACGTGGTGGATTGTTGCGGAATGGAGTGGAATGCAGTGCATTGTGACGCAAGGGAGGGAAACTGAGCGGTTTGGACACGAAGGGAGCCTTCTTTCCAGGAATGGAAGGCAGTAAAAGGTGAAAGATTGTCAGGTACTGGAGTAGAATATTGTGGAGTGGAGTCGAACGGGGTGCCATTTGATGCAATAGACGGTTTCTCACTGTGTTTTAAGCGAATGGATTTATGTGCACGTGATTGTGCAGCTGTGTGTGTTTGTGTGTCTATTTTTGATAGGGATTGAGTGTGTGCATTAGTCACTGTGTGTACGGTTTTGAGAGAGGTTGCTGTGTCAGCGTGCAGGTGTGTGCGTGGCTGAGCAAGAGTGTCTGTATATGCGAGGGTGTGACCATGTTTATAAGAGGGTGATTATATAAGTGTTTAAGTGTGTGTGTGAGAGTTTGACAGCATTTGAATGTATGAGTGCGTGTGAGCATGTTACTGTGTGAGTGTCTCTGTGTAGTTTTGTAAGTGTATGTGACATTTTGTCTGAGTGCGTGAGTCTGTAAGTGTGTTGGTGTGAGTGATTGTGTGCGTGATATTGTGCGCACGTCTGTGTCTGTGCGTTTGTCAGCATTCGTGTGTGTGTCTGTGTGTGACAGTTTGTGTGTCTGTGTTTATGGAGGTGTGTGTCTGTGTGAGTGGGTGTGATACTGAATATGAGATAGTGTGAGTTTCTTTGAGTGTGAGTGTGTAAGTGTGCAAGGTGCAGTGTTTCAGTGTGTGAATGTGATATAAGGTCTTATGTGATTGTGTTTTATTTATTGTGAGGAGAGTTTTACTCTTCAGGTGAGTGTGTAAATGTGAGAGACCATTTGTGTGAGTGGGAGTGTTACTCTGCATGTATGAGGGACAGTGTGTGTTTGTGTTTGAACGGGAGTCCATGTGAGTCTTAGATTTTATGTGTGCAGTTGTGGGAGTGTGTGCGAGAGGTGAGTGGGACTGAGTGGGTGCGACTGTGTATCTCTGGTAGAGTATGTGTATGTGTGACTGAATGTATCTGTTTGAGAGAGTGTGTGTGCACGTGTGTGTTAGTGTATAAGTGTTGATATGCCTGTGTGTTTCAGTGAGGGTGAGTGTAAGTGTGTGTTAGTGTGTGCGTGAGTGTGTGTGTATGTGTGATTGACTGAATGTTTTCGAGATTATTGGAGATACTTTGAGTGTGTGTGAGTGTGTGACTTTGTGTGTGAATGTGTGTGTGAGGGTGCACACGTGTGAGGTCTTGGTGTGAGTGTGAAACTGTGCATGTGTCAGCATGCATATGTGTGTGTGATGGTGGGTGTATGAGTGTGAATGACTGAGTGTGTAGGGCCATGAATGGGACTGAGTGTTTGTGAGTGTGTATACAAGTCTGTTGCGTGATTGTGTGTGATTGTGTTATTCTGTGTGTGTGTGGTTCGGTGGTTTTCTGTGTGTGTGGGCCTGTGCATGTGTGTGTGTGTGTGCGACTGAGTGAGAGAGTGCTTGCTTGTGCGTGTGTCTTTGTGTTGTGTCAGTGTGAGTGTTTGAGGGGAATGGGGTGAAATATGATGCCTCCAATGTTGCGATGGTTTCTGACATTTTGTGTGAGTGGGAGTGTTGGAGTGCGAGAGAGTGCGTGATTGCGTGTGAGCCTGTGAGTGTGTGTATGTGTTTGTGAGTGTGTGTGATGGTGACATTGCGTGAGGGTGCATTTGTGTCTGCATACGTGTAAGTGTGCTTTGGACATGTGTGAATGTATGTAGGTCTATGTGTGAGTGTGTGTGTTTGTGGATATGTGATGGTGTGGGTCACTGTGAGTGTGCAGGGGAGCAAGGTGCTGTGCGAGCGTGTGTCAGAGTGTGAAGGGCGTTCGTGTGTGACTGTGTGAGATAGTATGAGCAGGTGTGTTTTAGTGTTATGTGTGTGTGTTTGTGAGAGATTAGCTGTGTGAGTGGGAGTGTTACTCTGAGTGTATGTGTGACTGTGTGTTTGGGTATGTAAGAATGCGTGTGAGTGTGTTTTAGTTTGTGAGTGTGCAGGTTTAGGAGCGTGTGTGCATGAGATGTGCGACTGTATGATTGTGCGTCATTCTGCATATGTATGTGCCTGGTTGTGAATGTGTGAGCATGTGTGAGTGAATGTGTGATTTTGGGTGTGTGTTCAAGGGCATGTTAGTGTCAGAGTTCAGGAGTGCTTATGTCTGTGTGTATATCAGTGTGTGTGAGTATATGTGGGAGATGTAGGTGCATGAGTGTGAGTGTTTCTATGTGTGTCTGTGTGCGTAATGGGGTGTGACTCTATGTGTTAAGGTCTCTGTGAGTGACTGTGTGTTTGAGTGTGTGTCAGTGTGTGTGAGTTTGTGTATGACTGTGTGAGTGTGAGTTTGCACATGTGTGAGGGACTTTATTTGAGTGTGTGTCAATGTGTTTGTGTGAGAGTGTATATGTGTATGGGCGTGAGTGTGTGTGAGAGGTTTTGTGAATTTGTGTGGGAGTGCAGATGTGTGAATGTGTGGGAGTGGGTGTTTGTGGGTGTGTATAAGAACTGTTGCGAGATTGTGTGATATTGAGTGTGTGTTTGGGTGTCTATGTGGTTTCATGCATGTGTGTGGGACTGAACGTGCGGGTCTGGGCGTGTGTCTGTGTGAGTGTGTGAGTGGAATGGGGTGAAATATGATGCAACAAAGGTTCCTGAGAGGTTTGAAAGCGATATTGGCCTTCTCTGATGGAACGGAAAGCCATAGAACGTGGTGGGAGGCTACAGATAGAAGAGCAATGTTGTGGAACGGACTGTAATGCAGTGTATTGTGATGCAATAGATGGTTCCTGTGTGTTATGGAAAAGAATGGATCCTTCTTTGATGGAATGAAACGCAGTAGAACGTGGTGGATTGTTGCGGAATGGAGTGGAATGCAGTGCATTGTGACGCAAGGGAGGGAAACTGAGCGGTTTGGACACGAAGGGAGCCTTCTTTCCAGGAATGGAAGGCAGTAAAAGGTGAAAGATTGTCAGGTACTGGAGTAGAATATTGTGGAGTGGAGTCGAACGGGGTGCCATTTGATGCAATAGACGGTTTCTCACTGTGTTTTAAGCGAATGGATTTATGTGCACGTGATTGTGCAGCTGTGTGTGTTTGTGTGTCTATTTTTGATAGGGATTGAGTGTGTGCATTAGTCACTGTGTGTACGGTTTTGAGAGAGGTTGCTGTGTCAGCGTGCAGGTGTGTGCGTGGCTGAGCAAGAGTGTCTGTATATGCGAGGGTGTGACCATGTTTATAAGAGGGTGATTATATAAGTGTTTAAGTGTGTGTGTGAGAGTTTGACAGCATTTGAATGTATGAGTGCGTGTGAGCATGTTACTGTGTGAGTGTCTCTGTGTAGTTTTGTAAGTGTATGTGACATTTTGTCTGAGTGCGTGAGTCTGTAAGTGTGTTGGTGTGAGTGATTGTGTGCGTGATATTGTGCGCACGTCTGTGTCTGTGCGTTTGTCAGCATTCGTGTGTGTGTCTGTGTGTGACAGTTTGTGTGTCTGTGTTTATGGAGGTGTGTGTCTGTGTGAGTGGGTGTGATACTGAATATGAGATAGTGTGAGTTTCTTTGAGTGTGAGTGTGTAAGTGTGCAAGGTGCAGTGTTTCAGTGTGTGAATGTGATATAAGGTCTTATGTGATTGTGTTTTATTTATTGTGAGGAGAGTTTTACTCTTCAGGTGAGTGTGTAAATGTGAGAGACCATTTGTGTGAGTGGGAGTGTTACTCTGCATGTATGAGGGACAGTGTGTGTTTGTGTTTGAACGGGAGTCCATGTGAGTCTTAGATTTTATGTGTGCAGTTGTGGGAGTGTGTGCGAGAGGTGAGTGGGACTGAGTGGGTGCGACTGTGTATCTCTGGTAGAGTATGTGTATGTGTGACTGAATGTATCTGTTTGAGAGAGTGTGTGTGCACGTGTGTGTTAGTGTATAAGTGTTGATATGCCTGTGTGTTTCAGTGAGGGTGAGTGTAAGTGTGTGTTAGTGTGTGCGTGAGTGTGTGTGTGTATGTGTGATTGAATGTTTTCGAGATTATTGGAGATATTTTGAGTGTGTGTGAGTGTGTGACTTTGTGTGTGAATGTGTGTGTGAGGGTGCACACGTGTGAGGTCTTGGTGTGAGTGTGAAACTGCGCATGTGTCAGCATGCATATGTGTGTGTGATGGTGGGTGTATGAGTGTGAATGACTGAGTGTGTAGGGCCATGAATGGGACTGAGTGTTTGTGAGTGTGTATACAAGTCTGTTGCGTGATTGTGTGTGATTGTGTTATTCTGTGTGTGTGTGGTTCGGTGGTTTTCTGTGTGTGGGGGCCTGTGCATGTGTGTGTGTGTGTGCGACTGAGTGAGAGAGTGCTTGCTTGTGCGTGTGTCTTTGTGTTGTGTCAGTGTGAGTGTTTGAGGGGAATGGGGTGAAATATGATGCCTCCAATGTTGCGATGGTTTCTGACATTTTGTGTGAGTGGGAGTGTTGGAGTGCGAGAGAGTGCGTGATTGCGTGTGAGCCTGTGAGTGTGTGTATGTGTTTGTGAGTGTGTGTGATGGTGACATTGCGTGAGGGTGCATTTGTGTCTGCATACGTGTAAGTGTGCTTTGGACATGTGTGAATGTATGTAGGTCTATGTGTGAGTGTGTGTGTTTGTGGATATGTGATGGTGTGGGTCACTGTGAGTGTGCAGGGGAGCAAGGTGCTGTGCGAGCGTGTGTCAGAGTGTGAAGGGCGTTCGTGTGTGACTGTGTGAGATAGTATGAGCAGGTGTGTTTTAGTGTTATGTGTGTGTGTTTGTGAGAGATTAGCTGTGTGAGTGGGAGTGTTACTCTGAGTGTATGTGTGACTGTGTGTTTGGGTATGTAAGAATGCGTGTGAGTGTGTTTTAGTTTGTGAGTGTGCAGGTTTAGGAGCGTGTGTGCATGAGATGTGCGACTGTATGATTGTGCGTCATTCTGCATATGTATGTGCCTGGTTGTGAATGTGTGAGCATGTGTGAGTGAATGTGTGATTTTGGGTGTGTGTTCAAGGGCATGTTAGTGTCAGAGTTCAGGAGTGCTTATGTCTGTGTGTATATCAGTGTGTGTGAGTATATGTGGGAGATGTAGGTGCATGAGTGTGAGTGTTTCTATGTGTGTCTGTGTGCGTAATGGGGTGTGACTCTATGTGTTAAGGTCTCTGTGAGTGACTGTGTGTTTGAGTGTGTGTCAGTGTGTGTGAGTTTGTGTATGACTGTGTGAGTGTGAGTTTGCACATGTGTGAGGGACTTTATTTGAGTGTGTGTCAATGTGTTTGTGTGAGAGTGTATATGTGTATGGGCGTGAGTGTGTGTGAGAGGTTTTGTGAATTTGTGTGGGAGTGCAGATGTGTGAATGTGTGGGAGTGGGTGTTTGTGGGTGTGTATAAGAACTGTTGCGAGATTGTGTGATATTGAGTGTGTGTTTGGGTGTCTATGTGGTTTCATGCATGTGTGTGGGACTGAACGTGCGGGTCTGGGCGTGTGTCTGTGTGAGTGTGTGAGTGGAATGGGGTGAAATATGATGCAACAAAGGTTCCTGAGAGGTTTGAAAGCGATATTGGCCTTCTCTGATGGAACGGAAAGCCATAGAACGTGGTGGGAGGCTACAGATAGAAGAGCAATGTTGTGGAACGGACTGTAATGCAGTGTATTGTGATGCAATAGATGGTTCCTGTGTGTTATGGAAAAGAATGGATCCTTCTTTGATGGAATGAAACGCAGTAGAACGTGGTGGATTGTTGCGGAATGGAGTGGAATGCAGTGCATTGTGACGCAAGGGAGGGAAACTGAGCGGTTTGGACACGAAGGGAGCCTTCTTTCCAGGAATGGAAGGCAGTAAAAGGTGAAAGATTGTCAGGTACTGGAGTAGAATATTGTGGAGTGGAGTCGAACGGGGTGCCATTTGATGCAATAGACGGTTTCTCACTGTGTTTTAAGCGAATGGATTTATGTGCACGTGATTGTGCAGCTGTGTGTGTTTGTGTGTCTATTTTTGATAGGGATTGAGTGTGTGCATTAGTCACTGTGTGTACGGTTTTGAGAGAGGTTGCTGTGTCAGCGTGCAGGTGTGTGCGTGGCTGAGCAAGAGTGTCTGTATATGCGAGGGTGTGACCATGTTTATAAGAGGGTGATTATATAAGTGTTTAAGTGTGTGTGTGAGAGTTTGACAGCATTTGAATGTATGAGTGCGTGTGAGCATGTTACTGTGTGAGTGTCTCTGTGTAGTTTTGTAAGTGTATGTGACATTTTGTCTGAGTGCGTGAGTCTGTAAGTGTGTTGGTGTGAGTGATTGTGTGCGTGATATTGTGCGCACGTCTGTGTCTGTGCGTTTGTCAGCATTCGTGTGTGTGTCTGTGTGTGACAGTTTGTGTGTCTGTGTTTATGGAGGTGTGTGTCTGTGTGAGTGGGTGTGATACTGAATATGAGATAGTGTGAGTTTCTTTGAGTGTGAGTGTGTAAGTGTGCAAGGTGCAGTGTTTCAGTGTGTGAATGTGATATAAGGTCTTATGTGATTGTGTTTTATTTATTGTGAGGAGAGTTTTACTCTTCAGGTGAGTGTGTAAATGTGAGAGACCATTTGTGTGAGTGGGAGTGTTACTCTGCATGTATGAGGGACAGTGTGTGTTTGTGTTTGAACGGGAGTCCATGTGAGTCTTAGATTTTATGTGTGCAGTTGTGGGAGTGTGTGCGAGAGGTGAGTGGGACTGAGTGGGTGCGACTGTGTATCTCTGGTAGAGTATGTGTATGTGTGACTGAATGTATCTGTTTGAGAGAGTGTGTGTGCACGTGTGTGTTAGTGTATAAGTGTTGATATGCCTGTGTGTTTCAGTGAGGGTGAGTGTAAGTGTGTGTTAGTGTGTGCGTGAGTGTGTGTGTGTATGTGTGATTGAATGTTTTCGAGATTATTGGAGATATTTTGAGTGTGTGTGAGTGTGTGACTTTGTGTGTGAATGTGTGTGTGAGGGTGCACACGTGTGAGGTCTTGGTGTGAGTGTGAAACTGTGCATGTGTCAGCATGCATATGTGTGTGTGATGGTGGGTGTATGAGTGTGAATGACTGAGTGTGTAGGGCCATGAATGGGACTGAGTGTTTGTGAGTGTGTATACAAGTCTGTTGCGTGATTGTGTGTGATTGTGTTATTCTGTGTGTGTGTGGTTCGGTGGTTTTCTGTGTGTGTGGGCCTGTGCATGTGTGTGTGTGTGTGCGACTGAGTGAGAGAGTGCTTGCTTGTGCGTGTGTCTTTGTGTTGTGTCAGTGTGAGTGTTTGAGGGGAATGGGGTGAAATATGATGCCTCCAATGTTGCGATGGTTTCTGACATTTTGTGTGAGTGGGAGTGTTGGAGTGCGAGAGAGTGCGTGATTGCGTGTGAGCCTGTGAGTGTGTGTATGTGTTTGTGAGTGTGTGTGATGGTGACATTGCGTGAGGGTGCATTTGTGTCTGCATACGTGTAAGTGTGCTTTGGACATGTGTGAATGTATGTAGGTCTATGTGTGAGTGTGTGTGTTTGTGGATATGTGATGGTGTGGGTCACTGTGAGTGTGCAGGGGAGCAAGGTGCTGTGCGAGCGTGTGTCAGAGTGTGAAGGGCGTTCGTGTGTGACTGTGTGAGATAGTATGAGCAGGTGTGTTTTAGTGTTATGTGTGTGTGTTTGTGAGAGATTAGCTGTGTGAGTGGGAGTGTTACTCTGAGTGTATGTGTGACTGTGTGTTTGGGTATGTAAGAATGCGTGTGAGTGTGTTTTAGTTTGTGAGTGTGCAGGTTTAGGAGCGTGTGTGCATGAGATGTGCGACTGTATGATTGTGCGTCATTCTGCATATGTATGTGCCTGGTTGTGAATGTGTGAGCATGTGTGAGTGAATGTGTGATTTTGGGTGTGTGTTCAAGGGCATGTTAGTGTCAGAGTTCAGGAGTGCTTATGTCTGTGTGTATATCAGTGTGTGTGAGTATATGTGGGAGATGTAGGTGCATGAGTGTGAGTGTTTCTATGTGTGTCTGTGTGCGTAATGGGGTGTGACTCTATGTGTTAAGGTCTCTGTGAGTGACTGTGTGTTTGAGTGTGTGTCAGTGTGTGTGAGTTTGTGTATGACTGTGTGAGTGTGAGTTTGCACATGTGTGAGGGACTTTATTTGAGTGTGTGTCAATGTGTTTGTGTGAGAGTGTATATGTGTATGGGCGTGAGTGTGTGTGAGAGGTTTTGTGAATTTGTGTGGGAGTGCAGATGTGTGAATGTGTGGGAGTGGGTGTTTGTGGGTGTGTATAAGAACTGTTGCGAGATTGTGTGATATTGAGTGTGTGTTTGGGTGTCTATGTGGTTTCATGCATGTGTGTGGGACTGAACGTGCGGGTCTGGGCGTGTGTCTGTGTGAGTGTGTGAGTGGAATGGGGTGAAATATGATGCAACAAAGGTTCCTGAGAGGTTTGAAAGCGATATTGGCCTTCTCTGATGGAACGGAAAGCCATAGAACGTGGTGGGAGGCTACAGATAGAAGAGCAATGTTGTGGAACGGACTGTAATGCAGTGTATTGTGATGCAATAGATGGTTCCTGTGTGTTATGGAAAAGAATGGATCCTTCTTTGATGGAATGAAACGCAGTAGAACGTGGTGGATTGTTGCGGAATGGAGTGGAATGCAGTGCATTGTGACGCAAGGGAGGGAAACTGAGCGGTTTGGACACGAAGGGAGCCTTCTTTCCAGGAATGGAAGGCAGTAAAAGGTGAAAGATTGTCAGGTACTGGAGTAGAATATTGTGGAGTGGAGTCGAACGGGGTGCCATTTGATGCAATAGACGGTTTCTCACTGTGTTTTAAGCGAATGGATTTATGTGCACGTGATTGTGCAGCTGTGTGTGTTTGTGTGTCTATTTTTGATAGGGATTGAGTGTGTGCATTAGTCATTGTGTGTACGGTTTTGAGAGAGGTTGCTGTGTCAGCGTGCAGGTGTGTGCGTGGCTGAGCAAGAGTGTCTGTATATGCGAGGGTGTGACCATGTTTATAAGAGGGTGATTATATAAGTGTTTAAGTGTGTGTGTGAGAGTTTGACAGCATTTGAATGTATGAGTGCGTGTGAGCATGTTACTGTGTGAGTGTCTCTGTGTAGTTTTGTAAGTGTATGTGACATTTTGTCTGAGTGCGTGAGTCTGTAAGTGTGTTGGTGTGAGTGATTGTGTGCGTGATATTGTGCGCACGTCTGTGTCTGTGCGTTTGTCAGCATTCGTGTGTGTGTCTGTGTGTGACAGTTTGTGTGTCTGTGTTTATGGAGGTGTGTGTCTGTGTGAGTGGGTGTGATACTGAATATGAGATAGTGTGAGTTTCTTTGAGTGTGAGTGTGTAAGTGTGCAAGGTGCAGTGTTTCAGTGTGTGAATGTGATATAAGGTCTTATGTGATTGTGTTTTATTTATTGTGAGGAGAGTTTTACTCTTCAGGTGAGTGTGTAAATGTGAGAGACCATTTGTGTGAGTGGGAGTGTTACTCTGCATGTATGAGGGACAGTGTGTGTTTGTGTTTGAACGGGAGTCCATGTGAGTCTTAGATTTTATGTGTGCAGTTGTGGGAGTGTGTGCGAGAGGTGAGTGGGACTGAGTGGGTGCGACTGTGTATCTCTGGTAGAGTATGTGTATGTGTGACTGAATGTATCTGTTTGAGAGAGTGTGTGTGCACGTGTGTGTTAGTGTATAAGTGTTGATATGCCTGTGTGTTTCAGTGAGGGTGAGTGTAAGTGTGTGTTAGTGTGTGCGTGAGTGTGTGTGTATGTGTGATTGACTGAATGTTTTCGAGATTATTGGAGATACTTTGAGTGTGTGTGAGTGTGTGACTTTGTGTGTGAATGTGTGTGTGAGGGTGCACACGTGTGAGGTCTTGGTGTGAGTGTGAAACTGTGCATGTGTCAGCATGCATATGTGTGTGTGATGGTGGGTGTATGAGTGTGAATGACTGAGTGTGTAGGGCCATGAATGGGACTGAGTGTTTGTGAGTGTGTATACAAGTCTGTTGCGTGATTGTGTGTGATTGTGTTATTCTGTGTGTGTGTGGTTCGGTGGTTTTCTGTGTGTGTGGGCCTGTGCATGTGTGTGTGTGTGTGCGACTGAGTGAGAGAGTGCTTGCTTGTGCGTGTGTCTTTGTGTTGTGTCAGTGTGAGTGTTTGAGGGGAATGGGGTGAAATATGATGCCTCCAATGTTGCGATGGTTTCTGACATTTTGTGTGAGTGGGAGTGTTGGAGTGCGAGAGAGTGCGTGATTGCGTGTGAGCCTGTGAGTGTGTGTATGTGTTTGTGAGTGTGTGTGATGGTGACATTGCGTGAGGGTGCATTTGTGTCTGCATACGTGTAAGTGTGCTTTGGACATGTGTGAATGTATGTAGGTCTATGTGTGAGTGTGTGTGTTTGTGGATATGTGATGGTGTGGGTCACTGTGAGTGTGCAGGGGAGCAAGGTGCTGTGCGAGCGTGTGTCAGAGTGTGAAGGGCGTTCGTGTGTGACTGTGTGAGATAGTATGAGCAGGTGTGTTTTAGTGTTATGTGTGTGTGTTTGTGAGAGATTAGCTGTGTGAGTGGGAGTGTTACTCTGAGTGTATGTGTGACTGTGTGTTTGGGTATGTAAGAATGCGTGTGAGTGTGTTTTAGTTTGTGAGTGTGCAGGTTTAGGAGCGTGTGTGCATGAGATGTGCGACTGTATGATTGTGCGTCATTCTGCATATGTATGTGCCTGGTTGTGAATGTGTGAGCATGTGTGAGTGAATGTGTGATTTTGGGTGTGTGTTCAAGGGCATGTTAGTGTCAGAGTTCAGGAGTGCTTATGTCTGTGTGTATATCAGTGTGTGTGAGTATATGTGGGAGATGTAGGTGCATGAGTGTGAGTGTTTCTATGTGTGTCTGTGTGCGTAATGGGGTGTGACTCTATGTGTTAAGGTCTCTGTGAGTGACTGTGTGTTTGAGTGTGTGTCAGTGTGTGTGAGTTTGTGTATGACTGTGTGAGTGTGAGTTTGCACATGTGTGAGGGACTTTATTTGAGTGTGTGTCAATGTGTTTGTGTGAGAGTGTATATGTGTATGGGCGTGAGTGTGTGTGAGAGGTTTTGTGAATTTGTGTGGGAGTGCAGATGTGTGAATGTGTGGGAGTGGGTGTTTGTGGGTGTGTATAAGAACTGTTGCGAGATTGTGTGATATTGAGTGTGTGTTTGGGTGTCTATGTGGTTTCATGCATGTGTGTGGGACTGAACGTGCGGGTCTGGGCGTGTGTCTGTGTGAGTGTGTGAGTGGAATGGGGTGAAATATGATGCAACAAAGGTTCCTGAGAGGTTTGAAAGCGATATTGGCCTTCTCTGATGGAACGGAAAGCCATAGAACGTGGTGGGAGGCTACAGATAGAAGAGCAATGTTGTGGAACGGACTGTAATGCAGTGTATTGTGATGCAATAGATGGTTCCTGTGTGTTATGGAAAAGAATGGATCCTTCTTTGATGGAATGAAACGCAGTAGAACGTGGTGGATTGTTGCGGAATGGAGTGGAATGCAGTGCATTGTGACGCAAGGGAGGGAAACTGAGCGGTTTGGACACGAAGGGAGCCTTCTTTCCAGGAATGGAAGGCAGTAAAAGGTGAAAGATTGTCAGGTACTGGAGTAGAATATTGTGGAGTGGAGTCGAACGGGGTGCCATTTGATGCAATAGACGGTTTCTCACTGTGTTTTAAGCGAATGGATTTATGTGCACGTGATTGTGCAGCTGTGTGTGTTTGTGTGTCTATTTTTGATAGGGATTGAGTGTGTGCATTAGTCACTGTGTGTACGGTTTTGAGAGAGGTTGCTGTGTCAGCGTGCAGGTGTGTGCGTGGCTGAGCAAGAGTGTCTGTATATGCGAGGGTGTGACCATGTTTATAAGAGGGTGATTATATAAGTGTTTAAGTGTGTGTGTGAGAGTTTGACAGCATTTGAATGTATGAGTGCGTGTGAGCATGTTACTGTGTGAGTGTCTCTGTGTAGTTTTGTAAGTGTATGTGACATTTTGTCTGAGTGCGTGAGTCTGTAAGTGTGTTGGTGTGAGTGATTGTGTGCGTGATATTGTGCGCACGTCTGTGTCTGTGCGTTTGTCAGCATTCGTGTGTGTGTCTGTGTGTGACAGTTTGTGTGTCTGTGTTTATGGAGGTGTGTGTCTGTGTGAGTGGGTGTGATACTGAATATGAGATAGTGTGAGTTTCTTTGAGTGTGAGTGTGTAAGTGTGCAAGGTGCAGTGTTTCAGTGTGTGAATGTGATATAAGGTCTTATGTGATTGTGTTTTATTTATTGTGAGGAGAGTTTTACTCTTCAGGTGAGTGTGTAAATGTGAGAGACCATTTGTGTGAGTGGGAGTGTTACTCTGCATGTATGAGGGACAGTGTGTGTTTGTGTTTGAACGGGAGTCCATGTGAGTCTTAGATTTTATGTGTGCAGTTGTGGGAGTGTGTGCGAGAGGTGAGTGGGACTGAGTGGGTGCGACTGTGTATCTCTGGTAGAGTATGTGTATGTGTGACTGAATGTATCTGTTTGAGAGAGTGTGTGTGCACGTGTGTGTTAGTGTATAAGTGTTGATATGCCTGTGTGTTTCAGTGAGGGTGAGTGTAAGTGTGTGTTAGTGTGTGCGTGAGTGTGTGTGTGTATGTGTGATTGAATGTTTTCGAGATTATTGGAGATATTTTGAGTGTGTGTGAGTGTGTGACTTTGTGTGTGAATGTGTGTGTGAGGGTGCACACGTGTGAGGTCTTGGTGTGAGTGTGAAACTGTGCATGTGTCAGCATGCATATGTGTGTGTGATGGTGGGTGTATGAGTGTGAATGACTGAGTGTGTAGGGCCATGAATGGGACTGAGTGTTTGTGAGTGTGTATACAAGTCTGTTGCGTGATTGTGTGTGATTGTGTTATTCTGTGTGTGTGTGGTTCGGTGGTTTTCTGTGTGTGTGGGCCTGTGCATGTGTGTGTGTGTGTGCGACTGAGTGAGAGAGTGCTTGCTTGTGCGTGTGTCTTTGTGTTGTGTCAGTGTGAGTGTTTGAGGGGAATGGGGTGAAATATGATGCCTCCAATGTTGCGATGGTTTCTGACATTTTGTGTGAGTGGGAGTGTTGGAGTGCGAGAGAGTGCGTGATTGCGTGTGAGCCTGTGAGTGTGTGTATGTGTTTGTGAGTGTGTGTGATGGTGACATTGCGTGAGGGTGCATTTGTGTCTGCATACGTATAAGTGTGCTTTGGACATGTGTGAATGTATGTAGGTCTATGTGTGAGTGTGTGTGTTTGTGGATATGTGATGGTGTGGGTCACTGTGAGTGTGCAGGGGAGCAAGGTGCTGTGCGAGCGTGTGTCAGAGTGTGAAGGGCGTTCGTGTGTGACTGTGTGAGATAGTATGAGCAGGTGTGTTTTAGTGTTATGTGTGTGTGTTTGTGAGAGATTAGCTGTGTGAGTGGGAGTGTTACTCTGAGTGTATGTGTGACTGTGTGTTTGGGTATGTAAGAATGCGTGTGAGTGTGTTTTAGTTTGTGAGTGTGCAGGTTTAGGAGCGTGTGTGCATGAGATGTGCGACTGTATGATTGTGCGTCATTCTGCATATGTATGTGCCTGGTTGTGAATGTGTGAGCATGTGTGAGTGAATGTGTGATTTTGGGTGTGTGTTCAAGGGCATGTTAGTGTCAGAGTTCAGGAGTGCTTATGTCTGTGTGTATATCAGTGTGTGTGAGTATATGTGGGAGATGTAGGTGCATGAGTGTGAGTGTTTCTATGTGTGTCTGTGTGCGTAATGGGGTGTGACTCTATGTGTTAAGGTCTCTGTGAGTGACTGTGTGTTTGAGTGTGTGTCAGTGTGTGTGAGTTTGTGTATGACTGTGTGAGTGTGAGTTTGCACATGTGTGAGGGACTTTATTTGAGTGTGTGTCAATGTGTTTGTGTGAGAGTGTATATGTGTATGGGCGTGAGTGTGTGTGAGAGGTTTTGTGAATTTGTGTGGGAGTGCAGATGTGTGAATGTGTGGGAGTGGGTGTTTGTGGGTGTGTATAAGAACTGTTGCGAGATTGTGTGATATTGAGTGTGTGTTTGGGTGTCTATGTGGTTTCATGCATGTGTGTGGGACTGAACGTGCGGGTCTGGGCGTGTGTCTGTGTGAGTGTGTGAGTGGAATGGGGTGAAATATGATGCAACAAAGGTTCCTGAGAGGTTTGAAAGCGATATTGGCCTTCTCTGATGGAACGGAAAGCCATAGAACGTGGTGGGAGGCTACAGATAGAAGAGCAATGTTGTGGAACGGACTGTAATGCAGTGTATTGTGATGCAATAGATGGTTCCTGTGTGTTATGGAAAAGAATGGATCCTTCTTTGATGGAATGAAACGCAGTAGAACGTGGTGGATTGTTGCGGAATGGAGTGGAATGCAGTGCATTGTGACGCAAGGGAGGGAAACTGAGCGGTTTGGACACGAAGGGAGCCTTCTTTCCAGGAATGGAAGGCAGTAAAAGGTGAAAGATTGTCAGGTACTGGAGTAGAATATTGTGGAGTGGAGTCGAACGGGGTGCCATTTGATGCAATAGACGGTTTCTCACTGTGTTTTAAGCGAATGGATTTATGTGCACGTGATTGTGCAGCTGTGTGTGTTTGTGTGTCTATTTTTGATAGGGATTGAGTGTGTGCATTAGTCACTGTGTGTACGGTTTTGAGAGAGGTTGCTGTGTCAGCGTGCAGGTGTGTGCGTGGCTGAGCAAGAGTGTCTGTATATGCGAGGGTGTGACCATGTTTATAAGAGGGTGATTATATAAGTGTTTAAGTGTGTGTGTGAGAGTTTGACAGCATTTGAATGTATGAGTGCGTGTGAGCATGTTACTGTGTGAGTGTCTCTGTGTAGTTTTGTAAGTGTATGTGACATTTTGTCTGAGTGCGTGAGTCTGTAAGTGTGTTGGTGTGAGTGATTGTGTGCGTGATATTGTGCGCACGTCTGTGTCTGTGCGTTTGTCAGCATTCGTGTGTGTGTCTGTGTGTGACAGTTTGTGTGTCTGTGTTTATGGAGGTGTGTGTCTGTGTGAGTGGGTGTGATACTGAATATGAGATAGTGTGAGTTTCTTTGAGTGTGAGTGTGTAAGTGTGCAAGGTGCAGTGTTTCAGTGTGTGAATGTGATATAAGGTCTTATGTGATTGTGTTTTATTTATTGTGAGGAGAGTTTTACTCTTCAGGTGAGTGTGTAAATGTGAGAGACCATTTGTGTGAGTGGGAGTGTTACTCTGCATGTATGAGGGACAGTGTGTGTTTGTGTTTGAACGGGAGTCCATGTGAGTCTTAGATTTTATGTGTGCAGTTGTGGGAGTGTGTGCGAGAGGTGAGTGGGACTGAGTGGGTGCGACTGTGTATCTCTGGTAGAGTATGTGTATGTGTGACTGAATGTATCTGTTTGAGAGAGTGTGTGTGCACGTGTGTGTTAGTGTATAAGTGTTGATATGCCTGTGTGTTTCAGTGAGGGTGAGTGTAAGTGTGTGTTAGTGTGTGCGTGAGTGTGTGTGTATGTGTGATTGACTGAATGTTTTCGAGATTATTGGAGATACTTTGAGTGTGTGTGAGTGTGTGACTTTGTGTGTGAATGTGTGTGTGAGGGTGCACACGTGTGAGGTCTTGGTGTGAGTGTGAAACTGTGCATGTGTCAGCATGCATATGTGTGTGTGATGGTGGGTGTATGAGTGTGAATGACTGAGTGTGTAGGGCCATGAATGGGACTGAGTGTTTGTGAGTGTGTATACAAGTCTGTTGCGTGATTGTGTGTGATTGTGTTATTCTGTGTGTGTGTGGTTCGGTGGTTTTCTGTGTGTGTGGGCCTGTGCATGTGTGTGTGTGTGTGCGACTGAGTGAGAGAGTGCTTGCTTGTGCGTGTGTCTTTGTGTTGTGTCAGTGTGAGTGTTTGAGGGGAATGGGGTGAAATATGATGCCTCCAATGTTGCGATGGTTTCTGACATTTTGTGTGAGTGGGAGTGTTGGAGTGCGAGAGAGTGCGTGATTGCGTGTGAGCCTGTGAGTGTGTGTATGTGTTTGTGAGTGTGTGTGATGGTGACATTGCGTGAGGGTGCATTTGTGTCTGCATACGTGTAAGTGTGCTTTGGACATGTGTGAATGTATGTAGGTCTATGTGTGAGTGTGTGTGTTTGTGGATATGTGATGGTGTGGGTCACTGTGAGTGTGCAGGGGAGCAAGGTGCTGTGCGAGCGTGTGTCAGAGTGTGAAGGGCGTTCGTGTGTGACTGTGTGAGATAGTATGAGCAGGTGTGTTTTAGTGTTATGTGTGTGTGTTTGTGAGAGATTAGCTGTGTGAGTGGGAGTGTTACTCTGAGTGTATGTGTGACTGTGTGTTTGGGTATGTAAGAATGCGTGTGAGTGTGTTTTAGTTTGTGAGTGTGCAGGTTTAGGAGCGTGTGTGCATGAGATGTGCGACTGTATGATTGTGCGTCATTCTGCATATGTATGTGCCTGGTTGTGAATGTGTGAGCATGTGTGAGTGAATGTGTGATTTTGGGTGTGTGTTCAAGGGCATGTTAGTGTCAGAGTTCAGGAGTGCTTATGTCTGTGTGTATATCAGTGTGTGTGAGTATATGTGGGAGATGTAGGTGCATGAGTGTGAGTGTTTCTATGTGTGTCTGTGTGCGTAATGGGGTGTGACTCTATGTGTTAAGGTCTCTGTGAGTGACTGTGTGTTTGAGTGTGTGTCAGTGTGTGTGAGTTTGTGTATGACTGTGTGAGTGTGAGTTTGCACATGTGTGAGGGACTTTATTTGAGTGTGTGTCAATGTGTTTGTGTGAGAGTGTATATGTGTATGGGCGTGAGTGTGTGTGAGAGGTTTTGTGAATTTGTGTGGGAGTGCAGATGTGTGAATGTGTGGGAGTGGGTGTTTGTGGGTGTGTATAAGAACTGTTGCGAGATTGTGTGATATTGAGTGTGTGTTTGGGTGTCTATGTGGTTTCATGCATGTGTGTGGGACTGAACGTGCGGGTCTGGGCGTGTGTCTGTGTGAGTGTGTGAGTGGAATGGGGTGAAATATGATGCAACAAAGGTTCCTGAGAGGTTTGAAAGCGATATTGGCCTTCTCTGATGGAACGGAAAGCCATAGAACGTGGTGGGAGGCTACAGATAGAAGAGCAATGTTGTGGAACGGACTGTAATGCAGTGTATTGTGATGCAATAGATGGTTCCTGTGTGTTATGGAAAAGAATGGATCCTTCTTTGATGGAATGAAACGCGGTAGAACGTGGTGGATTGTTGCGGAATGGAGTGGAATGCAGTGCATTGTGTCGCAAGGGAGGGAAACTGAGCGGTTTGGACACGAAGGGAGCCTTCTTTCCAGGAATGGAAGGCAGTAAAAGGTGAAAGATTGTCAGGTACTGGAGTAGAATATTGTGGAGTGGAGTCGAACGGGGTGCCATTTGATGCAATAGACGGTTTCTCATTGTGTTTTAAGCGAATGGATTTATGTGCACGTGATTGTGCAGCTGTGTGTGTTTGTGTGTCTATTTTTGATAGGGATTGAGTGTGTGCATTTGTCACTGTGTGTACGGTTTTGAGAGAGGTTGCTGTGTCAGCGTGCAGGTGTGTGCGTGGCTGAGCAAGAGTGTCTGTATATGCGAGGGTGTGACCATGTTTATAAGAGGGTGATTATATAAGTGTTTAAGTGTGTGTGTGAGAGTTTGACAGCATTTGAATGTATGAGTGCGTGTGAGCATGTTACTGTGTGAGGGTCTCTGTGTAGTTTTGTAAGTGTATGTGACATTTTGTCTGAGTGCGTGAGTCTGTAAGTGTGTTGGTGTGAGTGATTGTGTGCGTGATATTGTGCGCACGTCTGTGTCTGTGCGTTTGTCAGCATTCGTGTGTGTGTCTGTGTGTGACAGTTTGTGTGTCTGTGTTTATTTAGGTGTGTGTCTGTGTGAGTGGGTGTGATACTGAATATGAGATAGTGTGAGTTTCTTTGAGTGTGAGTGTGTAAGTGTGCAAGGTGCATTGTCTCAGTGTGTGAATGTGAAATAAGGTCTTATGTGATTGTGTTTTATTTATTGTGAGGAGAGTTTTACTCTACAGGTGAGTGTGTAAATGTGAGAGACCATTTGTGTGAGTGGGAGTGTTACTCTGCATGTATGAGGGACAGTGTGTGTTTGTGTTTGAACGGGAGTCCATGTGAGTCTTAGATTTTATGTGTGCAGTTGTGGGAGTGTGTGCGAGAGGTGAGTGGGACTGAGTGGGTGCGACTGTGTATCTCTGGTAGAGTATGTGTATGTGTGACTGAATGTATCTGTTTGAGAGAGTGTGTGTGCACGTGTGTGTTAGTGTATAAGTGTTGATATGCCTGTGTGTTTCAGTGAGGGTGAGTGTAAGTGTGTGTTAGTGTGTGCGTGAGTGTGTGTGTATGTGTGATTGACTGAATGTTTTCGAGATTATTGGAGATACTTTGAGTGTGTGTGAGTGTGTGACTTTGTGTGTGAATGTGTGTGTGAGGGTGCACACGTGTGAGGGACTTGGTGTGAGTGTGAAACTGTGCATGTGTCAGCATGCATATGTGTGTGTGATGGTGGGTGTATGAGTGTGAATGACTGAGTGTGTAGGGCCATGAATGGGACTGAGTGTTTGTGAGTGTGTATACAAGTCTGTTGCGTGATTGTGTGTGATTGTGTTATTCTGTGTGTGTGTGGTTCGGTGGTTTTCTGTGTGTGTGGGCCTGTGCATGTGTGTGTGTGTGTGCGACTGAGTGAGAGAGTGCTTGCTTGTGCGTGTGTCTTTGTGTTGTGTCAGTGTGAGTGTTTGAGGGGAATGGGGTGAAATATGATGCCTCCAATGTTGCGATGGTTTCTGACATTTTGTGTGAGTGGGAGTGTTGGAGTGCGAGAGAGTGCGTGATTGCGTGTGAGCCTGTGAGTGTGTGTATGTGTTTGTGAGTGTGTGTGATGGTGACATTGCGTGAGGGTGCATTTGTGTCTGCATACGTGTAAGTGTGCTTTGGACATGTGTGAATGTATGTAGGTCTATGTGTGAGTGTGTGTGTTTGTGGATATGTGATGGTGTGGGTCACTGTGAGTGTGCAGGGGAGCAAGGTGCTGTGCGAGCGTGTGTCAGAGTGTGAAGGGCGTTCGTGTGTGACTGTGTGAGATAGTATGAGCAGGTGTGTTTTAGTGTTATGTGTGTGTGTTTGTGAGAGATTAGCTGTGTGAGTGGGAGTGTTACTCTGAGTGTATGTGTGACTGTGTGTTTGGGTATGTAAGAATGCGTGTGAGTGTGTTTTAGTTTGTGAGTGTGCAGGTTTAGGAGCGTGTGTGCATGAGATGTGCGACTGTATGATTGTGCGTCATTCTGCATATGTATGTGCCTGGTTGTGAATGTGTGAGCATGTGTGAGTGAATGTGTGATTTTGGGTGTGTGTTCAAGGGCATGTTAGTGTCAGAGTTCAGGAGTGCTTATGTCTGTGTGTATATCAGTGTGTGTGAGTATATGTGGGAGATGTAGGTGCATGAGTGTGAGTGTTTCTATGTGTGTCTGTGTGCGTAATGGGGTGTGACTCTATGTGTTAAGGTCTCTGTGAGTGACTGTGTGTTTGAGTGTGTGTCAGTGTGTGTGAGTTTGTGTATGACTGTGTGAGTGTGAGTTTGCACATGTGTGAGGGACTTTATTTGAGTGTGTGTCAATGTGTTTGTGTGAGAGTGTATATGTGTATGGGCGTGAGTGTGTGTGAGAGGTTTTGTGAATTTGTGTGGGAGTGCAGATGTGTGAATGTGTGGGAGTGGGTGTTTGTGGGTGTGTATAAGAACTGTTGCGAGATTGTGTGATATTGAGTGTGTGTTTGGGTGTCTATGTGGTTTCATGCATGTGTGTGGGACTGAACGTGCGGGTCTGGGCGTGTGTCTGTGTGAGTGTGTGAGTGGAATGGGGTGAAATATGATGCAACAAAGGTTCCTGAGAGGTTTGAAAGCGATATTGGCCTTCTCTGATGGAACGGAAAGCCATAGAACGTGGTGGGAGGCTACAGATAGAAGAGCAATGTTGTGGAACGGACTGTAATGCAGTGTATTGTGATGCAATAGATGGTTCCTGTGTGTTATGGAAAAGAATGGATCCTTCTTTGATGGAATGAAACGCGGTAGAACGTGGTGGATTGTTGCGGAATGGAGTGGAATGCAGTGCATTGTGTCGCAAGGGAGGGAAACTGAGCGGTTTGGACACGAAGGGAGCCTTCTTTCCAGGAATGGAAGGCAGTAAAAGGTGAAAGATTGTCAGGTACTGGAGTAGAATATTGTGGAGTGGAGTCGAACGGGGTGCCATTTGATGCAATAGACGGTTTCTCATTGTGTTTTAAGCGAATGGATTTATGTGCACGTGATTGTGCAGCTGTGTGTGTTTGTGTGTCTATTTTTGATAGGGATTGAGTGTGTGCATTTGTCACTGTGTGTACGGTTTTGAGAGAGGTTGCTGTGTCAGCGTGCAGGTGTGTGCGTGGCTGAGCAAGAGTGTCTGTATATGCGAGGGTGTGACCATGTTTATAAGAGGGTGATTATATAAGTGTTTAAGTGTGTGTGTGAGAGTTTGACAGCATTTGAATGTATGAGTGCGTGTGAGCATGTTACTGTGTGAGGGTCTCTGTGTAGTTTTGTAAGTGTATGTGACATTTTGTCTGAGTGCGTGAGTCTGTAAGTGTGTTGGTGTGAGTGATTGTGTGCGTGATATTGTGCGCACGTCTGTGTCTGTGCGTTTGTCAGCATTCGTGTGTGTGTCTGTGTGTGACAGTTTGTGTGTCTGTGTTTATTTAGGTGTGTGTCTGTGTGAGTGGGTGTGATACTGAATATGAGATAGTGTGAGTTTCTTTGAGTGTGAGTGTGTAATTGTGCAAGGTGCATTGTCTCAGTGTGTGAATGTGAAATAAGGTCTTATGTGATTGTGTTTTATTTATTGTGAGGAGAGTTTTACTCTACAGGTGAGTGTGTAAATGTGAGAGACCATTTGTGTGAGTGGGAGTGTTACTCTGCATGTATGAGGGACAGTGTGTGTTTGTGTTTGAACGGGAGTCCATGTGAGTCTTAGATTTTATGTGTGCAGTTGTGGGAGTGTGTGCGAGAGGTGAGTGGGACTGAGTGGGTGCGACTGTGTATCTCTGGTAGAGTATGTGTATGTGTGACTGAATGTATCTGTTTGAGAGAGTGTGTGTGCACGTGTGTGTTAGTGTATAAGTGTTGATATGCCTGTGTGTTTCAGTGAGGGTGAGTGTAAGTGTGTGTTAGTGTGTGCGTGAGTGTGTGTGTATGTGTGATTGACTGAATGTTTTCGAGATTATTGGAGATACTTTGAGTGTGTGTGAGTGTGTGACTTTGTGTGTGAATGTGTGTGTGAGGGTGCACACGTGTGAGGGACTTGGTGTGAGTGTGAAACTGTGCATGTGTCAGCATGCATATGTGTGTGTGATGGTGGGTGTATGAGTGTGAATGACTGAGTGTGTAGGGCCATGAATGGGACTGAGTGTTTGTGAGTGTGTATACAAGTCTGTTGCGTGATTGTGTGTGATTGTGTTATTCTGTGTGTGTGTGGTTCGGTGGTTTTCTGTGTGTGTGGGCCTGTGCATGTGTGTGTGTGTGTGCGACTGAGTGAGAGAGTGCTTGCTTGTGCGTGTGTCTTTGTGTTGTGTCAGTGTGAGTGTTTGAGGGGAATGGGGTGAAATATGATGCCTCCAATGTTGCGATGGTTTCTGACATTTTGTGTGAGTGGGAGTGTTGGAGTGCGAGAGAGTGCGTGATTGCGTGTGAGCCTGTGAGTGTGTGTATGTGTTTGTGAGTGTGTGTGATGGTGACATTGCGTGAGGGTGCATTTGTGTCTGCATACGTGTAAGTGTGCTTTGGACATGTGTGAATGTATGTAGGTCTATGTGTGAGTGTGTGTGTTTGTGGATATGTGATGGTGTGGGTCACTGTGAGTGTGCAGGTGAGCAAGGTGCTGTGCGAGCGTGTGTCAGAGTGTGAAGGGCGTTCGTGTGTGACTGTGTGAGATAGTATGAGCAGGTGTGTTTTAGTGTTATGTGTGTGTGTTTGTGAGAGATTAGCTGTGTGAGTGGGAGTGTTACTCTGAGTGTATGTGTGACTGTGTGTTTGGGTATGTAAGAATGCGTGTGAGTGTGTTTTAGTTTGTGAGTGTGCAGGTTTAGGAGCGTGTGTGCATGAGATGTGCGACTGTATGATTGTGCGTCATTCTGCATATGTATGTGCCTGGTTGTGAATGTGTGAGCATGTGTGAGTGAATGTGTGATTTTGGGTGTGTGTTCAAGGGCATGTTAGTGTCAGAGTTCAGGAGTGCTTATGTCTGTGTGTATATCAGTGTGTGTGAGTATATGTGGGAGATGTAGGTGCATGAGTGTGAGTGTTTCTATGTGTGTCTGTGTGCGTAATGGGGTGTGACTCTATGTGTTAAGGTCTCTGTGAGTGACTGTGTGTTTGAGTGTGTGTCAGTGTGTGTGAGTTTGTGTATGACTGTGTGAGTGTGAGTTTGCACATGTGTGAGGGACTTTATTTGAGTGTGTGTCAATGTGTTTGTGTGAGAGTGTATATGTGTATGGGCGTGAGTGTGTGTGAGAGGTTTTGTGAATTTGTGTGGGAGTGCAGATGTGTGAATGTGTGGGAGTGGGTGTTTGTGGGTGTGTATAAGAACTGTTGCGAGATTGTGTGATATTGAGTGTGTGTTTGGGTGTCTATGTGGTTTCATGCATGTGTGTGGGACTGAACGTGCGGGTCTGGGCGTGTGTCTGTGTGAGTGTGTGAGTGGAATGGGGTGAAATATGATGCAACAAAGGTTCCTGAGAGGTTTGAAAGCGATATTGGCCTTCTCTGATGGAACGGAAAGCCATAGAACGTGGTGGGAGGCTACAGATAGAAGAGCAATGTTGTGGAACGGACTGTAATGCAGTGTATTGTGATGCAATAGATGGTTCCTGTGTGTTATGGAAAAGAATGGATCCTTCTTTGATGGAATGAAACGCAGTAGAACGTGGTGGATTGTTGCGGAATGGAGTGGAATGCAGTGCATTGTGACGCAAGGGAGGGAAACTGAGCGGTTTGGACACGAAGGGAGCCTTCTTTCCAGGAATGGAAGGCAGTAAAAGGTGAAAGATTGTCAGGTACTGGAGTAGAATATTGTGGAGTGGAGTCGAACGGGGTGCCATTTGATGCAATAGACGGTTTCTCACTGTGTTTTAAGCGAATGGATTTATGTGCACGTGATTGTGCAGCTGTGTGTGTTTGTGTGTCCATTTTTGATAGTAATTGAGTGTGTGCATTAGTCACTGTGTGTACGGTTTTGAGAGAGGTTGCTGTGTCAGCGTGCAGGTGTGTGCGTGGCTGAGCAAGAGTGTCTGTATATGCGAGGGTGTGACCATGTTTATAAGAGGGTGATTATATAAGTGTTTAAGTGTGTGTGTGAGAGTTTGACAGCATTTGAATGTATGAGTGCGTGTGAGCATGTTACTGTGTGAGTGTCTCTGTGTAGTTTTGTAAGTGTATGTGACATTTTGTCTGAGTGCGTGAGTCTGTAAGTGTGTTGGTGTGAGTGATTGTGTGCGTGATATTGTGCGCACGTTTGTGTCTGTGCGTTTGTCAGCATTCGTGTGTGTGTCTGTGTGTGACAGTTTGTGTGTCTGTGTTTATGGAGGTGTGTGTCTGTGTGAGTGGGTGTGATACTGAATATGAGATAGTGTGAGTTTCTTTGAGTGTGAGTGTGTAAGTGTGCAAGGTGCAGTGTCTCAGTGTGTGAATGTGAAATAAGGTCTTATGTGATTGTGTTTTATTTATTGTGAGGAGAGTTTTACTCTTCAGGTGAGTGTGTAAATGTGAGAGACCATTTGTGTGAGTGGGAGTGTTACTCTGCATGTATGAGGGACAGTGTGTGTTTGTGTTTGAACGGGAGTCCATGTGAGTCTTAGATTTTATGTGTGCAGTTGTGGGAGTGTGTGCGAGAGGTGAGTGGGACTGAGTGGGTGCGACTGTGTATCTCTGGTAGAGTATGTGTATGTGTGACTGAATGTATCTGTTTGAGAGAGTGTGTGTGCACGTGTGTGTTAGTGTATAAGTGTTGATATGCCTGTGTGTTTCAGTGAGGGTGAGTGTAAGTGTGTGTTAGTGTGTGCGTGAGTGTGTGTGTGTATGTGTGATTGACTGAATGTTTTCGAGATTATTGGAGATACTTTGAGTGTGTGTGAGTGTGTGACTTTGTGTGTGAATGTGTGTGTGAGGGTGCACACGTGTGAGGTCTTGGTGTGAGTGTGAAACTGTGCATGTGTCAGCATGCATATGTGTGTGTGATGGTGGGTGTATGAGTGTGAATGACTGAGTGTGTAGGGCCATGAATGGGACTGAGTGTTTGTGAGTGTGTATACAAGTCTGTTGCGTGATTGTGTGTGATTGTGTTATTCTGTGTGTGTGTGGTTCGGTGGTTTTCTGTGTGTGTGGGCCTGTGCATGTGTGTGTGTGTGTGCGACTGAGTGAGAGAGTGCTTGCTTGTGCGTGTGTCTTTGTGTTGTGTCAGTGTGAGTGTTTGAGGGGAATGGGGTGAAATATGATGCCTCCAATGTTGCGATGGTTTGTGACATTTTGTGTGAGTGGGAGTGTTGGAGTGCGAGAGAGTGCGTGATTGCGTGTGAGCCTGTGAGTGTGTGTATGTGTTTGTGAGTGTGTGTGATGGTGACATTGCGTGAGGGTGCATTTGTGTCTGCATACGTGTAAGTGTGCTTTGGACATGTGTGAATGTATGTAGGTCTATGTGTGAGTGTGTGTGTTTGTGGATATGTGATGGTGTGGGTCACTGTGAGTGTGCAGGTGAGCAAGGTGCTGTGCGAGCGTGTGTCAGAGTGTGAGGGGCGTTCGTGTGTGACTGTGTGAGATAGTATGAGCAGGTGTGTTTTAGTGTTATGTGTGTGTGTTTGTGAGAGATTAGCTGTGTGAGTGGGAGTGTTACTCTGAGTGTATGTGTGACTGTGTGTTTGGGTATGTAAGAATGCGTGTGAGTGTGTTTTAGTTTGTGAGTGTGCAGGTTTAGGAGCGTGTGTGCATGAGATGTGCGACTGTATGATTGTGCGTCATTCTGCATATGTATGTGCCTGGTTGTGAATGTGTGAGCATGTGTGAGTGAATGTGTGATTTTGGGTGTGTGTTCAAGGGCATGTTAGTGTCAGAGTTCAGGAGTGCTTATGTCTGTGTGTATATCAGTGTGTGTGAGTATATGTGGGAGATGTAGGTGCATGAGTGTGAGTGTTTCTATGTGTGTCTGTGTGCGTAATGGGGTGTGACTCTATGTGTTAAGGTCTCTGTGAGTGACTGTGTGTTTGAGTGTGTGTCAGTGTGTGTGAGTTTGTGTATGACTGTGTGAGTGTGAGTTTGCACATGTGTGAGGGACTTTATTTGAGTGTGTGTCAATGTGTTTGTGTGAGAGTGTATATGTGTATGGGCGTGAGTGTGTGTGAGAGGTTTTGTGAATTTGTGTGGGAGTGCAGATGTGTGAATGTGTGGGAGTGGGTGTTTGTGGGTGTGTATAAGAACTGTTGCGAGATTGTGTGATATTGAGTGTGTGTTTGGGTGTCTATGTGGTTTCATGCATGTGTGTGGGACTGAACGTGCGGGTCTGGGCGTGTGTCTGTGTGAGTGTGTGAGTGGAATGGGGTGAAATATGATGCAACAAAGGTTCCTGAGAGGTTTGAAAGCGATATTGGCCTTCTCTGATGGAACGGAAAGCCATAGAACGTGGTGGGAGGCTACAGATAGAAGAGCAATGTTGTGGAACGGACTGTAATGCAGTGTATTGTGATGCAATAGATGGTTCCTGTGTGTTATGGAAAAGAATGGATCGTTCTTTGATGGAATGAAACGCAGTAGAACGTGGTGGATTGTTGCGGAATGGAGTGGAATGCAGTGCATTGTGACGCAAGGGAGGGAAACTGAGCGGTTTGGACACGAAGGGAGCCTTCTTTCCAGGAATGGAAGGCAGTAAAAGGTGAAAGATTGTCAGGTACTGGAGTAGAATATTGTGGAGTGGAGTCGAACGGGGTGCCATTTGATGCAATAGACGGTTTCTCACTGTGTTTTAAGCGAATGGATTTATGTGCACGTGATTGTGCAGCTGTGTGTGTTTGTGTGTCTATTTTTGATAGGGATTGAGTGTGTGCATTAGTCACTGTGTGTACGGTTTTGAGAGAGGTTGCTGTGTCAGCGTGCAGGTGTGTGCGTGGCTGAGCAAGAGTGTCTGTATATGCGAGGGTGTGACCATGTTTATAAGAGGGTGATTATATAAGTGTTTAAGTGTGTGTGTGAGAGTTTGACAGCATTTGAATGTATGAGTGCGTGTGAGCATGTTACTGTGTGAGTGTCTCTGTGTAGTTTTGTAAGTGTATGTGACATTTTGTCTGAGTGCGTGAGTCTGTAAGTGTGTTGGTGTGAGTGATTGTGTGCGTGATATTGTGCGCACGTCTGTGTCTGTGCGTTTGTCAGCATTCGTGTGTGTGTCTGTGTGTGACAGTTTGTGTGTCTGTGTTTATGGAGGTGTGTGTCTGTGTGAGTGGGTGTGATACTGAATATGAGATAGTGTGAGTTTCTTTGAGTGTGAGTGTGTAAGTGTGCAAGGTGCAGTGTTTCAGTGTGTGAATGTGATATAAGGTCTTATGTGATTGTGTTTTATTTATTGTGAGGAGAGTTTTACTCTTCAGGTGAGTGTGTAAATGTGAGAGACCATTTGTGTGAGTGGGAGTGTTACTCTGCATGTATGAGGGACAGTGTGTGTTTGTGTTTGAACGGGAGTCCATGTGAGTCTTAGATTTTATGTGTGCAGTTGTGGGAGTGTGTGCGAGAGGTGAGTGGGACTGAGTGGGTGCGACTGTGTATCTCTGGTAGAGTATGTGTATGTGTGACTGAATGTATCTGTTTGAGAGAGTGTGTGTGCACGTGTGTGTTAGTGTATAAGTGTTGATATGCCTGTGTGTTTCAGTGAGGGTGAGTGTAAGTGTGTGTTAGTGTGTGCGTGAGTGTGTGTGTGTATGTGTGATTGAATGTTTTCGAGATTATTGGAGATATTTTGAGTGTGTGTGAGTGTGTGACTTTGTGTGTGAATGTGTGTGTGAGGGTGCACACGTGTGAGGTCTTGGTGTGAGTGTGAAACTGTGCATGTGTCAGCATGCATATGTGTGTGTGATGGTGGGTGTATGAGTGTGAATGACTGAGTGTGTAGGGCCATGAATGGGACTGAGTGTTTGTGAGTGTGTATACAAGTCTGTTGCGTGATTGTGTGTGATTGTGTTATTCTGTGTGTGTGTGGTTCGGTGGTTTTCTGTGTGTGTGGGCCTGTGCATGTGTGTGTGTGTGTGCGACTGAGTGAGAGAGTGCTTGCTTGTGCGTGTGTCTTTGTGTTGTGTCAGTGTGAGTGTTTGAGGGGAATGGGGTGAAATATGATGCCTCCAATGTTGCGATGGTTTCTGACATTTTGTGTGAGTGGGAGTGTTGGAGTGCGAGAGAGTGCGTGATTGCGTGTGAGCCTGTGAGTGTGTGTATGTGTTTGTGAGTGTGTGTGATGGTGACATTGCGTGAGGGTGCATTTGTGTCTGCATACGTGTAAGTGTGCTTTGGACATGTGTGAATGTATGTAGGTCTATGTGTGAGTGTGTGTGTTTGTGGATATGTGATGGTGTGGGTCACTGTGAGTGTGCAGGGGAGCAAGGTGCTGTGCGAGCGTGTGTCAGAGTGTGAAGGGCGTTCGTGTGTGACTGTGTGAGATAGTATGAGCAGGTGTGTTTTAGTGTTATGTGTGTGTGTTTGTGAGAGATTAGCTGTGTGAGTGGGAGTGTTACTCTGAGTGTATGTGTGACTGTGTGTTTGGGTATGTAAGAATGCGTGTGAGTGTGTTTTAGTTTGTGAGTGTGCAGGTTTAGGAGCGTGTGTGCATGAGATGTGCGACTGTATGATTGTGCGTCATTCTGCATATGTATGTGCCTGGTTGTGAATGTGTGAGCATGTGTGAGTGAATGTGTGATTTTGGGTGTGTGTTCAAGGGCATGTTAGTGTCAGAGTTCAGGAGTGCTTATGTCTGTGTGTATATCAGTGTGTGTGAGTATATGTGGGAGATGTAGGTGCATGAGTGTGAGTGTTTCTATGTGTGTCTGTGTGCGTAATGGGGTGTGACTCTATGTGTTAAGGTCTCTGTGAGTGACTGTGTGTTTGAGTGTGTGTCAGTGTGTGTGAGTTTGTGTATGACTGTGTGAGTGTGAGTTTGCACATGTGTGAGGGACTTTATTTGAGTGTGTGTCAATGTGTTTGTGTGAGAGTGTATATGTGTATGGGCGTGAGTGTGTGTGAGAGGTTTTGTGAATTTGTGTGGGAGTGCAGATGTGTGAATGTGTGGGAGTGGGTGTTTGTGGGTGTGTATAAGAACTGTTGCGAGATTGTGTGATATTGAGTGTGTGTTTGGGTGTCTATGTGGTTTCATGCATGTGTGTGGGACTGAACGTGCGGGTCTGGGCGTGTGTCTGTGTGAGTGTGTGAGTGGAATGGGGTGAAATATGATGCAACAAAGGTTCCTGAGAGGTTTGAAAGCGATATTGGCCTTCTCTGATGGAACGGAAAGCCATAGAACGTGGTGGGAGGCTACAGATAGAAGAGCAATGTTGTGGAACGGACTGTAATGCAGTGTATTGTGATGCAATAGATGGTTCCTGTGTGTTATGGAAAAGAATGGATCCTTCTTTGATGGAATGAAACGCAGTAGAACGTGGTGGATTGTTGCGGAATGGAGTGGAATGCAGTGCATTGTGACGCAAGGGAGGGAAACTGAGCGGTTTGGACACGAAGGGAGCCTTCTTTCCAGGAATGGAAGGCAGTAAAAGGTGAAAGATTGTCAGGTACTGGAGTAGAATATTGTGGAGTGGAGTCGAACGGGGTGCCATTTGATGCAATAGACGGTTTCTCACTGTGTTTTAAGCGAATGGATTTATGTGCACGTGATTGTGCAGCTGTGTGTGTTTGTGTGTCCATTTTTGATAGTAATTGAGTGTGTGCATTAGTCACTGTGTGTACGGTTTTGAGAGAGGTTGCTGTGTCAGCGTGCAGGTGTGTGCGTGGCTGAGCAAGAGTGTCTGTATATGCGAGGGTGTGACCATGTTTATAAGAGGGTGATTATATAAGTGTTTAAGTGTGTGTGTGAGAGTTTGACAGCATTTGAATGTATGAGTGCGTGTGAGCATGTTACTGTGTGAGTGTCTCTGTGTAGTTTTGTAAGTGTATGTGACATTTTGTCTGAGTGCGTGAGTCTGTAAGTGTGTTGGTGTGAGTGATTGTGTGCGTGATATTGTGCGCACGTTTGTGTCTGTGCGTTTGTCAGCATTCGTGTGTGTGTCTGTGTGTGACAGTTTGTGTGTCTGTGTTTATGGAGGTGTGTGTCTGTGTGAGTGGGTGTGATACTGAATATGAGATAGTGTGAGTTTCTTCGAGTGTGAGTGTGTAAGTGTGCAAGGTGCAGTGTCTCAGTGTGTGAATGTGAAATAAGGTCTTATGTGATTGTGTTTTATTTATTGTGAGGAGAGTTTTACTCTTCAGGTGAGTGTGTAAATGTGAGAGACCATTTGTGTGAGTGGGAGTGTTACTCTGCATGTATGAGGGACAGTGTGTGTTTGTGTTTGAACGGGAGTCCATGTGAGTCTTAGATTTTATGTGTGCAGTTGTGGGAGTGTGTGCGAGAGGTGAGTGGGACTGAGTGGGTGCGACTGTGTATCTCTGGTAGAGTATGTGTATGTGTGACTGAATGTATCTGTTTGAGAGAGTGTGTGTGCACGTGTGTGTTAGTGTATAAGTGTTGATATGCCTGTGTGTTTCAGTGAGGGTGAGTGTAAGTGTGTGTTAGTGTGTGCGTGAGTGTGTGTGTGTATGTGTGATTGACTGAATGTTTTCGAGATTATTGGAGATACTTTGAGTGTGTGTGAGTGTGTGACTTTGTGTGTGAATGTGTGTGTGAGGGTGCACACGTGTGAGGTCTTGGTGTGAGTGTGAAACTGTGCATGTGTCAGCATGCATATGTGTGTGTGATGGTGGGTGTATGAGTGTGAATGACTGAGTGTGTAGGGCCATGAATGGGACTGAGTGTTTGTGAGTGTGTATACAAGTCTGTTGCGTGATTGTGTGTGATTGTGTTATTCTGTGTGTGTGTGGTTCGGTGGTTTTCTGTGTGTGTGGGCCTGTGCATGTGTGTGTGTGTGTGCGACTGAGTGAGAGAGTGCTTGCTTGTGCGTGTGTCTTTGTGTTGTGTCAGTGTGAGTGTTTGAGGGGAATGGGGTGAAATATGATGCCTCCAATGTTGCGATGGTTTGTGACATTTTGTGTGAGTGGGAGTGTTGGAGTGCGAGAGAGTGCGTGATTGCGTGTGAGCCTGTGAGTGTGTGTATGTGTTTGTGAGTGTGTGTGATGGTGACATTGCGTGAGGGTGCATTTGTGTCTGCATACGTGTAAGTGTGCTTTGGACATGTGTGAATGTATGTAGGTCTATGTGTGAGTGTGTGTGTTTGTGGATATGTGATGGTGTGGGTCACTGTGAGTGTGCAGGTGAGCAAGGTGCTGTGCGAGCGTGTGTCAGAGTGTGAGGGGCGTTCGTGTGTGACTGTGTGAGATAGTATGAGCAGGTGTGTTTTAGTGTTATGTGTGTGTGTTTGTGAGAGATTAGCTGTGTGAGTGGGAGTGTTACTCTGAGTGTATGTGTGACTGTGTGTTTGGGTATGTAAGAATGCGTGTGAGTGTGTTTTAGTTTGTGAGTGTGCAGGTTTAGGAGCGTGTGTGCATGAGATGTGCGACTGTATGATTGTGCGTCATTCTGCATATGTATGTGCCTGGTTGTGAATGTGTGAGCATGTGTGAGTGAATGTGTGATTTTGGGTGTGTGTTCAAGGGCATGTTAGTGTCAGAGTTCAGGAGTGCTTATGTCTGTGTGTATATCAGTGTGTGTGAGTATATGTGGGAGATGTAGGTGCATGAGTGTGAGTGTTTCTATGTGTGTCTGTGTGCGTAATGGGGTGTGACTCTATGTGTTAAGGTCTCTGTGAGTGACTGTGTGTTTGAGTGTGTGTCAGTGTGTGTGAGTTTGTGTATGACTGTGTGAGTGTGAGTTTGCACATGTGTGAGGGACTTTATTTGAGTGTGTGTCAATGTGTTTGTGTGAGAGTGTATATGTGTATGGGCGTGAGTGTGTGTGAGAGGTTTTGTGAATTTGTGTGGGAGTGCAGATGTGTGAATGTGTGGGAGTGGGTGTTTGTGGGTGTGTATAAGAACTGTTGCGAGATTGTGTGATATTGAGTGTGTGTTTGGGTGTCTATGTGGTTTCATGCATGTGTGTGGGACTGAACGTGCGGGTCTGGGCGTGTGTCTGTGTGAGTGTGTGAGTGGAATGGGGTGAAATATGATGCAACAAAGGTTCCTGAGAGGTTTGAAAGCGATATTGGCCTTCTCTGATGGAACGGAAAGCCATAGAACGTGGTGGGAGGCTACAGATAGAAGAGCAATGTTGTGGAACGGACTGTAATGCAGTGTATTGTGATGCAATAGATGGTTCCTGTGTGTTATGGAAAAGAATGGATCCTTCTTTGATGGAATGAAACGCAGTAGAACGTGGTGGATTGTTGCGGAATGGAGTGGAATGCAGTGCATTGTGACGCAAGGGAGGGAAACTGAGCGGTTTGGACACGAAGGGAGCCTTCTTTCCAGGAATGGAAGGCAGTAAAAGGTGAAAGATTGTCAGGTACTGGAGTAGAATATTGTGGAGTGGAGTCGAACGGGGTGCCATTTGATGCAATAGACGGTTTCTCACTGTGTTTTAAGCGAATGGATTTATGTGCACGTGATTGTGCAGCTGTGTGTGTTTGTGTGTCTATTTTTGATAGGGATTGAGTGTGTGCATTAGTCACTGTGTGTACGGTTTTGAGAGAGGTTGCTGTGTCAGCGTGCAGGTGTGTGCGTGGCTGAGCAAGAGTGTCTGTATATGCGAGGGTGTGACCATGTTTATAAGAGGGTGATTATATAAGTGTTTAAGTGTGTGTGTGAGAGTTTGACAGCATTTGAATGTATGAGTGCGTGTGAGCATGTTACTGTGTGAGTGTCTCTGTGTAGTTTTGTAAGTGTATGTGACATTTTGTCTGAGTGCGTGAGTCTGTAAGTGTGTTGGTGTGAGTGATTGTGTGCGTGATATTGTGCGCACGTCTGTGTCTGTGCGTTTGTCAGCATTCGTGTGTGTGTCTGTGTGTGACAGTTTGTGTGTCTGTGTTTATGGAGGTGTGTGTCTGTGTGAGTGGGTGTGATACTGAATATGAGATAGTGTGAGTTTCTTTGAGTGTGAGTGTGTAAGTGTGCAAGGTGCAGTGTTTCAGTGTGTGAATGTGATATAAGGTCTTATGTGATTGTGTTTTATTTATTGTGAGGAGAGTTTTACTCTTCAGGTGAGTGTGTAAATGTGAGAGACCATTTGTGTGAGTGGGAGTGTTACTCTGCATGTATGAGGGACAGTGTGTGTTTGTGTTTGAACGGGAGTCCATGTGAGTCTTAGATTTTATGTGTGCAGTTGTGGGAGTGTGTGCGAGAGGTGAGTGGGACTGAGTGGGTGCGACTGTGTATCTCTGGTAGAGTATGTGTATGTGTGACTGAATGTATCTGTTTGAGAGAGTGTGTGTGCACGTGTGTGTTAGTGTATAAGTGTTGATATGCCTGTGTGTTTCAGTGAGGGTGAGTGTAAGTGTGTGTTAGTGTGTGCGTGAGTGTGTGTGTGTATGTGTGATTGAATGTTTTCGAGATTATTGGAGATATTTTGAGTGTGTGTGAGTGTGTGACTTTGTGTGTGAATGTGTGTGTGAGGGTGCACACGTGTGAGGTCTTGGTGTGAGTGTGAAACTGTGCATGTGTCAGCATGCATATGTGTGTGTGATGGTGGGTGTATGAGTGTGAATGACTGAGTGTGTAGGGCCATGAATGGGACTGAGTGTTTGTGAGTGTGTATACAAGTCTGTTGCGTGATTGTGTGTGATTGTGTTATTCTGTGTGTGTGTGGTTCGGTGGTTTTCTGTGTGTGTGGGCCTGTGCATGTGTGTGTGTGTGTGCGACTGAGTGAGAGAGTGCTTGCTTGTGCGTGTGTCTTTGTGTTGTGTCAGTGTGAGTGTTTGAGGGGAATGGGGTGAAATATGATGCCTCCAATGTTGCGATGGTTTCTGACATTTTGTGTGAGTGGGAGTGTTGGAGTGCGAGAGAGTGCGTGATTGCGTGTGAGCCTGTGAGTGTGTGTATGTGTTTGTGAGTGTGTGTGATGGTGACATTGCGTGAGGGTGCATTTGTGTCTGCATACGTGTAAGTGTGCTTTGGACATGTGTGAATGTATGTAGGTCTATGTGTGAGTGTGTGTGTTTGTGGATATGTGATGGTGTGGGTCACTGTGAGTGTGCAGGGGAGCAAGGTGCTGTGCGAGCGTGTGTCAGAGTGTGAAGGGCGTTCGTGTGTGACTGTGTGAGATAGTATGAGCAGGTGTGTTTTAGTGTTATGTGTGTGTGTTTGTGAGAGATTAGCTGTGTGAGTGGGAGTGTTACTCTGAGTGTATGTGTGACTGTGTGTTTGGGTATGTAAGAATGCGTGTGAGTGTGTTTTAGTTTGTGAGTGTGCAGGTTTAGGAGCGTGTGTGCATGAGATGTGCGACTGTATGATTGTGCGTCATTCTGCATATGTATGTGCCTGGTTGTGAATGTGTGAGCATGTGTGAGTGAATGTGTGATTTTGGGTGTGTGTTCAAGGGCATGTTAGTGTCAGAGTTCAGGAGTGCTTATGTCTGTGTGTATATCAGTGTGTGTGAGTATATGTGGGAGATGTAGGTGCATGAGTGTGAGTGTTTCTATGTGTGTCTGTGTGCGTAATGGGGTGTGACTCTATGTGTTAAGGTCTCTGTGAGTGACTGTGTGTTTGAGTGTGTGTCAGTGTGTGTGAGTTTGTGTATGACTGTGTGAGTGTGAGTTTGCACATGTGTGAGGGACTTTATTTGAGTGTGTGTCAATGTGTTTGTGTGAGAGTGTATATGTGTATGGGCGTGAGTGTGTGTGAGAGGTTTTGTGAATTTGTGTGGGAGTGCAGATGTGTGAATGTGTGGGAGTGGGTGTTTGTGGGTGTGTATAAGAACTGTTGCGAGATTGTGTGATATTGAGTGTGTGTTTGGGTGTCTATGTGGTTTCATGCATGTGTGTGGGACTGAACGTGCGGGTCTGGGCGTGTGTCTGTGTGAGTGTGTGAGTGGAATGGGGTGAAATATGATGCAACAAAGGTTCCTGAGAGGTTTGAAAGCGATATTGGCCTTCTCTGATGGAACGGAAAGCCATAGAACGTGGTGGGAGGCTACAGATAGAAGAGCAATGTTGTGGAACGGACTGTAATGCAGTGTATTGTGATGCAATAGATGGTTCCTGTGTGTTATGGAAAAGAATGGATCCTTCTTTGATGGAATGAAACGCAGTAGAACGTGGTGGATTGTTGCGGAATGGAGTGGAATGCAGTGCATTGTGACGCAAGGGAGGGAAACTGAGCGGTTTGGACACGAAGGGAGCCTTCTTTCCAGGAATGGAAGGCAGTAAAAGGTGAAAGATTGTCAGGTACTGGAGTAGAATATTGTGGAGTGGAGTCGAACGGGGTGCCATTTGATGCAATAGACGGTTTCTCACTGTGTTTTAAGCGAATGGATTTATGTGCACGTGATTGTGCAGCTGTGTGTGTTTGTGTGTCCATTTTTGATAGTAATTGAGTGTGTGCATTAGTCACTGTGTGTACGGTTTTGAGAGAGGTTGCTGTGTCAGCGTGCAGGTGTGTGCGTGGCTGAGCAAGAGTGTCTGTATATGCGAGGGTGTGACCATGTTTATAAGAGGGTGATTATATAAGTGTTTAAGTGTGTGTGTGAGAGTTTGACAGCATTTGAATGTATGAGTGCGTGTGAGCATGTTACTGTGTGAGTGTCTCTGTGTAGTTTTGTAAGTGTATGTGACATTTTGTCTGAGTGCGTGAGTCTGTAAGTGTGTTGGTGTGAGTGATTGTGTGCGTGATATTGTGCGCACGTTTGTGTCTGTGCGTTTGTCAGCATTCGTGTGTGTGTCTGTGTGTGACAGTTTGTGTGTCTGTGTTTATGGAGGTGTGTGTCTGTGTGAGTGGGTGTGATACTGAATATGAGATAGTGTGAGTTTCTTCGAGTGTGAGTGTGTAAGTGTGCAAGGTGCAGTGTCTCAGTGTGTGAATGTGAAATAAGGTCTTATGTGATTGTGTTTTATTTATTGTGAGGAGAGTTTTACTCTTCAGGTGAGTGTGTAAATGTGAGAGACCATTTGTGTGAGTGGGAGTGTTACTCTGCATGTATGAGGGACAGTGTGTGTTTGTGTTTGAACGGGAGTCCATGTGAGTCTTAGATTTTATGTGTGCAGTTGTGGGAGTGTGTGCGAGAGGTGAGTGGGACTGAGTGGGTGCGACTGTGTATCTCTGGTAGAGTATGTGTATGTGTGACTGAATGTATCTGTTTGAGAGAGTGTGTGTGCACGTGTGTGTTAGTGTATAAGTGTTGATATGCCTGTGTGTTTCAGTGAGGGTGAGTGTAAGTGTGTGTTAGTGTGTGCGTGAGTGTGTGTGTGTATGTGTGATTGACTGAATGTTTTCGAGATTATTGGAGATACTTTGAGTGTGTGTGAGTGTGTGACTTTGTGTGTGAATGTGTGTGTGAGGGTGCACACGTGTGAGGTCTTGGTGTGAGTGTGAAACTGTGCATGTGTCAGCATGCATATGTGTGTGTGATGGTGGGTGTATGAGTGTGAATGACTGAGTGTGTAGGGCCATGAATGGGACTGAGTGTTTGTGAGTGTGTATACAAGTCTGTTGCGTGATTGTGTGTGATTGTGTTATTCTGTGTGTGTGTGGTTCGGTGGTTTTCTGTGTGTGTGGGCCTGTGCATGTGTGTGTGTGTGTGCGACTGAGTGAGAGAGTGCTTGCTTGTGCGTGTGTCTTTGTGTTGTGTCAGTGTGAGTGTTTGAGGGGAATGGGGTGAAATATGATGCCTCCAATGTTGCGATGGTTTGTGACATTTTGTGTGAGTGGGAGTGTTGGAGTGCGAGAGAGTGCGTGATTGCGTGTGAGCCTGTGAGTGTGTGTATGTGTTTGTGAGTGTGTGTGATGGTGACATTGCGTGAGGGTGCATTTGTGTCTGCATACGTGTAAGTGTGCTTTGGACATGTGTGAATGTATGTAGGTCTATGTGTGAGTGTGTGTGTTTGTGGATATGTGATGGTGTGGGTCACTGTGAGTGTGCAGGTGAGCAAGGTGCTGTGCGAGCGTGTGTCAGAGTGTGAGGGGCGTTCGTGTGTGACTGTGTGAGATAGTATGAGCAGGTGTGTTTTAGTGTTATGTGTGTGTGTTTGTGAGAGATTAGCTGTGTGAGTGGGAGTGTTACTCTGAGTGTATGTGTGACTGTGTGTTTGGGTATGTAAGAATGCGTGTGAGTGTGTTTTAGTTTGTGAGTGTGCAGGTTTAGGAGCGTGTGTGCATGAGATGTGCGACTGTATGATTGTGCGTCATTCTGCATATGTATGTGCCTGGTTGTGAATGTGTGAGCATGTGTGAGTGAATGTGTGATTTTGGGTGTGTGTTCAAGGGCATGTTAGTGTCAGAGTTCAGGAGTGCTTATGTCTGTGTGTATATCAGTGTGTGTGAGTATATGTGGGAGATGTAGGTGCATGAGTGTGAGTGTTTCTATGTGTGTCTGTGTGCGTAATGGGGTGTGACTCTATGTGTTAAGGTCTCTGTGAGTGACTGTGTGTTTGAGTGTGTGTCAGTGTGTGTGAGTTTGTGTATGACTGTGTGAGTGTGAGTTTGCACATGTGTGAGGGACTTTATTTGAGTGTGTGTCAATGTGTTTGTGTGAGAGTGTATATGTGTATGGGCGTGAGTGTGTGTGAGAGGTTTTGTGAATTTGTGTGGGAGTGCAGATGTGTGAATGTGTGGGAGTGGGTGTTTGTGGGTGTGTATAAGAACTGTTGCGAGATTGTGTGATATTGAGTGTGTGTTTGGGTGTCTATGTGGTTTCATGCATGTGTGTGGGACTGAACGTGCGGGTCTGGGCGTGTGTCTGTGTGAGTGTGTGAGTGGAATGGGGTGAAATATGATGCAACAAAGGTTCCTGAGAGGTTTGAAAGCGATATTGGCCTTCTCTGATGGAACGGAAAGCCATAGAACGTGGTGGGAGGCTACAGATAGAAGAGCAATGTTGTGGAACGGACTGTAATGCAGTGTATTGTGATGCAATAGATGGTTCCTGTGTGTTATGGAAAAGAATGGATCCTTCTTTGATGGAATGAAACGCAGTAGAACGTGGTGGATTGTTGCGGAATGGAGTGGAATGCAGTGCATTGTGACGCAAGGGAGGGAAACTGAGCGGTTTGGACACGAAGGGAGCCTTCTTTCCAGGAATGGAAGGCAGTAAAAGGTGAAAGATTGTCAGGTACTGGAGTAGAATATTGTGGAGTGGAGTCGAACGGGGTGCCATTTGATGCAATAGACGGTTTCTCACTGTGTTTTAAGCGAATGGATTTATGTGCACGTGATTGTGCAGCTGTGTGTGTTTGTGTGTCTATTTTTGATAGGGATTGAGTGTGTGCATTAGTCACTGTGTGTACGGTTTTGAGAGAGGTTGCTGTGTCAGCGTGCAGGTGTGTGCGTGGCTGAGCAAGAGTGTCTGTATATGCGAGGGTGTGACCATGTTTATAAGAGGGTGATTATATAAGTGTTTAAGTGTGTGTGTGAGAGTTTGACAGCATTTGAATGTATGAGTGCGTGTGAGCATGTTACTGTGTGAGTGTCTCTGTGTAGTTTTGTAAGTGTATGTGACATTTTGTCTGAGTGCGTGAGTCTGTAAGTGTGTTGGTGTGAGTGATTGTGTGCGTGATATTGTGCGCACGTCTGTGTCTGTGCGTTTGTCAGCATTCGTGTGTGTGTCTGTGTGTGACAGTTTGTGTGTCTGTGTTTATGGAGGTGTGTGTCTGTGTGAGTGGGTGTGATACTGAATATGAGATAGTGTGAGTTTCTTTGAGTGTGAGTGTGTAAGTGTGCAAGGTGCAGTGTTTCAGTGTGTGAATGTGATATAAGGTCTTATGTGATTGTGTTTTATTTATTGTGAGGAGAGTTTTACTCTTCAGGTGAGTGTGTAAATGTGAGAGACCATTTGTGTGAGTGGGAGTGTTACTCTGCATGTATGAGGGACAGTGTGTGTTTGTGTTTGAACGGGAGTCCATGTGAGTCTTAGATTTTATGTGTGCAGTTGTGGGAGTGTGTGCGAGAGGTGAGTGGGACTGAGTGGGTGCGACTGTGTATCTCTGGTAGAGTATGTGTATGTGTGACTGAATGTATCTGTTTGAGAGAGTGTGTGTGCACGTGTGTGTTAGTGTATAAGTGTTGATATGCCTGTGTGTTTCAGTGAGGGTGAGTGTAAGTGTGTGTTAGTGTGTGCGTGAGTGTGTGTGTGTATGTGTGATTGAATGTTTTCGAGATTATTGGAGATACTTTGAGTGTGTGTGAGTGTGTGACTTTGTGTGTGAATGTGTGTGTGAGGGTGCACACGTGTGAGGTCTTGGTGTGAGTGTGAAACTGTGCATGTGTCAGCATGCATATGTGTGTGTGATGGTGGGTGTATGAGTGTGAATGACTGAGTGTGTAGGGCCATGAATGGGACTGAGTGTTTGTGAGTGTGTATACAAGTCTGTTGCGTGATTGTGTGTGATTGTGTTATTCTGTGTGTGTGTGGTTCGGTGGTTTTCTGTGTGTGTGGGCCTGTGCATGTGTGTGTGTGTGTGCGACTGAGTGAGAGAGTGCTTGCTTGTGCGTGTGTCTTTGTGTTGTGTCAGTGTGAGTGTTTGAGGGGAATGGGGTGAAATATGATGCCTCCAATGTTGCGATGGTTTCTGACATTTTGTGTGAGTGGGAGTGTTGGAGTGCGAGAGAGTGCGTGATTGCGTGTGAGCCTGTGAGTGTGTGTATGTGTTTGTGAGTGTGTGTGATGGTGACATTGCGTGAGGGTGCATTTGTGTCTGCATACGTGTAAGTGTGCTTTGGACATGTGTGAATGTATGTAGGTCTATGTGTGAGTGTGTGTGTTTGTGGATATGTGATGGTGTGGGTCACTGTGAGTGTGCAGGGGAGCAAGGTGCTGTGCGAGCGTGTGTCAGAGTGTGAAGGGCGTTCGTGTGTGACTGTGTGAGATAGTATGAGCAGGTGTGTTTTAGTGTTATGTGTGTGTGTTTGTGAGAGATTAGCTGTGTGAGTGGGAGTGTTACTCTGAGTGTATGTGTGACTGTGTGTTTGGGTATGTAAGAATGCGTGTGAGTGTGTTTTAGTTTGTGAGTGTGCAGGTTTAGGAGCGTGTGTGCATGAGATGTGCGACTGTATGATTGTGCGTCATTCTGCATATGTATGTGCCTGGTTGTGAATGTGTGAGCATGTGTGAGTGAATGTGTGATTTTGGGTGTGTGTTCAAGGGCATGTTAGTGTCAGAGTTCAGGAGTGCTTATGTCTGTGTGTATATCAGTGTGTGTGAGTATATGTGGGAGATGTAGGTGCATGAGTGTGAGTGTTTCTATGTGTGTCTGTGTGCGTAATGGGGTGTGACTCTATGTGTTAAGGTCTCTGTGAGTGACTGTGTGTTTGAGTGTGTGTCAGTGTGTGTGAGTTTGTGTATGACTGTGTGAGTGTGAGTTTGCACATGTGTGAGGGACTTTATTTGAGTGTGTGTCAATGTGTTTGTGTGAGAGTGTATATGTGTATGGGCGTGAGTGGGTGTGAGAGGTTTTGTGAATTTGTGTGGGAGTGCAGATGTGTGAATGTGTGGGAGTGGGTGTTTGTGGGTGTGTATAAGAACTGTTGCGAGATTGTGTGATATTGAGTGTGTGTTTGGGTGTCTATGTGGTTTCATGCATGTGTGTGGGACTGAACGTGCGGGTCTGGGCGTGTGTCTGTGTGAGTGTGTGAGTGGAATGGGGTGAAATATGATGCAACAAAGGTTCCTGAGAGGTTTGAAAGCGATATTGGCCTTCTCTGATGGAACGGAAAGCCATAGAACGTGGTGGGAGGCTACAGATAGAAGAGCAATGTTGTGGAACGGACTGTAATGCAGTGTATTGTGATGCAATAGATGGTTCCTGTGTGTTATGGAAAAGAATGGATCGTTCTTTGATGGAATGAAACGCAGTAGAACGTGGTGGATTGTTGCGGAATGGAGTGGAATGCAGTGCATTGTGACGCAAGGGAGGGAAACTGAGCGGTTTGGACACGAAGGGAGCCTTCTTTCCAGGAATGGAAGGCAGTAAAAGGTGAAAGATTGTCAGGTACTGGAGTAGAATATTGTGGAGTGGAGTCGAACGGGGTGCCATTTGATGCAATAGACGGTTTCTCACTGTGTTTTAAGCGAATGGATTTATGTGCACGTGATTGTGCAGCTGTGTGTGTTTGTGTGTCTATTTTTGATAGGGATTGAGTGTGTGCATTAGTCACTGTGTGTACGGTTTTGAGAGAGGTTGCTGTGTCAGCGTGCAGGTGTGTGCGTGGCTGAGCAAGAGTGTCTGTATATGCGAGGGTGTGACCATGTTTATAAGAGGGTGATTATATAAGTGTTTAAGTGTGTGTGTGAGAGTTTGACAGCATTTGAATGTATGAGTGCGTGTGAGCATGTTACTGTGTGAGTGTCTCTGTGTAGTTTTGTAAGTGTATGTGACATTTTGTCTGAGTGCGTGAGTCTGTAAGTGTGTTGGTGTGAGTGATTGTGTGCGTGATATTGTGCGCACGTCTGTGTCTGTGCGTTTGTCAGCATTCGTGTGTGTGTCTGTGTGTGACAGTTTGTGTGTCTGTGTTTATGGAGGTGTGTGTCTGTGTGAGTGGGTGTGATACTGAATATGAGATAGTGTGAGTTTCTTTGAGTGTGAGTGTGTAAGTGTGCAAGGTGCAGTGTTTCAGTGTGTGAATGTGATATAAGGTCTTATGTGATTGTGTTTTATTTATTGTGAGGAGAGTTTTACTCTTCAGGTGAGTGTGTAAATGTGAGAGACCATTTGTGTGAGTGGGAGTGTTACTCTGCATGTATGAGGGACAGTGTGTGTTTGTGTTTGAACGGGAGTCCATGTGAGTCTTAGATTTTATGTGTGCAGTTGTGGGAGTGTGTGCGAGAGGTGAGTGGGACTGAGTGGGTGCGACTGTGTATCTCTGGTAGAGTATGTGTATGTGTGACTGAATGTATCTGTTTGAGAGAGTGTGTGTGCACGTGTGTGTTAGTGTATAAGTGTTGATATGCCTGTGTGTTTCAGTGAGGGTGAGTGTAAGTGTGTGTTAGTGTGTGCGTGAGTGTGTGTGTGTATGTGTGATTGAATGTTTTCGAGATTATTGGAGATATTTTGAGTGTGTGTGAGTGTGTGACTTTGTGTGTGAATGTGTGTGTGAGGGTGCACACGTGTGAGGTCTTGGTGTGAGTGTGAAACTGTGCATGTGTCAGCATGCATATGTGTGTGTGATGGTGGGTGTATGAGTGTGAATGACTGAGTGTGTAGGGCCATGAATGGGACTGAGTGTTTGTGAGTGTGTATACAAGTCTGTTGCGTGATTGTGTGTGATTGTGTTATTCTGTGTGTGTGTGGTTCGGTGGTTTTCTGTGTGTGTGGGCCTGTGCATGTGTGTGTGTGTGTGCGACTGAGTGAGAGAGTGCTTGCTTGTGCGTGTGTCTTTGTGTTGTGTCAGTGTGAGTGTTTGAGGGGAATGGGGTGAAATATGATGCCTCCAATGTTGCGATGGTTTCTGACATTTTGTGTGAGTGGGAGTGTTGGAGTGCGAGAGAGTGCGTGATTGCGTGTGAGCCTGTGAGTGTGTGTATGTGTTTGTGAGTGTGTGTGATGGTGACATTGCGTGAGGGTGCATTTGTGTCTGCATACGTGTAAGTGTGCTTTGGACATGTGTGAATGTATGTAGGTCTATGTGTGAGTGTGTGTGTTTGTGGATATGTGATGGTGTGGGTCACTGTGAGTGTGCAGGGGAGCAAGGTGCTGTGCGAGCGTGTGTCAGAGTGTGAAGGGCGTTCGTGTGTGACTGTGTGAGATAGTATGAGCAGGTGTGTTTTAGTGTTATGTGTGTGTGTTTGTGAGAGATTAGCTGTGTGAGTGGGAGTGTTACTCTGAGTGTATGTGTGACTGTGTGTTTGGGTATGTAAGAATGCGTGTGAGTGTGTTTTAGTTTGTGAGTGTGCAGGTTTAGGAGCGTGTGTGCATGAGATGTGCGACTGTATGATTGTGCGTCATTCTGCATATGTATGTGCCTGGTTGTGAATGTGTGAGCATGTGTGAGTGAATGTGTGATTTTGGGTGTGTGTTCAAGGGCATGTTAGTGTCAGAGTTCAGGAGTGCTTATGTCTGTGTGTATATCAGTGTGTGTGAGTATATGTGGGAGATGTAGGTGCATGAGTGTGAGTGTTTCTATGTGTGTCTGTGTGCGTAATGGGGTGTGACTCTATGTGTTAAGGTCTCTGTGAGTGACTGTGTGTTTGAGTGTGTGTCAGTGTGTGTGAGTTTGTGTATGACTGTGTGAGTGTGAGTTTGCACATGTGTGAGGGACTTTATTTGAGTGTGTGTCAATGTGTTTGTGTGAGAGTGTATATGTGTATGGGCGTGAGTGTGTGTGAGAGGTTTTGTGAATTTGTGTGGGAGTGCAGATGTGTGAATGTGTGGGAGTGGGTGTTTGTGGGTGTGTATAAGAACTGTTGCGAGATTGTGTGATATTGAGTGTGTGTTTGGGTGTCTATGTGGTTTCATGCATGTGTGTGGGACTGAACGTGCGGGTCTGGGCGTGTGTCTGTGTGAGTGTGTGAGTGGAATGGGGTGAAATATGATGCAACAAAGGTTCCTGAGAGGTTTGAAAGCGATATTGGCCTTCTCTGATGGAACGGAAAGCCATAGAACGTGGTGGGAGGCTACAGATAGAAGAGCAATGTTGTGGAACGGACTGTAATGCAGTGTATTGTGATGCAATAGATGGTTCCTGTGTGTTATGGAAAAGAATGGATCCTTCTTTGATGGAATGAAACGCAGTAGAACGTGGTGGATTGTTGCGGAATGGAGTGGAATGCAGTGCATTGTGACGCAAGGGAGGGAAACTGAGCGGTTTGGACACGAAGGGAGCCTTCTTTCCAGGAATGGAAGGCAGTAAAAGGTGAAAGATTGTCAGGTACTGGAGTAGAATATTGTGGAGTGGAGTCGAACGGGGTGCCATTTGATGCAATAGACGGTTTCTCACTGTGTTTTAAGCGAATGGATTTATGTGCACGTGATTGTGCAGCTGTGTGTGTTTGTGTGTCCATTTTTGATAGTAATTGAGTGTGTGCATTAGTCACTGTGTGTACGGTTTTGAGAGAGGTTGCTGTGTCAGCGTGCAGGTGTGTGCGTGGCTGAGCAAGAGTGTCTGTATATGCGAGGGTGTGACCATGTTTATAAGAGGGTGATTATATAAGTGTTTAAGTGTGTGTGTGAGAGTTTGACAGCATTTGAATGTATGAGTGCGTGTGAGCATGTTACTGTGTGAGTGTCTCTGTGTAGTTTTGTAAGTGTATGTGACATTTTGTCTGAGTGCGTGAGTCTGTAAGTGTGTTGGTGTGAGTGATTGTGTGCGTGATATTGTGCGCACGTTTGTGTCTGTGCGTTTGTCAGCATTCGTGTGTGTGTCTGTGTGTGACAGTTTGTGTGTCTGTGTTTATGGAGGTGTGTGTCTGTGTGAGTGGGTGTGATACTGAATATGAGATAGTGTGAGTTTCTTCGAGTGTGAGTGTGTAAGTGTGCAAGGTGCAGTGTCTCAGTGTGTGAATGTGAAATAAGGTCTTATGTGATTGTGTTTTATTTATTGTGAGGAGAGTTTTACTCTTCAGGTGAGTGTGTAAATGTGAGAGACCATTTGTGTGAGTGGGAGTGTTACTCTGCATGTATGAGGGACAGTGTGTGTTTGTGTTTGAACGGGAGTCCATGTGAGTCTTAGATTTTATGTGTGCAGTTGTGGGAGTGTGTGCGAGAGGTGAGTGGGACTGAGTGGGTGCGACTGTGTATCTCTGGTAGAGTATGTGTATGTGTGACTGAATGTATCTGTTTGAGAGAGTGTGTGTGCACGTGTGTGTTAGTGTATAAGTGTTGATATGCCTGTGTGTTTCAGTGAGGGTGAGTGTAAGTGTGTGTTAGTGTGTGCGTGAGTGTGTGTGTGTATGTGTGATTGACTGAATGTTTTCGAGATTATTGGAGATACTTTGAGTGTGTGTGAGTGTGTGACTTTGTGTGTGAATGTGTGTGTGAGGGTGCACACGTGTGAGGTCTTGGTGTGAGTGTGAAACTGTGCATGTGTCAGCATGCATATGTGTGTGTGATGGTGGGTGTATGAGTGTGAATGACTGAGTGTGTAGGGCCATGAATGGGACTGAGTGTTTGTGAGTGTGTATACAAGTCTGTTGCGTGATTGTGTGTGATTGTGTTATTCTGTGTGTGTGTGGTTCGGTGGTTTTCTGTGTGTGTGGGCCTGTGCATGTGTGTGTGTGTGTGCGACTGAGTGAGAGAGTGCTTGCTTGTGCGTGTGTCTTTGTGTTGTGTCAGTGTGAGTGTTTGAGGGGAATGGGGTGAAATATGATGCCTCCAATGTTGCGATGGTTTGTGACATTTTGTGTGAGTGGGAGTGTTGGAGTGCGAGAGAGTGCGTGATTGCGTGTGAGCCTGTGAGTGTGTGTATGTGTTTGTGAGTGTGTGTGATGGTGACATTGCGTGAGGGTGCATTTGTGTCTGCATACGTGTAAGTGTGCTTTGGACATGTGTGAATGTATGTAGGTCTATGTGTGAGTGTGTGTGTTTGTGGATATGTGATGGTGTGGGTCACTGTGAGTGTGCAGGTGAGCAAGGTGCTGTGCGAGCGTGTGTCAGAGTGTGAGGGGCGTTCGTGTGTGACTGTGTGAGATAGTATGAGCAGGTGTGTTTTAGTGTTATGTGTGTGTGTTTGTGAGAGATTAGCTGTGTGAGTGGGAGTGTTACTCTGAGTGTATGTGTGACTGTGTGTTTGGGTATGTAAGAATGCGTGTGAGTGTGTTTTAGTTTGTGAGTGTGCAGGTTTAGGAGCGTGTGTGCATGAGATGTGCGACTGTATGATTGTGCGTCATTCTGCATATGTATGTGCCTGGTTGTGAATGTGTGAGCATGTGTGAGTGAATGTGTGATTTTGGGTGTGTGTTCAAGGGCATGTTAGTGTCAGAGTTCAGGAGTGCTTATGTCTGTGTGTATATCAGTGTGTGTGAGTATATGTGGGAGATGTAGGTGCATGAGTGTGAGTGTTTCTATGTGTGTCTGTGTGCGTAATGGGGTGTGACTCTATGTGTTAAGGTCTCTGTGAGTGACTGTGTGTTTGAGTGTGTGTCAGTGTGTGTGAGTTTGTGTATGACTGTGTGAGTGTGAGTTTGCACATGTGTGAGGGACTTTATTTGAGTGTGTGTCAATGTGTTTGTGTGAGAGTGTATATGTGTATGGGCGTGAGTGTGTGTGAGAGGTTTTGTGAATTTGTGTGGGAGTGCAGATGTGTGAATGTGTGGGAGTGGGTGTTTGTGGGTGTGTATAAGAACTGTTGCGAGATTGTGTGATATTGAGTGTGTGTTTGGGTGTCTATGTGGTTTCATGCATGTGTGTGGGACTGAACGTGCGGGTCTGGGCGTGTGTCTGTGTGAGTGTGTGAGTGGAATGGGGTGAAATATGATGCAACAAAGGTTCCTGAGAGGTTTGAAAGCGATATTGGCCTTCTCTGATGGAACGGAAAGCCATAGAACGTGGTGGGAGGCTACAGATAGAAGAGCAATGTTGTGGAACGGACTGTAATGCAGTGTATTGTGATGCAATAGATGGTTCCTGTGTGTTATGGAAAAGAATGGATCCTTCTTTGATGGAATGAAACGCAGTAGAACGTGGTGGATTGTTGCGGAATGGAGTGGAATGCAGTGCATTGTGACGCAAGGGAGGGAAACTGAGCGGTTTGGACACGAAGGGAGCCTTCTTTCCAGGAATGGAAGGCAGTAAAAGGTGAAAGATTGTCAGGTACTGGAGTAGAATATTGTGGAGTGGAGTCGAACGGGGTGCCATTTGATGCAATAGACGGTTTCTCACTGTGTTTTAAGCGAATGGATTTATGTGCACGTGATTGTGCAGCTGTGTGTGTTTGTGTGTCTATTTTTGATAGGGATTGAGTGTGTGCATTAGTCACTGTGTGTACGGTTTTGAGAGAGGTTGCTGTGTCAGCGTGCAGGTGTGTGCGTGGCTGAGCAAGAGTGTCTGTATATGCGAGGGTGTGACCATGTTTATAAGAGGGTGATTATATAAGTGTTTAAGTGTGTGTGTGAGAGTTTGACAGCATTTGAATGTATGAGTGCGTGTGAGCATGTTACTGTGTGAGTGTCTCTGTGTAGTTTTGTAAGTGTATGTGACATTTTGTCTGAGTGCGTGAGTCTGTAAGTGTGTTGGTGTGAGTGATTGTGTGCGTGATATTGTGCGCACGTCTGTGTCTGTGCGTTTGTCAGCATTCGTGTGTGTGTCTGTGTGTGACAGTTTGTGTGTCTGTGTTTATGGAGGTGTGTGTCTGTGTGAGTGGGTGTGATACTGAATATGAGATAGTGTGAGTTTCTTTGAGTGTGAGTGTGTAAGTGTGCAAGGTGCAGTGTTTCAGTGTGTGAATGTGATATAAGGTCTTATGTGATTGTGTTTTATTTATTGTGAGGAGAGTTTTACTCTTCAGGTGAGTGTGTAAATGTGAGAGACCATTTGTGTGAGTGGGAGTGTTACTCTGCATGTATGAGGGACAGTGTGTGTTTGTGTTTGAACGGGAGTCCATGTGAGTCTTAGATTTTATGTGTGCAGTTGTGGGAGTGTGTGCGAGAGGTGAGTGGGACTGAGTGGGTGCGACTGTGTATCTCTGGTAGAGTATGTGTATGTGTGACTGAATGTATCTGTTTGAGAGAGTGTGTGTGCACGTGTGTGTTAGTGTATAAGTGTTGATATGCCTGTGTGTTTCAGTGAGGGTGAGTGTAAGTGTGTGTTAGTGTGTGCGTGAGTGTGTGTGTGTATGTGTGATTGAATGTTTTCGAGATTATTGGAGATATTTTGAGTGTGTGTGAGTGTGTGACTTTGTGTGTGAATGTGTGTGTGAGGGTGCACACGTGTGAGGTCTTGGTGTGAGTGTGAAACTGTGCATGTGTCAGCATGCATATGTGTGTGTGATGGTGGGTGTATGAGTGTGAATGACTGAGTGTGTAGGGCCATGAATGGGACTGAGTGTTTGTGAGTGTGTATACAAGTCTGTTGCGTGATTGTGTGTGATTGTGTTATTCTGTGTGTGTGTGGTTCGGTGGTTTTCTGTGTGTGTGGGCCTGTGCATGTGTGTGTGTGTGTGCGACTGAGTGAGAGAGTGCTTGCTTGTGCGTGTGTCTTTGTGTTGTGTCAGTGTGAGTGTTTGAGGGGAATGGGGTGAAATATGATGCCTCCAATGTTGCGATGGTTTCTGACATTTTGTGTGAGTGGGAGTGTTGGAGTGCGAGAGAGTGCGTGATTGCGTGTGAGCCTGTGAGTGTGTGTATGTGTTTGTGAGTGTGTGTGATGGTGACATTGCGTGAGGGTGCATTTGTGTCTGCATACGTGTAAGTGTGCTTTGGACATGTGTGAATGTATGTAGGTCTATGTGTGAGTGTGTGTGTTTGTGGATATGTGATGGTGTGGGTCACTGTGAGTGTGCAGGGGAGCAAGGTGCTGTGCGAGCGTGTGTCAGAGTGTGAAGGGCGTTCGTGTGTGACTGTGTGAGATAGTATGAGCAGGTGTGTTTTAGTGTTATGTGTGTGTGTTTGTGAGAGATTAGCTGTGTGAGTGGGAGTGTTACTCTGAGTGTATGTGTGACTGTGTGTTTGGGTATGTAAGAATGCGTGTGAGTGTGTTTTAGTTTGTGAGTGTGCAGGTTTAGGAGCGTGTGTGCATGAGATGTGCGACTGTATGATTGTGCGTCATTCTGCATATGTATGTGCCTGGTTGTGAATGTGTGAGCATGTGTGAGTGAATGTGTGATTTTGGGTGTGTGTTCAAGGGCATGTTAGTGTCAGAGTTCAGGAGTGCTTATGTCTGTGTGTATATCAGTGTGTGTGAGTATATGTGGGAGATGTAGGTGCATGAGTGTGAGTGTTTCTATGTGTGTCTGTGTGCGTAATGGGGTGTGACTCTATGTGTTAAGGTCTCTGTGAGTGACTGTGTGTTTGAGTGTGTGTCAGTGTGTGTGAGTTTGTGTATGACTGTGTGAGTGTGAGTTTGCACATGTGTGAGGGACTTTATTTGAGTGTGTGTCAATGTGTTTGTGTGAGAGTGTATATGTGTATGGGCGTGAGTGGGTGTGAGAGGTTTTGTGAATTTGTGTGGGAGTGCAGATGTGTGAATGTGTGGGAGTGAGTGTTTGTGGGTGTGTATAAGAACTGTTGCGAGATTGTGTGATATTGAGTGTGTGTTTGGGTGTCTATGTGGTTTCATGCATGTGTGTGGGACTGAACGTGCGGGTCTGGGCGTGTGTCTGTGTGAGTGTGTGAGTGGAATGGGGTGAAATATGATGCAACAAAGGTTCCTGAGAGGTTTGAAAGCGATATTGGCCTTCTCTGATGGAACGGAAAGCCATAGAACGTGGTGGGAGGCTACAGATAGAAGAGCAATGTTGTGGAACGGACTGTAATGCAGTGTATTGTGATGCAATAGTTGGTGCCTGTGTGTTATGGAAAAGAATGGATCCTTCTTTGATGGAATGAAACGCAGTAGAACGTGGTGGATTGTTGCGGAATGGAGTGGAATGCAGTGCATTGTGACGCAAGGGAGGGAAACTGAGCGGTTTGGACACGAAGGGAGCCTTCTTTCCAGGAATGGAAGGCAGTAAAAGGTGAAAGATTGTCAGGTACTGGAGTAGAATATTGTGGAGTGGAGTCGAACGGGGTGCCATTTGATGCAATAGACGGTTTCTCATTGTGTTTTAAGCGAATGGATTTATGTGCACGTGATTGTGCAGCTGTGTGTGTTTGTGTGTCTATTTTTGATAGGGATTGAGTGTGTGCATTTGTCACTGTGTGTACGGTTTTGAGAGAGGTTGCTGTGTCAGCGTGCAGGTGTGTGAGTGGCTGAGCAAGAGTGTCTGTATATGCGAGGGTGTGACCATGTTTATAAGAGGGTGATTATATAAGTGTTTAAGTGTGTGTGTGAGAGTTTGACAGCATTTGAATGTATGAGTGCGTGTGAGCATGTTACTGTGTGAGTGTCTCTGTGTAGTTTTGTAAGTGAATGTGACATTTTGTCTGAGTGCGTGAGTCTGTAAGTGTGTTGGTGTGAGTGATTGTGTGCGTGATATTGTGCGCACGTCTGTGTCTGTGCGTTTGTCAGCATTCGTGTGTGTGTCTGTGTGTGACAGTTTGTGTGTCTGTGTTTATGGAGGTGTGTGTCTGTGTGAGTGGGTGTGATACTGAATATGAGATAGTGTGAGTTTCTTCGAGTGTGAGTGTGTAAGTGTGCAAGGTGCAGTGTCTCAGTGTGTGAATGTGAAATAAGGTCTTATGTGATTGTGTTTTATTTATTGTGAGGAGAGTTTTACTCTTCAGGTGAGTGTGTAAATGTGAGAGACCATTTGTGTGAGTGGGAGTGTTACTCTGCATGTATGAGGGACAGTGTGTGTTTGTGTTTGAACGGGAGTCCATGTGAGTCTTAGATTTTATGTGTGCAGTTGTGGGAGTGTGTGCGAGAGGTGAGTGGGACTGAGTGGGTGCGACTGTGTATCTCTGGTAGAGTATGTGTATGTGTGACTGAATGTATCTGTTTGAGAGAGTGTGTGTGCACGTGTGTGTTAGTGTATAAGTGTTGATATGCCTGTGTGTTTCAGTGAGGGTGAGTGTAAGTGTGTGTTAGTGTGTGCGTGAGTGTGTGTGTGTATGTGTGATTGACTGAATGTTTTCGAGATTATTGGAGATACTTTGAGTGTGTGTGAGTGTGTGACTTTGTGTGTGAATGTGTGTGTGAGGGTGCACACGTGTGAGGGACTTGGTGTGAGTGTGAAACTGTGCATGTGTCAGCATGCATATGTGTGTGTGATGGTGGGTGTATGAGTGTGAATGACTGAGTGTGTAGGGCCATGAATGGGACTGAGTGTTTGTGAGTGTGTATACAAGTCTGTTGCGTGATTGTGTGTGATTGTGTTATTCTGTGTGTGTGTGGTTCGGTGGTTTTCTGTGTGTGTGGGCCTGTGCATGTGTGTGTGCGTGTGCGACTGAGTGAGAGAGTGCTTGCTTGTGCGTGTGTCTTTGTGTTGTGTCAGTGTGAGTGTTTGAGGGGAATGGGGTGAAATATGATGCCTCCAATGTTGCGATGGTTTGTGACATTTTGTGTGAGTGGGAGTGTTGGAGTGCGAGAGAGTGCGTGATTGCGTGTGAGCCTGTGAGTGTGTGTATGTGTTTGTGAGTGTGTGTGATGGTGACATTGCGTGAGGGTGCATTTGTGTCTGCATACGTGTAAGTGTGCTTTGGACATGTGTGAATGTATGTAGGTCTATGTGTGAGTGTGTGTGTTTGTGGATATGTGATGGTGTGGGTCACTGTGAGTGTGCAGGTGAGCAAGGTGCTGTGCGAGCGTGTGTCAGAGTGTGAAGGGCGTTCGTGTGTGACTGTGTGAGATAGTATGAGCAGGTGTGTTTTAGTGTTATGTGTGTGTGTTTGTGAGAGATTAGCTGTGTGAGTGGGAGTGTTACTCTGAGTGTATGTGTGACTGTGTGTTTGGGTATGTAAGAATGCGTGTGAGTGTGTTTTAGTTTGTGAGTGTGCAGGTTTAGGAGCGTGTGTGCATGAGATGTGCGACTGTATGATTGTGCGTCATTCTGCATATGTATGTGCCTGGTTGTGAATGTGTGAGCATGTGTGAGTGAATGTGTGATTTTGGGTGTGTGTTCAAGGGCATGTTAGTGTCAGAGTTCAGGAGTGCTTATGTCTGTGTGTATATCAGTGTGTGTGAGTATATGTGGGAGATGTAGGTGCATGAGTGTGAGTGTTTCTATGTGTGTCTGTGTGCGTAATGGGGTGTGACTCTATGTGTTAAGGTCTCTGTGAGTGACTGTGTGTGTGAGTTTGTGTATGACTGTGTGAGTGTGAGTTTGCACATGTGTGAGGGACTTTATTTGAGTGTGTGTCAATGTGTTTGTGTGAGAGTGTATATGTGTATGGGCGTGAGTGTGTGTGAGAGGTTTTGTGAATTTGTGTGGGAGTGCAGATGTGTGAATGTGTGGGAGTGGGTGTTTGTGGGTGTGTATAAGAACTGTTGCGAGATTGTGTGATATTGAGTGTGTGTTTGGGTGTCTATGTGGTTTCATGCATGTGTGTGGGACTGAACGTGCGGGTCTGGGCGTGTGTCTGTGTGAGTGTGTGAGTGGAATGGGGTGAAATATGATGCAACAAAGGTTCCTGAGAGGTTTGAAAGCGATATTGGCCTTCTCTGATGGAACGGAAAGCCATAGAACGTGGTGGGAGGCTACAGATAGAAGAGCAATGTTGTGGAACGGACTGTAATGCATTGTATTGTGATGCAATAGATGGTTCCTGTGTGTTATGGAAAAGAATGGATCCTTCTTTGATGGAATGAAACGCAGTAGAACGTGGTGGATTGTTGTGGAATGGAGTGGAATGCAGTGCATTGTGACGCAAGGGAGGGAAACTGAGCGGTTTGGACACGAAGGGAGCCTTCTTTCCAGGAATGGAAGGCAGTAAAAGGTGAAAGATTGTCAGGTACTGGAGTAGAATATTGTGGAGTGGAGTCGAACGGGGTGCCATTTGATGCAATAGACGGTTTCTCATTGTGTTTTAAGCGAATGGATTTATGTGCACGTGATTGTGCAGCTGTGTGTGTTTGTGTGTCTATTTTTGATAGGGATTGAGTGTGTGCATTTGTCACTGTGTGTACGGTTTTGAGAGAGGTTGCTGTGTCAGCGTGCAGGTGTGTGCGTGGCTGAGCAAGAGTGTCTGTATATGCGAGGGTGTGACCATGTTTATAAGAGGGTGATTATATAAGTGTTTAAGTGTGTGTGTGAGAGTTTGACAGCATTTGAATGTATGAGTGCGTGTGAGCATGTTACTGTGTGAGTGTCTCTGTGTAGTTTTGTAAGTGTATGTGACATTTTGTCTGAGTGCGTGAGTCTGTAAGTGTGTTGGTGTGAGTGATTGTGTGCGTGATATTGTGCGCACGTCTGTGTCTGTGCGTTTGTCAGCATTCGTGTGTGTGTCTGTGTGTGACAGTTTGTGTGTCTGTGTTTATGGAGGTGTGTGTCTGTGTGAGTGGGTGTGATACTGAATATGAGATAGTGTGAGTTTCTTCGAGTGTGAGTGTGTAAGTGTGCAAGGTGCAGTGTCTCCGTGTGTGAATGTGAAATAAGGTCTTATGTGATTGTGTTTTATTTATTGTGAGGAGAGTTTTACTCTTCAGGTGAGTGTGTAAATGTGAGAGACCATTTGTGTGAGTGGGAGTGTTACTCTGCATGTATGAGGGACAGTGTGTGTTTGTGTTTGAACGGGAGTCCATGTGAGTCTTAGATTTTATGTGTGCAGTTGTGGGAGTGTGTGCGAGAGGTGAGTGGGACTGAGTGGGTGCGACTGTGTATCTCTGGTAGAGTATGTGTATGTGTGACTGAATGTATCTGTTTGAGAGAGTGTGTGTGCACGTGTGTGTTAGTGTATAAGTGTTGATATGCCTGTGTGTTTCAGTGAGGGTGAGTGTAAGTGTGTGTTAGTGTGTGCGTGAGTGTGTGTGTGTATGTGTGATTGACTGAATGTTTTCGAGATTATTGGAGATACTTTGAGTGTGTGTGAGTGTGTGACTTTGTGTGTGAATGTGTGTGTGAGGGTGCACACGTGTGAGGGACTTGGTGTGAGTGTGAAACTGTGCATGTGTCAGCATGCATATGTGTGTGTGATGGTGGGTGTATGAGTGTGAATGACTGAGTGTGTAGGGCCATGAATGGGACTGAGTGTTTGTGAGTGTGTATACAAGTCTGTTGCGTGATTGTGTGTGATTGTGTTATTCTGTGTGTGTGTGGTTCGGTGGTTTTCTGTGTGTGTGGGCCTGTGCATGTGTGTGTGTGTGTGCGACTGAGTGAGAGAGTGCTTGCTTGTGCGTGTGTCTTTGTGTTGTGTCAGTGTGAGTGTTTGAGGGGAATGGGGTGAAATATGATGCCTCCAATGTTGCGATGGTTTGTGACATTTTGTGTGAGTGGGAGTGTTGGAGTGCGAGAGAGTGCGTGATTGCGTGTGAGCCTGTGAGTGTGTGTATGTGTTTGTGAGTGTGTGTGATGGTGACATTGCGTGAGGGTGCATTTGTGTCTGCATACGTGTAAGTGTGCTTTGGACATGTGTGAATGTATGTAGGTCTATGTGTGAGTGTGTGTGTTTGTGGATATGTGATGGTGTGGGTCACTGTGAGTGTGCAGGTGAGCAAGGTGCTGTGCGAGCGTGTGTCAGAGTGTGAAGGGCGTTCGTGTGTGACTGTGTGAGATAGTATGAGCAGGTGTGTTTTAGTGTTATGTGTGTGTGTTTGTGAGAGATTAGCTGTGTGAGTGGGAGTGTTACTCTGAGTGTATGTGTGACTGTGTGTTTGGGTATGTAAGAATGCGTGTGAGTGTGTTTTAGTTTGTGAGTGTGCAGGTTTAGGAGCGTGTGTGCATGAGATGTGCGACTGTATGATTGTGCGTCATTCTGCATATGTATGTGCCTGGTTGTGAATGTGTGAGCATGTGTGAGTGAATGTGTGATTTTGGGTGTGTGTTCAAGGGCATGTTAGTGTCAGAGTTCAGGAGTGCTTATGTCTGTGTGTATATCAGTGTGTGTGAGTATATGTGGGAGATGTAGGTGCATGAGTGTGAGTGTTTCTATGTGTGTCTGTGTGCGTAATGGGGTGTGACTCTATGTGTTAAGGTCTCTGTGAGTGACTGTGTGTTTGAGTGTGTGTCAGTGTGTGTGAGTTTGTGTATGACTGTGTGAGTGTGAGTTTGCACATGTGTGAGGGACTTTATTTGAGTGTGTGTCAATGTGTTTGTGTGAGAGTGTATATGTGTATGGGCGTGAGTGTGTGTGAGAGGTTTTGTGAATTTGTGTGGGAGTGCAGATGTGTGAATGTGTGGGAGTGGGTGTTTGTGGGTGTGTATAAGAACTGTTGCGAGATTGTGTGATATTGAGTGTGTGTTTGGGTGTCTATGTGGTTTCATGCATGTGTGTGGGACTGAACGTGCGGGTCTGGGCGTGTGTCTGTGTGAGTGTGTGAGTGGAATGGGGTGAAATATGATGCAACAAAGGTTCCTGAGAGGTTTGAAAGCGATATTGGCCTTCTCTGATGGAACGGAAAGCCATAGAACGTGGTGGGAGGCTACAGATAGAAGAGCAATGTTGTGGAACGGACTGTAATGCATTGTATTGTGATGCAATAGATGGTTCCTGTGTGTTATGGAAAAGAATGGATCCTTCTTTGATGGAATGAAACGCAGTAGAACGTGGTGGATTGTTGTGGAATGGAGTGGAATGCAGTGCATTGTGACGCAAGGGAGGGAAACTGAGCGGTTTGGACACGAAGGGAGCCTTCTTTCCAGGAATGGAAGGCAGTAAAAGGTGAAAGATTGTCAGGTACTGGAGTAGAATATTGTGGAGTGGAGTCGAACGGGGTGCCATTTGATGCAATAGACGGTTTCTCATTGTGTTTTAAGCGAATGGATTTATGTGCACGTGATTGTGCAGCTGTGTGTGTTTGTGTGTCTATTTTTGATAGGGATTGAGTGTGTGCATTTGTCACTGTGTGTACGGTTTTGAGAGAGGTTGCTGTGTCAGCGTGCAGGTGTGTGCGTGGCTGAGCAAGAGTGTCTGTATATGCGAGGGTGTGACCATGTTTATAAGAGGGTGATTATATAAGTGTTTAAGTGTGTGTGTGAGAGTTTGACAGCATTTGAATGTATGAGTGCGTGTGAGCATGTTACTGTGTGAGTGTCTCTGTGTAGTTTTGTAAGTGTATGTGACATTTTGTCTGAGTGCGTGAGTCTGTAAGTGTGTTGGTGTGAGTGATTGTGTGCGTGATATTGTGCGCACGTCTGTGTCTGTGCGTTTGTCAGCATTCGTGTGTGTGTCTGTGTGTGACAGTTTGTGTGTCTGTGTTTATGGAGGTGTGTGTCTGTGTGAGTGGGTGTGATACTGAATATGAGATAGTGTGAGTTTCTTCGAGTGTGAGTGTGTAAGTGTGCAAGGTGCAGTGTCTCCGTGTGTGAATGTGAAATAAGGTCTTATGTGATTGTGTTTTATTTATTGTGAGGAGAGTTTTACTCTTCAGGTGAGTGTGTAAATGTGAGAGACCATTTGTGTGAGTGGGAGTGTTACTCTGCATGTATGAGGGACAGTGTGTGTTTGTGTTTGAACGGGAGTCCATGTGAGTCTTAGATTTTATGTGTGCAGTTGTGGGAGTGTGTGCGAGAGGTGAGTGGGACTGAGTGGGTGCGACTGTGTATCTCTGGTAGAGTATGTGTATGTGTGACTGAATGTATCTGTTTGAGAGAGTGTGTGTGCACGTGTGTGTTAGTGTATAAGTGTTGATATGCCTGTGTGTTTCAGTGAGGGTGAGTGTAAGTGTGTGTTAGTGTGTGCGTGAGTGTGTGTGTGTATGTGTGATTGACTGAATGTTTTCGAGATTATTGGAGATACTTTGAGTGTGTGTGAGTGTGTGACTTTGTGTGTGAATGTGTGTGTGAGGGTGCACACGTGTGAGGGACTTGGTGTGAGTGTGAAACTGTGCATGTGTCAGCATGCATATGTGTGTGTGATGGTGTGTGTATGAGTGTGAATGACTGAGTGTGTAGGGCCATGAATGGGACTGAGTGTTTGTGAGTGTGTATACAAGTCTGTTGCGTGATTGTGTGTGATTGTGTTATTCTGTGTGTGTGTGGTTCGGTGGTTTTCTGTGTGTGTGGGCCTGTGCATGTGTGTGTGTGTGTGCGACTGAGTGAGAGAGTGCTTGCTTGTGCGTGTGTCTTTGTGTTGTGTCAGTGTGAGTGTTTGAGGGGAATGGGGTGAAATATGATGCCTCCAATGTTGCGATGGTTTCTGACATTTTGTGTGAGTGGGAGTGTTGGAGTGCGAGAGAGTGCGTGATTGCGTGTGAGCCTGTGAGTGTGTGTATGTGTTTGTGAGTGTGTGTGATGGTGACATTGCGTGAGGGTGCATTTGTGTCTGCATACGTGTAAGTGTGCTTTGGACATGTGTGAATGTATGTAGGTCTATGTGTGAGTGTGTGTGTTTGTGGATATGTGATGGTGTGGGTCACTGTGAGTGTGCAGGTGAGCAAGGTGCTGTGCGAGCGTGTGTCAGAGTGTGAAGGGCGTTCGTGTGTGACTGTGTGAGATAGTATGAGCAGGTGTGTTTTAGTGTTATGTGTGTGTGTTTGTGAGAGATTAGCTGTGTGAGTGGGAGTGTTACTCTGAGTGTATGTGTGACTGTGTGTTTGGGTATGTAAGAATGCGTGTGAGTGTGTTTTAGTTTGTGAGTGTGCAGGTTTAGGAGCGTGTGTGCATGAGATGTGCGACTGTATGATTGTGCGTCATTCTGCATATGTATGTGCCTGGTTGTGAATGTGTGAGCATGTGTGAGTGAATGTGTGATTTTGGGTGTGTGTTCAAGGGCATGTTAGTGTCAGAGTTCAGGAGTGCTTATGTCTGTGTGTATATCAGTGTGTGTGAGTATATGTGGGAGATGTAGGTGCATGAGTGTGAGTGTTTCTATGTGTGTCTGTGTGCGTAATGGGGTGTGACTCTATGTGTTAAGGTCTCTGTGAGTGACTGTGTGTTTGAGTGTGTGTCAGTGTGTGTGAGTTTGTGTATGACTGTGTGAGTGTGAGTTTGCACATGTGTGAGGGACTTTATTTGAGTGTGTGTCAATGTGTTTGTGTGAGAGTGTATATGTGTATGGGCGTGAGTGTGTGTGAGAGGTTTTGTGAATTTGTGTGGGAGTGCAGATGTGTGAATGTGTGGGAGTGGGTGTTTGTGGGTGTGTATAAGAACTGTTGCGAGATTGTGTGATATTGAGTGTGTGTTTGGGTGTCTATGTGGTTTCATGCATGTGTGTGGGACTGAACGTGCGGGTCTGGGCGTGTGTCTGTGTGAGTGTGTGAGTGGAATGGGGTGAAATATGATGCAACAAAGGTTCCTGAGAGGTTTGAAAGCGATATTGGCCTTCTCTGATGGAACGGAAAGCCATAGAACGTGGTGGGAGGCTACAGATAGAAGAGCAATGTTGTGGAACGGACTGTAATGCAGTGTATTGTGATGCAATACATGGTGCCTGTGTGTTATGGAAAAGAATGGATCCTTCTTTGATGGAATGAAACGCAGTAGAACGTGGTGGATTGTTGCGGAATGGAGTGGAATGCAGTGCATTGTGACGCAAGGGAGGGAAACTGAGCGGTTTGGACACGAAGGGAGCCTTCTTTCCAGGAATGGAAGGCAGTAAAAGGTGAAAGATTGTCAGGTACTGGAGTAGAATATTGTGGAGTGGAGTCGAACGGGGTGCCATTTGATGCAATAGACGGTTTCTCATTGTGTTTTAAGCGAATGGATTTATGTGCACGTGATTGTGCAGCTGTGTGTGTTTGTGTGTCTATTTTTGATAGGGATTGAGTGTGTGCATTTGTCACTGTGTGTACGGTTTTGAGAGAGGTTGCTGTGTCAGCGTGCAGGTGTGTGCGTGGCTGAGCAAGAGTGTCTGTATATGCGAGGGTGTGACCATGTTTATAAGAGGGTGATTATATAAGTGTTTAAGTGTGTGTGTGAGAGTTTGACAGCATTTGAATGTATGAGTGCGTGTGAGCATGTTACTGTGTGAGTGTCTCTGTGTAGTTTTGTAAGTGTATGTGACATTTTGTCTGAGTGCGTGAGTCTGTAAGTGTGTTGGTGTGAGTGATTGTGTGCGTGATATTGTGCGCACGTCTGTGTCTGTGCGTTTGTCAGCATTCGTGTGTGTGTCTGTGTGTGACAGTTTGTGTGTCTGTGTTTATGGAGGTGTGTGTCTGTGTGAGTGGGTGTGATACTGAATATGAGATAGTGTGAGTTTCTTTGAGTGTGAGTGTGTAAGTGTGCAAGGTGCAGTGTCTCCGTGTGTGAATGTGAAATAAGGTCTTATGTGATTGTGTTTTATTTATTGTGAGGAGAATTTTACTCTTCAGGTGAGTGTGTAAATGTGAGAGACCATTTGTGTGAGTGGGAGTGTTACTCTGCATGTATGAGGGACAGTGTGTGTTTGTGTTTGAACGGGAGTCCATGTGAGTCTTAGATTTTATGTGTGCAGTTGTGGGAGTGTGTGCGAGAGGTGAGTGGGACTGAGTGGGTGCGACTGTGTATCTCTGGTAGAGTATGTGTATGTGTGACTGAATGTATCTGTTTGAGAGAGTGTGTGTGCACGTGTGTGTTAGTGTATAAGTGTTGATATGCCTGTGTGTTTCAGTGAGGGTGAGTGTAAGTGTGTGTTATTGTGTGCGTGAGTGTGTGTGTGTATGTGTGATTGACTGAATGTTTTCGAGATTATTGGAGATACTTTGAGTGTGTGTGAGTGTGTGACTTTGTGTGTGAATGTGTGTGTGAGGATGCACACGTGTGAGGGACTTGGTGTGAGTGTGAAACTGTGCATGTGTCAGCATGCATATGTGTGTGTGATGGTGGGTGTATGAGTGTGAATGACTGAGTGTGTAGGGCCATGAATGGGACTGAGTGTTTGTGAGTGTGTATACAAGTCTGTTGCGTGATTGTGTGTGATTGTGTTATTCTGTGTGTGTGTGGTTCGGTGGTTTTCTGTGTGTGTGGGCCTGTGCATGTGTGTGTGTGTGTGCGACTGAGTGAGAGAGTGCTTGCTTGTGCGTGTGTCTTTGTGTTGTGTCAGTGTGAGTGTTTGAGGGGAATGGGGTGAAATATGATGCCTCCAATGTTGCGATGGTTTGTGACATTTTGTGTGAGTGGGAGTGTTGGAGTGCGAGAGAGTGCGTGATTGCGTGTGAGCCTGTGAGTGTGTGTATGTGTTTGTGAGTGTGTGTGATGGTGACATTGCGTGAGGGTGCATTTGTGTCTGCATACGTGTAAGTGTGCTTTGGACATGTGTGAATGTATGTAGGTCTATGTGTGAGTGTGTGTGTTTGTGGATATGTGATGGTGTGGGTCACTGTGAGTGTGCAGGGGAGCAAGGTGCTGTGCGAGCGTGTGTCAGAGTGTGAAGGGCGTTCGTGTGTGACTGTGTGAGATAGTATGAGCAGGTGTGTTTTAGTGTTATGTGTGTGTGTTTGTGAGAGATTAGCTGTGTGAGTGGGAGTGTTACTCTGAGTGTATGTGTGACTGTGTGTTTGGGTATGTAAGAATGCGTGTGAGTGTGTTTTAGTTTGTGAGTGTGCAGGTTTAGGAGCGTGTGTGCATGAGATGTGCGACTGTATGATTGTGCGTCATTCTGCATATGTATGTGCCTGGTTGTGAATGTGTGAGCATGTGTGAGTGAATGTGTGATTTTGGGTGTGTGTTCAAGGGCATGTTAGTGTCAGAGTTCAGGAGTGCTTATGTCTGTGTGTATATCAGTGTGTGTGAGTATATGTGGGAGATGTAGGTGCATGAGTGTGAGTGTTTCTATGTGTGTCTGTGTGCGTAATGGGGTGTGACTCTATGTGTTAAGGTCTCTGTGAGTGACTGTGTGTTTGAGTGTGTGTCAGTGTGTGTGAGTTTGTGTATGACTGTGTGAGTGTGAGTTTGCACATGTGTGAGGGACTTTATTTGAGTGTGTGTCAATGTGTTTGTGTGAGAGTGTATATGTGTATGGGCGTGAGTGTGTGTGAGAGGTTTTGTGAATTTGTGTGGGAGTGCAGATGTGTGAATGTGTGGGAGTGGGTGTTTGTGGGTGTGTATAAGAACTGTTGCGAGATTGTGTGATATTGAGTGTGTGTTTGGGTGTCTATGTGGTTTCATGCATGTGTGTGGGACTGAACGTGCGGGTCTGGGCGTGTGTCTGTGTGAGTGTGTGAGTGGAATGGGGTGAAATATGATGCAACAAAGGTTCCTGAGAGGTTTGAAAGCGATATTGGCCTTCTCTGATGGAACGGAAAGCCATAGAACGTGGTGGGAGGCTACAGATAGAAGAGCAATGTTGTGGAACGGACTGTAATGCAGTGTATTGTGATGCAATAGATGGTGCCTGTGTGTTATGGAAAAGAATGGATCCTTCTTTGATGGAATGAAACGCAGTAGAACGTGGTGGATTGTTGCGGAATGGAGTGGAATGCAGTGCATTGTGTCGCAAGGGAGGGAAACTGAGCGGTTTGGACACGAAGGGAGCCTTCTTTCCAGGAATGGAAGGCAGTAAAAGGTGAAAGATTGTCAGGTACTGGAGTAGAATATTGTGGAGTGGAGTCGAACGGGGTGCCATTTGATGCAATAGACGGTTTCTCATTGTGTTTTAAGCGAATGGATTTATGTGCACGTGATTGTGCAGCTGTGTGTGTTTGTGTGTCAATATTTGATAGGGATTGAGTGTGTGCATTTGTCACTGTGTGTACGGTTTTGAGAGAGGTTGCTGTGTCAGCGTGCAGGTGTGTGAGTGGCTGAGCAAGAGTGTCTGTATATGCGAGGGTGTGACCATGCTTATAAGAGGGTGATTATATAAGTGTTTAAGTGTGTGTGTGAGAGTTTGACAGCATTTGAATGTATGAGTGCGTGTGAGCATGTTACTGTGTGAGTGTCTCTGTGTAGTTTTGTAAGTGTATGTGACATTTTGTCTGAGTGCGTGAGTCTGTAAGTGTGTTGGTGTGAGTGATTGTGTGCGTGATATTGTGCGCACGTCTGTGTCTGTGCGTTTGTCAGCATTCGTGTGTGTGTCTGTGTGTGACAGTTTGTGTGTCTGTGTTTATGGAGGTGTGTGTCTGTGTGAGTGGGTGTGATACTGAATATGAGATAGTGTGAGTTTCTTCGAGTGTGAGTGTGTAAGTGTGCAAGGTGCAGTGTCTCCGTGTGTGAATGTGAAATAAGGTCTTATGTGATTGTGTTTTATTTATTGTGAGGAGAGTTTTACTCTTCAGGTGAGTGTGTAAATGTGAGAGACCATTTGTGTGAGTGGGAGTGTTACTCTGCATGTATGAGGGACAGTGTGTGTTTGTGTTTGAACGGGAGTCCATGTGAGTCTTAGATTTTATGTGTGCAGTTGTGGGAGTGTGTGCGAGAGGTGAGTGGGACTGAGTGGGTGCGACTGTGTATCTCTGGTAGAGTATGTGTATGTGTGACTGAATGTATCTGTTTGAGAGAGTGTGTGTGCACGTGTGTGTTAGTGTATAAGTGTTGATATGCCTGTGTGTTTCAGTGAGGGTGAGTGTAAGTGTGTGTTAGTGTGTGCGTGAGTGTGTGTGTGTATGTGTGATTGACTGAATGTTTTCGAGATTATTGGAGATACTTTGAGTGTGTGTGAGTGTGTGACTTTGTGTGTGAATGTGTGTGTGAGGGTGCACACGTGTGAGGGACTTGGTGTGAGTGTGAAACTGTGCATGTGTCAGCATGCATATGTGTGTGTGATGGTGGGTGTATGAGTGTGAATGACTGAGTGTGTAGGGCCATGAATGGGACTGAGTGTTTGTGAGTGTGTATACAAGTCTGTTGCGTGATTGTGTGTGATTGTGTTATTCTGTGTGTGTGTGGTTCGGTGGTTTTCTGTGTGTGTGGGCCTGTGCATGTGTGTGTGTGTGTGCGACTGAGTGAGAGAGTGCTTGCTTGTGCGTGTGTCTTTGTGTTGTGTCAGTGTGAGTGTTTGAGGGGAATGGGGTGAAATATGATGCCTCCAATGTTGCGATGGTTTGTGACATTTTGTGTGAGTGGGAGTGTTGGAGTGCGAGAGAGTGCGTGATTGCGTGTGAGCCTGTGAGTGTGTGTATGTGTTTGTGAGTGTGTGTGATGGTGACATTGCGTGAGGGTGCATTTGTGTCTGCATACGTGTAAGTGTGCTTTGGACATGTGTGAATGTATGTAGGTCTATGTGTGAGTGTGTGTGTTTGTGGATATGTGATGGTGTGGGTCACTGTGAGTGTGCAGGTGAGCAAGGTGCTGTGCGAGCGTGTGTCAGAGTGTGAAGGGCGTTCGTGTGTGACTGTGTGAGATAGTATGAGCAGGTGTGTTTTAGTGTTATGTGTGTGTGTTTGTGAGAGATTAGCTGTGTGAGTGGGAGTGTTACTCTGAGTGTATGTGTGACTGTGTGTTTGGGTATGTAAGAATGCGTGTGAGTGTGTTTTAGTTTGTGAGTGTGCAGGTTTAGGAGCGTGTGTGCATGAGATGTGCGACTGTATGATTGTGCGTCATTCTGCATATGTATGTGCCTGGTTGTGAATGTGTGAGCATGTGTGAGTGAATGTGTGATTTTGGGTGTGTGTTCAAGGGCATGTTAGTGTCAGAGTTCAGGAGTGCTTATGTCTGTGTGTATATCAGTGTGTGTGAGTATATGTGGGAGATGTAGGTGCATGAGTGTGAGTGTTTCTATGTGTGTCTGTGTGCGTAATGGGGTGTGACTCTATGTGTTAAGGTCTCTGTGAGTGACTGTGTGTTTGAGTGTGTGTCAGTGTGTGTGAGTTTGTGTATGACTGTGTGAGTGTGAGTTTGCACATGTGTGAGGGACTTTATTTGAGTGTGTGTCAATGTGTTTGTGTGAGAGTGTATATGTGTATGGGCGTGAGTGTGTGTGAGAGGTTTTGTGAATTTGTGTGGGAGTGCAGATGTGTGAATGTGTGGGAGTGGGTGTTTGTGGGTGTGTATAAGAACTGTTGCGAGATTGTGTGATATTGAGTGTGTGTTTGGGTGTCTATGTGGTTTCATGCATGTGTGTGGGACTGAACGTGCGGGTCTGGGCGTGTGTCTGTGTGAGTGTGTGAGTGGAATGGGGTGAAATATGATGCAACAAAGGTTCCTGAGAGGTTTGAAAGCGATATTGGCCTTCTCTGATGGAACGGAAAGCCATAGAACGTGGTGGGAGGCTACAGATAGAAGAGCAATGTTGTGGAACGGACTGTAATGCAGTGTATTGTGATGCAATAGATGGTGCCTGTGTGTTATGGAAAAGAATGGATCCTTCTTTGATGGAATGAAACGCAGTAGAACGTGGTGGATTGTTGCGGAATGGAGTGGAATGCAGTGCATTGTGACGCAAGGGAGGGAAACTGAGCGCTTTGGACACGAAGGGAGCCTTCTTTCCAGGAATGGAAGGCAGTAAAAGGTGAAAGATTGTCAGGTACTGGAGTAGAATATTGTGGAGTGGAGTCGAACGGGGTGCCATTTGATGCAATAGACGGTTTCTCATTGTGTTTTAAGCGAATGGATTTATGTGCACGTGATTGTGCAGCTGTGTGTGTTTGTGTGTCTATTTTTGATAGGGATTGAGTGTGTGCATTTGTCACTGTGTGTACGGTTTTGAGAGAGGTTGCTGTGTCAGCGTGCAGGTGTGTGAGTGGCTGAGCAAGAGTGTCTGTATATGCGAGGGTGTGACCATGTTTATAAGAGGGTGATTATATAAGTGTTTAAGTGTGTGTGTGAGAGTTTGACAGCATTTGAATGTATGAGTGCGTGTGAGCATGTTACTGTGTGTGTCTCTGTGTAGTTTTGTAAGTGTATGTGACATTTTGTCTGAGTGCGTGAGTCTGTAAGTGTGTTGGTGTGAGTGATTGTGTGCGTGATATTGTGCGCACGTCTGTGTCTGTGCGTTTGTCAGCATTCGTGTGTGTGTCTGTGTGTGACAGTTTGTGTGTCTGTGTTTATGGAGGTGTGTGTCTGTGTGAGTGGGTGTGATACTGAATATGAGATAGTGTGAGTTTCTTTGAGTGTGAGTGTGTAAGTGTGCAAGGTGCAGTGTCTCCGTGTGTGAATGTGAAATAAGGTCTTATGTGATTGTGTTTTATTTATTGTGAGGAGAATTTTACTCTTCAGGTGAGTGTGTAAATGTGAGAGACCATTTGTGTGAGTGGGAGTGTTACTCTGCATGTATGAGGGACAGTGTGTGTTTGTGTTTGAACGGGAGTCCATGTGAGTCTTAGATTTTATGTGTGCAGTTGTGGGAGTGTGTGCGAGAGGTGAGTGGGACTGAGTGGGTGCGACTGTGTATCTCTGGTAGAGTATGTGTATGTGTGACTGAATGTATCTGTTTGAGAGAGTGTGTGTGCACGTGTGTGTTAGTGTATAAGTGTTGATATGCCTGTGTGTTTCAGTGAGGGTGAGTGTAAGTGTGTGTTATTGTGTGCGTGAGTGTGTGTGTGTATGTGTGATTGACTGAATGTTTTCGAGATTATTGGAGATACTTTGAGTGTGTGTGAGTGTGTGACTTTGTGTGTGAATGTGTGTGTGAGGGTGCACACGTGTGAGGGACTTGGTGTGAGTGTGAAACTGTGCATGTGTCAGCATGCATATGTGTGTGTGATGGTGGGTGTATGAGTGTGAATGACTGAGTGTGTAGGGCCATGAATGGGACTGAGTGTTTGTGAGTGTGTATACAAGTCTGTTGCGTGATTGTGTGTGATTGTGTTATTCTGTGTGTGTGTGGTTCGGTGGTTTTCTGTGTGTGTGGGCCTGTGCATGTGTGTGTGTGTGTGCGACTGAGTGAGAGAGTGCTTGCTTGTGCGTGTGTCTTTGTGTTGTGTCAGTGTGAGTGTTTGAGGGGAATGGGGTGAAATATGATGCCTCCAATGTTGCGATGGTTTGTGACATTTTGTGTGAGTGGGAGTGTTGGAGTGCGAGAGAGTGCGTGATTGCGTGTGAGCCTGTGAGTGTGTGTATGTGTTTGTGAGTGTGTGTGATGGTGACATTGCGTGAGGGTGCATTTGTGTCTGCATACGTGTAAGTGTGCTTTGGACATGTGTGAATGTATGTAGGTCTATGTGTGAGTGTGTGTGTTTGTGGATATGTGATGGTGTGGGTCACTGTGAGTGTGCAGGTGAGCAAGGTGCTGTGCGAGCGTGTGTCAGAGTGTGAAGGGCGTTCGTGTGTGACTGTGTGAGATAGTATGAGCAGGTGTGTTTTAGTGTTATGTGTGTGTGTTTGTGAGAGATTAGCTGTGTGAGTGGGAGTGTTACTCTGAGTGTATGTGTGACTGTGTGTTTGGGTATGTAAGAATGCGTGTGAGTGTGTTTTAGTTTGTGAGTGTGCAGGTTTAGGAGCGTGTGTGCATGAGATGTGCGACTGTATGATTGTGCGTCATTCTGCATATGTATGTGCCTGGTTGTGAATGTGTGAGCATGTGTGAGTGAATGTGTGATTTTGGGTGTGTGTTCAAGGGCATGTTAGTGTCAGAGTTCAGGAGTGCTTATGTCTGTGTGTATATCAGTGTGTGTGAGTATATGTGGGAGATGTAGGTGCATGAGTGTGAGTGTTTCTATGTGTGTCTGTGTGCGTAATGGGGTGTGACTCTATGTGTTAAGGTCTCTGTGAGTGACTGTGTGTTTGAGTGTGTGTCAGTGTGTGTGAGTTTGTGTATGACTGTGTGAGTGTGAGTTTGCACATGTGTGAGGGACTTTATTTGAGTGTGTGTCAATGTGTTTGTGTGAGAGTGTATATGTGTATGGGCGTGAGTGTGTGTGAGAGGTTTTGTGAATTTGTGTGGGAGTGCAGATGTGTGAATGTGTGGGAGTGGGTGTTTGTGGGTGTGTATAAGAACTGTTGCGAGATTGTGTGATATTGAGTGTGTGTTTGGGTGTCTATGTGGTTTCATGCATGTGTGTGGGACTGAACGTGCGGGTCTGGGCGTGTGTCTGTGTGAGTGTGTGAGTGGAATGGGGTGAAATATGATGCAACAAAGGTTCCTGAGAGGTTTGAAAGCGATATTGGCCTTCTCTGATGGAACGGAAAGCCATAGAACGTGGTGGGAGGCTACAGATAGAAGAGCAATGTTGTGGAACGGACTGTAATGCAGTGTATTGTGATGCAATAGATGGTGCCTGTGTGTTATGGAAAAGAATGGATCCTTCTTTGATGGAATGAAACGCAGTAGAACGTGGTGGATTGTTGCGGAATGGAGTGGAATGCAGTGCATTGTGACGCAAGGGAGGGAAACTGAGCGGTTTGGACACGAAGGGAGCCTTCTTTCCAGGAATGGAAGGCAGTAAAAGGTGAAAGATTGTCAGGTACTGGAGTAGAATATTGTGGAGTGGAGTCGAACGGGGTGCCATTTGATGCAATAGACGGTTTCTCATTGTGTTTTAAGCGAATGGATTTATGTGCACGTGATTGTGCAGCTGTGTGTGTTTGTGTGTCAATATTTGATAGGGATTGAGTGTGTGCATTTGTCACTGTGTGTACGGTTTTGAGAGAGGTTGCTGTGTCAGCGTGCAGGTGTGTGCATGGCTGAGCAAGAGTGTCTGTATATGCGAGGGTGTGACCATGCTTATAAGAGGGTGATTATATAAGTGTTTAAGTGTGTGTGTGAGAGTTTGACAGCATTTGAATGTATGAGTGCGTGTGAGCATGTTACTGTGTGAGTGTCTCTGTGTAGTTTTGTAAGTGTATGTGACATTTTGTCTGAGTGCGTGAGTCTGTAAGTGTGTTGGTGTGAGTGATTGTGTGCGTGATATTGTGCGCACGTCTGTGTCTGTGCGTTTGTCAGCATTCGTGTGTGTGTCTGTGTGTGACAGTTTGTGTGTCTGTGTTTATGGAGGTGTGTGTCTGTGTGAGTGGGTGTGATACTGAATATGAGATAGTGTGAGTTTCTTCGAGTGTGAGTGTGTAAGTGTGCAAGGTGCAGTGTCTCCGTGTGTGAATGTGAAATAAGGTCTTATGTGATTGTGTTTTATTTATTGTGAGGAGAGTTTTACTCTTCAGGTGAGTGTGTAAATGTGAGAGACAATTTGTGTGAGTGGGAGTGTTACTCTGCATGTATGAGGGACAGTGTGTGTTTGTGTTTGAACGGGAGTCCATGTGAGTCTTAGATTTTATGTGTGCAGTTGTGGGAGTGTGTGCGAGAGGTGAGTGGGACTGAGTGGGTGCGACTGTGTATCTCTGGTAGAGTATGTGTATGTGTGACTGAATGTATCTGTTTGAGAGAGTGTGTGTGCACGTGTGTGTTAGTGTATAAGTGTTGATATGCCTGTGTGTTTCAGTGAGGGTGAGTGTAAGTGTGTGTTAGTGTGTGCGTGAGTGTGTGTGTATGTGTGATTGACTGAATGATTTCGAGATTATTGGAGATACTTTGAGTGTGTGTGAGTGTGTGACTTTGTGTGTGAATGTGTGTGTGAGGGTGCACACGTGTGAGGTCTTGGTGTGAGTGTGAAACTGTGCATGTGTCAGCATGCATATGTGTGTGTGATGGTGGGTGTATGAGTGTGAATGACTGAGTGTGTAGGGCCATGAATGGGACTGAGTGTTTGTGAGTGTGTATACAAGTCTGTTGCGTGATTGTGTGTGATTGTGTTATTCTGTGTGTGTGTGGTTCGGTGGTTTTCTGTGTGTGTGGGCCTGTGCATGTGTGTGTGTGTGTGCGACTGAGTGAGAGAGTGCTTGCTTGTGCGTGTGTCTTTGTGTTGTGTCAGTGTGAGTGTTTGAGGGGAATGGGGTGAAATATGATGCCTCCAATGTTGCGATGGTTTCTGACATTTTGTGTGAGTGGGAGTGTTGGAGTGCGAGAGAGTGCGTGATTGCGTGTGAGCCTGTGAGTGTGTGTATGTGTTTGTGAGTGTGTGTGATGGTGACATTGCGTGAGGGTGCATTTGTGTCTGCATACGTGTAAGTGTGCTTTGGACATGTGTGAATGTATGTAGGTCTATGTGTGAGTGTGTGTGTTTGTGGATATGTGGTGGTGTGGGTCACTGTGAGTGTGCAGGGGAGCAAGGTGCTGTGCGAGCGTGTGTCAGAGTGTGAAGGGCGTTCGTGTGTGACTGTGTGAGATAGTATGAGCAGGTGTGTTTTAGTGTTATGTGTGTGTGTTTGTGAGAGATTAGCTGTGTGAGTGGGAGTGTTACTCTGAGTGTATGTGTGACTGTGTGTTTGGGTATGTAAGAATGCGTGTGAGTGTGTTTTAGTTTGTGAGTGTGCAGGTTTAGGAGCGTGTGTGCATGAGATGTGCGACTGTATGATTGTGCGTCATTCTGCATATGTATGTGCCTGGTTGTGAATGTGTGAGCATGTGTGAGTGAATGTGTGATTTTGGGTGTGTGTTCAAGGGCATGTTAGTGTCAGAGTTCAGGAGTGCTTATGTCTGTGTGTATATCAGTGTGTGTGAGTATATGTGGGAGATGTAGGTGCATGAGTGTGAGTGTTTCTATGTGTGTCTGTGTGCGTAATGGGGTGTGACTCTATGTGTTAAGGTCTCTGTGAGTGACTGTGTGTTTGAGTGTGTGTCAGTGTGTGTGAGTTTGTGTATGACTGTGTGAGTGTGAGTTTGCACATGTGTGAGGGACTTTATTTGAGTGTGTGTCAATGTGTTTGTGTGAGAGTGTATATGTGTATGGGCGTGAGTGTGTGTGAGAGGTTTTGTGAATTTGTGTGGGAGTGCAGATGTGTGAATGTGTGGGAGTGGGTGTTTGTGGGTGTGTATAAGAACTGTTGCGAGATTGTGTGATATTGAGTGTGTGTTTGGGTGTCTATGTGGTTTCATGCATGTGTGTGGGACTGAACGTGCGGGTCTGGGCGTGTGTCTGTGTGAGTGTGTGAGTGGAATGGGGTGAAATATGATGCAACAAAGGTTCCTGAGAGGTTTGAAAGCGATATTGGCCTTCTCTGATGGAACGGAAAGCCATAGAACGTGGTGGGAGGCTACAGATAGAAGAGCAATGTTGTGGAACGGACTGTAATGCAGTGTATTGTGATGCAATAGATGGTGCCTGTGTGTTATGGAAAAGAATGGATCCTTCTTTGATGGAATGAAACGCAGTAGAACGTGGTGGATTGTTGCGGAATGGAGTGGAATGCAGTGCATTGTGTCGCAAGGGAGGGAAACTGAGCGGTTTGGACACGAAGGGAGCCTTCTTTCCAGGAATGGAAGGCAGTAAAAGGTGAAAGATTGTCAGGTACTGGAGTAGAATATTGTGGAGTGGAGTCGAACGGGGTGCCATTTGATGCAATAGACGGTTTCTCATTGTGTTTTAAGCGAATGGATTTATGTGCACGTGATTGTGCAGCTGTGTGTGTTTGTGTGTCAATATTTGATAGGGATTGAGTGTGTGCATTTGTCACTGTGTGTACGGTTTTGAGAGAGGTTGCTGTGTCAGCGTGCAGGTGTGTGAGTGGCTGAGCAAGAGTGTCTGTATATGCGAGGGTGTGACCATGCTTATAAGAGGGTGATTATATAAGTGTTTAAGTGTGTGTGTGAGAGTTTGACAGCATTTGAATGTATGAGTGCGTGTGAGCATGTTACTGTGTGAGTGTCTCTGTGTAGTTTTGTAAGTGTATGTGACATTTTGTCTGAGTGCGTGAGTCTGTAAGTGTGTTGGTGTGAGTGATTGTGTGCGTGATATTGTGCGCACGTCTGTGTCTGTGCGTTTGTCAGCATTCGTGTGTGTGTCTGTGTGTGACAGTTTGTGTGTCTGTGTTTATGGAGGTGTGTGTCTGTGTGAGTGGGTGTGATACTGAATATGAGATAGTGTGAGTTTCTTCGAGTGTGAGTGTGTAAGTGTGCAAGGTGCAGTGTCTCCGTGTGTGAATGTGAAATAAGGTCTTATGTGATTGTGTTTTATTTATTGTGAGGAGAGTTTTACTCTTCAGGTGAGTGTGTAAATGTGAGAGACAATTTGTGTGAGTGGGAGTGTTACTCTGCATGTATGAGGGACAGTGTGTGTTTGTGTTTGAACGGGAGTCCATGTGAGTCTTAGATTTTATGTGTGCAGTTGTGGGAGTGTGTGCGAGAGGTGAGTGGGACTGAGTGGGTGCGACTGTGTATCTCTGGTAGAGTATGTGTATGTGTGACTGAATGTATCTGTTTGAGAGAGTGTGTGTGCACGTGTGTGTTAGTGTATAAGTGTTGATATGCCTGTGTGTTTCAGTGAGGGTGAGTGTAAGTGTGTGTTAGTGTGTGCGTGAGTGTGTGTGTATGTGTGATTGACTGAATGATTTCGAGATTATTGGAGATACTTTGAGTGTGTGTGAGTGTGTGACTTTGTGTGAATGTGTGTGTGAGGGTGCACACGTGTGAGGGACTTGGTGTGAGTGTGAAACTGTGCATGTGTCAGCATGCATATGTGTGTGTGATGGTGGGTGTATGAGTGTGAATGACTGAGTGTGTAGGGCCATGAATGGGACTGAGTGTTTGTGAGTGTGTATACAAGTCTGTTGCGTGATTGTGTGTGATTGTGTTATTCTGTGTGTGTGTGGTTCGGTGGTTTTCTGTGTGTGTGGGCCTGTGCATGTGTGTGTGTGCGACTGAGTGAGAGAGTGCTTGCTTGTGCGTGTGTCTTTGTGTTGTGTCAGTGTGAGTGTTTGAGGGGAATGGGGTGAAATATGATGCCTCCAATGTTGCGATGGTTTGTGACATTTTGTGTGAGTGGGAGTGTTGGAGTGCGAGAGAGTGCGTGATTGCGTGTGAGCCTGTGAGTGTGTGTATGTGTTTGTGAGTGTGTGTGATGGTGACATTGCGTGAGGGTGCATTTGTGTCTGCATACGTGTAAGTGTGCTTTGGACATGTGTGAATGTATGTAGGTCTATGTGTGAGTGTGTGTGTTTGTGGATATGTGGTGGTGTGGGTCACTGTGAGTGTGCAGGGGAGCAAGGTGCTGTGCGAGCGTGTGTCAGAGTGTGAAGGGCGTTCGTGTGTGACTGTGTGAGATAGTATGAGCAGGTGTGTTTTAGTGTTATGTGTGTGTGTTTGTGAGAGATTAGCTGTGTGAGTGGGAGTGTTACTCTGAGTGTATGTGTGACTGTGTGTTTGGGTATGTAAGAATGCGTGTGAGTGTGTTTTAGTTTGTGAGTGTGCAGGTTTAGGAGCGTGTGTGCATGAGATGTGCGACTGTATGATTGTGCGTCATTCTGCATATGTATGTGCCTGGTTGTGAATGTGTGAGCATGTGTGAGTGAATGTGTGATTTTGGGTGTGTGTTCAAGGGCATGTTAGTGTCAGAGTTCAGGAGTGCTTATGTCTGTGTGTATATCAGTGTGTGTGAGTATATGTGGGAGATGTAGGTGCATGAGTGTGAGTGTTTCTATGTGTGTCTGTGTGCGTAATGGGGTGTGACTCTATGTGTTAAGGTCTCTGTGAGTGACTGTGTGTTTGAGTGTGTGTCAGTGTGTGTGAGTTTGTGTATGACTGTGTGAGTGTGAGTTTGCACATGTGTGAGGGACTTTATTTGAGTGTGTGTCAATGTGTTTGTGTGAGAGTGTATATGTGTATGGGCGTGAGTGTGTGTGAGAGGTTTTGTGAATTTGTGTGGGAGTGCAGATGTGTGAATGTGTGGGAGTGGGTGTTTGTGGGTGTGTATAAGAACTGTTGCGAGATTGTGTGATATTGAGTGTGTGTTTGGGTGTCTATGTGGTTTCATGCATGTGTGTGGGACTGAACGTGCGGGTCTGGGCGTGTGTCTGTGTGAGTGTGTGAGTGGAATGGGGTGAAATATGATGCAACAAAGGTTCCTGAGAGGTTTGAAAGCGATATTGGCCTTCTCTGATGGAACGGAAAGCCATAGAACGTGGTGGGAGGCTACAGATAGAAGAGCAATGTTGTGGAACGGACTGTAATGCAGTGTATTGTGATGCAATAGATGGTGCCTGTGTGTTATGGAAAAGAATGGATCCTTCTTTGATGGAATGAAACGCAGTAGAACGTGGTGGATTGTTGCGGAATGGAGTGGAATGCAGTGCATTGTGACGCAAGGGAGGGAAACTGGGCGGTTTGGACACGAAGGGAGCCTTCTTTCCAGGAATGGAAGGCAGTAAAAGGTGAAAGATTGTCAGGTACTGGAGTAGAATATTGTGGAGTGGAGTCGAACGGGGTGCCATTTGATGCAATAGACGGTTTCTCATTGTGTTTTAAGCGAATGGATTTATGTGCACGTGATTGTGCAGCTGTGTGTGTTTGTGTGTCTATTTTTGATAGGGATTGAGTGTGTGCATTTGTCACTGTGTGTACGGTTTTGAGAGAGGTTGCTGTGTCAGTGTGCAGGTGTGTGCGTGGCTGAGCAAGAGTGTCTGTATATGCGAGGGTGTGACCATGTTTATAAGAGGGTGATTATATAAGTGTTTAAGTGTGTGTGTGAGAGTTTGACAGCATTTGAATGTATGAGTGCGTGTGAGCATGTTACTGTGTGAGTGTCTCTGTGTAGTTTTGTAAGTGTATGTGACATTTTGTCTGAGTGCGTGAGTCTGTAAGTGTGTTGGTGTGAGTGATTGTGTGCGTGATATTGTGCGCACGTCTGTGTCTGTGCGTTTGTCAGCATTCGTGTGTGTGTCTGTGTGTGACAGTTTGTGTGTCTGTGTTTATGGAGGTGTGTGTCTGTGTGAGTGGGTGTGATACTGAATATGAGATAGTGTGAGTTTCTTCGAGTGTGAGTGTGTAAGTGTGCAAGGTGCAGTGTCTCAGTGTGTGAATGTGAAATAAGGTCTTATGTGATTGTGTTTTATTTATTGTGAGGAGAGTTTTACTCTTCAGGTGAGTGTGTAAATGTGAGAGACCATTTGTGTGAGTGGGAGTGTTACTCTGCATGTATGAGGGACAGTGTGTGTTTGTGTTTGAACGGGAGTCCATGTGAGTCTTAGATTTTATGTGTGCAGTTGTGGGAGTGTGTGCGAGAGGTGAGTGGGACTGAGTGGGTGCGACTGTGTATCTCTGGTAGAGTATGTGTATGTGTGACTGTATGTATCTGTTTGAGAGAGTGTGTGTGCACGTGTGTGTTAGTGTATAAGTGTTGATATGCCTGTGTGTTTCAGTGAGGGTGAGTGTAAGTGTGTGTTAGTGTGTGCGTGAGTGTGTGTGTATATGTGTGATTGACTGAATGTTTTCGAGATTATTGGAGATACTTTGAGTGTGTGTGAGTGTGTGACTTTGTGCGTGAATGTGTGTGTGAGGGTGCACACGTGTGAGGTCTTGGTGTGAGTGTGAAACTGTGCATGTGTCAGCATGCATATGTGTGTGTGATGGTGGGTGTATGAGTGTGAATGACTGAGTGTGTAGGGCCATGAATGGGACTGAGTGTTTGTGTGTGTGTATACAAGTCTGTTGCGTGATTGTGTGTGATTGTGTTATTCTGTGTGTGTGTGGTTCGGTGGTTTTCTGTGTGTGTGTGCCTGTGCATGTGTGTGTGTGTGTGCGACTGAGTGAGAGAGTGCTTGCTTGTGCGTGTGTCTTTGTGTTGTGTCAGTGTGAGTGTTTGAGGGGAATGGGGTGAAATATGATGCCTCCAATGTTGCGATGGTTTGTGACATTTTGTGTGAGTGGGAGTGTTGGAGTGCGAGAGAGTGCGTGATTGCGTGTGAGCCTGTGAGTGTGTGTATGTGTTTGTGAGTGTGTGTGATGGTGACATTGCGTGAGGGTGCATTTGTGTCTGCATACGTGTAAGTGTGCTTTGGACATGTGTGAATGTATGTAGGTCTATGTGTGAGTGTGTGTGTTTGTGGATATGTGATGGTGTGGGTCACTGTGAGTGTGCAGGTGAGCAAGGTGCTGTGCGAGCGTGTGTCAGAGTGTGAAGGGCGTTCGTGTGTGACTGTGTGAGATAGTATGAGCAGGTGTGTTTTAGTGTTATGTGTGTGTGTTTGTGAGAGATTAGCTGTGTGAGTGGGAGTGTTACTCTGAGTGTATGTGTGACTGTGTGTTTGGGTATGTAAGAATGCGTGTGAGTGTGTTTTAGTTTGTGAGTGTGCAGGTTTAGGAGCGTGTGTGCATGAGATGTGCGACTGTATGATTGTGCGTCATTCTGCATATGTATGTGCCTGGTTGTGAATGTGTGAGCATGTGTGAGTGAATGTGTGATTTTGGGTGTGTGTTCAAGGGCATGTTAGTGTCAGAGTTCAGGAGTGCTTATGTCTGTGTGTATATCAGTGTGTGTGAGTATATGTGGGAGATGTAGGTGCATGAGTGTGAGTGTTTCTATGTGTGTCTGTGTGCGTAATGGGGTGTGACTCTATGTGTTAAGGTCTCTGTGAGTGACTGTGTGTTTGAGTGTGTGTCAGTGTGTGTGAGTTTGTGTATGACTGTGTGAGTGTGAGTTTGCACATGTGTGAGGGACTTTATTTGAGTGTGTGTCAATGTGTTTGTGTGAGAGTGTATATGTGTATGGGCGTGAGTGTGTGTGAGAGGTTTTGTGAATTTGTGTGGGAGTGCAGATGTGTGAATGTGTGGGAGTGGGTGTTTGTGGGTGTGTATAAGAACTGTTGCGAGATTGTGTGATATTGAGTGTGTGTTTGGGTGTCTATGTGGTTTCATGCATGTGTGTGGGACTGAACGTGCGGGTCTGGGCGTGTGTCTGTGTGAGTGTGTGAGTGGAATGGGGTGAAATATGATGCAACAAAGGTTCCTGAGAGGTTTGAAAGCGATATTGGCCTTCTCTGATGGAACGGAAAGCCATAGAACGTGGTGGGAGGCTACAGATAGAAGAGCAATGTTGTGGAACGGACTGTAATGCAGTGTATTGTGATGCAATAGATGGTGCCTGTGTGTTATGGAAAAGAATGGATCCTTCTTTGATGGAATGAAACGCAGTAGAACGTGGTGGATTGTTGCGGAATGGAGTGGAATGCAGTGCATTGTGTCGCAAGGGAGGGAAACTGAGCGGTTTGGACACGAAGGGAGCCTTCTTTCCAGGAATGGAAGGCAGTAAAAGGTGAAAGATTGTCAGGTACTGGAGTAGAATATTGTGGAGTGGAGTCGAACGGGGTGCCATTTGATGCAATAGACGGTTTCTCATTGTGTTTTAAGCGAATGGATTTATGTGCACGTGATTGTGCAGCTGTGTGTGTTTGTGTGTCTATTTTTGATAGGGATTGAGTGTGTGCATTTGTCACTGTGTGTACGGTTTTGAGAGAGGTTGCTGTGTCAGCGTGCAGGTGTGTGCGTGGCTGAGCAAGAGTGTCTGTATATGCGAGGGTGTGACCATGTTTATAAGAGGGTGATTATATAAGTGTTTAAGTGTGTGTGTGAGAGTTTGACAGCATTTGAATGTATGAGTGCGTGTGAGCATGTTACTGTGTGAGTGTCTCTGTGTAGTTTTGTAAGTGTATGTGACATTTTGTCTGAGTGCGTGAGTCTGTAAGTGTGTTGGTGTGAGTGATTGTGTGCGTGATATTGTGCGCACGTCTGTGTCTGTGCGTTTGTCAGCATTCGTGTGTGTGTCTGTGTGTGACAGTTTGTGTGTCTGTGTTTATGGAGGTGTGTGTCTGTGTGAGTGGGTGTGATACTGAATATGAGATAGTGTGAGTTTCTTTGAGTGTGAGTGTGTAAGTGTGCAAGGTGCAGTGTCTCAGTGTGTGAATGTGAAATAAGGTCTTATGTGATTGTGTTTTATTTATTGTGAGGAGAGTTTTACTCTACAGGTGAGTGTGTAAATGTGAGAGACCATTTGTGTGAGTGGGAGTGTTACTCTGCATGTATGAGGGACAGTGTGTGTTTGTGTTTGAACGGGAGTCCATGTGAGTCTTAGATTTTATGTGTGCAGTTGTGGGAGGGTGTGCTAGTGGTGAGTGGGACTGAGTGGGTGCGACTGTGTATCTCTGGTAGAGTATGTGTATGTGTGACTGAATGTATCTGTTTGAGAGAGTGTGTGTGCACGTGTGTGTTAGTGTATAAGTGTTGATATGCCTGTGTGTTTCAGTGAGGGTGAGTGTAAGTGTGTGTTAGTGTGTGCGTGAGTGTGAGTGTGTATGTGTGATTGACTGAATGTTTTCGAGATTATTGGAGATACTTTGAGTGTGTGTGAGTGTGTGACTTTGTGTGTGAATGTGTGTGTGAGGGTGCACACGTGTGAGGGACTTGGTGTGAGTGTGAAACTGTGCATGTGTCAGCATGCATATGTGTGTGTGATGGTGGGTGTATGAGTGTGAATGACTGAGTGTGTAGGGCCATGAATGGGACTGAGTGTTTGTGAGTGTGTATACAAGTCTGTTGCGTGATTGTGTGTGATTGTGTTATTCTGTGTGTGTGTGGTTCGGTGGTTTTCTGTGTGTGTGGGCCTGTGCATGTGTGTGTGTGTGTGCGACTGAGTGAGAGAGTGCTTGCTTGTGCGTGTGTCTTTGTGTTGTGTCAGTGTGAGTGTTTGAGGGGAATGGGGTGAAATATGATGCCTCCAATGTTGCGATGGTTTGTGACATTTTGTGTGAGTGGGAGTGTTGGAGTGCGAGAGAGTGCGTGATTGCGTGTGAGCCTGTGAGTGTGTGTATGTGTTTGTGAGTGTGTGTGATGGTGACATTGCGTGAGGGTGCATTTGTGTCTGCATACGTGTAAGTGTGCTTTGGACATGTGTGAATGTATGTAGGTCTATGTGTGAGTGTGTGTGTTTGTGGATATGTGATGGTGTGGGTCACTGTGAGTGTGCAGGTGAGCAAGGTGCTGTGCGAGCGTGTGTCAGAGTGTGAAGGGCGTTCGTGTGTGACTGTGTGAGATAGTATGAGCAGGTGTGTTTTAGTGTTATGTGTGTGTGTTTGTGAGAGATTAGCTGTGTGAGTGGGAGTGTTACTCTGAGTGTATGTGTGACTGTGTGTTTGGGTATGTAAGAATGCGTGTGAGTGTGTTTTAGTTTGTGAGTGTGCAGGTTTAGGAGCGTGTGTGCATGAGATGTGCGACTGTATGATTGTGCGTCATTCTGCATATGTATGTGCCTGGTTGTGAATGTGTGAGCATGTGTGAGTGAATGTGTGATTTTGGGTGTGTGTTCAAGGGCATGTTAGTGTCAGAGTTCAGGAGTGCTTATGTCTGTGTGTATATCAGTGTGTGTGAGTATATGTGGGAGATGTAGGTGCATGAGTGTGAGTGTTTCTATGTGTGTCTGTGTGCGTAATGGGGTGTGACTCTATGTGTTAAGGTCTCTGTGAGTGACTGTGTGTTTGAGTGTGTGTCAGTGTGTGTGAGTTTGTGTATGACTGTGTGAGTGTGAGTTTGCACATGTGTGAGGGACTTTATTTGAGTGTGTGTCAATGTGTTTGTGTGAGAGTGTATATGTGTATGGGCGTGAGTGTGTGTGAGAGGTTTTGTGAATTTGTGTGGGAGTGCAGATGTGTGAATGTGTGGGAGTGGGTGTTTGTGGGTGTGTATAAGAACTGTTGCGAGATTGTGTGATATTGAGTGTGTGTTTGGGTGTCTATGTGGTTTCATGCATGTGTGTGGGACTGAACGTGCGGGTCTGGGCGTGTGTCTGTGTGAGTGTGTGAGTGGAATGGGGTGAAATATGATGCAACAAAGGTTCCTGAGAGGTTTGAAAGCGATATTGGCCTTCTCTGATGGAACGGAAAGCCATAGAACGTGGTGGGAGGCTACAGATAGAAGAGCAATGTTGTGGAACGGACTGTAATGCAGTGTATTGTGATGCAATAGATGGTGCCTGTGTGTTATGGAAAAGAATGGATCCTTCTTTGATGGAATGAAACGCAGTAGAACGTGGTGGATTGTTGCGGAATGGAGTGGAATGCAGTGCATTGTGTCGCAAGGGAGGGAAACTGAGCGGTTTGGACACGAAGGGAGCCTTCTTTCCAGGAATGGAAGGCAGTAAAAGGTGAAAGATTGTCAGGTACTGGAGTAGAATATTGTGGAGTGGAGTCGAACGGGGTGCCATTTGATGCAATAGACGGTTTCTCATTGTGTTTTAAGCGAATGGATTTATGTGCACGTGATTGTGCAGCTGTGTGTGTTTGTGTGTCTATTTTTGATAGGGATTGAGTGTGTGCATTTGTCACTGTGTGTACGGTTTTGAGAGAGGTTGCTGTGTCAGCGTGCAGGTGTGTGCGTGGCTGAGCAAGAGTGTCTGTATATGCGAGGGTGTGACCATGTTTATAAGAGGGTGATTATATAAGTGTTTAAGTGTGTGTGTGAGAGTTAGACAGCATTTGAATGTATGAGTGCGTGTGAGCATGTTACTGTGTGAGTGTCTCTGTGTAGTTTTGTAAGTGTATGTGACATTTTGTCTGAGTGCGTGAGTCTGTAAGTGTGTTGGTGTGAGTGATTGTGTGCGTGATATTGTGCGCACGTCTGTGTCTGTGCGTTTGTCAGCATTCGTGTGTGTGTCTGTGTGTGACAGTTTGTGTGTCTGTGTTTATGGAGGTGTGTGTCTGTGTGAGTGGGTGTGATACTGAATATGAGATAGTGTGTGTTTCTTTGAGTGTGAGTGTGTAAGTGTGCAAGGCGCAGTGTCTCAGTGTGTGAATGTGAAATAAGGTCTTATGTGATTGTGTTTTATTTATTGTGAGGAGAGTTTTACTCTACAGGTGAGTGTGTAAATGTGAGAGACCATTTGTGTGAGTGGGAGTGTTACTCTGCATGTATGAGGGACAGTGTGTGTTTGTGTTTGAACGGGAGTCCATGTGAGTCTTAGATTTTATGTGTGCAGTTGTGGGAGGGTGTGCTAGTGGTGAGTGGGACTGAGTGGGTGCGACTGTGTATCTCTGGTAGAGTATGTGTATGTGTGACTGAATGTATCTGTTTGAGAGAGTGTGTGTGCACGTGTGTGTTAGTGTATAAGTGTTGATATGCCTGTGTGTTTCAGTGAGGGTGAGTGTAAGTGTGTGTTAGTGTGTGCGTGAGTGTGAGTGTGTATGTGTGATTGACTGAATGTTTTCGAGATTATTGGAGATACTTTGAGTGTGTGTGAGTGTGTGACTTTGTGTGTGAATGTGTGTGTGAGGGTGCACACGTGTGAGGGACTTGGTGTGAGTGTGAAACTGTGCATGTGTCAGCATGCATATGTGTGTGTGATGGTGGGTGTATGAGTGTGAATGACTGAGTGTGTAGGGCCATGAATGGGACTGAGTGTTTGTGAGTGTGTATACAAGTCTGTTGCGTGATTGTGTGTGATTGTGTTATTCTGTGTGTGTGTGGTTCGGTGGTTTTCTGTGTGTGTGGGCCTGTGCATGTGTGTGTGTGTGTGCGACTGAGTGAGAGAGTGCTTGCTTGTGCGTGTGTCTTTGTGTTGTGTCAGTGTGAGTGTTTGAGGGGAATGGGGTGAAATATGATGCCTCCAATGTTGCGATGGTTTGTGACATTTTGTGTGAGTGGGAGTGTTGGAGTGCGAGAGAGTGCGTGATTGCGTGTGAGCCTGTGAGTGTGTGTATGTGTTTGTGAGTGTGTGTGATGGTGACATTGCGTGAGGGTGCATTTGTGTCTGCATACGTGTAAGTGTGCTTTGGACATGTGTGAATGTATGTAGGTCTATGTGTGAGTGTGTGTGTTTGTGGATATGTGATGGTGTGGGTCACTGTGAGTGTGCAGGTGAGCAAGGTGCTGTGCGAGCGTGTGTCAGAGTGTGAAGGGCGTTCGTGTGTGACTGTGTGAGATAGTATGAGCAGGTGTGTTTTAGTGTTATGTGTGTGTGTTTGTGAGAGATTAGCTGTGTGAGTGGGAGTGTTACTCTGAGTGTATGTGTGACTGTGTGTTTGGGTATGTAAGAATGCGTGTGAGTGTGTTTTAGTTTGTGAGTGTGCAGGTTTAGGAGCGTGTGTGCATGAGATGTGCGACTGTATGATTGTGCGTCATTCTGCATATGTATGTGCCTGGTTGTGAATGTGTGAGCATGTGTGAGTGAATGTGTGATTTTGGGTGTGTGTTCAAGGGCATGTTAGTGTCAGAGTTCAGGAGTGCTTATGTCTGTGTGTATATCAGTGTGTGTGAGTATATGTGGGAGATGTAGGTGCATGAGTGTGAGTGTTTCTATGTGTGTCTGTGTGCGTAATGGGGTGTGACTCTATGTGTTAAGGTCTCTGTGAGTGACTGTGTGTTTGAGTGTGTGTCAGTGTGTGTGAGTTTGTGTATGACTGTGTGAGTGTGAGTTTGCACATGTGTGAGGGACTTTATTTGAGTGTGTGTCAATGTGTTTGTGTGAGAGTGTATATGTGTATGGGCGTGAGTGTGTGTGAGAGGTTTTGTGAATTTGTGTGGGAGTGCAGATGTGTGAATGTGTGGGAGTGGGTGTTTGTGGGTGTGTATAAGAACTGTTGCGAGATTGTGTGATATTGAGTGTGTGTTTGGGTGTCTATGTGGTTTCATGCATGTGTGTGGGACTGAACGTGCGGGTCTGGGCGTGTGTCTGTGTGAGTGTGTGAGTGGAATGGGGTGAAATATGATGCAACAAAGGTTCCTGAGAGGTTTGAAAGCGATATTGGCCTTCTCTGATGGAACGGAAAGCCATAGAACGTGGTGGGAGGCTACAGATAGAAGAGCAATGTTGTGGAACGGACTGTAATGCAGTGTATTGTGATGCAATAGATGGTTCCTGTGTGTTATGGAAAAGAATGGATCCTTCTTTGATGGAATGAAACGCAGTAGAACGTGGTGGATTGTTGCGGAATGGAGTGGAATGCAGTGCATTGTGTCGCAAGGGAGGGAAACTGAGCGGTTTGGACACGAAGGGAGCCTTCTTTCCAGGAATGGAAGGCAGTAAAAGGTGAAAGATTGTCAGGTACTGGAGTAGAATATTGTGGAGTGGAGTCGAACGGGGTGCCATTTGATGCAATAGACGGTTTCTCATTGTGTTTTAAGCGAATGGATTTATGTGCACGTGATTGTGCAGCTGTGTGTGTTTGTGTGTCTATTTTTGATAGGGATTGAGTGTGTGCATTTGTCACTGTGTGTACGGTTTTGAGAGAGGTTGCTGTGTCAGCGTGCAGGTGTGTGCGTGGCTGAGCAAGAGTGTCTGTATATGCGAGGGTGTGACCATGTTTATAAGAGGGTGATTATATAAGTGTTTAAGTGTGTGTGTGAGAGTTAGACAGCATTTGAATGTATGAGTGCGTGTGAGCATGTTACTGTGTGAGTGTCTCTGTGTAGTTTTGTAAGTGTATGTGACATTTTGTCTGAGTGCGTGAGTCTGTAAGTGTGTTGGTGTGAGTGATTGTGTGCGTGATATTGTGCGCACGTCTGTGTCTGTGCGTTTGTCAGCATTCGTGTGTGTGTCTGTGTGTGACAGTTTGTGTGTCTGTGTTTATGGAGGTGTGTGTCTGTGTGAGTGGGTGTGATACTGAATATGAGATAGTGTGAGTTTCTTTGAGTGTGAGTGTGTAAGTGTGCAAGGTGCAGTGTCTCAGTGTGTGAATGTGAAATAAGGTCTTATGTGATTGTGTTTTATTTATTGTGAGGAGAGTTTTACTCTACAGGTGAGTGTGTAAATGTGAGAGACCATTTGTGTGAGTGGGAGTGTTACTCTGCATGTATGAGGGACAGTGTGTGTTTGTGTTTGAACGGGAGTCCATGTGAGTCTTAGATTTTATGTGTGCAGTTGTGGGAGGGTGTGCTAGTGGTGAGTGGGACTGAGTGGGTGCGACTGTGTATCTCTGGTAGAGTATGTGTATGTGTGACTGAATGTATCTGTTTGAGAGAGTGTGTGTGCACGTGTGTGTTAGTGTATAAGTGTTGATATGCCTGTGTGTTTCAGTGAGGGTGAGTGTAAGTGTGTGTTAGTGTGTGCGTGAGTGTGAGTGTGTATGTGTGATTGACTGAATGTTTTCGAGATTATTGGAGATACTTTGAGTGTGTGTGAGTGTGTGACTTTGTGTGTGAATGTGTGTGTGAGGGTGCACACGTGTGAGGGACTTGGTGTGAGTGTGAAACTGTGCATGTGTCAGCATGCATATGTGTGTGTGATGGTGGGTGTATGAGTGTGAATGACTGAGTGTGTAGGGCCATGAATGGGACTGAGTGTTTGTGAGTGTGTATACAAGTCTGTTGCGTGATTGTGTGTGATTGTGTTATTCTGTGTGTGTGTGGTTCGGTGGTTTTCTGTGTGTGTGGGCCTGTGCATGTGTGTGTGTGTGTGCGACTGAGTGAGAGAGTGCTTGCTTGTGCGTGTGTCTTTGTGTTGTGTCAGTGTGAGTGTTTGAGGGGAATGGGGTGAAATATGATGCCTCCAATGTTGCGATGGTTTGTGACATTTTGTGTGAGTGGGAGTGTTGGAGTGCGAGAGAGTGCGTGATTGCGTGTGAGCCTGTGAGTGTGTGTATGTGTTTGTGAGTGTGTGTGATGGTGACATTGCGTGAGGGTGCATTTGTGTCTGCATACGTGTAAGTGTGCTTTGGACATGTGTGAATGTATGTAGGTCTATGTGTGAGTGTGTGTGTTTGTGGATATGTGATGGTGTGGGTCACTGTGAGTGTGCAGGTGAGCAAGGTGCTGTGCGAGCGTGTGTCAGAGTGTGAAGGGCGTTCGTGTGTGACTGTGTGAGATAGTATGAGCAGGTGTGTTTTAGTGTTATGTGTGTGTGTTTGTGAGAGATTAGCTGTGTGAGTGGGAGTGTTACTCTGAGTGTATGTGTGACTGTGTGTTTGGGTATGTAAGAATGCGTGTGAGTGTGTTTTAGTTTGTGAGTGTGCAGGTTTAGGAGCGTGTGTGCATGAGATGTGCGACTGTATGATTGTGCGTCATTCTGCATATGTATGTGCCTGGTTGTGAATGTGTGAGCATGTGTGAGTGAATGTGTGATTTTGGGTGTGTGTTCAAGGGCATGTTAGTGTCAGAGTTCAGGAGTGCTTATGTCTGTGTGTATATCAGTGTGTGTGAGTATATGTGGGAGATGTAGGTGCATGAGTGTGAGTGTTTCTATGTGTGTCTGTGTGCGTAATGGGGTGTGACTCTATGTGTTAAGGTCTCTGTGAGTGACTGTGTGTTTGAGTGTGTGTCAGTGTGTGTGAGTTTGTGTATGACTGTGTGAGTGTGAGTTTGCACATGTGTGAGGGACTTTATTTGAGTGTGTGTCAATGTGTTTGTGTGAGAGTGTATATGTGTATGGGCGTGAGTGTGTGTGAGAGGTTTTGTGAATTTGTGTGGGAGTGCAGATGTGTGAATGTGTGGGAGTGGGTGTTTGTGGGTGTGTATAAGAACTGTTGCGAGATTGTGTGATATTGAGTGTGTGTTTGGGTGTCTATGTGGTTTCATGCATGTGTGTGGGACTGAACGTGCGGGTCTGGGCGTGTGTCTGTGTGAGTGTGTGAGTGGAATGGGGTGAAATATGATGCAACAAAGGTTCCTGAGAGGTTTGAAAGCGATATTGGCCTTCTCTGATGGAACGGAAAGCCATAGAACGTGGTGGGAGGCTACAGATAGAAGAGCAATGTTGTGGAACGGACTGTAATGCAGTGTATTGTGATGCAATAGATGGTTCCTGTGTGTTATGGAAAAGAATGGATCCTTCTTTGATGGAATGAAACGCAGTAGAACGTGGTGGATTGTTGCGGAATGGAGTGGAATGCAGTGCATTGTGTCGCAAGGGAGGGAAACTGAGCGGTTTGGACACGAAGGGAGCCTTCTTTCCAGGAATGGAAGGCAGTAAAAGGTGAAAGATTGTCAGGTACTGGAGTAGAATATTGTGGAGTGGAGTCGAACGGGGTGCCATTTGATGCAATAGACGGTTTCTCATTGTGTTTTAAGCGAATGGATTTATGTGCACGTGATTGTGCAGCTGTGTGTGTTTGTGTGTCTATTTTTGATAGGGATTGAGTGTGTGCATTTGTCACTGTGTGTACGGTTTTGAGAGAGGTTGCTGTGTCAGCGTGCAGGTGTGTGCGTGGCTGAGCAAGAGTGTCTGTATATGCGAGGGTGTGACCATGTTTATAAGAGGGTGATTATATAAGTGTTTAAGTGTGTGTGTGAGAGTTAGACAGCATTTGAATGTATGAGTGCGTGTGAGCATGTTACTGTGTGAGTGTCTCTGTGTAGTTTTGTAAGTGTATGTGACATTTTGTCTGAGTGCGTGAGTCTGTAAGTGTGTTGGTGTGAGTGATTGTGTGCGTGATATTGTGCGCACGTCTGTGTCTGTGCGTTTGTCAGCATTCGTGTGTGTGTCTGTGTGTGACAGTTTGTGTGTCTGTGTTTATGGAGGTGTGTGTCTGTGTGAGTGGGTGTGATACTGAATATGAGATAGTGTGAGTTTCTTTGAGTGTGAGTGTGTAAGTGTGCAAGGTGCAGTGTCTCAGTGTGTGAATGTGAAATAAGGTCTTATGTGATTGTGTTTTATTTATTGTGAGGAGAGTTTTACTCTACAGGTGAGTGTGTAAATGTGAGAGACCATTTGTGTGAGTGGGAGTGTTACTCTGCATGTATGAGGGACAGTGTGTGTTTGTGTTTGAACGGGAGTCCATGTGAGTCTTAGATTTTATGTGTGCAGTTGTGGGAGGGTGTGCTAGTGGTGAGTGGGACTGAGTGGGTGCGACTGTGTATCTCTGGTAGAGTATGTGTATGTGTGACTGAATGTATCTGTTTGAGAGAGTGTGTGTGCACGTGTGTGTTAGTGTATAAGTGTTGATATGCCTGTGTGTTTCAGTGAGGGTGAGTGTAAGTGTGTGTTAGTGTGTGCGTGAGTGTGAGTGTGTATGTGTGATTGACTGAATGTTTTCGAGATTATTGGAGATACTTTGAGTGTGTGTGAGTGTGTGACTTTGTGTGTGAATGTGTGTGTGAGGGTGCACACGTGTGAGGGACTTGGTGTGAGTGTGAAACTGTGCATGTGTCAGCATGCATATGTGTGTGTGATGGTGGGTGTATGAGTGTGAATGACTGAGTGTGTAGGGCCATGAATGGGACTGAGTGTTTGTGAGTGTGTATACAAGTCTGTTGCGTGATTGTGTGTGATTGTGTTATTCTGTGTGTGTGTGGTTCGGTGGTTTTCTGTGTGTGTGGGCCTGTGCATGTGTGTGTGTGTGTGCGACTGAGTGAGAGAGTGCTTGCTTGTGCGTGTGTCTTTGTGTTGTGTCAGTGTGAGTGTTTGAGGGGAATGGGGTGAAATATGATGCCTCCAATGTTGCGATGGTTTGTGACATTTTGTGTGAGTGGGAGTGTTGGAGTGCGAGAGAGTGCGTGATTGCGTGTGAGCCTGTGAGTGTGTGTATGTGTTTGTGAGTGTGTGTGATGGTGACATTGCGTGAGGGTGCATTTGTGTCTGCATACGTGTAAGTGTGCTTTGGACATGTGTGAATGTATGTAGGTCTATGTGTGAGTGTGTGTGTTTGTGGATATGTGATGGTGTGGGTCACTGTGAGTGTGCAGGTGAGCAAGGTGCTGTGCGAGCGTGTGTCAGAGTGTGAAGGGCGTTCGTGTGTGACTGTGTGAGATAGTATGAGCAGGTGTGTTTTAGTGTTATGTGTGTGTGTTTGTGAGAGATTAGCTGTGTGAGTGGGAGTGTTACTCTGAGTGTATGTGTGACTGTGTGTTTGGGTATGTAAGAATGCGTGTGAGTGTGTTTTAGTTTGTGAGTGTGCAGGTTTAGGAGCGTGTGTGCATGAGATGTGCGACTGTATGATTGTGCGTCATTCTGCATATGTATGTGCCTGGTTGTGAATGTGTGAGCATGTGTGAGTGAATGTGTGATTTTGGGTGTGTGTTCAAGGGCATGTTAGTGTCAGAGTTCAGGAGTGCTTATGTCTGTGTGTATATCAGTGTGTGTGAGTATATGTGGGAGATGTAGGTGCATGAGTGTGAGTGTTTCTATGTGTGTCTGTGTGCGTAATGGGGTGTGACTCTATGTGTTAAGGTCTCTGTGAGTGACTGTGTGTTTGAGTGTGTGTCAGTGTGTGTGAGTTTGTGTATGACTGTGTGAGTGTGAGTTTGCACATGTGTGAGGGACTTTATTTGAGTGTGTGTCAATGTGTTTGTGTGAGAGTGTATATGTGTATGGGCGTGAGTGTGTGTGAGAGGTTTTGTGAATTTGTGTGGGAGTGCAGATGTGTGAATGTGTGGGAGTGGGTGTTTGTGGGTGTGTATAAGAACTGTTGCGAGATTGTGTGATATTGAGTGTGTGTTTGGGTGTCTATGTGGTTTCATGCATGTGTGTGGGACTGAACGTGCGGGTCTGGGCGTGTGTCTGTGTGAGTGTGTGAGTGGAATGGGGTGAAATATGATGCAAAAAAGGTTCCTGAGAGGTTTGAAAGCGATATTGGCCTTCTCTGATGGAACGGAAAGCCATAGAACGTGGTGGGAGGCTACAGATAGAAGAGCAATGTTGTGGAACGGACTGTAATGCAGTGTATTGTGATGCAATAGATGGTTCCTGTGTGTTATGGAAAAGAATGGATCGTTCTTTGATGGAATGAAACGCAGTAGAACGTGGTGGATTGTTGCGGAATGGAGTGGAATGCAGTGCATTGTGACGCAAGGGAGGGAAACTGAGCGGTTTGGACACGAAGGGAGCCTTCTTTCCAGGAATGGAAGGCAGTAAAAGGTGAAAGATTGTCAGGTACTGGAGTAGAATATTGTGGAGTGGAGTCGAACGGGGTGCCATTTGATGCAATAGACGGTTTCTCATTGTGTTTTAAGCGAATGGATTTATGTGCACGTGATTGTGCAGCTGTGTGTGTTTGTGTGTCTATTTTTGATAGGGATTGAGTGTGTGCATTTGTCACTGTGTGTACGGTTTTGAGAGAGGTTGCTGTGTCAGCGTGCAGGTGTGTGCGTGGCTGAGCAAGAGTGTCTGTATATGCGAGGGTGTGACCATGTTTATAAGAGGGTGATTATATAAGTGTTTAAGTGTGTGTGTGAGAGTTAGACAGCATTTGAATGTATGAGTGCGTGTGAGCATGTTACTGTGTGAGTGTCTCTGTGTAGTTTTGTAAGTGTATGTGACATTTTGTCTGAGTGCGTGAGTCTGTAAGTGTGTTGGTGTGAGTGATTGTGTGCGTGATATTGTGCGCACGTCTGTGTCTGTGCGTTTGTCAGCATTCGTGTGTGTGTCTGTGTGTGACAGTTTGTGTGTCTGTGTTTATGGAGGTGTGTGTCTGTGTGAGTGGGTGTGATACTGAATATGAGATAGTGTGAGTTTCTTTGAGTGTGAGTGTGTAAGTGTGCAAGGTGCAGTGTCTCAGTGTGTGAATGTGAAATAAGGTCTTATGTGATTGTGTTTTATTTATTGTGAGGAGAGTTTTACTCTACAGGTGAGTGTGTAAATGTGAGAGACCATTTGTGTGAGTGGGAGTGTTACTCTGCATGTATGAGGGACAGTGTGTGTTTGTGTTTGAACGGGAGTCCATGTGAGTCTTAGATTTTATGTGTGCAGTTGTGGGAGGGTGTGCTAGTGGTGAGTGGGACTGAGTGGGTGCGACTGTGTATCTCTGGTAGAGTATGTGTATGTGTGACTGAATGTATCTGTTTGAGAGAGTGTGTGTGCACGTGTGTGTTAGTGTATAAGTGTTGATATGCCTGTGTGTTTCAGTGAGGGTGAGTGTAAGTGTGTGTTAGTGTGTGCGTGAGTGTGAGTGTGTATGTGTGATTGACTGAATGTTTTCGAGATTATTGGAGATACTTTGAGTGTGTGTGAGTGTGTGACTTTGTGTGTGAATGTGTGTGTGAGGGTGCACACGTGTGAGGGACTTGGTGTGAGTGTGAAACTGTGCATGTGTCAGCATGCATATGTGTGTGTGATGGTGGGTGTATGAGTGTGAATGACTGAGTGTGTAGGGCCATGAATGGGACTGAGTGTTTGTGAGTGTGTATACAAGTCTGTTGCGTGATTGTGTGTGATTGTGTTATTCTGTGTGTGTGTGGTTCGGTGGTTTTCTGTGTGTGTGGGCCTGTGCATGTGTGTGTGTGTGTGCGACTGAGTGAGAGAGTGCTTGCTTGTGCGTGTGTCTTTGTGTTGTGTCAGTGTGAGTGTTTGAGGGGAATGGGGTGAAATATGATGCCTCCAATGTTGCGATGGTTTGTGACATTTTGTGTGAGTGGGAGTGTTGGAGTGCGAGAGAGTGCGTGATTGCGTGTGAGCCTGTGAGTGTGTGTATGTGTTTGTGAGTGTGTGTGATGGTGACATTGCGTGAGGGTGCATTTGTGTCTGCATACGTGTAAGTGTGCTTTGGACATGTGTGAATGTATGTAGGTCTATGTGTGAGTGTGTGTGTTTGTGGATATGTGATGGTGTGGGTCACTGTGAGTGTGCAGGTGAGCAAGGTGCTGTGCGAGCGTGTGTCAGAGTGTGAAGGGCGTTCGTGTGTGACTGTGTGAGATAGTATGAGCAGGTGTGTTTTAGTGTTATGTGTGTGTGTTTGTGAGAGATTAGCTGTGTGAGTGGGAGTGTTACTCTGAGTGTATGTGTGACTGTGTGTTTGGGTATGTAAGAATGCGTGTGAGTGTGTTTTAGTTTGTGAGTGTGCAGGTTTAGGAGCGTGTGTGCATGAGATGTGCGACTGTATGATTGTGCGTCATTCTGCATATGTATGTGCCTGGTTGTGAATGTGTGAGCATGTGTGAGTGAATGTGTGATTTTGGGTGTGTGTTCAAGGGCATGTTAGTGTCAGAGTTCAGGAGTGCTTATGTCTGTGTGTATATCAGTGTGTGTGAGTATATGTGGGAGATGTAGGTGCATGAGTGTGAGTGTTTCTATGTGTGTCTGTGTGCGTAATGGGGTGTGACTCTATGTGTTAAGGTCTCTGTGAGTGACTGTGTGTTTGAGTGTGTGTCAGTGTGTGTGAGTTTGTGTATGACTGTGTGAGTGTGAGTTTGCACATGTGTGAGGGACTTTATTTGAGTGTGTGTCAATGTGTTTGTGTGAGAGTGTATATGTGTATGGGCGTGAGTGTGTGTGAGAGGTTTTGTGAATTTGTGTGGGAGTGAAGATGTGTGAATGTGTGGGAGTGGGTGTTTGTGGGTGTGTATAAGAACTGTTGCGAGATTGTGTGATATTGAGTGTGTGTTTGGGTGTCTATGTGGTTTCATGCATGTGTGTGGGACTGAACGTGCGGGTCTGGGCGTGTGTCTGTGTGAGTGTGTGAGTGGAATGGGGTGAAATATGATGCAACAAAGGTTCCTGAGAGGTTTGAAAGCGATATTGGCCTTCTCTGATGGAACGGAAAGCCATAGAACGTGGTGGGAGGCTACAGATAGAAGAGCAATGTTGTGGAACGGACTGTAATGCAGTGTATTGTGATGCAATAGATGGTTCCTGTGTGTTATGGAAAAGAATGGATCCTTCTTTGATGGAATGAAACGCAGTAGAACGTGGTGGATTGTTGCGGAATGGAGTGGAATGCAGTGCATTGTGTCGCAAGGGAGGGAAACTGAGCGGTTTGGACACGAAGGGAGCCTTCTTTCCAGGAATGGAAGGCAGTAAAAGGTGAAAGATTGTCAGGTACTGGAGTAGAATATTGTGGAGTGGAGTCGAACGGGGTGCCATTTGATGCAATAGACGGTTTCTCATTGTGTTTTAAGCGAATGGATTTATGTGCACGTGATTGTGCAGCTGTGTGTGTTTGTGTGTCTATTTTTGATAGGGATTGAGTGTGTGCATTTGTCACTGTGTGTACGGTTTTGAGAGAGGTTGCTGTGTCAGCGTGCAGGTGTGTGCGTGGCTGAGCAAGAGTGTCTGTATATGCGAGGGTGTGACCATGTTTATAAGAGGGTGATTATATAAGTGTTTAAGTGTGTGTGTGAGAGTTAGACAGCATTTGAATGTATGAGTGCGTGTGAGCATGTTACTGTGTGAGTGTCTCTGTGTAGTTTTGTAAGTGTATGTGACATTTTGTCTGAGTGCGTGAGTCTGTAAGTGTGTTGGTGTGAGTGATTGTGTGCGTGATATTGTGCGCACGTCTGTGTCTGTGCGTTTGTCAGCATTCGTGTGTGTGTCTGTGTGTGACAGTTTGTGTGTCTGTGTTTATGGAGGTGTGTGTCTGTGTGAGTGGGTGTGATACTGAATATGAGATAGTGTGAGTTTCTTTGAGTGTGAGTGTGTAAGTGTGCAAGGTGCAGTGTCTCAGTGTGTGAATGTGAAATAAGGTCTTATGTGATTGTGTTTTATTTATTGTGAGGAGAGTTTTACTCTACAGGTGAGTGTGTAAATGTGAGAGACCATTTGTGTGAGTGGGAGTGTTACTCTGCATGTATGAGGGACAGTGTGTGTTTGTGTTTGAACGGGAGTCCATGTGAGTCTTAGATTTTATGTGTGCAGTTGTGGGAGGGTGTGCTAGTGGTGAGTGGGACTGAGTGGGTGCGACTGTGTATCTCTGGTAGAGTATGTGTATGTGTGACTGAATGTATCTGTTTGAGAGAGTGTGTGTGCACGTGTGTGTTAGTGTATAAGTGTTGATATGCCTGTGTGTTTCAGTGAGGGTGAGTGTAAGTGTGTGTTAGTGTGTGCGTGAGTGTGAGTGTGTATGTGTGATTGACTGAATGTTTTCGAGATTATTGGAGATACTTTGAGTGTGTGTGAGTGTGTGACTTTGTGTGTGAATGTGTGTGTGAGGGTGCACACGTGTGAGGGACTTGGTGTGAGTGTGAAACTGTGCATGTGTCAGCATGCATATGTGTGTGTGATGGTGGGTGTATGAGTGTGAATGACTGAGTGTGTAGGGCCATGAATGGGACTGAGTGTTTGTGAGTGTGTATACAAGTCTGTTGCGTGATTGTGTGTGATTGTGTTATTCTGTGTGTGTGTGGTTTGGTGGTTTTCTGTGTGTGTGGGCCTGTGCATGTGTGTGTGTGTGTGCGACTGAGTGAGAGAGTGCTTGCTTGTGCGTGTGTCTTTGTGTTGTGTCAGTGTGAGTGTTTGAGGGGAATGGGGTGAAATATGATGCCTCCAATGTTGCGATGGTTTGTGACATTTTGTGTGAGTGGGAGTGTTGGAGTGCGAGAGAGTGCGTGATTGCGTGTGAGCCTGTGAGTGTGTGTATGTGTTTGTGAGTGTGTGTGATGGTGACATTGCGTGAGGGTGCATTTGTGTCTGCATACGTGTAAGTGTGCTTTGGACATGTGTGAATGTATGTAGGTCTATGTGTGAGTGTGTGTGTTTGTGGATATGTGATGGTGTGGGTCACTGTGAGTGTGCAGGTGAGCAAGGTGCTGTGCGAGCGTGTGTCAGAGTGTGAAGGGCGTTCGTGTGTGACTGTGTGAGATAGTATGAGCAGGTGTGTTTTAGTGTTATGTGTGTGTGTTTGTGAGAGATTAGCTGTGTGAGTGGGAGTGTTACTCTGAGTGTATGTGTGACTGTGTGTTTGGGTATGTAAGAATGCGTGTGAGTGTGTTTTAGTTTGTGAGTGTGCAGGTTTAGGAGCGTGTGTGCATGAGATGTGCGACTGTATGATTGTGCGTCATTCTGCATATGTATGTGCCTGGTTGTGAATGTGTGAGCATGTGTGAGTGAATGTGTGATTTTGGGTGTGTGTTCAAGGGCATGTTAGTGTCAGAGTTCAGGAGTGCTTATGTCTGTGTGTATATCAGTGTGTGTGAGTATATGTGGGAGATGTAGGTGCATGAGTGTGAGTGTTTCTATGTGTGTCTGTGTGCGTAATGGGGTGTGACTCTATGTGTTAAGGTCCCTGTGAGTGACTGTGTGTTTGAGTGTGTGTGAGTTTGTGTATGACTGTGTGAGTGTGAGTTTGCACATGTGTGAGGGACTTTATTTGAGTGTGTGTCAATGTGTTTGTGTGAGAGTGTATATGTGTATGGGTGTGAGTGGGTGTGAGAGGTTTTGTGAATTTGTGTGGGAGTGCAGATGTGTGAATGTGTGGGAGTGAGTGTTTGTGGGTGTGTATAAGAACTGTTGCGAGATTGTGTGATATTGAGTGTGTGTTTGGGTGTCTATGTGGTTTCATGCATGTGTGTGGGACTGAACGTGCGGGTCTGGGCGTGTGTCTGTGTGAGTGTGTGAGTGGAATGGGGTGAAATATGATGCAACAAAGGTTCCTGAGAGGTTTGAAAGCGATATTGGCCTTCTCTGATGGAACGGAAAGCCATAGAACGTGGTGGGAGGCTACAGATAGAAGAGCAATGTTGTGGAACGGACTGTAATGCAGTGTATTGTGATGCAATAGATGGTGCCTGTGTGTTATGGAAAAGAATGGATCCTTCTTTGATGGAATGAAACGCAGTAGAACGTGGTGGATTGTTGCGGAATGGAGTGGAATGCAGTGCATTGTGACGCAAGGGAGGGAAACTGAGCGGTTTGGACACGAAGGGAGCCTTCTTTCCAGGAATGGAAGGCAGTAAAAGGTGAAAGATTGTCAGGTACTGGAGTAGAATATTGTGGAGTGGAGTCGAACGGGGTGCCATTTGATGCAATAGACGGTTTCTCATTGTGTTTTAAGCGAATGGATTTATGTGCACGTGATTGTGCAGCTGTGTGTGTTTGTGTGTCTATTTTTGATAGGGATTGAGTGTGTGCATTTGTCACTGTGTGTACGGTTTTGAGAGAGGTTGCTGTGTCAGCGTGCAGGTGTGTGAGTGGCTGAGCAAGAGTGTCTGTATATGCGAGGGTGTGACCATGTTTATAAGAGGGTGATTATATAAGTGTTTAAGTGTGTGTGTGAGAGTTTGACAGCATTTGAATGTATGAGTGCGTGTGAGCATGTTACTGTGTGAGTGTCTCTGTGTAGTTTTGTAAGTGAATGTGACATTTTGTCTGAGTGCGTGAGTCTGTAAGTGTGTTGGTGTGAGTGATTGTGTGCGTGATATTGTGCGCACGTCTGTGTCTGTGCGTTTGTCAGCATTCGTGTGTGTGTCTGTGTGTGACAGTTTGTGTGTCTGTGTTTATGGAGGTGTGTGTCTGTGTGAGTGGGTGTGATACTGAATATGAGATAGTGTGAGTTTCTTCGAGTGTGAGTGTGTAAGTGTGCAAGGTGCAGTGTGTCAGTGTGTGAATGTGAAATAAGGTCTTATGTGATTGTGTTTTATTTATTGTGAGGAGAGTTTTACTCTTCAGGTGAGTGTGTAAATGTGAGAGACCATTTGTGTGAGTGGGAGTGTTACTCTGCATGTATGAGGGACAGTGTGTGTTTGTGTTTGAACGGGAGTCCATGTGAGTCTTAGATTTTATGTGTGCAGTTGTGTGAGTGTGTGCGAGAGGTGAGTGGGACTGAGTGGGTGCGACTGTGTATCTCTGGTAGAGTATGTGTATGTGTGACTGAATGTATCTGTTTGAGAGAGTGTGTGTGCACGTGTGTGTTAGTGTATAAGTGTTGATATGCCTGTGTGTTTCAGTGAGGGTGAGTGTAAGTGTGTGTTAGTGTGTGCGTGAGTGTGAGTGTGTATGTGTGATTGACTGAATGTTTTCGAGATTATTGGAGATACTTTGAGTGTGTGTGAGTGTGTGACTTTGTGTGTGAATGTGTGTGTGAGGGTGCACACGTGTGAGGGACTTGGTGTGAGTGTGAAACTGTGCATGTGTCAGCATGCATATGTGTGTGTGATGGTGGGTGTATGAGTGTGAATGACTGAGTGTGTAGGGCCATGAATGGGACTGAGTGTTTGTGAGTGTGTATACAAGTCTGTTGCGTGATTGTGTGTGATTGTGTTATTCTGTGTGTGTGTGGTTTGGTGGTTTTCTGTGTGTGTGGGCCTGTGCATGTGTGTGTGTGTGTGCGACTGAGTGAGAGAGTGCTTGCTTGTGCGTGTGTCTTTGTGTTGTGTCAGTGTGAGTGTTTGAGGGGAATGGGGTGAAATATGATGCCTCCAATGTTGCGATGGTTTGTGACATTTTGTGTGAGTGGGAGTGTTGGAGTGCGAGAGAGTGCGTGATTGCGTGTGAGCCTGTGAGTGTGTGTATGTGTTTGTGAGTGTGTGTGATGGTGACATTGCGTGAGGGTGCATTTGTGTCTGCATACGTGTAAGTGTGCTTTGGACATGTGTGAATGTATGTAGGTCTATGTGTGAGTGTGTGTGTTTGTGGATATGTGATGGTGTGGGTCACTGTGAGTGTGCAGGTGAGCAAGGTGCTGTGCGAGCGTGTGTCAGAGTGTGAAGGGCGTTCGTGTGTGACTGTGTGAGATAGTATGAGCAGGTGTGTTTTAGTGTTATGTGTGTGTGTTTGTGAGAGATTAGCTGTGTGAGTGGGAGTGTTACTCTGAGTGTATGTGTGACTGTGTGTTTGGGTATGTAAGAATGCGTGTGAGTGTGTTTTAGTTTGTGAGTGTGCAGGTTTAGGAGCGTGTGTGCATGAGATGTGCGACTGTATGATTGTGCGTCATTCTGCATATGTATGTGCCTGGTTGTGAATGTGTGAGCATGTGTGAGTGAATGTGTGATTTTGGGTGTGTGTTCAAGGGCATGTTAGTGTCAGAGTTCAGGAGTGCTTATGTCTGTGTGTATATCAGTGTGTGTGAGTATATGTGGGAGATGTAGGTGCATGAGTGTGAGTGTTTCTATGTGTGTCTGTGTGCGTAATGGGGTGTGACTCTATGTGTTAAGGTCCCTGTGAGTGACTGTGTGTTTGAGTGTGTGTGAGTTTGTGTATGACTGTGTGAGTGTGAGTTTGCACATGTGTGAGGGACTTTATTTGAGTGTGTGTCAATGTGTTTGTGTGAGAGTGTATATGTGTATGGGTGTGAGTGGGTGTGAGAGGTTTTGTGAATTTGTGTGGGAGTGCAGATGTGTGAATGTGTGGGAGTGAGTGTTTGTGGGTGTGTATAAGAACTGTTGCGAGATTGTGTGATATTGAGTGTGTGTTTGGGTGTCTATGTGGTTTCATGCATGTGTGTGGGACTGAACGTGCGGGTCTGGGCGTGTGTCTGTGTGAGTGTGTGAGTGGAATGGGGTGAAATATGATGCAACAAAGGTTCCTGAGAGGTTTGAAAGCGATATTGGCCTTCTCTGATGGAACGGAAAGCCATAGAACGTGGTGGGAGGCTACAGATAGAAGAGCAATGTTGTGGAACGGACTGTAATGCAGTGTATTGTGATGCAATAGATGGTGCCTGTGTGTTATGGAAAAGAATGGATCCTTCTTTGATGGAATGAAACGCAGTAGAACGTGGTGGATTGTTGCGGAATGGAGTGGAATGCAGTGCATTGTGACGCAAGGGAGGGAAACTGAGCGGTTTGGACACGAAGGGAGCCTTCTTTCCAGGAATGGAAGGCAGTAAAAGGTGAAAGATTGTCAGGTACTGGAGTAGAATATTGTGGAGTGGAGTCGAACGGGGTGCCATTTGATGCAATAGACGGTTTCTCATTGTGTTTTAAGCGAATGGATTTATGTGCACGTGATTGTGCAGCTGTGTGTGTTTGTGTGTCTATTTTTGATAGGGATTGAGTGTGTGCATTTGTCACTGTGTGTACGGTTTTGAGAGAGGTTGCTGTGTCAGCGTGCAGGTGTGTGAGTGGCTGAGCAAGAGTGTCTGTATATGCGAGGGTGTGACCATGTTTATAAGAGGGTGATTATATAAGTGTTTAAGTGTGTGTGTGAGAGTTTGACAGCATTTGAATGTATGAGTGCGTGTGAGCATGTTACTGTGTGAGTGTCTCTGTGTAGTTTTGTAAGTGAATGTGACATTTTGTCTGAGTGCGTGAGTCTGTAAGTGTGTTGGTGTGAGTGATTGTGTGCGTGATATTGTGCGCACGTCTGTGTCTGTGCGTTTGTCAGCATTCGTGTGTGTGTCTGTGTGTGACAGTTTGTGTGTCTGTGTTTATGGAGGTGTGTGTCTGTGTGAGTGGGTGTGATACTGAATATGAGATAGTGTGAGTTTCTTCGAGTGTGAGTGTGTAAGTGTGCAAGGTGCAGTGTGTCAGTGTGTGAATGTGAAATAAGGTCTTATGTGATTGTGTTTTATTTATTGTGAGGAGAGTTTTACTCTTCAGGTGAGTGTGTAAATGTGAGAGACCATTTGTGTGAGTGGGAGTGTTACTCTGCATGTATGAGGGACAGTGTGTGTTTGTGTTTGAACGGGAGTCCATGTGAGTCTTAGATTTTATGTGTGCAGTTGTGGGAGGGTGTGCTAGTGGTGAGTGGGACTGAGTGGGTGCGACTGTGTATCTCTGGTAGAGTATGTGTATGTGTGACTGAATGTATCTGTTTGAGAGAGTGTGTGTGCACGTGTGTGTTAGTGTATAAGTGTTGATATGCCTGTGTGTTTCAGTGAGGGTGAGTGTAAGTGTGTGTTAGTGTGTGCGTGAGTGTGAGTGTGTATGTGTGATTGACTGAATGTTTTCGAGATTATTGGAGATACTTTGAGTGTGTGTGAGTGTGTGACTTTGTGTGTGAATGTGTGTGTGAGGGTGCACACGTGTGAGGGACTTGGTGTGAGTGTGAAACTGTGCATGTGTCAGCATGCATATGTGTGTGTGATGGTGGGTGTATGAGTGTGAATGACTGAGTGTGTAGGGCCATGAATGGGACTGAGTGTTTGTGAGTGTGTATACAAGTCTGTTGCGTGATTGTGTGTGATTGTGTTATTCTGTGTGTGTGTGGTTTGGTGGTTTTCTGTGTGTGTGGGCCTGTGCATGTGTGTGTGTGTGTGCGACTGAGTGAGAGAGTGCTTGCTTGTGCGTGTGTCTTTGTGTTGTGTCAGTGTGAGTGTTTGAGGGGAATGGGGTGAAATATGATGCCTCCAATGTTGCGATGGTTTGTGACATTTTGTGTGAGTGGGAGTGTTGGAGTGCGAGAGAGTGCGTGATTGCGTGTGAGCCTGTGAGTGTGTGTATGTGTTTGTGAGTGTGTGTGATGGTGACATTGCGTGAGGGTGCATTTGTGTCTGCATACGTGTAAGTGTGCTTTGGACATGTGTGAATGTATGTAGGTCTATGTGTGAGTGTGTGTGTTTGTGGATATGTGATGGTGTGGGTCACTGTGAGTGTGCAGGTGAGCAAGGTGCTGTGCGAGCGTGTGTCAGAGTGTGAAGGGCGTTCGTGTGTGACTGTGTGAGATAGTATGAGCAGGTGTGTTTTAGTGTTATGTGTGTGTGTTTGTGAGAGATTAGCTGTGTGAGTGGGAGTGTTACTCTGAGTGTATGTGTGACTGTGTGTTTGGGTATGTAAGAATGCGTGTGAGTGTGTTTTAGTTTGTGAGTGTGCAGGTTTAGGAGCGTGTGTGCATGAGATGTGCGACTGTATGATTGTGCGTCATTCTGCATATGTATGTGCCTGGTTGTGAATGTGTGAGCATGTGTGAGTGAATGTGTGATTTTGGGTGTGTGTTCAAGGGCATGTTAGTGTCAGAGTTCAGGAGTGCTTATGTCTGTGTGTATATCAGTGTGTGTGAGTATATGTGGGAGATGTAGGTGCATGAGTGTGAGTGTTTCTATGTGTGTCTGTGTGCGTAATGGGGTGTGACTCTATGTGTTAAGGTCCCTGTGAGTGACTGTGTGTTTGAGTGTGTGTGAGTTTGTGTATGACTGTGTGAGTGTGAGTTTGCACATGTGTGAGGGACTTTATTTGAGTGTGTGTCAATGTGTTTGTGTGAGAGTGTATATGTGTATGGGTGTGAGTGGGTGTGAGAGGTTTTGTGAATTTGTGTGGGAGTGCAGATGTGTGAATGTGTGGGAGTGAGTGTTTGTGGGTGTGTATAAGAACTGTTGCGAGATTGTGTGATATTGAGTGTGTGTTTGGGTGTCTATGTGGTTTCATGCATGTGTGTGGGACTGAACGTGCGGGTCTGGGCGTGTGTCTGTGTGAGTGTGTGAGTGGAATGGGGTGAAATATGATGCAACAAAGGTTCCTGAGAGGTTTGAAAGCGATATTGGCCTTCTCTGATGGAACGGAAAGCCATAGAACGTGGTGGGAGGCTACAGATAGAAGAGCAATGTTGTGGAACGGACTGTAATGCAGTGTATTGTGATGCAATAGATGGTGCCTGTGTGTTATGGAAAAGAATGGATCCTTCTTTGATGGAATGAAACGCAGTAGAACGTGGTGGATTGTTGCGGAATGGAGTGGAATGCAGTGCATTGTGACGCAAGGGAGGGAAACTGAGCGGTTTGGACACGAAGGGAGCCTTCTTTCCAGGAATGGAAGGCAGTAAAAGGTGAAAGATTGTCAGGTACTGGAGTAGAATATTGTGGAGTGGAGTCGAACGGGGTGCCATTTGATGCAATAGACGGTTTCTCATTGTGTTTTAAGCGAATGGATTTATGTGCACGTGATTGTGCAGCTGTGTGTGTTTGTGTGTCTATTTTTGATAGGGATTGAGTGTGTGCATTTGTCACTGTGTGTACGGTTTTGAGAGAGGTTGCTGTGTCAGCGTGCAGGTGTGTGAGTGGCTGAGCAAGAGTGTCTGTATATGCGAGGGTGTGACCATGTTTATAAGAGGGTGATTATATAAGTGTTTAAGTGTGTGTGTGAGAGTTTGACAGCATTTGAATGTATGAGTGCGTGTGAGCATGTTACTGTGTGAGTGTCTCTGTGTAGTTTTGTAAGTGAATGTGACATTTTGTCTGAGTGCGTGAGTCTGTAAGTGTGTTGGTGTGAGTGATTGTGTGCGTGATATTGTGCGCACGTCTGTGTCTGTGCGTTTGTCAGCATTCGTGTGTGTGTCTGTGTGTGACAGTTTGTGTGTCTGTGTTTATGGAGGTGTGTGTCTGTGTGAGTGGGTGTGATACTGAATATGAGATAGTGTGAGTTTCTTCGAGTGTGAGTGTGTAAGTGTGCAAGGTGCAGTGTGTCAGTGTGTGAATGTGAAATAAGGTCTTATGTGATTGTGTTTTATTTATTGTGAGGAGAGTTTTACTCTTCAGGTGAGTGTGTAAATGTGAGAGACCATTTGTGTGAGTGGGAGTGTTACTCTGCATGTATGAGGGACAGTGTGTGTTTGTGTTTGAACGGGAGTCCATGTGAGTCTTAGATTTTATGTGTGCAGTTGTGGGAGTGTGTGCGAGAGGTGAGTGGGACTGAGTGGGTGCGACTGTGTATCTCTGGTAGAGTATGTGTATGTGTGACTGAATGTATCTGTTTGAGAGAGTGTGTGTGCACGTGTGTGTTAGTGTATAAGTGTTGATATGCCTGTGTGTTTCAGTGAGGGTGAGTGTAAGTGTGTGTTAGTGTGTGCGTGAGTGTGTGTGTGTATGTGTGATTGACTGAATGTTTTCGAGATTATTGGAGATACTTTGAGTGTGTGTGAGTGTGTGACTTTGTGTGTGAATGTGTGTGTGAGGGTGCACACGTGTGAGGGACTTGGTGTGAGTGTGAAACTGTGCATGTGTCAGCATGCATATGTGTGTGTGATGGTGGGTGTATGAGTGTGAATGACTGAGTGTGTAGGGCCATGAATGGGACTGAGTGTTTGTGAGTGTGTATACAAGTCTGTTGCGTGATTGTGTGTGATTGTGTTATTCTGTGTGTGTGTGGTTCGGTGGTTTTCTGTGTGTGTGGGCCTGTGCATGTGTGTGTGCGTGTGCGACTGAGTGAGAGAGTGCTTGCTTGTGCGTGTGTCTTTGTGTTGTGTCAGTGTGAGTGTTTGAGGGGAATGGGGTGAAATATGATGCCTCCAATGTTGCGATGGTTTGTGACATTTTGTGTGAGTGGGAGTGTTGGAGTGCGAGAGAGTGCGTGATTGCGTGTGAGCCTGTGAGTGTGTGTATGTGTTTGTGAGTGTGTGTGATGGTGACATTGCGTGAGGGTGCATTTGTGTCTGCATACGTGTAAGTGTGCTTTGGACATGTGTGAATGTATGTAGGTCTATGTGTGAGTGTGTGTGTTTGTGGATATGTGATGGTGTGGGTCACTGTGAGTGTGCAGGTGAGCAAGGTGCTGTGCGAGCGTGTGTCAGAGTGTGAAGGGCGTTCGTGTGTGACTGTGTGAGATAGTATGAGCAGGTGTGTTTTAGTGTTATGTGTGTGTGTTTGTGAGAGATTAGCTGTGTGAGTGGGAGTGTTACTCTGAGTGTATGTGTGACTGTGTGTTTGGGTATGTAAGAATGCGTGTGAGTGTGTTTTAGTTTGTGAGTGTGCAGGTTTAGGAGCGTGTGTGCATGAGATGTGCGACTGTATGATTGTGCGTCATTCTGCATATGTATGTGCCTGGTTGTGAATGTGTGAGCATGTGTGAGTGAATGTGTGATTTTGGGTGTGTGTTCAAGGGCATGTTAGTGTCAGAGTTCAGGAGTGCTTATGTCTGTGTGTATATCAGTGTGTGTGAGTATATGTGGGAGATGTAGGTGCATGAGTGTGAGTGTTTCTATGTGTGTCTGTGTGCGTAATGGGGTGTGACTCTATGTGTTAAGGTCTCTGTGAGTGACTGTGTGTGTGAGTTTGTGTATGACTGTGTGAGTGTGAGTTTGCACATGTGTGAGGGACTTTATTTGAGTGTGTGTCAATGTGTTTGTGTGAGAGTGTATATGTGTATGGGCGTGAGTGTGTGTGAGAGGTTTTGTGAATTTGTGTGGGAGTGCAGATGTGTGAATGTGTGGGAGTGGGTGTTTGTGGGTGTGTATAAGAACTGTTGCGAGATTGTGTTATTGAGTGTGTGTTTGGGTGTCTATGTGGTTTCATGCATGTGTGTGGGACTGAACGTGCGGGTCTGGGCGTGTGTCTGTGTGAGTGTGTGAGTGGAATGGGGTGAAATATGATGCAACAAAGGTTCCTGAGAGGTTTGAAAGCGATATTGGCCTTCTCTGATGGAACGGAAAGCCATAGAACGTGGTGGGAGGCTACAGATAGAAGAGCAATGTTGTGGAACGGACTGTAATGCATTGTATTGTGATGCAATAGATGGTTCCTGTGTGTTATGGAAAAGAATGGATCCTTCTTTGATGGAATGAAACGCAGTAGAACGTGGTGGATTGTTGTGGAATGGAGTGGAATGCAGTGCATTGTGACGCAAGGGAGGGAAACTGAGCGGTTTGGACACGAAGGGAGCCTTCTTTCCAGGAATGGAAGGCAGTAAAAGGTGAAAGATTGCCAGGTACTGGAGTAGAATATTGTGGAGTGGAGTCGAACGGGGTGCCATTTGATGCAATAGACGGTTTCTCATTGTGTTTTAAGCGAATGGATTTATGTGCACGTGATTGTGCAGCTGTGTGTGTTTGTGTGTCTATTTTTGATAGGGATTGAGTGTGTGCATTTGTCACTGTGTGTACGGTTTTGAGAGAGGTTGCTGTGTCAGCGTGCAGGTGTGTGCGTGGCTGAGCAAGAGTGTCTGTATATGCGAGGGTGTGACCATGTTTATAAGAGGGTGATTATATAAGTGTTTAAGTGTGTGTGTGAGAGTTTGACAGCATTTGAATGTATGAGTGCGTGTGAGCATGTTACTGTGTGAGGGTCTCTGTGTAGTTTTGTAAGTGTATGTGACATTTTGTCTGAGTGCGTGAGTCTGTAAGTGTGTTGGTGTGAGTGATTGTGTGCGTGATATTGTGCGCACGTCTGTGTCTGTGCGTTTGTCAGCATTCGTGTGTGTGTCTGTGTGTGACAGTTTGTGTGTCTGTGTTTATGGAGGTGTGTGTCTGTGTGAGTGGGTGTGATACTGAATATGAGATAGTGTGAGTTTCTTCGAGTGTGAGTGTGTAAGTGTGCAAGGTGCAGTGTCTCCGTGTGTGAATGTGAAATAAGGTCTTATGTGATTGTGTTTTATTTATTGTGAGGAGAGTTTTACTCTTCAGGTGAGTGTGTAAATGTGAGAGACCATTTGTGTGAGTGGGAGTGTTACTCTGCATGTATGAGGGACAGTGTGTGTTTGTGTTTGAACGGGAGTCCATGTGAGTCTTAGATTTTATGTGTGCAGTTGTGGGAGTGTGTGCGAGAGGTGAGTGGGACTGAGTGGGTGCGACTGTGTATCTCTGGTAGAGTATGTGTATGTGTGACTGAATGTATCTGTTTGAGAGAGTGTGTGTGCACGTGTGTGTTAGTGTATAAGTGTTGATATGCCTGTGTGTTTCAGTGAGGGTGAGTGTAAGTGTGTGTTAGTGTGTGCGTGAGTGTGTGTGTGTATGTGTGATTGACTGAATGTTTTCGAGATTATTGGAGATACTTTGAGTGTGTGTGAGTGTGTGACTTTGTGTGTGAATGTGTGTGTGAGGGTGCACACGTGTGAGGGACTTGGTGTGAGTGTGAAACTGTGCATGTGTCAGCATGCATATGTGTGTGTGATGGTGGGTGTATGAGTGTGAATGACTGAGTGTGTAGGGCCATGAATGGGACTGAGTGTTTGTGAGTGTGTATACAAGTCTGTTGCGTGATTGTGTGTGATTGTGTTATTCTGTGTGTGTGTGGTTCGGTGGTTTTCTGTGTGTGTGGGCCTGTGCATGTGTGTGTGTGTGCGACTGAGTGAGAGAGTGCTTGCTTGTGCGTGTGTCTTTGTGTTGTGTCAGTGTGAGTGTTTGAGGGGAATGGGGTGAAATATGATGCCTCCAATGTTGCGATGGTTTGTGACATTTTGTGTGAGTGGGAGTGTTGGAGTGCGAGAGAGTGCGTGATTGCGTGTGAGCCTGTGAGTGTGTGTATGTGTTTGTGAGTGTGTGTGATGGTGACATTGCGTGAGGGTGCATTTGTGTCTGCATACGTGTAAGTGTGCTTTGGACATGTGTGAATGTATGTAGGTCTATGTGTGAGTGTGTGTGTTTGTGGATATGTGATGGTGTGGGTCACTGTGAGTGTGCAGGTGAGCAAGGTGCTGTGCGAGCGTGTGTCAGAGTGTGAAGGGCGTTCGTGTGTGACTGTGTGAGATAGTATGAGCAGGTGTGTTTTAGTGTTATGTGTGTGTGTTTGTGAGAGATTAGCTGTGTGAGTGGGAGTGTTACTCTGAGTGTATGTGTGACTGTGTGTTTGGGTATGTAAGAATGCGTGTGAGTGTGTTTTAGTTTGTGAGTGTGCAGGTTTAGGAGCGTGTGTGCATGAGATGTGCGACTGTATGATTGTGCGTCATTCTGCATATGTATGTGCCTGGTTGTGAATGTGTGAGCATGTGTGAGTGAATGTGTGATTTTGGGTGTGTGTTCAAGGGCATGTTAGTGTCAGAGTTCAGGAGTGCTTATGTCTGTGTGTATATCAGTGTGTGTGAGTATATGTGGGAGATGTAGGTGCATGAGTGTGAGTGTTTCTATGTGTGTCTGTGTGCGTAATGGGGTGTGACTCTATGTGTTAAGGTCTCTGTGAGTGACTGTGTGTTTGAGTGTGTGTCAGTGTGTGTGAGTTTGTGTATGACTGTGTGAGTGTGAGTTTGCACATGTGTGAGGGACTTTATTTGAGTGTGTGTCAATGTGTTTGTGTGAGAGTGTATATGTGTATGGGCGTGAGTGTGTGTGAGAGGTTTTGTGAATTTGTATGGGAGTGCAGATGTGTGAATGTGTGGGAGTGGGTGTTTGTGGGTGTGTATAAGAACTGTTGCGAGATTGTGTGATATTGAGTGTGTGTTTGGGTGTCTATGTGGTTTCATGCATGTGTGTGGGACTGAACGTGCGGGTCTGGGCGTGTGTCTGTGTGAGTGTGTGAGTGGAATGGGGTGAAATATGATGCAACAAAGGTTCCTGAGAGGTTTGAAAGCGATATTGGCCTTCTCTGATGGAACGGAAAGCCATAGAACGTGGTGGGAGGCTACAGATAGAAGAGCAATGTTGTGGAACGGACTGTAATGCAGTGTATTGTGATGCAATAGATGGTGCCTGTGTGTTATGGAAAAGAATGGATCCTTCTTTGATGGAATGAAACGCAGTAGAACGTGGTGGATTGTTGCGGAATGGAGTGGAATGCAGTGCATTGTGACGCAAGGGAGGGAAACTGAGCGGTTTGGACACGAAGGGAGCCTTCTTTCCAGGAATGGAAGGCAGTAAAAGGTGAAAGATTGTCAGGTACTGGAGTAGAATATTGTGGAGTGGAGTCGAACGGGGTGCCATTTGATGCAATAGACGGTTTCTCACTGTGTTTTAAGCGAATGGATTTATGTGCACGTGATTGTGCAGCTGTGTGTGTTTGTGTGTCTATTTTTGATAGGGATTGAGTGTGTGCATTTGTCACTGTGTGTACGGTTTTGAGAGAGGTTGCTGTGTCAGCGTGCAGGTGTGTGAGTGGCTGAGCAAGAGTGTCTGTATATGCGAGGGTGTGACCATGTTTATAAGAGGGTGATTATATAAGTGTTTAAGTGTGTGTGTGAGAGTTTGACAGCATTTGAATGTATGAGTGCGTGTGAGCATGTTACTGTGTGAGTGTCTCTGTGTAGTTTTGTAAGTGAATGTGACATTTTGTCTGAGTGCGTGAGTCTGTAAGTGTGTTGGTGTGAGTGATTGTGTGCGTGATATTGTGCGCACGTCTGTGTCTGTGCGTTTGTCAGCATTCGTGTGTGTGTCTGTGTGTGACAGTTTGTGTGTCTGTGTTTATGGAGGTGTGTGTCTGTGTGAGTGGGTGTGATACTGAATATGAGATAGTGTGAGTTTCTTCGAGTGTGAGTGTGTAAGTGTGCAAGGTGCAGTGTCTCCGTGTGTGAATGTGAAATAAGGTCTTATGTGATTGTGTTTTATTTATTGTGAGGAGAGTTTTACTCTTCAGGTGAGTGTGTAAATGTGAGAGACCATTTGTGTGAGTGGGAGTGTTACTCTGCATGTATGAGGGACAGTGTGTGTTTGTGTTTGAACGGGAGTCCATGTGAGTCTTAGATTTTATGTGTGCAGTTGTGGGAGTGTGTGCGAGAGGTGAGTGGGACTGAGTGGGTGCGACTGTGTATCTCTGGTAGAGTATGTGTATGTGTGACTGAATGTATCTGTTTGAGAGAGTGTGTGTGCACGTGTGTGTTAGTGTATAAGTGTTGATATGCCTGTGTGTTTCAGTGAGGGTGAGTGTAAGTGTGTGTTAGTGTGTGCGTGAGTGTGTGTGTGTATGTGTGATTGACTGAATGTTTTCGAGATTATTGGAGATACTTTGAGTGTGTGTGAGTGTGTGACTTTGTGTGTGAATGTGTGTGTGAGGGTGCACACGTGTGAGGGACTTGGTGTGAGTGTGAAACTGTGCATGTGTCAGCATGCATATGTGTGTGTGATGGTGGGTGTATGAGTGTGAATGACTGAGTGTGTAGGGCCATGAATGGGACTGAGTGTTTGTGAGTGTGTATACAAGTCTGTTGCGTGATTGTGTGTGATTGTGTTATTCTGTGTGTGTGTGGTTCGGTGGTTTTCTGTGTGTGTGGGCCTGTGCATGTGTGTGTGCGTGTGCGACTGAGTGAGAGAGTGCTTGCTTGTGCGTGTGTCTTTGTGTTGTGTCAGTGTGAGTGTTTGAGGGGAATGGGGTGAAATATGATGCCTCCAATGTTGCGATGGTTTGTGACATTTTGTGTGAGTGGGAGTGTTGGAGTGCGAGAGAGTGCGTGATTGCGTGTGAGCCTGTGAGTGTGTGTATGTGTTTGTGAGTGTGTGTGATGGTGACATTGCGTGAGGGTGCATTTGTGTCTGCATACGTGTAAGTGTGCTTTGGACATGTGTGAATGTATGTAGGTCTATGTGTGAGTGTGTGTGTTTGTGGATATGTGATGGTGTGGGTCACTGTGAGTGTGCAGGTGAGCAAGGTGCTGTGCGAGCGTGTGTCAGAGTGTGAAGGGCGTTCGTGTGTGACTGTGTGAGATAGTATGAGCAGGTGTGTTTTAGTGTTATGTGTGTGTGTTTGTGAGAGATTAGCTGTGTGAGTGGGAGTGTTACTCTGAGTGTATGTGTGACTGTGTGTTTGGGTATGTAAGAATGCGTGTGAGTGTGTTTTAGTTTGTGAGTGTGCAGGTTTAGGAGCGTGTGTGCATGAGATGTGCGACTGTATGATTGTGCGTCATTCTGCATATGTATGTGCCTGGTTGTGAATGTGTGAGCATGTGTGAGTGAATGTGTGATTTTGGGTGTGTGTTCAAGGGCATGTTAGTGTCAGAGTTCAGGAGTGCTTATGTCTGTGTGTATATCAGTGTGTGTGAGTATATGTGGGAGATGTAGGTGCATGAGTGTGAGTGTTTCTATGTGTGTCTGTGTGCGTAATGGGGTGTGACTCTATGTGTTAAGGTCTCTGTGAGTGACTGTGTGTGTGAGTTTGTGTATGACTGTGTGAGTGTGAGTTTGCACATGTGTGAGGGACTTTATTTGAGTGTGTGTCAATGTGTTTGTGTGAGAGTGTATATGTGTATGGGCGTGAGTGTGTGTGAGAGGTTTTGTGAATTTGTGTGGGAGTGCAGATGTGTGAATGTGTGGGAGTGGGTGTTTGTGGGTGTGTATAAGAACTGTTGCGAGATTGTGTGATATTGAGTGTGTGTTTGGGTGTCTATGTGGTTTCATGCATGTGTGTGGGACTGAACGTGCGGGTCTGGGCGTGTGTCTGTGTGAGTGTGTGAGTGGAATGGGGTGAAATATGATGCAACAAAGGTTCCTGAGAGGTTTGAAAGCGATATTGGCCTTCTCTGATGGAACGGAAAGCCATAGAACGTGGTGGGAGGCTACAGATAGAAGAGCAATGTTGTGGAACGGACTGTAATGCAGTGTATTGTGATGCAATAGATGGTTCCTGTGTGTTATGGAAAAGAATGGATCCTTCTTTGATGGAATGAAACGCAGTAGAACGTGGTGGATTGTTGCGGAATGGAGTGGAATGCAGTGCATTGTGTCGCAAGGGAGGGAAACTGAGCGGTTTGGACACGAAGGGAGCCTTCTTTCCAGGAATGGAAGGCAGTAAAAGGTGAAAGATTGTCAGGTACTGGAATAGAATATTGTGGAGTGGAGTCGAACGGGGTGCCATTTGATGCAATAGACGGTTTCTCACTGTGTTTTAAGCGAATGGATTTATGTGCACGTGATTGTGCAGCTGTGTGTGTTTGTGTGTCTATTTTTGATAGGGATTGAGTGTGTGCATTTGTCACTGTGTGTACGGTTTTGAGAGAGGTTGCTGTGTCAGCGTGCAGGTGTGTGCGTGGCTGAGCAAGAGTGTCTGTATATGCGAGGGTGTGACCATGTTTATAAGAGGGTGATTATATAAGTGTTTAAGTGTGTGTGTGAGAGTTTGACAGCATTTGAATGTATGAGTGCGTGTGAGCATGTTACTGTGTGAGGGTCTCTGTGTAGTTTTGTAAGTGTATGTGACATTTTGTCTGAGTGCGTGAGTCTGTAAGTGTGTTGGTGTGAGTGATTGTGTGCGTGATATTGTGCGCACGTCTGTGTCTGTGCGTTTGTCAGCATTCGTGTGTGTGTCTGTGTGTGACAGTTTGTGTGTCTGTGTTTATGGAGGTGTGTGTCTGTGTGAGTGGGTGTGATACTGAATATGAGATAGTGTGAGTTTCTTCGAGTGTGAGTGTGTAAGTGTGCAAGGTGCAGTGTCTCCGTGTGTGAATGTGAAGTAAGGTCTTATGTGATTGTGTTTTATTTATTGTGAGGAGAGTTTTACTCTTCAGGTGAGTGTGTAAATGTGAGAGACCATTTGTGTGAGTGGGAGTGTTACTCTGCATGTATGAGGGACAGTGTGTGTTTGTGTTTGAACGGGAGTCCATGTGAGTCTTAGATTTTATGTGTGCAGTTGTGTGAGTGTGTGCGAGAGGTGAGTGGGACTGAGTGGGTGCGACTGTGTATCTCTGGTAGAGTATGTGTATGTGTGACTGAATGTATCTGTTTGAGAGAGTGTGTGTGCACGTGTGTGTTAGTGTATAAGTGTTGATATGCCTGTGTGTTTCAGTGAGGGTGAGTGTAAGTGTGTGTTAGTGTGTGCGTGAGTGTGTGTGTGTATGTGTGATTGACTGAATGTTTTCGAGATTATTGGAGATACTTTGAGTGTGTGTGAGTGTGTGACTTTGTGTGTGAATGTGTGTGTGAGGGTGCACACGTGTGAGGGACTTGGTGTGAGTGTGAAACTGTGCATGTGTCAGCATGCATATGTGTGTGTGATGGTGGGTGTATGAGTGTGAATGACTGAGTGTGTAGGGCCATGAATGGGACTGAGTGTTTGTGAGTGTGTATACAAGTCTGTTGCGTGATTGTGTGTGATTGTGTTATTCTGTGTGTGTGTGGTTCGGTGGTTTTCTGTGTGTGTGGGCCTGTGCATGTGTGTGTGTGTGTGCGACTGAGTGAGAGAGTGCTTGCTTGTGCGTGTGTCTTTGTGTTGTGTCAGTGTGAGTGTTTGAGGGGAATGGGGTGAAATATGATGCCTCCAATGTTGCGATGGTTTGTGACATTTTGTGTGAGTGGGAGTGTTGGAGTGCGAGAGAGTGCGTGATTGCGTGTGAGCCTGTGAGTGTGTGTATGTGTTTGTGAGTGTGTGTGATGGTGACATTGCGTGAGGGTGCATTTGTGTCTGCATACGTGTAAGTGTGCTTTGGACATGTGTGAATGTATGTAGGTCTATGTGTGAGTGTGTGTGTTTGTGGATATGTGATGGTGTGGGTCACTGTGAGTGTGCAGGTGAGCAAGGTGCTGTGCGAGCGTGTGTCAGAGTGTGAAGGGCGTTCGTGTGTGACTGTGTGAGATAGTATGAGCAGGTGTGTTTTAGTGTTATGTGTGTGTGTTTGTGAGAGATTAGCTGTGTGAGTGGGAGTGTTACTCTGAGTGTATGTGTGACTGTGTGTTTGGGTATGTAAGAATGCGTGTGAGTGTGTTTTAGTTTGTGAGTGTGCAGGTTTAGGAGCGTGTGTGCATGAGATGTGCGACTGTATGATTGTGCGTCATTCTGCATATGTATGTGCCTGGTTGTGAATGTGTGAGCATGTGTGAGTGAATGTGTGATTTTGGGTGTGTGTTCAAGGGCATGTTAGTGTCAGAGTTCAGGAGTGCTTATGTCTGTGTGTATATCAGTGTGTGTGAGTATATGTGGGAGATGTAGGTGCATGAGTGTGAGTGTTTCTATGTGTGTCTGTGTGCGTAATGGGGTGTGACTCTATGTGTTAAGGTCTCTGTGAGTGACTGTGTGTTTGAGTGTGTGTCAGTGTGTGTGAGTTTGTGTATGACTGTGTGAGTGTGAGTTTGCACATGTGTGAGGGACTTTATTTGAGTGTGTGTCAATGTGTTTGTGTGAGAGTGTATATGTGTATGGGCGTGAGTGTGTGTGAGAGGTTTTGTGAATTTGTGTGGGAGTGCAGATGTGTGAATGTGTGGGAGTGGGTGTTTGTGGGTGTGTATAAGAACTGTTGCGAGATTGTGTGATATTGAGTGTGTGTTTGGGTGTCTATGTGGTTTCATGCATGTGTGTGGGACTGAACGTGCGGGTCTGGGCGTGTGTCTGTGTGAGTGTGTGAGTGGAATGGGGTGAAATATGATGCAACAAAGGTTCCTGAGAGGTTTGAAAGCGATATTGGCCTTCTCTGATGGAACGGAAAGCCATAGAACGTGGTGGGAGGCTACAGATAGAAGAGCAATGTTGTGGAACGGACTGTAATGCAGTGTATTGTGATGCAATAGATGGTTCCTGTGTGTTATGGAAAAGAATGGATCGTTCTTTGATGGAATGAAACGCAGTAGAAAGTGGTGGATTGTTGCGGAATGGAGTGGAATGTTGTGATGTGGAGTGCAATGCAGTGCATTGTGACGCAAGGGAGGGAAACCGAGCGGTTTGGACACGAAGGGAGCCTTCTTTCCAGGAATGGAAGGCAGTAAAAGGTGAAAGATTGTCAGGTACTGGAGTAGAATATTGTGGAGTGGAGTCGAACGGGGTGCCATTTGATGCAATAGACGGTTTCTCATTGTGTTTTAAGCGAATGGATTTATGTGCACGTGATTGTGCAGCTGTGTGTGTTTGTGTGTCTATTTTTGATAGGGATTGAGTGTGTGCATTTGTCACTGTGTGTACGGTTTTGAGAGAGGTTGCTGTGTCAGCGTGCAGGTGTGTGAGCGGCTGAGCGGGAGTGTCTTTATATGAGAGGGTGTGAGCATGTTTACAAGAGGGTGATTATGTCAGTGTTCAAGTATGTGTGTGAGAGTGTGACAGCATTTGAAATTATGTGTGCGTGTGAGCTTGTTAATATGTGTGTCTCTGTGTGTAGTTTTGTATGTGTATGTGACATTATGTCTGTGAGTGCGTGAGTCTGTGAGTGTGTTGGTGTGAGTGATTGTGTGTGTGATATTGTGCGCACGTCTGTGTCTGTGCGTTTGTCAGCATTCGTGTGTGTGTCTGTGTGTGACAGTTTGTGTGTCTGTGTTTATGGAGGTGTGTGTCTGTGTGAGTGGGTGTGATACTGAATATGAGATAGTGTGAGTTTCTTTGAGTGTGAGTGTGTAAGTGTGCAAGGTGCAGTGTCTCAGTGTGTGAATGTGAAATAAGGTCTTATGTGATTGTGTTTTATTTATTGTGAGGAGAGTTTTACTCTTCAGGTGAGTGTGTAAATGTGAGAGACCATTTGTGTGAGTGGGAGTGTTACTCTGCATGTATGAGGGACAGTGTGTGTTTGTGTTTGAACGGGAGTCCATGTGAGTCTTAGATTTTATGTGTGCAGTTGTGGGAGTGTGTGCGAGAGGTGAGTGGGACTGAGTGGGTGCGACTGTGTATCTCTGGTAGAGTATGTGTATGTGTGACTGAATGTATCTGTTTGAGAGAGTGTGTGTGCACGTGTGTGTTAGTGTATAAGTGTTGATATGCCTGTGTGTTTCAGTGAGGGTGAGTGTAAGTGTGTGTTAGTGTGTGCGTGAGTGTGTGTGTGTATGTGTGATTGACTGAATGTTTTCGAGATTATTGGAGATACTTTGAGTGTGTGTGAGTGTGTGACTTTGTGTGTGAATGTGTGTGTGAGGGTGCACACGTGTGAGGGACTTGGTGTGAGTGTGAAACTGTGCATGTGTCAGCATGCATATGTGTGTGTGATGGTGGGTGTATGAGTGTGAATGACTGAGTGTGTAGGGCCATGAATGGGACTGAGTGTTTGTGAGTGTGTATACAAGTCTGTTGCGTGATTGTGTGTGATTGTGTTATTCTGTGTGTGTGTGGTTCGGTGGTTTTCTGTGTGTGTGGGCCTGTGCATGTGTGTGTGTGTGTGCGACTGAGTGAGAGAGTGCTTGCTTGTGCGTGTGTCTTTGTGTTGTGTCAGTGTGAGTGTTTGAGGGGAATGGGGTGAAATATGATGCCTCCAATGTTGCGATGGTTTGTGACATTTTGTGTGAGTGGGAGTGTTGGAGTGCGAGAGAGTGCGTGATTGCGTGTGAGCCTGTGAGTGTGTGTATGTGTTTGTGAGTGTGTGTGATGGTGACATTGCGTGAGGGTGCATTTGTGTCTGCATACGTGTAAGTGTGCTTTGGACATGTGTGAATGTATGTAGGTCTATGTGTGAGTGTGTGTGTTTGTGGATATGTGATGGTGTGGGTCACTGTGAGTGTGCAGGTGAGCAAGGTGCTGTGCGAGCGTGTGTCAGAGTGTGAAGGGCGTTCGTGTGTGACTGTGTGAGATAGTATGAGCAGGTGTGTTTTAGTGTTATGTGTGTGTGTTTGTGAGAGATTAGCTGTGTGAGTGGGAGTGTTACTCTGAGTGTATGTGTGACTGTGTGTTTGGGTATGTAAGAATGCGTGTGAGTGTGTTTTAGTTTGTGAGTGTGCAGGTTTAGGAGCGTGTGTGCATGAGATGTGCGACTGTATGATTGTGCGTCATTCTGCATATGTATGTGCCTGGTTGTGAATGTGTGAGCATGTGTGAGTGAATGTGTGATTTTGGGTGTGTGTTCAAGGGCATGTTAGTGTCAGAGTTCAGGAGTGCTTATGTCTGTGTGTATATCAGTGTGTGTGAGTATATGTGGGAGATGTAGGTGCATGAGTGTGAGTGTTTCTATGTGTGTCTGTGTGCGTAATGGGGTGTGACTCTATGTGTTAAGGTCTCTGTGAGTGACTGTGTGTTTGAGTGTGTGTCAGTGTGTGTGAGTTTGTGTATGACTGTGTGAGTGTGAGTTTGCACATGTGTGAGGGACTTTATTTGAGTGTGTGTCAATGTGTTTGTGTGAGAGTGTATATGTGTATGGGCGTGAGTGTGTGTGAGAGGTTTTGTGAATTTGTGTGGGAGTGCAGATGTGTGAATGTGTGGGAGTGGGTGTTTGTGGGTGTGTATAAGAACTGTTGCGAGATTGTGTGATATTGAGTGTGTGTTTGGGTGTCTATGTGGTTTCATGCATGTGTGTGGGACTGAACGTGCGGGTCTGGGCGTGTGTCTGTGTGAGTGTGTGAGTGGAATGGGGTGAAATATGATGCAACAAAGGTTCCTGAGAGGTTTGAAAGCGATATTGGCCTTCTCTGATGGAACGGAAAGCCATAGAACGTGGTGGGAGGCTACAGATAGAAGAGCAATGTTGTGGAACGGACTGTAATGCAGTGTATTGTGATGCAATAGATGGTTCCTGTGTGTTATGGAAAAGAATGGATCCTTCTTTGATGGAATGAAACGCAGTAGAAAGTGGTGGATTGTTGCGGAATGGAGTGGAATGTTGTGATGTGGAGTGCAATGCAGTGCATTGTGACGCAAGGGAGGGAAACCGAGCGGTTTGGACACGAAGGGAGCCTTCTTTCCAGGAATGGAAGGCAGTAAAAGGTGAAAGATTGTCAGGTACTGGAGTAGAATATTGTGGAGTGGAGTCGAACGGGGTGCCATTTGATGCAATAGACGGTTTCTCATTGTGTTTTAAGCGAATGGATTTATGTGCACGTGATTGTGCAGCTGTGTGTGTTTGTGTGTCTATTTTTGATAGGGATTGAGTGTGTGCATTTGTCACTGTGTGTACGGTTTTGAGAGAGGTTGCTGTGTCAGCGTGCAGGTGTGTGAGCGGCTGAGCGGGAGTGTCTTTATATGAGAGGGTGTGAGCATGTTTACAAGAGGGTGATTATGTCAGTGTTCAAGTATGTGTGTGAGAGTGTGACAGCATTTGAAATTATGTGTGCGTGTGAGCTTGTTAATATGTGTGTCTCTGTGTGTAGTTTTGTATGTGTATGTGACATTATGTCTGTGAGTGCGTGAGTCTGTGAGTGTGTTGGTGTGAGTGATTGTGTGTGTGATATTGTGCGCACGTCTGTGTCTGTGCGTTTGTCAGCATTCGTGTGTGTGTCTGTGTGTGACAGTTTGTGTGTCTGTGTTTATGGAGGTGTGTGTCTGTGTGAGTGGGTGTGATACTGAATATGAGATAGTGTGAGTTTCTTTGAGTGTGAGTGTGTAAGTGTGCAAGGTGCAGTGTCTCAGTGTGTGAATGTGAAATAAGGTCTTATGTGATTGTGTTTTATTTATTGTGAGGAGAGTTTTACTCTTCAGGTGAGTGTGTAAATGTGAGAGACCATTTGTGTGAGTGGGAGTGTTACTCTGCATGTATGAGGGACAGTGTGTGTTTGTGTTTGAACGGGAGTCCATGTGAGTCTTAGATTTTATGTGTGCAGTTGTGGGAGTGTGTGCGAGAGGTGAGTGGGACTGAGTGGGTGCGACTGTGTATCTCTGGTAGAGTATGTGTATGTGTGACTGAATGTATCTGTTTGAGAGAGTGTGTGTGCACGTGTGTGTTAGTGTATAAGTGTTGATATGCCTGTGTGTTTCAGTGAGGGTGAGTGTAAGTGTGTGTTAGTGTGTGCGTGAGTGTGTGTGTGTATGTGTGATTGACTGAATGTTTTCGAGATTATTGGAGATACTTTGAGTGTGTGTGAGTGTGTGACTTTGTGTGTGAATGTGTGTGTGAGGGTGCACACGTGTGAGGGACTTGGTGTGAGTGTGAAACTGTGCATGTGTCAGCATGCATATGTGTGTGTGATGGTGGGTGTATGAGTGTGAATGACTGAGTGTGTAGGGCCATGAATGGGACTGAGTGTTTGTGAGTGTGTATACAAGTCTGTTGCGTGATTGTGTGTGATTGTGTTATTCTGTGTGTGTGTGGTTCGGTGGTTTTCTGTGTGTGTGGGCCTGTGCATGTGTGTGTGTGTGTGCGACTGAGTGAGAGAGTGCTTGCTTGTGCGTGTGTCTTTGTGTTGTGTCAGTGTGAGTGTTTGAGGGGAATGGGGTGAAATATGATGCCTCCAATGTTGCGATGGTTTGTGACATTTTGTGTGAGTGGGAGTGTTGGAGTGCGAGAGAGTGCGTGATTGCGTGTGAGCCTGTGAGTGTGTGTATGTGTTTGTGAGTGTGTGTGATGGTGACATTGCGTGAGGGTGCATTTGTGTCTGCATACGTGTAAGTGTGCTTTGGACATGTGTGAATGTATGTAGGTCTATGTGTGAGTGTGTGTGTTTGTGGATATGTGATGGTGTGGGTCACTGTGAGTGTGCAGGGGAGCAAGGTGCTGTGCGAGCGTGTGTCAGAGTGTGAAGGGCGTTCGTGTGTGACTGTGTGAGATAGTATGAGCAGGTGTGTTTTAGTGTTATGTGTGTGTGTTTGTGAGAGATTAGCTGTGTGAGTGGGAGTGTTACTCTGAGTGTATGTGTGACTGTGTGTTTGGGTATGTAAGAATGCGTGTGAGTGTGTTTTAGTTTGTGAGTGTGCAGGTTTAGGAGCGTGTGTGCATGAGATGTGCGACTGTATGATTGTGCGTCATTCTGCATATGTATGTGCCTGGTTGTGAATGTGTGAGCATGTGTGAGTGAATGTGTGATTTTGGGTGTGTGTTCAAGGGCATGTTAGTGTCAGAGTTCAGGAGTGCTTATGTCTGTGTGTATATCAGTGTGTGTGAGTATATGTGGGAGATGTAGGTGCATGAGTGTGAGTGTTTCTATGTGTGTCTGTGTGCGTAATGGGGTGTGACTCTATGTGTTAAGGTCTCTGTGAGTGACTGTGTGTTTGAGTGTGTGTCAGTGTGTGTGAGTTTGTGTATGACTGTGTGAGTGTGAGTTTGCACATGTGTGAGGGACTTTATTTGAGTGTGTGTCAATGTGTTTGTGTGAGAGTGTATATGTGTATGGGCGTGAGTGTGTGTGAGAGGTTTTGTGAATTTGTGTGGGAGTGCAGATGTGTGAATGTGTGGGAGTGGGTGTTTGTGGGTGTGTATAAGAACTGTTGCGAGATTGTGTGATATTGAGTGTGTGTTTGGGTGTCTATGTGGTTTCATGCATGTGTGTGGGACTGAACGTGCGGGTCTGGGCGTGTGTCTGTGTGAGTGTGTGAGTGGAATGGGGTGAAATATGATGCAACAAAGGTTCCTGAGAGGTTTGAAAGCGATATTGGCCTTCTCTGATGGAACGGAAAGCCATAGAACGTGGTGGGAGGCTACAGATAGAAGAGCAATGTTGTGGAACGGACTGTAATGCAGTGTATTGTGATGCAATAGATGGTGCCTGTGTGTTATGGAAAAGAATGGATCCTTCTTTGATGGAATGAAACGCAGTAGAACGTGGTGGATTGTTGCGGAATGGAGTGGAATGCAGTGCATTGTGACGCAAGGGAGGGAAACTGAGCGGTTTGGACACGAAGGGAGCCTTCTTTCCAGGAATGGAAGGCAGTAAAAGGTGAAAGATTGTCAGGTACTGGAGTAGAATATTGTGGAGTGGAGTCGAACGGGGTGCCATTTGATGCAATAGACGGTTTCTCATTGTGTTTTAAGCGAATGGATTTATGTGCACGTGATTGTGCAGCTGTGTGTGTTTGTGTGTCAATATTTGATAGGGATTGAGTGTGTGCATTTGTCACTGTGTGTACGGTTTTGAGAGAGGTTGCTGTGTCAGCGTGCAGGTGTGTGCATGGCTGAGCAAGAGTGTCTGTATATGCGAGGGTGTGACCATGCTTATAAGAGGGTGATTATATAAGTGTTTAAGTGTGTGTGTGAGAGTTTGACAGCATTTGAATGTATGAGTGCGTGTGAGCATGTTACTGTGTGAGTGTCTCTGTGTAGTTTTGTAAGTGTATGTGACATTTTGTCTGAGTGCGTGAGTCTGTAAGTGTGTTGGTGTGAGTGATTGTGTGCGTGATATTGTGCGCACGTCTGTGTCTGTGCGTTTGTCAGCATTCGTGTGTGTGTCTGTGTGTGACAGTTTGTGTGTCTGTGTTTATGGAGGTGTGTGTCTGTGTGAGTGGGTGTGATACTGAATATGAGATAGTGTGAGTTTCTTCGAGTGTGAGTGTGTAAGTGTGCAAGGTGCAGTGTCTCCGTGTGTGAATGTGAAATAAGGTCTTATGTGATTGTGTTTTATTTATTGTGAGGAGAGTTTTACTCTTCAGGTGAGTGTGTAAATGTGAGAGACCATTTGTGTGAGTGGGAGTGTTACTCTGCATGTATGAGGGACAGTGTGTGTTTGTGTTTGAACGGGAGTCCATGTGAGTCTTAGATTTTATGTGTGCAGTTGTGGGAGTGTGTGCGAGAGGTGAGTGGGACTGAGTGGGTGCGACTGTGTATCTCTGGTAGAGTATGTGTATGTGTGACTGAATGTATCTGTTTGAGAGAGTGTGTGTGCACGTGTGTGTTAGTGTATAAGTGTTGATATGCCTGTGTGTTTCAGTGAGGGTGAGTGTAAGTGTGTGTTAGTGTGTGCGTGAGTGTGTGTGTATGTGAGATTGACTGAATGTTTTCGAGATTATTGGAGATACTTTGAGTGTGTGTGAGTGTGTGACTTTGTGTGTGAATGTGTGTGTGAGGGTGCACACGTGTGAGGGACTTGGTGTGAGTGTGAAACTGTGCATGTGTCAGCATGCATATGTGTGTGTGATGGTGGGTGTATGAGTGTGAATGACTGAGTGTGTAGGGCCATGAATGGGACTGAGTGTTTGTGAGTGTGTATACAAGTCTGTTGCGTGATTGTGTGTGATTGTGTTATTCTGTGTGTGTGTGGTTCGGTGGTTTTCTGTGTGTGTGGGCCTGTGCATGTGTGTGTGTGCGACTGAGTGAGAGAGTGCTTGCTTGTGCGTGTGTCTTTGTGTTGTGTCAGTGTGAGTGTTTGAGGGGAATGGGGTGAAATATGATGCCTCCAATGTTGCGATGGTTTGTGACATTTTGTGTGAGTGGGAGTGTTGGAGTGCGAGAGAGTGCGTGATTGCGTGTGAGCCTGTGAGTGTGTGTATGTGTTTGTGAGTGTGTGTGATGGTGACATTGCGTGAGGGTGCATTTGTGTCTGCATACGTGTAAGTGTGCTTTGGACATGTGTGAATGTATGTAGGTCTATGTGTGAGTGTGTGTGTTTGTGGATATGTGATGGTGTGGGTCACTGTGAGTGTGCAGGTGAGCAAGGTGCTGTGCGAGCGTGTGTCAGAGTGTGAAGGGCGTTCGTGTGTGACTGTGTGAGATAGTATGAGCAGGTGTGTTTTAGTGTTATGTGTGTGTGTTTGTGAGAGATTAGCTGTGTGAGTGGGAGTGTTACTCTGAGTGTATGTGTGACTGTGTGTTTGGGTATGTAAGAATGCGTGTGAGTGTGTTTTAGTTTGTGAGTGTGCAGGTTTAGGAGCGTGTGTGCATGAGATGTGCGACTGTATGATTGTGCGTCATTCTGCATATGTATGTGCCTGGTTGTGAATGTGTGAGCATGTGTGAGTGAATGTGTGATTTTGGGTGTGTGTTCAAGGGCATGTTAGTGTCAGAGTTCAGGAGTGCTTATGTCTGTGTGTATATCAGTGTGTGTGAGTATATGTGGGAGATGTAGGTGCATGAGTGTGAGTGTTTCTATGTGTGTCTGTGTGCGTAATGGGGTGTGACTCTATGTGTTAAGGTCTCTGTGAGTGACTGTGTGTTTGAGTGTGTGTCAGTGTGTGTGAGTTTGTGTATGACTGTGTGAGTGTGAGTTTGCACATGTGTGAGGGACTTTATTTGAGTGTGTGTCAATGTGTTTGTGTGAGAGTGTATATGTGTATGGGCGTGAGTGTGTGTGAGAGGTTTTGTGAATTTGTGTGGGAGTGCAGATGTGTGAATGTGTGGGAGTGGGTGTTTGTGGGTGTGTATAAGAACTGTTGCGAGATTGTGTGATATTGAGTGTGTGTTTGGGTGTCTATGTGGTTTCATGCATGTGTGTGGGACTGAACGTGCGGGTCTGGGCGTGTGTCTGTGTGAGTGTGTGAGTGGAATGGGGTGAAATATGATGCAACAAAGGTTCCTGAGAGGTTTGAAAGCGATATTGGCCTTCTCTGATGGAACGGAAAGCCATAGAACGTGGTGGGAGGCTACAGATAGAAGAGCAATGTTGTGGAACGGACTGTAATGCAGTGTATTGTGATGCAATAGATGGTGCCTGTGTGTTATGGAAAAGAATGGATCCTTCTTTGATGGAATGAAACGCAGTAGAACGTGGTGGATTGTTGCGGAATGGAGTGGAATGCAGTGCATTGTGACGCAAGGGAGGGAAACTGAGCGGTTTGGACACGAAGGGAGCCTTCTTTCCAGGAATGGAAGGCAGTAAAAGGTGAAAGATTGTCAGGTACTGGAGTAGAATATTGTGGAGTGGAGTCGAACGGGGTGCCATTTGATGCAACAGACGGTTTCTCATTGTGTTTTAAGCGAATGGATTTATGTGCACGTGATTGTGCAGCTGTGTGTGTTTGTGTGTCTATTTTTGATAGGGATTGAGTGTGTGCATTTGTCACTGTGTGTACGGTTTTGAGAGAGGTTGCTGTGTCAGCGTGCAGGTGTGTGAGTGGCTGAGCAAGAGTGTCTGTATATGCGAGGGTGTGACCATGTTTATAAGAGGGTGATTATATAAGTGTTTAAGTGTGTGTGTGAGAGTTTGACAGCATTTGAATGTATGAGTGCGTGTGAGCATGTTACTGTGTGAGTGTCTCTGTGTAGTTTTGTAAGTGAATGTGACATTTTGTCTGAGTGCGTGAGTCTGTAAGTGTGTTGGTGTGAGTGATTGTGTGCGTGATATTGTGCGCACGTCTGTGTCTGTGCGTTTGTCAGCATTCGTGTGTGTGTCTGTGTGTGACAGTTTGTGTGTCTGTGTTTATGGAGGTGTGTGTCTGTGTGAGTGGGTGTGATACTGAATATGAGATAGTGTGAGTTTCTTCGAGTGTGAGTGTGTAAGTGTGCAAGGTGCAGTGTCTCCGTGTGTGAATGTGAAGTAAGGTCTTATGTGATTGTGTTTTATTTATTGTGAGGAGAGTTTTACTCTTCAGGTGAGTGTGTAAATGTGAGAGACCATTTGTGTGAGTGGGAGTGTTACTCTGCATGTATGAGGGACAGTGTGTGTTTGTGTTTGAACGGGAGTCCATGTGAGTCTTAGATTTTATGTGTGCAGTTGTGGGAGTGTGTGCGAGAGGTGAGTGGGACTGAGTGGGTGCGACTGTGTATCTCTGGTAGAGTATGTGTATGTGTGACTGAATGTATCTGTTTGAGAGAGTGTGTGTGCACGTGTGTGTTAGTGTATAAGTGTTGATATGCCTGTGTGTTTCAGTGAGGGTGAGTGTAAGTGTGTGTTAGTGTGTGCGTGAGTGTGTGTGTGTATGTGTGATTGACTGAATGTTTTCGAGATTATTGGAGATACTTTGAGTGTGTGTGAGTGTGTGACTTTGTGTGTGAATGTGTGTGTGAGGGTGCACACGTGTGAGGGACTTGGTGTGAGTGTGAAACTGTGCATGTGTCAGCATGCATATGTGTGTGTGATGGTGGGTGTATGAGTGTGAATGACTGAGTGTGTAGGGCCATGAATGGGACTGAGTGTTTGTGAGTGTGTATACAAGTCTGTTGCGTGATTGTGTGTGATTGTGTTATTCTGTGTGTGTGTGGTTCGGTGGTTTTCTGTGTGTGTGGGCCTGTGCATGTGTGTGTGCGTGTGCGACTGAGTGAGAGAGTGCTTGCTTGTGCGTGTGTCTTTGTGTTGTGTCAGTGTGAGTGTTTGAGGGGAATGGGGTGAAATATGATGCCTCCAATGTTGCGATGGTTTGTGACATTTTGTGTGAGTGGGAGTGTTGGAGTGCGAGAGAGTGCGTGATTGCGTGTGAGCCTGTGAGTGTGTGTATGTGTTTGTGAGTGTGTGTGATGGTGACATTGCGTGAGGGTGCATTTGTGTCTGCATACGTGTAAGTGTGCTTTGGACATGTGTGAATGTATGTAGGTCTATGTGTGAGTGTGTGTGTTTGTGGATATGTGATGGTGTGGGTCACTGTGAGTGTGCAGGTGAGCAAGGTGCTGTGCGAGCGTGTGTCAGAGTGTGAAGGGCGTTCGTGTGTGACTGTGTGAGATAGTATGAGCAGGTGTGTTTTAGTGTTATGTGTGTGTGTTTGTGAGAGATTAGCTGTGTGAGTGGGAGTGTTACTCTGAGTGTATGTGTGACTGTGTGTTTGGGTATGTAAGAATGCGTGTGAGTGTGTTTTAGTTTGTGAGTGTGCAGGTTTAGGAGCGTGTGTGCATGAGATGTGCGACTGTATGATTGTGCGTCATTCTGCATATGTATGTGCCTGGTTGTGAATGTGTGAGCATGTGTGAGTGAATGTGTGATTTTGGGTGTGTGTTCAAGGGCATGTTAGTGTCAGAGTTCAGGAGTGCTTATGTCTGTGTGTATATCAGTGTGTGTGAGTATATGTGGGAGATGTAGGTGCATGAGTGTGAGTGTTTCTATGTGTGTCTGTGTGCGTAATGGGGTGTGACTCTATGTGTTAAGGTCTCTGTGAGTGACTGTGTGTGTGAGTTTGTGTATGACTGTGTGAGTGTGAGTTTGCACATGTGTGAGGGACTTTATTTGAGTGTGTGTCAATGTGTTTGTGTGAGAGTGTATATGTGTATGGGCGTGAGTGTGTGTGAGAGGTTTTGTGAATTTGTGTGGGAGTGCAGATGTGTGAATGTGTGGGAGTGGGTGTTTGTGGGTGTGTATAAGAACTGTTGCGAGATTGTGTGATATTGAGTGTGTGTTTGGGTGTCTATGTGGTTTCATGCATGTGTGTGGGACTGAACGTGCGGGTCTGGGCGTGTGTCTGTGTGAGTGTGTGAGTGGAATGGGGTGAAATATGATGCAACAAAGGTTCCTGAGAGGTTTGAAAGCGATATTGGCCTTCTCTGATGGAACGGAAAGCCATAGAACGTGGTGGGAGGCTACAGATAGAAGAGCAATGTTGTGGAACGGACTGTAATGCAGTGTATTGTGATGCAATAGATGGTTCCTGTGTGTTATGGAAAAGAATGGATCCTTCTTTGATGGAATGAAACGCAGTAGAACGTGGTGGATTGTTGCGGAATGGAGTGGAATGCAGTGCATTGTGTCGCAAGGGAGGGAAACTGAGCGGTTTGGACACGAAGGGAGCCTTCTTTCCAGGAATGGAAGGCAGTAAAAGGTGAAAGATTGTCAGGTACTGGAGTAGAATATTGTGGAGTGGAGTCGAACGGGGTGCCATTTGATGCAACAGACGGTTTCTCATTGTGTTTTAAGCGAATGGATTTATGTGCACGTGATTGTGCAGCTGTGTGTGTTTGTGTGTCTATTTTTGATAGGGATTGAGTGTGTGCATTTGTCACTGTGTGTACGGTTTTGAGAGAGGTTGCTGTGTCAGCGTGCAGGTGTGTGCGTGGCTGAGCAAGAGTGTCTGTATATGCGAGGGTGTGACCATGTTTATAAGAGGGTGATTATATAAGTGTTTAAGTGTGTGTGTGAGAGTTTGACAGCATTTGAATGTATGAGTGCGTGTGAGCATGTTACTGTGTGAGGGTCTCTGTGTAGTTTTGTAAGTGTATGTGACATTTTGTCTGAGTGCGTGAGTCTGTAAGTGTGTTGGTGTGAGTGATTGTGTGCGTGATATTGTGCGCACGTCTGTGTCTGTGCGTTTGTCAGCATTCGTGTGTGTGTCTGTGTGTGACAGTTTGTGTGTCTGTGTTTATGGAGGTGTGTGTCTGTGTGAGTGGGTGTGATACTGAATATGAGATAGTGTGAGTTTCTTCGAGTGTGAGTGTGTAAGTGTGCAAGGTGCAGTGTCTCCGTGTGTGAATGTGAAGTAAGGTCTTATGTGATTGTGTTTTATTTATTTTGAGGAGAGTTTTACTCTTCAGGTGAGTGTGTAAATGTGAGAGACCATTTGTGTGAGTGGGAGTGTTACTCTGCATGTATGAGGGACAGTGTGTGTTTGTGTTTGAACGGGAGTCCATGTGAGTCTTAGATTTTATGTGTGCAGTTGTGGGAGTGTGTGCGAGAGGTGAGTGGGACTGAGTGGGTGCGACTGTGTATCTCTGGTAGAGTATGTGTATGTGTGACTGAATGTATCTGTTTGAGAGAGTGTGTGTGCACGTGTGTGTTAGTGTATAAGTGTTGATATGCCTGTGTGTTTCAGTGAGGGTGAGTGTAAGTGTGTGTTAGTGTGTGCGTGAGTGTGTGTGTGTATGTGTGATTGACTGAATGTTTTCGAGATTATTGGAGATACTTTGAGTGTGTGTGAGTGTGTGACTTTGTGTGTGAATGTGTGTGTGAGGGTGCACACGTGTGAGGGACTTGGTGTGAGTGTGAAACTGTGCATGTGTCAGCATGCATATGTGTGTGTGATGGTGGGTGTATGAGTGTGAATGACTGAGTGTGTAGGGCCATGAATGGGACTGAGTGTTTGTGAGTGTGTATACAAGTCTGTTGCGTGATTGTGTGTGATTGTGTTATTCTGTGTGTGTGTGGTTCGGTGGTTTTCTGTGTGTGTGGGCCTGTGCATGTGTGTGTGTGTGTGCGACTGAGTGAGAGAGTGCTTGCTTGTGCGTGTGTCTTTGTGTTGTGTCAGTGTGAGTGTTTGAGGGGAATGGGGTGAAATATGATGCCTCCAATGTTGCGATGGTTTGTGACATTTTGTGTGAGTGGGAGTGTTGGAGTGCGAGAGAGTGCGTGATTGCGTGTGAGCCTGTGAGTGTGTGTATGTGTTTGTGAGTGTGTGTGATGGTGACATTGCGTGAGGGTGCATTTGTGTCTGCATACGTGTAAGTGTGCTTTGGACATGTGTGAATGTATGTAGGTCTATGTGTGAGTGTGTGTGTTTGTGGATATGTGATGGTGTGGGTCACTGTGAGTGTGCAGGTGAGCAAGGTGCTGTGCGAGCGTGTGTCAGAGTGTGAAGGGCGTTCGTGTGTGACTGTGTGAGATAGTATGAGCAGGTGTGTTTTAGTGTTATGTGTGTGTGTTTGTGAGAGATTAGCTGTGTGAGTGGGAGTGTTACTCTGAGTGTATGTGTGACTGTGTGTTTGGGTATGTAAGAATGCGTGTGAGTGTGTTTTAGTTTGTGAGTGTGCAGGTTTAGGAGCGTGTGTGCATGAGATGTGCGACTGTATGATTGTGCGTCATTCTGCATATGTATGTGCCTGGTTGTGAATGTGTGAGCATGTGTGAGTGAATGTGTGATTTTGGGTGTGTGTTCAAGGGCATGTTAGTGTCAGAGTTCAGGAGTGCTTATGTCTGTGTGTATATCAGTGTGTGTGAGTATATGTGGGAGATGTAGGTGCATGAGTGTGAGTGTTTCTATGTGTGTCTGTGTGCGTAATGGGGTGTGACTCTATGTGTTAAGGTCTCTGTGAGTGACTGTGTGTTTGAGTGTGTGTCAGTGTGTGTGAGTTTGTGTATGACTGTGTGAGTGTGAGTTTGCACATGTGTGAGGGACTTTATTTGAGTGTGTGTCAATGTGTTTGTGTGAGAGTGTATATGTGTATGGGCGTGAGTGTGTGTGAGAGGTTTTGTGAATTTGTGTGGGAGTGCAGATGTGTGAATGTGTGGGAGTGGGTGTTTGTGGGTGTGTATAAGAACTGTTGCGAGATTGTGTGATATTGAGTGTGTGTTTGGGTGTCTATGTGGTTTCATGCATGTGTGTGGGACTGAACGTGCGGGTCTGGGCGTGTGTCTGTGTGAGTGTGTGAGTGGAATGGGGTGAAATATGATGCAACAAAGGTTCCTGAGAGGTTTGAAAGCGATATTGGCCTTCTCTGATGGAACGGAAAGCCATAGAACGTGGTGGGAGGCTACAGATAGAAGAGCAATGTTGTGGAACGGACTGTAATGCAGTGTATTGTGATGCAATAGATGGTTCCTGTGTGTGATGGAAAAGAATGGATCGTTCTTTGATGGAATGAAACGCAGTAGAAAGTGGTGGATTGTTGCGGAATGGAGTGGAATGTTGTGATGTGGAGTGCAATGCAGTGCATTGTGACGCAAGGGAGGGAAACCGAGCGGTTTGGACACGAAGGGAGCCTTCTTTCCAGGAATGGAAGGCAGTAAAAGGTGAAAGATTGTCAGGTACTGGAGTAGAATATTGTGGAGTGGAGTCGAACGGGGTGCCATTTGATGCAATAGACGGTTTCTCATTGTGTTTTAAGCGAATGGATTTATGTGCACGTGATTGTGCAGCTGTGTGTGTTTGTGTGTCTATTTTTGATAGGGATTGAGTGTGTGCATTTGTCACTGTGTGTACGGTTTTGAGAGAGGTTGCTGTGTCAGCGTGCAGGTGTGTGAGCGGCTGAGCGGGAGTGTCTTTATATGAGAGGGTGTGAGCATGTTTACAAGAGGGTGATTATGTCAGTGTTCAAGTATGTGTGTGAGAGTGTGACAGCATTTGAAATTATGTGTGCGTGTGAGCTTGTTAATATGTGTGTCTCTGTGTGTAGTTTTGTATGTGTATGTGACATTATGTCTGTGAGTGCGTGAGTCTGTGAGTGTGTTGGTGTGAGTGATTGTGTGTGTGATATTGTGCGCACGTCTGTGTCTGTGCGTTTGTCAGCATTCGTGTGTGTGTCTGTGTGTGACAGTTTGTGTGTCTGTGTTTATGGAGGTGTGTGTCTGTGTGAGTGGGTGTGATACTGAATATGAGATAGTGTGAGTTTCTTTGAGTGTGAGTGTGTAAGTGTGCAAGGTGCAGTGTCTCAGTGTGTGAATGTGAAATAAGGTCTTATGTGATTGTGTTTTATTTATTGTGAGGAGAGTTTTACTCTTCAGGTGAGTGTGTAAATGTGAGAGACCATTTGTGTGAGTGGGAGTGTTACTCTGCATGTATGAGGGACAGTGTGTGTTTGTGTTTGAACGGGAGTCCATGTGAGTCTTAGATTTTATGTGTGCAGTTGTGGGAGTGTGTGCGAGAGGTGAGTGGGACTGAGTGGGTGCGACTGTGTATCTCTGGTAGAGTATGTGTATGTGTGACTGAATGTATCTGTTTGAGAGAGTGTGTGTGCACGTGTGTGTTAGTGTATAAGTGTTGATATGCCTGTGTGTTTCAGTGAGGGTGAGTGTAAGTGTGTGTTAGTGTGTGCGTGAGTGTGTGTGTGTATGTGTGATTGACTGAATGTTTTCGAGATTATTGGAGATACTTTGAGTGTGTGTGAGTGTGTGACTTTGTGTGTGAATGTGTGTGTGAGGGTGCACACGTGTGAGGGACTTGGTGTGAGTGTGAAACTGTGCATGTGTCAGCATGCATATGTGTGTGTGATGGTGGGTGTATGAGTGTGAATGACTGAGTGTGTAGGGCCATGAATGGGACTGAGTGTTTGTGAGTGTGTATACAAGTCTGTTGCGTGATTGTGTGTGATTGTGTTATTCTGTGTGTGTGTGGTTCGGTGGTTTTCTGTGTGTGTGGGCCTGTGCATGTGTGTGTGTGTGTGCGACTGAGTGAGAGAGTGCTTGCTTGTGCGTGTGTCTTTGTGTTGTGTCAGTGTGAGTGTTTGAGGGGAATGGGGTGAAATATGATGCCTCCAATGTTGCGATGGTTTGTGACATTTTGTGTGAGTGGGAGTGTTGGAGTGCGAGAGAGTGCGTGATTGCGTGTGAGCCTGTGAGTGTGTGTATGTGTTTGTGAGTGTGTGTGATGGTGACATTGCGTGAGGGTGCATTTGTGTCTGCATACGTGTAAGTGTGCTTTGGACATGTGTGAATGTATGTAGGTCTATGTGTGAGTGTGTGTGTTTGTGGATATGTGATGGTGTGGGTCACTGTGAGTGTGCAGGTGAGCAAGGTGCTGTGCGAGCGTGTGTCAGAGTGTGAAGGGCGTTCGTGTGTGACTGTGTGAGATAGTATGAGCAGGTGTGTTTTAGTGTTATGTGTGTGTGTTTGTGAGAGATTAGCTGTGTGAGTGGGAGTGTTACTCTGAGTGTATGTGTGACTGTGTGTTTGGGTATGTAAGAATGCGTGTGAGTGTGATTTAGTTTGTGAGTATGCAGGTTTAGGAGCGTGTGTGCATGAGATGTGCGACTGTATGATTGTGCGTCATTCTGCATATGTATGTGCCTGGTTGTGAATGTGTGAGCATGTGTGAGTGAATGTGTGATTTTGGGTGTGTGTTCAAGGGCATGTTAGTGTCAGAGTTCAGGAGTGCTTATGTCTGTGTGTATATCAGTGTGTGTGAGTATATGTGGGAGATGTAGGTGCATGAGTGTGAGTGTTTCTATGTGTGTCTGTGTGCGTAATGGGGTGTGACTCTATGTGTTAAGGTCTCTGTGAGTGACTGTGTGTTTGAGTGTGTGTCAGTGTGTGTGAGTTTGTGTATGACTGTGTGAGTGTGAGTTTGCACATGTGTGAGGGACTTTATTTGAGTGTGTGTCAATGTGTTTGTGTGAGAGTGTATATGTGTATGGGCGTGAGTGTGTGTGAGAGGTTTTGTGAATTTGTGTGGGAGTGCAGATGTGTGAATGTGTGGGAGTGGGTGTTTGTGGGTGTGTATAAGAACTGTTGCGAGATTGTGTGATATTGAGTGTGTGTTTGGGTGTCTATGTGGTTTCATGCATGTGTGTGGGACTGAACGTGCGGGTCTGGGCGTGTGTCTGTGTGAGTGTGTGAGTGGAATGGGGTGAAATATGATGCAACAAAGGTTCCTGAGAGGTTTGAAAGCGATATTGGCCTTCTCTGATGGAACGGAAAGCCATAGAACGTGGTGGGAGGCTACAGATAGAAGAGCAATGTTGTGGAACGGACTGTAATGCAGTGTATTGTGATGCAATAGATGGTGCCTGTGTGTTATGGAAAAGAATGGATCCTTCTTTGATGGAATGAAACGCAGTAGAACGTGGTGGATTGTTGCGGAATGGAGTGGAATGCAGTGCATTGTGACGCAAGGGAGGGAAACTGAGCGGTTTGGACACGAAGGGAGCCTTCTTTCCAGGAATGGAAGGCAGTAAAAGGTGAAAGATTGTCAGGTACTGGAGTAGAATATTGTGGAGTGGAGTCGAACGGGGTGCCATTTGATGCAACAGACGGTTTCTCATTGTGTTTTAAGCGAATGGATTTATGTGCACGTGATTGTGCAGCTGTGTGTGTTTGTGTGTCTATTTTTGATAGGGATTGAGTGTGTGCATTTGTCACTGTGTGTACGGTTTTGAGAGAGGTTGCTGTGTCAGCGTGCAGGTGTGTGCGTGGCTGAGCAAGAGTGTCTGTATATGCGAGGGTGTGACCATGTTTATAAGAGGGTGATTATATAAGTGTTTAAGTGTGTGTGTGAGAGTTTGACAGCATTTGAATGTATGAGTGCGTGTGAGCATGTTACTGTGTGAGGGTCTCTGTGTAGTTTTGTAAGTGTATGTGACATTTTGTCTGAGTGCGTGAGTCTGTAAGTGTGTTGGTGTGAGTGATTGTGTGCGTGATATTGTGCGCACGTCTGTGTCTGTGCGTTTGTCAGCATTCGTGTGTGTGTCTGTGTGTGACAGTTTGTGTGTCTGTGTTTATGGAGGTGTGTGTCTGTGTGAGTGGGTGTGATACTGAATATGAGATAGTGTGAGTTTCTTCGAGTGTGAGTGTGTAAGTGTGCAAGGTGCAGTGTCTCCGTGTGTGAATGTGAAGTAAGGTCTTATGTGATTGTGTTTTATTTATTTTGAGGAGAGTTTTACTCTTCAGGTGAGTGTGTAAATGTGAGAGACCATTTGTGTGAGTGGGAGTGTTACTCTGCATGTATGAGGGACAGTGTGTGTTTGTGTTTGAACGGGAGTCCATGTGAGTCTTAGATTTTATGTGTGCAGTTGTGGGAGTGTGTGCGAGAGGTGAGTGGGACTGAGTGGGTGCGACTGTGTATCTCTGGTAGAGTATGTGTATGTGTGACTGAATGTATCTGTTTGAGAGAGTGTGTGTGCACGTGTGTGTTAGTGTATAAGTGTTGATATGCCTGTGTGTTTCAGTGAGGGTGAGTGTAAGTGTGTGTTAGTGTGTGCGTGAGTGTGTGTGTATGTGAGATTGACTGAATGTTTTCGAGATTATTGGAGATACTTTGAGTGTGTGTGAGTGTGTGACTTTGTGTGTGAATGTGTGTGTGAGGGTGCACACGTGTGAGGGACTTGGTGTGAGTGTGAAACTGTGCATGTGTCAGCATGCATATGTGTGTGTGATGGTGGGTGTATGAGTGTGAATGACTGAGTGTGTAGGGCCATGAATGGGACTGAGTGTTTGTGAGTGTGTATACAAGTCTGTTGCGTGATTGTGTGTGATTGTGTTATTCTGTGTGTGTGTGGTTCGGTGGTTTTCTGTGTGTGTGGGCCTGTGCATGTGTGTGTGTGTGTGCGACTGAGTGAGAGAGTGCTTGCTTGTGCGTGTGTCTTTGTGTTGTGTCAGTGTGAGTGTTTGAGGGGAATGGGGTGAAATATGATGCCTCCAATGTTGCGATGGTTTGTGACATTTTGTGTGAGTGGGAGTGTTGGAGTGCGAGAGAGTGCGTGATTGCGTGTGAGCCTGTGAGTGTGTGTATGTGTTTGTGAGTGTGTGTGATGGTGACATTGCGTGAGGGTGCATTTGTGTCTGCATACGTGTAAGTGTGCTTTGGACATGTGTGAATGTATGTAGGTCTATGTGTGAGTGTGTGTGTTTGTGGATATGTGGTGGTGTGGGTCACTGTGAGTGTGCAGGGGAGCAAGGTGCTGTGCGAGCGTGTGTCAGAGTGTGAAGGGCGTTCGTGTGTGACTGTGTGAGATAGTATGAGCAGGTGTGTTTTAGTGTTATGTGTGTGTGTTTGTGAGAGATTAGCTGTGTGAGTGGGAGTGTTACTCTGAGTGTATGTGTGACTGTGTGTTTGGGTATGTAAGAATGCGTGTGAGCTGTGTTTTAGTTTGTGAGTGTGCAGGTTTAGGAGCGTGTGTGCATGAGATGTGCGACTGTATGATTGTGCGTCATTCTGCATATGTATGTGCCTGGTTGTGAATGTGTGAGCATGTGTGAGTGAATGTGTGATTTTGGGTGTGTGTTCAAGGGCATGTTAGTGTCAGAGTTCAGGAGTGCTTATGTCTGTGTGTATATCAGTGTGTGTGAGTATATGTGGGAGATGTAGGTGCATGAGTGTGAGTGTTTCTATGTGTGTCTGTGTGCGTAATGGGGTGTGACTCTATGTGTTAAGGTCTCTGTGAGTGACTGTGTGTTTGAGTGTGTGTCAGTGTGTGTGAGTTTGTGTATGACTGTGTGAGTGTGAGTTTGCACATGTGTGAGGGACTTTATTTGAGTGTGTGTCAATGTGTTTGTGTGAGAGTGTATATGTGTATGGGCGTGAGTGTGTGTGAGAGGTTTTGTGAATTTGTGTGGGAGTGCAGATGTGTGAATGTGTGGGAGTGGGTGTTTGTGGGTGTGTATAAGAACTGTTGCGAGATTGTGTGATATTGAGTGTGTGTTTGGGTGTCTATGTGGTTTCATGCATGTGTGTGGGACTGAACGTGCGGGTCTGGGCGTGTGTCTGTGTGAGTGTGTGAGTGGAATGGGGTGAAATATGATGCAACAAAGGTTCCTGAGAGGTTTGAAAGCGATATTGGCCTTCTCTGATGGAACGGAAAGCCATAGAACGTGGTGGGAGGCTACAGATAGAAGAGCAATGTTGTGGAACGGACTGTAATGCAGTGTATTGTGATGCAATAGATGGTGCCTGTGTGTTATGGAAAAGAATGGATCCTTCTTTGATGGAATGAAACGCAGTAGAACGTGGTGGATTGTTGCGGAATGGAGTGGAATGCAGTGCATTGTGACGCAAGGGAGGGAAACTGAGCGGTTTGGACACGAAGGGAGCCTTCTTTCCAGGAATGGAAGGCAGTAAAAGGTGAAAGATTGTCAGGTACTGGAGTAGAATATTGTGGAGTGGAGTCGAACGGGGTGCCATTTGATGCAACAGACGGTTTCTCATTGTGTTTTAAGCGAATGGATTTATGTGCACGTGATTGTGCAGCTGTGTGTGTTTGTGTGTCTATTTTTGATAGGGATTGAGTGTGTGCATTTGTCACTGTGTGTACGGTTTTGAGAGAGGTTGCTGTGTCAGCGTGCAGGTGTGTGAGTGGCTGAGCAAGAGTGTCTGTATATGCGAGGGTGTGACCATGTTTATAAGAGGGTGATTATATAAGTGTTTAAGTGTGTGTGTGAGAGTTTGACAGCATTTGAATGTATGAGTGCGTGTGAGCATGTTACTGTGTGAGTGTCTCTGTGTAGTTTTGTAAGTGAATGTGACATTTTGTCTGAGTGCGTGAGTCTGTAAGTGTGTTGGTGTGAGTGATTGTGTGCGTGATATTGTGCGCACGTCTGTGTCTGTGCGTTTGTCAGCATTCGTGTGTGTGTCTGTGTGTGACAGTTTGTGTGTCTGTGTTTATGGAGGTGTGTGTCTGTGTGAGTGGGTGTGATACTGAATATGAGATAGTGTGAGTTTCTTCGAGTGTGAGTGTGTAAGTGTGCAAGGTGCAGTGTCTCCGTGTGTGAATGTGAAGTAAGGTCTTATGTGATTGTGTTTTATTTATTGTGAGGAGAGTTTTACTCTTCAGGTGAGTGTGTAAATGTGAGAGACCATTTGTGTGAGTGGGAGTGTTACTCTGCATGTATGAGGGACAGTGTGTGTTTGTGTTTGAACGGGAGTCCATGTGAGTCTTAGATTTTATGTGTGCAGTTGTGGGAGTGTGTGCGAGAGGTGAGTGGGACTGAGTGGGTGCGACTGTGTATCTCTGGTAGAGTATGTGTATGTGTGACTGAATGTATCTGTTTGAGAGAGTGTGTGTGCACGTGTGTGTTAGTGTATAAGTGTTGATATGCCTGTGTGTTTCAGTGAGGGTGAGTGTAAGTGTGTGTTAGTGTGTGCGTGAGTGTGTGTGTGTATGTGTGATTGACTGAATGTTTTCGAGATTATTGGAGATACTTTGAGTGTGTGTGAGTGTGTGACTTTGTGTGTGAATGTGTGTGTGAGGGTGCACACGTGTGAGGGACTTGGTGTGAGTGTGAAACTGTGCATGTGTCAGCATGCATATGTGTGTGTGATGGTGGGTGTATGAGTGTGAATGACTGAGTGTGTAGGGCCATGAATGGGACTGAGTGTTTGTGAGTGTGTATACAAGTCTGTTGCGTGATTGTGTGTGATTGTGTTATTCTGTGTGTGTGTGGTTCGGTGGTTTTCTGTGTGTGTGGGCCTGTGCATGTGTGTGTGCGTGTGCGACTGAGTGAGAGAGTGCTTGCTTGTGCGTGTGTCTTTGTGTTGTGTCAGTGTGAGTGTTTGAGGGGAATGGGGTGAAATATGATGCCTCCAATGTTGCGATGGTTTGTGACATTTTGTGTGAGTGGGAGTGTTGGAGTGCGAGAGAGTGCGTGATTGCGTGTGAGCCTGTGAGTGTGTGTATGTGTTTGTGAGTGTGTGTGATGGTGACATTGCGTGAGGGTGCATTTGTGTCTGCATACGTGTAAGTGTGCTTTGGACATGTGTGAATGTATGTAGGTCTATGTGTGAGTGTGTGTGTTTGTGGATATGTGATGGTGTGGGTCACTGTGAGTGTGCAGGTGAGCAAGGTGCTGTGCGAGCGTGTGTCAGAGTGTGAAGGGCGTTCGTGTGTGACTGTGTGAGATAGTATGAGCAGGTGTGTTTTAGTGTTATGTGTGTGTGTTTGTGAGAGATTAGCTGTGTGAGTGGGAGTGTTACTCTGAGTGTATGTGTGACTGTGTGTTTGGGTATGTAAGAATGCGTGTGAGTGTGTTTTAGTTTGTGAGTGTGCAGGTTTAGGAGCGTGTGTGCATGAGATGTGCGACTGTATGATTGTGCGTCATTCTGCATATGTATGTGCCTGGTTGTGAATGTGTGAGCATGTGTGAGTGAATGTGTGATTTTGGGTGTGTGTTCAAGGGCATGTTAGTGTCAGAGTTCAGGAGTGCTTATGTCTGTGTGTATATCAGTGTGTGTGAGTATATGTGGGAGATGTAGGTGCATGAGTGTGAGTGTTTCTATGTGTGTCTGTGTGCGTAATGGGGTGTGACTCTATGTGTTAAGGTCTCTGTGAGTGACTGTGTGTGTGAGTTTGTGTATGACTGTGTGAGTGTGAGTTTGCACATGTGTGAGGGACTTTATTTGAGTGTGTGTCAATGTGTTTGTGTGAGAGTGTATATGTGTATGGGCGTGAGTGTGTGTGAGAGGTTTTGTGAATTTGTGTGGGAGTGCAGATGTGTGAATGTGTGGGAGTGGGTGTTTGTGGGTGTGTATAAGAACTGTTGCGAGATTGTGTGATATTGAGTGTGTGTTTGGGTGTCTATGTGGTTTCATGCATGTGTGTGGGACTGAACGTGCGGGTCTGGGCGTGTGTCTGTGTGAGTGTGTGAGTGGAATGGGGTGAAATATGATGCAACAAAGGTTCCTGAGAGGTTTGAAAGCGATATTGGCCTTCTCTGATGGAACGGAAAGCCATAGAACGTGGTGGGAGGCTACAGATAGAAGAGCAATGTTGTGGAACGGACTGTAATGCAGTGTATTGTGATGCAATAGATGGTTCCTGTGTGTTATGGAAAAGAATGGATCCTTCTTTGATGGAATGAAACGCAGTAGAACGTGGTGGATTGTTGCGGAATGGAGTGGAATGCAGTGCATTGTGTCGCAAGGGAGGGAAACTGAGCGGTTTGGACACGAAGGGAGCCTTCTTTCCAGGAATGGAAGGCAGTAAAAGGTGAAAGATTGTCAGGTACTGGAGTAGAATATTGTGGAGTGGAGTCGAACGGGGTGCCATTTGATGCAACAGACGGTTTCTCATTGTGTTTTAAGCGAATGGATTTATGTGCACGTGATTGTGCAGCTGTGTGTGTTTGTGTGTCTATTTTTGATAGGGATTGAGTGTGTGCATTTGTCACTGTGTGTACGGTTTTGAGAGAGGTTGCTGTGTCAGCGTGCAGGTGTGTGCGTGGCTGAGCAAGAGTGTCTGTATATGCGAGGGTGTGACCATGTTTATAAGAGGGTGATTATATAAGTGTTTAAGTGTGTGTGTGAGAGTTTGACAGCATTTGAATGTATGAGTGCGTGTGAGCATGTTACTGTGTGAGGGTCTCTGTGTAGTTTTGTAAGTGTATGTGACATTTTGTCTGAGTGCGTGAGTCTGTAAGTGTGTTGGTGTGAGTGATTGTGTGCGTGATATTGTGCGCACGTCTGTGTCTGTGCGTTTGTCAGCATTCGTGTGTGTGTCTGTGTGTGACAGTTTGTGTGTCTGTGTTTATGGAGGTGTGTGTCTGTGTGAGTGGGTGTGATACTGAATATGAGATAGTGTGAGTTTCTTCGAGTGTGAGTGTGTAAGTGTGCAAGGTGCAGTGTCTCCGTGTGTGAATGTGAAGTAAGGTCTTATGTGATTGTGTTTTATTTATTTTGAGGAGAGTTTTACTCTTCAGGTGAGTGTGTAAATGTGAGAGACCATTTGTGTGAGTGGGAGTGTTACTCTGCATGTATGAGGGACAGTGTGTGTTTGTGTTTGAACGGGAGTCCATGTGAGTCTTAGATTTTATGTGTGCAGTTGTGGGAGTGTGTGCGAGAGGTGAGTGGGACTGAGTGGGTGCGACTGTGTATCTCTGGTAGAGTATGTGTATGTGTGACTGAATGTATCTGTTTGAGAGAGTGTGTGTGCACGTGTGTGTTAGTGTATAAGTGTTGATATGCCTGTGTGTTTCAGTGAGGGTGAGTGTAAGTGTGTGTTAGTGTGTGCGTGAGTGTGTGTGTGTATGTGTGATTGACTGAATGTTTTCGAGATTATTGGAGATACTTTGAGTGTGTGTGAGTGTGTGACTTTGTGTGTGAATGTGTGTGTGAGGGTGCACACGTGTGAGGGACTTGGTGTGAGTGTGAAACTGTGCATGTGTCAGCATGCATATGTGTGTGTGATGGTGGGTGTATGAGTGTGAATGACTGAGTGTGTAGGGCCATGAATGGGACTGAGTGTTTGTGAGTGTGTATACAAGTCTGTTGCGTGATTGTGTGTGATTGTGTTATTCTGTGTGTGTGTGGTTCGGTGGTTTTCTGTGTGTGTGGGCCTGTGCATGTGTGTGTGTGTGTGCGACTGAGTGAGAGAGTGCTTGCTTGTGCGTGTGTCTTTGTGTTGTGTCAGTGTGAGTGTTTGAGGGGAATGGGGTGAAATATGATGCCTCCAATGTTGCGATGGTTTGTGACATTTTGTGTGAGTGGGAGTGTTGGAGTGCGAGAGAGTGCGTGATTGCGTGTGAGCCTGTGAGTGTGTGTATGTGTTTGTGAGTGTGTGTGATGGTGACATTGCGTGAGGGTGCATTTGTGTCTGCATACGTGTAAGTGTGCTTTGGACATGTGTGAATGTATGTAGGTCTATGTGTGAGTGTGTGTGTTTGTGGATATGTGATGGTGTGGGTCACTGTGAGTGTGCAGGTGAGCAAGGTGCTGTGCGAGCGTGTGTCAGAGTGTGAAGGGCGTTCGTGTGTGACTGTGTGAGATAGTATGAGCAGGTGTGTTTTAGTGTTATGTGTGTGTGTTTGTGAGAGATTAGCTGTGTGAGTGGGAGTGTTACTCTGAGTGTATGTGTGACTGTGTGTTTGGGTATGTAAGAATGCGTGTGAGTGTGTTTTAGTTTGTGAGTGTGCAGGTTTAGGAGCGTGTGTGCATGAGATGTGCGACTGTATGATTGTGCGTCATTCTGCATATGTATGTGCCTGGTTGTGAATGTGTGAGCATGTGTGAGTGAATGTGTGATTTTGGGTGTGTGTTCAAGGGCATGTTAGTGTCAGAGTTCAGGAGTGCTTATGTCTGTGTGTATATCAGTGTGTGTGAGTATATGTGGGAGATGTAGGTGCATGAGTGTGAGTGTTTCTATGTGTGTCTGTGTGCGTAATGGGGTGTGACTCTATGTGTTAAGGTCTCTGTGAGTGACTGTGTGTTTGAGTGTGTGTCAGTGTGTGTGAGTTTGTGTATGACTGTGTGAGTGTGAGTTTGCACATGTGTGAGGGACTTTATTTGAGTGTGTGTCAATGTGTTTGTGTGAGAGTGTATATGTGTATGGGCGTGAGTGTGTGTGAGAGGTTTTGTGAATTTGTGTGGGAGTGCAGATGTGTGAATGTGTGGGAGTGGGTGTTTGTGGGTGTGTATAAGAACTGTTGCGAGATTGTGTGATATTGAGTGTGTGTTTGGGTGTCTATGTGGTTTCATGCATGTGTGTGGGACTGAACGTGCGGGTCTGGGCGTGTGTCTGTGTGAGTGTGTGAGTGGAATGGGGTGAAATATGATGCAACAAAGGTTCCTGAGAGGTTTGAAAGCGATATTGGCCTTCTCTGATGGAACGGAAAGCCATAGAACGTGGTGGGAGGCTACAGATAGAAGAGCAATGTTGTGGAACGGACTGTAATGCAGTGTATTGTGATGCAATAGATGGTTCCTGTGTGTTATGGAAAAGAATGGATCGTTCTTTGATGGAATGAAACGCAGTAGAAAGTGGTGGATTGTTGCGGAATGGAGTGGAATGTTGTGATGTGGAGTGCAATGCAGTGCATTGTGACGCAAGGGAGGGAAACCGAGCGGTTTGGACACGAAGGGAGCCTTCTTTCCAGGAATGGAAGGCAGTAAAAGGTGAAAGATTGTCAGGTACTGGAGTAGAATATTGTGGAGTGGAGTCGAACGGGGTGCCATTTGATGCAATAGACGGTTTCTCATTGTGTTTTAAGCGAATGGATTTATGTGCACGTGATTGTGCAGCTGTGTGTGTTTGTGTGTCTATTTTTGATAGGGATTGAGTGTGTGCATTTGTCACTGTGTGTACGGTTTTGAGAGAGGTTGCTGTGTCAGCGTGCAGGTGTGTGAGCGGCTGAGCGGGAGTGTCTTTATATGAGAGGGTGTGAGCATGTTTACAAGAGGGTGATTATGTCAGTGTTCAAGTATGTGTGTGAGAGTGTGACAGCATTTGAAATTATGTGTGCGTGTGAGCTTGTTAATATGTGTGTCTCTGTGTGTAGTTTTGTATGTGTATGTGACATTATGTCTGTGAGTGCGTGAGTCTGTGAGTGTGTTGGTGTGAGTGATTGTGTGTGTGATATTGTGCGCACGTCTGTGTCTGTGCGTTTGTCAGCATTCGTGTGTGTGTCTGTGTGTGACAGTTTGTGTGTCTGTGTTTATGGAGGTGTGTGTCTGTGTGAGTGGGTGTGATACTGAATATGAGATAGTGTGAGTTTCTTTGAGTGTGAGTGTGTAAGTGTGCAAGGTGCAGTGTCTCAGTGTGTGAATGTGAAATAAGGTCTTATGTGATTGTGTTTTATTTATTGTGAGGAGAGTTTTACTCTTCAGGTGAGTGTGTAAATGTGAGAGACCATTTGTGTGAGTGGGAGTGTTACTCTGCATGTATGAGGGACAGTGTGTGTTTGTGTTTGAACGGGAGTCCATGTGAGTCTTAGATTTTATGTGTGCAGTTGTGGGAGTGTGTGCGAGAGGTGAGTGGGACTGAGTGGGTGCGACTGTGTATCTCTGGTAGAGTATGTGTATGTGTGACTGAATGTATCTGTTTGAGAGAGTGTGTGTGCACGTGTGTGTTAGTGTATAAGTGTTGATATGCCTGTGTGTTTCAGTGAGGGTGAGTGTAAGTGTGTGTTAGTGTGTGCGTGAGTGTGTGTGTGTATGTGTGATTGACTGAATGTTTTCGAGATTATTGGAGATACTTTGAGTGTGTGTGAGTGTGTGACTTTGTGTGTGAATGTGTGTGTGAGGGTGCACACGTGTGAGGGACTTGGTGTGAGTGTGAAACTGTGCATGTGTCAGCATGCATATGTGTGTGTGATGGTGGGTGTATGAGTGTGAATGACTGAGTGTGTAGGGCCATGAATGGGACTGAGTGTTTGTGAGTGTGTATACAAGTCTGTTGCGTGATTGTGTGTGATTGTGTTATTCTGTGTGTGTGTGGTTCGGTGGTTTTCTGTGTGTGTGGGCCTGTGCATGTGTGTGTGTGTGTGCGACTGAGTGAGAGAGTGCTTGCTTGTGCGTGTGTCTTTGTGTTGTGTCAGTGTGAGTGTTTGAGGGGAATGGGGTGAAATATGATGCCTCCAATGTTGCGATGGTTTGTGACATTTTGTGTGAGTGGGAGTGTTGGAGTGCGAGAGAGTGCGTGATTGCGTGTGAGCCTGTGAGTGTGTGTATGTGTTTGTGAGTGTGTGTGATGGTGACATTGCGTGAGGGTGCATTTGTGTCTGCATACGTGTAAGTGTGCTTTGGACATGTGTGAATGTATGTAGGTCTATGTGTGAGTGTGTGTGTTTGTGGATATGTGATGGTGTGGGTCACTGTGAGTGTGCAGGTGAGCAAGGTGCTGTGCGAGCGTGTGTCAGAGTGTGAAGGGCGTTCGTGTGTGACTGTGTGAGATAGTATGAGCAGGTGTGTTTTAGTGTTATGTGTGTGTGTTTGTGAGAGATTAGCTGTGTGAGTGGGAGTGTTACTCTGAGTGTATGTGTGACTGTGTGTTTGGGTATGTAAGAATGCGTGTGAGTGTGATTTAGTTTGTGAGTATGCAGGTTTAGGAGCGTGTGTGCATGAGATGTGCGACTGTATGATTGTGCGTCATTCTGCATATGTATGTGCCTGGTTGTGAATGTGTGAGCATGTGTGAGTGAATGTGTGATTTTGGGTGTGTGTTCAAGGGCATGTTAGTGTCAGAGTTCAGGAGTGCTTATGTCTGTGTGTATATCAGTGTGTGTGAGTATATGTGGGAGATGTAGGTGCATGAGTGTGAGTGTTTCTATGTGTGTCTGTGTGCGTAATGGGGTGTGACTCTATGTGTTAAGGTCTCTGTGAGTGACTGTGTGTTTGAGTGTGTGTCAGTGTGTGTGAGTTTGTGTATGACTGTGTGAGTGTGAGTTTGCACATGTGTGAGGGACTTTATTTGAGTGTGTGTCAATGTGTTTGTGTGAGAGTGTATATGTGTATGGGCGTGAGTGTGTGTGAGAGGTTTTGTGAATTTGTGTGGGAGTGCAGATGTGTGAATGTGTGGGAGTGGGTGTTTGTGGGTGTGTATAAGAACTGTTGCGAGATTGTGTGATATTGAGTGTGTGTTTGGGTGTCTATGTGGTTTCATGCATGTGTGTGGGACTGAACGTGCGGGTCTGGGCGTGTGTCTGTGTGAGTGTGTGAGTGGAATGGGGTGAAATATGATGCAACAAAGGTTCCTGAGAGGTTTGAAAGCGATATTGGCCTTCTCTGATGGAACGGAAAGCCATAGAACGTGGTGGGAGGCTACAGATAGAAGAGCAATGTTGTGGAACGGACTGTAATGCAGTGTATTGTGATGCAATAGATGGTGCCTGTGTGTTATGGAAAAGAATGGATCCTTCTTTGATGGAATGAAACGCAGTAGAACGTGGTGGATTGTTGCGGAATGGAGTGGAATGCAGTGCATTGTGACGCAAGGGAGGGAAACTGAGCGGTTTGGACACGAAGGGAGCCTTCTTTCCAGGAATGGAAGGCAGTAAAAGGTGAAAGATTGTCAGGTACTGGAGTAGAATATTGTGGAGTGGAGTCGAACGGGGTGCCATTTGATGCAACAGACGGTTTCTCATTGTGTTTTAAGCGAATGGATTTATGTGCACGTGATTGTGCAGCTGTGTGTGTTTGTGTGTCTATTTTTGATAGGGATTGAGTGTGTGCATTTGTCACTGTGTGTACGGTTTTGAGAGAGGTTGCTGTGTCAGCGTGCAGGTGTGTGCGTGGCTGAGCAAGAGTGTCTGTATATGCGAGGGTGTGACCATGTTTATAAGAGGGTGATTATATAAGTGTTTAAGTGTGTGTGTGAGAGTTTGACAGCATTTGAATGTATGAGTGCGTGTGAGCATGTTACTGTGTGAGGGTCTCTGTGTAGTTTTGTAAGTGTATGTGACATTTTGTCTGAGTGCGTGAGTCTGTAAGTGTGTTGGTGTGAGTGATTGTGTGCGTGATATTGTGCGCACGTCTGTGTCTGTGCGTTTGTCAGCATTCGTGTGTGTGTCTGTGTGTGACAGTTTGTGTGTCTGTGTTTATGGAGGTGTGTGTCTGTGTGAGTGGGTGTGATACTGAATATGAGATAGTGTGAGTTTCTTCGAGTGTGAGTGTGTAAGTGTGCAAGGTGCAGTGTCTCCGTGTGTGAATGTGAAGTAATGTCTTATGTGATTGTGTTTTATTTATTTTGAGGAGAGTTTTACTCTTCAGGTGAGTGTGTAAATGTGAGAGACCATTTGTGTGAGTGGGAGTGTTACTCTGCATGTATGAGGGACAGTGTGTGTTTGTGTTTGAACGGGAGTCCATGTGAGTCTTAGATTTTATGTGTGCAGTTGTGGGAGTGTGTGCGAGAGGTGAGTGGGACTGAGTGGGTGCGACTGTGTATCTCTGGTAGAGTATGTGTATGTGTGACTGAATGTATCTGTTTGAGAGAGTGTGTGTGCACGTGTGTGTTAGTGTATAAGTGTTGATATGCCTGTGTGTTTCAGTGAGGGTGAGTGTAAGTGTGTGTTAGTGTGTGCGTGAGTGTGTGTGTGTATGTGTGATTGACTGAATGTTTTCGAGATTATTGGAGATACTTTGAGTGTGTGTGAGTGTGTGACTTTGTGTGTGAATGTGTGTGTGAGGGTGCACACGTGTGAGGGACTTGGTGTGAGTGTGAAACTGTGCATGTGTCAGCATGCATATGTGTGTGTGATGGTGGGTGTATGAGTGTGAATGACTGAGTGTGTAGGGCCATGAATGGGACTGAGTGTTTGTGAGTGTGTATACAAGTCTGTTGCGTGATTGTGTGTGATTGTGTTATTCTGTGTGTGTGTGGTTCGGTGGTTTTCTGTGTGTGTGGGCCTGTGCATGTGTGTGTGTGTGTGCGACTGAGTGAGAGAGTGCTTGCTTGTGCGTGTGTCTTTGTGTTGTGTCAGTGTGAGTGTTTGAGGGGAATGGGGTGAAATATGATGCCTCCAATGTTGCGATGGTTTGTGACATTTTGTGTGAGTGGGAGTGTTGGAGTGCGAGAGAGTGCGTGATTGCGTGTGAGCCTGTGAGTGTGTGTATGTGTTTGTGAGTGTGTGTGATGGTGACATTGCGTGAGGGTGCATTTGTGTCTGCATACGTGTAAGTGTGCTTTGGACATGTGTGAATGTATGTAGGTCTATGTGTGAGTGTGTGTGTTTGTGGATATGTGGTGGTGTGGGTCACTGTGAGTGTGCAGGGGAGCAAGGTGCTGTGCGAGCGTGTGTCAGAGTGTGAAGGGCGTTCGTGTGTGACTGTGTGAGATAGTATGAGCAGGTGTGTTTTAGTGTTATGTGTGTGTGTTTGTGAGAGATTAGCTGTGTGAGTGGGAGTGTTACTCTGAGTGTATGTGTGACTGTGTGTTTGGGTATGTAAGAATGCGTGTGAGCTGTGTTTTAGTTTGTGAGTGTGCAGGTTTAGGAGCGTGTGTGCATGAGATGTGCGACTGTATGATTGTGCGTCATTCTGCATATGTATGTGCCTGGTTGTGAATGTGTGAGCATGTGTGAGTGAATGTGTGATTTTGGGTGTGTGTTCAAGGGCATGTTAGTGTCAGAGTTCAGGAGTGCTTATGTCTGTGTGTATATCAGTGTGTGTGAGTATATGTGGGAGATGTAGGTGCATGAGTGTGAGTGTTTCTATGTGTGTCTGTGTGCGTAATGGGGTGTGACTCTATGTGTTAAGGTCTCTGTGAGTGACTGTGTGTTTGAGTGTGTGTCAGTGTGTGTGAGTTTGTGTATGACTGTGTGAGTGTGAGTTTGCACATGTGTGAGGGACTTTATTTGAGTGTGTGTCAATGTGTTTGTGTGAGAGTGTATATGTGTATGGGCGTGAGTGTGTGTGAGAGGTTTTGTGAATTTGTGTGGGAGTGCAGATGTGTGAATGTGTGGGAGTGGGTGTTTGTGGGTGTGTATAAGAACTGTTGCGAGATTGTGTGATATTGAGTGTGTGTTTGGGTGTCTATGTGGTTTCATGCATGTGTGTGGGACTGAACGTGCGGGTCTGGGCGTGTGTCTGTGTGAGTGTGTGAGTGGAATGGGGTGAAATATGATGCAACAAAGGTTCCTGAGAGGTTTGAAAGCGATATTGGCCTTCTCTGATGGAACGGAAAGCCATAGAACGTGGTGGGAGGCTACAGATAGAAGAGCAATGTTGTGGAACGGACTGTAATGCAGTGTATTGTGATGCAATAGATGGTTCCTGTGTGTTATGGAAAAGAATGGATCCTTCTTTGATGGAATGAAACGCAGTAGAACGTGGTGGATTGTTGCGGAATGGAGTGGAATGCAGTGCATTGTGTCGCAAGGGAGGGAAACTGAGCGGTTTGGACACGAAGGGAGCCTTCTTTCCAGGAATGGAAGGCAGTAAAAGGTGAAAGATTGTCAGGTACTGGAGTAGAATATTGTGGAGTGGAGTCGAACGGGGTGCCATTTGATGCAACAGACGGTTTCTCATTGTGTTTTAAGCGAATGGATTTATGTGCACGTGATTGTGCAGCTGTGTGTGTTTGTGTGTCTATTTTTGATAGGGATTGAGTGTGTGCATTTGTCACTGTGTGTACGGTTTTGAGAGAGGTTGCTGTGTCAGCGTGCAGGTGTGTGCGTGGCTGAGCAAGAGTGTCTGTATATGCGAGGGTGTGACCATGTTTATAAGAGGGTGATTATATAAGTGTTTAAGTGTGTGTGTGAGAGTTTGACAGCATTTGAATGTATGAGTGCGTGTGAGCATGTTACTGTGTGAGGGTCTCTGTGTAGTTTTGTAAGTGTATGTGACATTTTGTCTGAGTGCGTGAGTCTGTAAGTGTGTTGGTGTGAGTGATTGTGTGCGTGATATTGTGCGCACGTCTGTGTCTGTGCGTTTGTCAGCATTCGTGTGTGTGTCTGTGTGTGACAGTTTGTGTGTCTGTGTTTATGGAGGTGTGTGTCTGTGTGAGTGGGTGTGATACTGAATATGAGATAGTGTGAGTTTCTTCGAGTGTGAGTGTGTAAGTGTGCAAGGTGCAGTGTCTCCGTGTGTGAATGTGAAGTAAGGTCTTATGTGATTGTGTTTTATTTATTTTGAGGAGAGTTTTACTCTTCAGGTGAGTGTGTAAATGTGAGAGACCATTTGTGTGAGTGGGAGTGTTACTCTGCATGTATGAGGGACAGTGTGTGTTTGTGTTTGAACGGGAGTCCATGTGAGTCTTAGATTTTATGTGTGCAGTTGTGGGAGTGTGTGCGAGAGGTGAGTGGGACTGAGTGGGTGCGACTGTGTATCTCTGGTAGAGTATGTGTATGTGTGACTGAATGTATCTGTTTGAGAGAGTGTGTGTGCACGTGTGTGTTAGTGTATAAGTGTTGATATGCCTGTGTGTTTCAGTGAGGGTGAGTGTAAGTGTGTGTTAGTGTGTGCGTGAGTGTGTGTGTGTATGTGTGATTGACTGAATGTTTTCGAGATTATTGGAGATACTTTGAGTGTGTGTGAGTGTGTGACTTTGTGTGTGAATGTGTGTGTGAGGGTGCACACGTGTGAGGGACTTGGTGTGAGTGTGAAACTGTGCATGTGTCAGCATGCATATGTGTGTGTGATGGTGGGTGTATGAGTGTGAATGACTGAGTGTGTAGGGCCATGAATGGGACTGAGTGTTTGTGAGTGTGTATACAAGTCTGTTGCGTGATTGTGTGTGATTGTGTTATTCTGTGTGTGTGTGGTTCGGTGGTTTTCTGTGTGTGTGGGCCTGTGCATGTGTGTGTGTGTGTGCGACTGAGTGAGAGAGTGCTTGCTTGTGCGTGTGTCTTTGTGTTGTGTCAGTGTGAGTGTTTGAGGGGAATGGGGTGAAATATGATGCCTCCAATGTTGCGATGGTTTGTGACATTTTGTGTGAGTGGGAGTGTTGGAGTGCGAGAGAGTGCGTGATTGCGTGTGAGCCTGTGAGTGTGTGTATGTGTTTGTGAGTGTGTGTGATGGTGACATTGCGTGAGGGTGCATTTGTGTCTGCATACGTGTAAGTGTGCTTTGGACATGTGTGAATGTATGTAGGTCTATGTGTGAGTGTGTGTGTTTGTGGATATGTGGTGGTGTGGGTCACTGTGAGTGTGCAGGGGAGCAAGGTGCTGTGCGAGCGTGTGTCAGAGTGTGAAGGGCGTTCGTGTGTGACTGTGTGAGATAGTATGAGCAGGTGTGTTTTAGTGTTATGTGTGTGTGTTTGTGAGAGATTAGCTGTGTGAGTGGGAGTGTTACTCTGAGTGTATGTGTGACTGTGTGTTTGGGTATGTAAGAATGCGTGTGAGCTGTGTTTTAGTTTGTGAGTGTGCAGGTTTAGGAGCGTGTGTGCATGAGATGTGCGACTGTATGATTGTGCGTCATTCTGCATATGTATGTGCCTGGTTGTGAATGTGTGAGCATGTGTGAGTGAATGTGTGATTTTGGGTGTGTGTTCAAGGGCATGTTAGTGTCAGAGTTCAGGAGTGCTTATGTCTGTGTGTATATCAGTGTGTGTGAGTATATGTGGGAGATGTAGGTGCATGAGTGTGAGTGTTTCTATGTGTGTCTGTGTGCGTAATGGGGTGTGACTCTATGTGTTAAGGTCTCTGTGAGTGACTGTGTGTTTGAGTGTGTGTCAGTGTGTGTGAGTTTTTGTATGACTGTGTGAGTGTGAGTTTGCACATGTGTGAGGGACTTTATTTGAGTGTGTGTCAATGTGTTTGTGTGAGAGTGTATATGTGTATGGGCGTGAGTGTGTGTGAGAGGTTTTGTGAATTTGTGTGGGAGTGCAGATGTGTGAATGTGTGGGAGTGGGTGTTTGTGGGTGTGTATAAGAACTGTTGCGAGATTGTGTGATATTGAGTGTGTGTTTGGGTGTCTATGTGGTTTCATGCATGTGTGTGGGACTGAACGTGCGGGTCTGGGCGTGTGTCTGTGTGAGTGTGTGAGTGGAATGGGGTGAAATATGATGCAACAAAGGTTCCTGAGAGGTTTGAAAGCGATATTGGCCTTCTCTGATGGAACGGAAAGCCATAGAACGTGGTGGGAGGCTACAGATAGAAGAGCAATGTTGTGGAACGGACTGTAATGCAGTGTATTGTGATGCAATAGATGGTGCCTGTGTGTTATGGAAAAGAATGGATCCTTCTTTGATGGAATGAAACGCAGTAGAACGTGGTGGATTGTTGCGGAATGGAGTGGAATGCAGTGCATTGTGACGCAAGGGAGGGAAACTGAGCGGTTTGGACACGAAGGGAGCCTTCTTTCCAGGAATGGAAGGCAGTAAAAGGTGAAAGATTGTCAGGTACTGGAGTAGAATATTGTGGAGTGGAGTCGAACGGGGTGCCATTTGATGCAACAGACGGTTTCTCATTGTGTTTTAAGCGAATGGATTTATGTGCACGTGATTGTGCAGCTGTGTGTGTTTGTGTGTCTATTTTTGATAGGGATTGAGTGTGTGCATTTGTCACTGTGTGTACGGTTTTGAGAGAGGTTGCTGTGTCAGCGTGCAGGTGTGTGCGTGGCTGAGCAAGAGTGTCTGTATATGCGAGGGTGTGACCATGTTTATAAGAGGGTGATTATATAAGTGTTTAAGTGTGTGTGTGAGAGTTTGACAGCATTTGAATGTATGAGTGCGTGTGAGCATGTTACTGTGTGAGGGTCTCTGTGTAGTTTTGTAAGTGTATGTGACATTTTGTCTGAGTGCGTGAGTCTGTAAGTGTGTTGGTGTGAGTGATTGTGTGCGTGATATTGTGCGCACGTCTGTGTCTGTGCGTTTGTCAGCATTCGTGTGTGTGTCTGTGTGTGACAGTTTGTGTGTCTGTGTTTATGGAGGTGTGTGTCTGTGTGAGTGGGTGTGATACTGAATATGAGATAGTGTGAGTTTCTTCGAGTGTGAGTGTGTAAGTGTGCAAGGTGCAGTGTCTCCGTGTGTGAATGTGAAGTAATGTCTTATGTGATTGTGTTTTATTTATTTTGAGGAGAGTTTTACTCTTCAGGTGAGTGTGTAAATGTGAGAGACCATTTGTGTGAGTGGGAGTGTTACTCTGCATGTATGAGGGACAGTGTGTGTTTGTGTTTGAACGGGAGTCCATGTGAGTCTTAGATTTTATGTGTGCAGTTGTGGGAGTGTGTGCGAGAGGTGAGTGGGACTGAGTGGGTGCGACTGTGTATCTCTGGTAGAGTATGTGTATGTGTGACTGAATGTATCTGTTTGAGAGAGTGTGTGTGCACGTGTGTGTTAGTGTATAAGTGTTGATATGCCTGTGTGTTTCAGTGAGGGTGAGTGTAAGTGTGTGTTAGTGTGTGCGTGAGTGTGTGTGTGTATGTGTGATTGACTGAATGTTTTCGAGATTATTGGAGATACTTTGAGTGTGTGTGAGTGTGTGACTTTGTGTGTGAATGTGTGTGTGAGGGTGCACACGTGTGAGGGACTTGGTGTGAGTGTGAAACTGTGCATGTGTCAGCATGCATATGTGTGTGTGATGGTGGGTGTATGAGTGTGAATGACTGAGTGTGTAGGGCCATGAATGGGACTGAGTGTTTGTGAGTGTGTATACAAGTCTGTTGCGTGATTGTGTGTGATTGTGTTATTCTGTGTGTGTGTGGTTCGGTGGTTTTCTGTGTGTGTGGGCCTGTGCATGTGTGTGTGTGTGTGCGACTGAGTGAGAGAGTGCTTGCTTGTGCGTGTGTCTTTGTGTTGTGTCAGTGTGAGTGTTTGAGGGGAATGGGGTGAAATATGATGCCTCCAATGTTGCGATGGTTTGTGACATTTTGTGTGAGTGGGAGTGTTGGAGTGCGAGAGAGTGCGTGATTGCGTGTGAGCCTGTGAGTGTGTGTATGTGTTTGTGAGTGTGTGTGATGGTGACATTGCGTGAGGGTGCATTTGTGTCTGCATACGTGTAAGTGTGCTTTGGACATGTGTGAATGTATGTAGGTCTATGTGTGAGTGTGTGTGTTTGTGGATATGTGGTGGTGTGGGTCACTGTGAGTGTGCAGGGGAGCAAGGTGCTGTGCGAGCGTGTGTCAGAGTGTGAAGGGCGTTCGTGTGTGACTGTGTGAGATAGTATGAGCAGGTGTGTTTTAGTGTTATGTGTGTGTGTTTGTGAGAGATTAGCTGTGTGAGTGGGAGTGTTACTCTGAGTGTATGTGTGACTGTGTGTTTGGGTATGTAAGAATGCGTGTGAGCTGTGTTTTAGTTTGTGAGTGTGCAGGTTTAGGAGCGTGTGTGCATGAGATGTGCGACTGTATGATTGTGCGTCATTCTGCATATGTATGTGCCTGGTTGTGAATGTGTGAGCATGTGTGAGTGAATGTGTGATTTTGGGTGTGTGTTCAAGGGCATGTTAGTGTCAGAGTTCAGGAGTGCTTATGTCTGTGTGTATATCAGTGTGTGTGAGTATATGTGGGAGATGTAGGTGCATGAGTGTGAGTGTTTCTATGTGTGTCTGTGTGCGTAATGGGGTGTGACTCTATGTGTTAAGGTCTCTGTGAGTGACTGTGTGTTTGAGTGTGTGTCAGTGTGTGTGAGTTTGTGTATGACTGTGTGAGTGTGAGTTTGCACATGTGTGAGGGACTTTATTTGAGTGTGTGTCAATGTGTTTGTGTGAGAGTGTATATGTGTATGGGCGTGAGTGTGTGTGAGAGGTTTTGTGAATTTGTGTGGGAGTGCAGATGTGTGAATGTGTGGGAGTGGGTGTTTGTGGGTGTGTATAAGAACTGTTGCGAGATTGTGTGATATTGAGTGTGTGTTTGGGTGTCTATGTGGTTTCATGCATGTGTGTGGGACTGAACGTGCGGGTCTGGGCGTGTGTCTGTGTGAGTGTGTGAGTGGAATGGGGTGAAATATGATGCAACAAAGGTTCCTGAGAGGTTTGAAAGCGATATTGGCCTTCTCTGATGGAACGGAAAGCCATAGAACGTGGTGGGAGGCTACAGATAGAAGAGCAATGTTGTGGAACGGACTGTAATGCAGTGTATTGTGATGCAATAGATGGTTCCTGTGTGTTATGGAAAAGAATGGATCCTTCTTTGATGGAATGAAACGCAGTAGAACGTGGTGGATTGTTGCGGAATGGAGTGGAATGCAGTGCATTGTGTCGCAAGGGAGGGAAACTGAGCGGTTTGGACACGAAGGGAGCCTTCTTTCCAGGAATGGAAGGCAGTAAAAGGTGAAAGATTGTCAGGTACTGGAGTAGAATATTGTGGAGTGGAGTCGAACGGGGTGCCATTTGATGCAACAGACGGTTTCTCATTGTGTTTTAAGCGAATGGATTTATGTGCACGTGATTGTGCAGCTGTGTGTGTTTGTGTGTCTATTTTTGATAGGGATTGAGTGTGTGCATTTGTCACTGTGTGTACGGTTTTGAGAGAGGTTGCTGTGTCAGCGTGCAGGTGTGTGCGTGGCTGAGCAAGAGTGTCTGTATATGCGAGGGTGTGACCATGTTTATAAGAGGGTGATTATATAAGTGTTTAAGTGTGTGTGTGAGAGTTTGACAGCATTTGAATGTATGAGTGCGTGTGAGCATGTTACTGTGTGAGGGTCTCTGTGTAGTTTTGTAAGTGTATGTGACATTTTGTCTGAGTGCGTGAGTCTGTAAGTGTGTTGGTGTGAGTGATTGTGTGCGTGATATTGTGCGCACGTCTGTGTCTGTGCGTTTGTCAGCATTCGTGTGTGTGTCTGTGTGTGACAGTTTGTGTGTCTGTGTTTATGGAGGTGTGTGTCTGTGTGAGTGGGTGTGATACTGAATATGAGATAGTGTGAGTTTCTTCGAGTGTGAGTGTGTAAGTGTGCAAGGTGCAGTGTCTCCGTGTGTGAATGTGAAGTAAGGTCTTATGTGATTGTGTTTTATTTATTTTGAGGAGAGTTTTACTCTTCAGGTGAGTGTGTAAATGTGAGAGACCATTTGTGTGAGTGGGAGTGTTACTCTGCATGTATGAGGGACAGTGTGTGTTTGTGTTTGAACGGGAGTCCATGTGAGTCTTAGATTTTATGTGTGCAGTTGTGGGAGTGTGTGCGAGAGGTGAGTGGGACTGAGTGGGTGCGACTGTGTATCTCTGGTAGAGTATGTGTATGTGTGACTGAATGTATCTGTTTGAGAGAGTGTGTGTGCACGTGTGTGTTAGTGTATAAGTGTTGATATGCCTGTGTGTTTCAGTGAGGGTGAGTGTAAGTGTGTGTTAGTGTGTGCGTGAGTGTGTGTGTGTATGTGTGATTGACTGAATGTTTTCGAGATTATTGGAGATACTTTGAGTGTGTGTGAGTGTGTGACTTTGTGTGTGAATGTGTGTGTGAGGGTGCACACGTGTGAGGGACTTGGTGTGAGTGTGAAACTGTGCATGTGTCAGCATGCATATGTGTGTGTGATGGTGGGTGTATGAGTGTGAATGACTGAGTGTGTAGGGCCATGAATGGGACTGAGTGTTTGTGAGTGTGTATACAAGTCTGTTGCGTGATTGTGTGTGATTGTGTTATTCTGTGTGTGTGTGGTTCGGTGGTTTTCTGTGTGTGTGGGCCTGTGCATGTGTGTGTGTGTGTGCGACTGAGTGAGAGAGTGCTTGCTTGTGCGTGTGTCTTTGTGTTGTGTCAGTGTGAGTGTTTGAGGGGAATGGGGTGAAATATGATGCCTCCAATGTTGCGATGGTTTGTGACATTTTGTGTGAGTGGGAGTGTTGGAGTGCGAGAGAGTGCGTGATTGCGTGTGAGCCTGTGAGTGTGTGTATGTGTTTGTGAGTGTGTGTGATGGTGACATTGCGTGAGGGTGCATTTGTGTCTGCATACGTGTAAGTGTGCTTTGGACATGTGTGAATGTATGTAGGTCTATGTGTGAGTGTGTGTGTTTGTGGATATGTGGTGGTGTGGGTCACTGTGAGTGTGCAGGGGAGCAAGGTGCTGTGCGAGCGTGTGTCAGAGTGTGAAGGGCGTTCGTGTGTGACTGTGTGAGATAGTATGAGCAGGTGTGTTTTAGTGTTATGTGTGTGTGTTTGTGAGAGATTAGCTGTGTGAGTGGGAGTGTTACTCTGAGTGTATGTGTGACTGTGTGTTTGGGTATGTAAGAATGCGTGTGAGCTGTGTTTTAGTTTGTGAGTGTGCAGGTTTAGGAGCGTGTGTGCATGAGATGTGCGACTGTATGATTGTGCGTCATTCTGCATATGTATGTGCCTGGTTGTGAATGTGTGAGCATGTGTGAGTGAATGTGTGATTTTGGGTGTGTGTTCAAGGGCATGTTAGTGTCAGAGTTCAGGAGTGCTTATGTCTGTGTGTATATCAGTGTGTGTGAGTATATGTGGGAGATGTAGGTGCATGAGTGTGAGTGTTTCTATGTGTGTCTGTGTGCGTAATGGGGTGTGACTCTATGTGTTAAGGTCTCTGTGAGTGACTGTGTGTTTGAGTGTGTGTCAGTGTGTGTGAGTTTTTGTATGACTGTGTGAGTGTGAGTTTGCACATGTGTGAGGGACTTTATTTGAGTGTGTGTCAATGTGTTTGTGTGAGAGTGTATATGTGTATGGGCGTGAGTGTGTGTGAGAGGTTTTGTGAATTTGTGTGGGAGTGCAGATGTGTGAATGTGTGGGAGTGGGTGTTTGTGGGTGTGTATAAGAACTGTTGCGAGATTGTGTGATATTGAGTGTGTGTTTGGGTGTCTATGTGGTTTCATGCATGTGTGTGGGACTGAACGTGCGGGTCTGGGCGTGTGTCTGTGTGAGTGTGTGAGTGGAATGGGGTGAAATATGATGCAACAAAGGTTCCTGAGAGGTTTGAAAGCGATATTGGCCTTCTCTGATGGAACGGAAAGCCATAGAACGTGGTGGGAGGCTACAGATAGAAGAGCAATGTTGTGGAACGGACTGTAATGCAGTGTATTGTGATGCAATAGATGGTTCCTGTGTGTTATGGAAAAGAATGGATCCTTCTTTGATGGAATGAAACGCAGTAGAACGTGGTGGATTGTTGCGGAATGGAGTGGAATGCAGTGCATTGTGTCGCAAGGGAGGGAAACTGAGCGGTTTGGACACGAAGGGAGCCTTCTTTCCAGGAATGGAAGGCAGTAAAAGGTGAAAGATTGTCAGGTACTGGAGTAGAATATTGTGGAGTGGAGTCGAACGGGGTGCCATTTGATGCAACAGACGGTTTCTCATTGTGTTTTAAGCGAATGGATTTATGTGCACGTGATTGTGCAGCTGTGTGTGTTTGTGTGTCTATTTTTGATAGGGATTGAGTGTGTGCATTTGTCACTGTGTGTACGGTTTTGAGAGAGGTTGCTGTGTCAGCGTGCAGGTGTGTGCGTGGCTGAGCAAGAGTGTCTGTATATGCGAGGGTGTGACCATGTTTATAAGAGGGTGATTATATAAGTGTTTAAGTGTGTGTGAGAGAGTTTGACAGCATTTGAATGTATGAGTGCGTGTGAGCATGTTACTGTGTGAGGGTCTCTGTGTAGTTTTGTAAGTGTATGTGACATTTTGTCTGAGTGCGTGAGTCTGTAAGTGTGTTGGTGTGAGTGATTGTGTGCGTGATATTGTGCGCACGTCTGTGTCTGTGCGTTTGTCAGCATTCGTGTGTGTGTCTGTGTGTGACAGTTTGTGTGTCTGTGTTTATGGAGGTGTGTGTCTGTGTGAGTGGGTGTGATACTGAATATGAGATAGTGTGAGTTTCTTCGAGTGTGAGTGTGTAAGTGTGCAAGGTGCAGTGTCTCCGTGTGTGAATGTGAAGTAAGGTCTTATGTGATTGTGTTTTATTTATTTTGAGGAGAGTTTTACTCTTCAGGTGAGTGTGTAAATGTGAGAGACCATTTGTGTGAGTGGGAGTGTTACTCTGCATGTATGAGGGACAGTGTGTGTTTGTGTTTGAACGGGAGTCCATGTGAGTCTTAGATTTTATGTGTGCAGTTGTGGGAGTGTGTGCGAGAGGTGAGTGGGACTGAGTGGGTGCGACTGTGTATCTCTGGTAGAGTATGTGTATGTGTGACTGAATGTATCTGTTTGAGAGAGTGTGTGTGCACGTGTGTGTTAGTGTATAAGTGTTGATATGCCTGTGTGTTTCAGTGAGGGTGAGTGTAAGTGTGTGTTAGTGTGTGCGTGAGTGTGTGTGTGTATGTGTGATTGACTGAATGTTTTCGAGATTATTGGAGATACTTTGAGTGTGTGTGAGTGTGTGACTTTGTGTGTGAATGTGTGTGTGAGGGTGCACACGTGTGAGGGACTTGGTGTGAGTGTGAAACTGTGCATGTGTCAGCATGCATATGTGTGTGTGATGGTGGGTGTATGAGTGTGAATGACTGAGTGTGTAGGGCCATGAATGGGACTGAGTGTTTGTGAGTGTGTATACAAGTCTGTTGCGTGATTGTGTGTGATTGTGTTATTCTGTGTGTGTGTGGTTCGGTGGTTTTCTGTGTGTGTGGGCCTGTGCATGTGTGTGTGTGTGTGCGACTGAGTGAGAGAGTGCTTGCTTGTGCGTGTGTCTTTGTGTTGTGTCAGTGTGAGTGTTTGAGGGGAATGGGGTGAAATATGATGCCTCCAATGTTGCGATGGTTTGTGACATTTTGTGTGAGTGGGAGTGTTGGAGTGCGAGAGAGTGCGTGATTGCGTGTGAGCCTGTGAGTGTGTGTATGTGTTTGTGAGTGTGTGTGATGGTGACATTGCGTGAGGGTGCATTTGTGTCTGCATACGTGTAAGTGTGCTTTGGACATGTGTGAATGTATGTAGGTCTATGTGTGAGTGTGTGTGTTTGTGGATATGTGGTGGTGTGGGTCACTGTGAGTGTGCAGGGGAGCAAGGTGCTGTGCGAGCGTGTGTCAGAGTGTGAAGGGCGTTCGTGTGTGACTGTGTGAGATAGTATGAGCAGGTGTGTTTTAGTGTTATGTGTGTGTGTTTGTGAGAGATTAGCTGTGTGAGTGGGAGTGTTACTCTGAGTGTATGTGTGACTGTGTGTTTGGGTATGTAAGAATGCGTGTGAGCTGTGTTTTAGTTTGTGAGTGTGCAGGTTTAGGAGCGTGTGTGCATGAGATGTGCGACTGTATGATTGTGCGTCATTCTGCATATGTATGTGCCTGGTTGTGAATGTGTGAGCATGTGTGAGTGAATGTGTGATTTTGGGTGTGTGTTCAAGGGCATGTTAGTGTCAGAGTTCAGGAGTGCTTATGTCTGTGTGTATATCAGTGTGTGTGAGTATATGTGGGAGATGTAGGTGCATGAGTGTGAGTGTTTCTATGTGTGTCTGTGTGCGTAATGGGGTGTGACTCTATGTGTTAAGGTCTCTGTGAGTGACTGTGTGTTTGAGTGTGTGTCAGTGTGTGTGAGTTTGTGTATGACTGTGTGAGTGTGAGTTTGCACATGTGTGAGGGACTTTATTTGAGTGTGTGTCAATGTGTTTGTGTGAGAGTGTATATGTGTATGGGCGTGAGTGTGTGTGAGAGGTTTTGTGAATTTGTGTGGGAGTGCAGATGTGTGAATGTGTGGGAGTGGGTGTTTGTGGGTGTGTATAAGAACTGTTGCGAGATTGTGTGATATTGAGTGTGTGTTTGGGTGTCTATGTGGTTTCATGCATGTGTGTGGGACTGAACGTGCGGGTCTGGGCGTGTGTCTGTGTGAGTGTGTGAGTGGAATGGGGTGAAATATGATGCAACAAAGGTTCCTGAGAGGTTTGAAAGCGATATTGGCCTTCTCTGATGGAACGGAAAGCCATAGAACGTGGTGGGAGGCTACAGATAGAAGAGCAATGTTGTGGAACGGACTGTAATGCAGTGTATTGTGATGCAATAGATGGTTCCTGTGTGTTATGGAAAAGAATGGATCCTTCTTTGATGGAATGAAACGCAGTAGAACGTGGTGGATTGTTGCGGAATGGAGTGGAATGCAGTGCATTGTGTCGCAAGGGAGGGAAACTGAGCGGTTTGGACACGAAGGGAGCCTTCTTTCCAGGAATGGAAGGCAGTAAAAGGTGAAAGATTGTCAGGTACTGGAGTAGAATATTGTGGAGTGGAGTCGAACGGGGTGCCATTTGATGCAACAGACGGTTTCTCATTGTGTTTTAAGCGAATGGATTTATGTGCACGTGATTGTGCAGCTGTGTGTGTTTGTGTGTCTATTTTTGATAGGGATTGAGTGTGTGCATTTGTCACTGTGTGTACGGTTTTGAGAGAGGTTGCTGTGTCAGCGTGCAGGTGTGTGCGTGGCTGAGCAAGAGTGTCTGTATATGCGAGGGTGTGACCATGTTTATAAGAGGGTGATTATATAAGTGTTTAAGTGTGTGTGTGAGAGTTTGACAGCATTTGAATGTATGAGTGCGTGTGAGCATGTTACTGTGTGAGGGTCTCTGTGTAGTTTTGTAAGTGTATGTGACATTTTGTCTGAGTGCGTGAGTCTGTAAGTGTGTTGGTGTGAGTGATTGTGTGCGTGATATTGTGCGCACGTCTGTGTCTGTTCGTTTGTCAGCATTCGTGTGTGTGTCTGTGTGTGACAGTTTGTGTGTCTGTGTTTATGGAGGTGTGTGTCTGTGTGAGTGGGTGTGATACTGAATATGAGATAGTGTGAGTTTCTTCGAGTGTGAGTGTGTAAGTGTGCAAGGTGCAGTGTCTCCGTGTGTGAATGTGAAGTAAGGTCTTATGTGATTGTGTTTTATTTATTTTGAGGAGAGTTTTACTCTTCAGGTGAGTGTGTAAATGTGAGAGACCATTTGTGTGAGTGGGAGTGTTACTCTGCATGTATGAGGGACAGTGTGTGTTTGTGTTTGAACGGGAGTCCATGTGAGTCTTAGATTTTATGTGTGCAGTTGTGGGAGTGTGTGCGAGAGGTGAGTGGGACTGAGTGGGTGCGACTGTGTATCTCTGGTAGAGTATGTGTATGTGTGACTGAATGTATCTGTTTGAGAGAGTGTGTGTGCACGTGTGTGTTAGTGTATAAGTGTTGATATGCCTGTGTGTTTCAGTGAGGGTGAGTGTAAGTGTGTGTTAGTGTGTGCGTGAGTGTGTGTGTGTATGTGTGATTGACTGAATGTTTTCGAGATTATTGGAGATACTTTGAGTGTGTGTGAGTGTGTGACTTTGTGTGTGAATGTGTGTGTGAGGGTGCACACGTGTGAGGGACTTGGTGTGAGTGTGAAACTGTGCATGTGTCAGCATGCATATGTGTGTGTGATGGTGGGTGTATGAGTGTGAATGACTGAGTGTGTAGGGCCATGAATGGGACTGAGTGTTTGTGAGTGTGTATACAAGTCTGTTGCGTGATTGTGTGTGATTGTGTTATTCTGTGTGTGTGTGGTTCGGTGGTTTTCTGTGTGTGTGGGCCTGTGCATGTGTGTGTGTGTGTGCGACTGAGTGAGAGAGTGCTTGCTTGTGCGTGTGTCTTTGTGTTGTGTCAGTGTGAGTGTTTGAGGGGAATGGGGTGAAATATGATGCCTCCAATGTTGCGATGGTTTGTGACATTTTGTGTGAGTGGGAGTGTTGGAGTGCGAGAGAGTGCGTGATTGCGTGTGAGCCTGTGAGTGTGTGTATGTGTTTGTGAGTGTGTGTGATGGTGACATTGCGTGAGGGTGCATTTGTGTCTGCATACGTGTAAGTGTGCTTTGGACATGTGTGAATGTATGTAGGTCTATGTGTGAGTGTGTGTGTTTGTGGATATGTGATGGTGTGGGTCACTGTGAGTGTGCAGGTGAGCAAGGTGCTGTGCGAGCGTGTGTCAGAGTGTGAAGGGCGTTCGTGTGTGACTGTGTGAGATAGTATGAGCAGGTGTGTTTTAGTGTTATGTGTGTGTGTTTGTGAGAGATTAGCTGTGTGAGTGGGAGTGTTACTCTGAGTGTATGTGTGACTGTGTGTTTGGGTATGTAAGAATGCGTGTGAGTGTGTTTTAGTTTGTGAGTGTGCAGGTTTAGGAGCGTGTGTGCATGAGATGTGCGACTGTATGATTGTGCGTCATTCTGCATATGTATGTGCCTGGTTGTGAATGTGTGAGCATGTGTGAGTGAATGTGTGATTTTGGGTGTGTGTTCAAGGGCATGTTAGTGTCAGAGTTCAGGAGTGCTTATGTCTGTGTGTATATCAGTGTGTGTGAGTATATGTGGGAGATGTAGGTGCATGAGTGTGAGTGTTTCTATGTGTGTCTGTGTGCGTAATGGGGTGTGACTCTATGTGTTAAGGTCTCTGTGAGTGACTGTGTGTTTGAGTGTGTGTCAGTGTGTGTGAGTTTGTGTATGACTGTGTGAGTGTGAGTTTGCACATGTGTGAGGGACTTTATTTGAGTGTGTGTCAATGTGTTTGTGTGAGAGTGTATATGTGTATGGGCGTGAGTGTGTGTGAGAGGTTTTGTGAATTTGTGTGGGAGTGCAGATGTGTGAATGTGTGGGAGTGGGTGTTTGTGGGTGTGTATAAGAACTGTTGCGAGATTGTGTGATATTGAGTGTGTGTTTGGGTGTCTATGTGGTTTCATGCATGTGTGTGGGACTGAACGTGCGGGTCTGGGCGTGTGTCTGTGTGAGTGTGTGAGTGGAATGGGGTGAAATATGATGCAACAAAGGTTCCTGAGAGGTTTGAAAGCGATATTGGCCTTCTCTGATGGAACGGAAAGCCATAGAACGTGGTGGGAGGCTACAGATAGAAGAGCAATGTTGTGGAACGGACTGTAATGCAGTGTATTGTGATGCAATAGATGGTTCCTGTGTGTTATGGAAAAGAATGGATCCTTCTTTGATGGAATGAAACGCAGTAGAACGTGGTGGATTGTTGCGGAATGGAGTGGAATGCAGTGCATTGTGTCGCAAGGGAGGGAAACTGAGCGGTTTGGACACGAAGGGAGCCTTCTTTCCAGGAATGGAAGGCAGTAAAAGGTGAAAGATTGTCAGGTACTGGAGTAGAATATTGTGGAGTGGAGTCGAACGGGGTGCCATTTGATGCAACAGACGGTTTCTCATTGTGTTTTAAGCGAATGGATTTATGTGCACGTGATTGTGCAGCTGTGTGTGTTTGTGTGTCTATTTTTGATAGGGATTGAGTGTGTGCATTTGTCACTGTGTGTACGGTTTTGAGAGAGGTTGCTGTGTCAGCGTGCAGGTGTGTGCGTGGCTGAGCAAGAGTGTCTGTATATGCGAGGGTGTGACCATGTTTATAAGAGGGTGATTATATAAGTGTTTAAGTGTGTGTGAGAGAGTTTGACAGCATTTGAATGTATGAGTGCGTGTGAGCATGTTACTGTGTGAGGGTCTCTGTGTAGTTTTGTAAGTGTATGTGACATTTTGTCTGAGTGCGTGAGTCTGTAAGTGTGTTGGTGTGAGTGATTGTGTGCGTGATATTGTGCGCACGTCTGTGTCTGTGCGTTTGTCAGCATTCGTGTGTGTGTCTGTGTGTGACAGTTTGTGTGTCTGTGTTTATGGAGGTGTGTGTCTGTGTGAGTGGGTGTGATACTGAATATGAGATAGTGTGAGTTTCTTCGAGTGTGAGTGTGTAAGTGTGCAAGGTGCAGTGTCTCCGTGTGTGAATGTGAAGTAAGGTCTTATGTGATTGTGTTTTATTTATTTTGAGGAGAGTTTTACTCTTCAGGTGAGTGTGTAAATGTGAGAGACCATTTGTGTGAGTGGGAGTGTTACTCTGCATGTATGAGGGACAGTGTGTGTTTGTGTTTGAACGGGAGTCCATGTGAGTCTTAGATTTTATGTGTGCAGTTGTGGGAGTGTGTGCGAGAGGTGAGTGGGACTGAGTGGGTGCGACTGTGTATCTCTGGTAGAGTATGTGTATGTGTGACTGAATGTATCTGTTTGAGAGAGTGTGTGTGCACGTGTGTGTTAGTGTATAAGTGTTGATATGCCTGTGTGTTTCAGTGAGGGTGAGTGTAAGTGTGTGTTAGTGTGTGCGTGAGTGTGTGTGTGTATGTGTGATTGACTGAATGTTTTCGAGATTATTGGAGATACTTTGAGTGTGTGTGAGTGTGTGACTTTGTGTGTGAATGTGTGTGTGAGGGTGCACACGTGTGAGGGACTTGGTGTGAGTGTGAAACTGTGCATGTGTCAGCATGCATATGTGTGTGTGATGGTGGGTGTATGAGTGTGAATGACTGAGTGTGTAGGGCCATGAATGGGACTGAGTGTTTGTGAGTGTGTATACAAGTCTGTTGCGTGATTGTGTGTGATTGTGTTATTCTGTGTGTGTGTGGTTCGGTGGTTTTCTGTGTGTGTGGGCCTGTGCATGTGTGTGTGTGTGTGCGACTGAGTGAGAGAGTGCTTGCTTGTGCGTGTGTCTTTGTGTTGTGTCAGTGTGAGTGTTTGAGGGGAATGGGGTGAAATATGATGCCTCCAATGTTGCGATGGTTTGTGACATTTTGTGTGAGTGGGAGTGTTGGAGTGCGAGAGAGTGCGTGATTGCGTGTGAGCCTGTGAGTGTGTGTATGTGTTTGTGAGTGTGTGTGATGGTGACATTGCGTGAGGGTGCATTTGTGTCTGCATACGTGTAAGTGTGCTTTGGACATGTGTGAATGTATGTAGGTCTATGTGTGAGTGTGTGTGTTTGTGGATATGTGGTGGTGTGGGTCACTGTGAGTGTGCAGGGGAGCAAGGTGCTGTGCGAGCGTGTGTCAGAGTGTGAAGGGCGTTCGTGTGTGACTGTGTGAGATAGTATGAGCAGGTGTGTTTTAGTGTTATGTGTGTGTGTTTGTGAGAGATTAGCTGTGTGAGTGGGAGTGTTACTCTGAGTGTATGTGTGACTGTGTGTTTGGGTATGTAAGAATGCGTGTGAGTGTGTTTTAGTTTGTGAGTGTGCAGGTTTAGGAGCGTGTGTGCATGAGATGTGCGACTGTATGATTGTGCGTCATTCTGCATATGTATGTGCCTGGTTGTGAATGTGTGAGCATGTGTGAGTGAATGTGTGATTTTGGGTGTGTGTTCAAGGGCATGTTAGTGTCAGAGTTCAGGAGTGCTTATGTCTGTGTGTATATCAGTGTGTGTGAGTATATGTGGGAGATGTAGGTGCATGAGTGTGAGTGTTTCTATGTGTGTCTGTGTGCGTAATGGGGTGTGACTCTATGTGTTAAGGTCTCTGTGAGTGACTGTGTGTTTGAGTGTGTGTCAGTGTGTGTGAGTTTGTGTATGACTGTGTGAGTGTGAGTTTGCACATGTGTGAGGGAATTTATTTGAGTGTGTGTCAATGTGTTTGTGTGAGAGTGTATATGTGTATGGGCGTGAGTGTGTGTGAGAGGTTTTGTGAATTTGTGTGGGAGTGCAGATGTGTGAATGTGTGGGAGTGGGTGTTTGTGGGTGTGTATAAGAACTGTTGCGAGATTGTGTGATATTGAGTGTGTGTTTGGGTGTCTATGTGGTTTCATGCATGTGTGTGGGACTGAACGTGCGGGTCTGGGCGTGTGTCTGTGTGAGTGTGTGAGTGGAATGGGGTGAAATATGATGCAACAAAGGTTCCTGAGAGGTTTGAAAGCGATATTGGCCTTCTCTGATGGAACGGAAAGCCATAGAACGTGGTGGGAGGCTACAGATAGAAGAGCAATGTTGTGGAACGGACTGTAATGCAGTGTATTGTGATGCAATAGATGGTTCCTGTGTGTTATGGAAAAGAATGGATCCTTCTTTGATGGAATGAAACGCAGTAGAACGTGGTGGATTGTTGCGGAATGGAGTGGAATGCAGTGCATTGTGTCGCAAGGGAGGGAAACTGAGCGGTTTGGACACGAAGGGAGCCTTCTTTCCAGGAATGGAAGGCAGTAAAAGGTGAAAGATTGTCAGGTACTGGAGTAGAATATTGTGGAGTGGAGTCGAACGGGGTGCCATTTGATGCAACAGACGGTTTCTCATTGTGTTTTAAGCGAATGGATTTATGTGCACGTGATTGTGCAGCTGTGTGTGTTTGTGTGTCTATTTTTGATAGGGATTGAGTGTGTGCATTTGTCACTGTGTGTACGGTTTTGAGAGAGGTTGCTGTGTCAGCGTGCAGGTGTGTGCGTGGCTGAGCAAGAGTGTCTGTATATGCGAGGGTGTGACCATGTTTATAAGAGGGTGATTATATAAGTGTTTAAGTGTGTGTGTGAGAGTTTGACAGCATTTGAATGTATGAGTGCGTGTGAGCATGTTACTGTGTGAGGGTCTCTGTGTAGTTTTGTAAGTGTATGTGACATTTTGTCTGAGTGCGTGAGTCTGTAAGTGTGTTGGTGTGAGTGATTGTGTGCGTGATATTGTGCGCACGTCTGTGTCTGTGCGTTTGTCAGCATTCGTGTGTGTGTCTGTGTGTGACAGTTTGTGTGTCTGTGTTTATGGAGGTGTGTGTCTGTGTGAGTGGGTGTGATACTGAATATGAGATAGTGTGAGTTTCTTCGAGTGTGAGTGTGTAAGTGTGCAAGGTGCAGTGTCTCCGTGTGTGAATGTGAAGTAAGGTCTTATGTGATTGTGTTTTATTTATTTTGAGGAGAGTTTTACTCTTCAGGTGAGTGTGTAAATGTGAGAGACCATTTGTGTGAGTGGGAGTGTTACTCTGCATGTATGAGGGACAGTGTGTGTTTGTGTTTGAACGGGAGTCCATGTGAGTCTTAGATTTTATGTGTGCAGTTGTGGGAGTGTGTGCGAGAGGTGAGTGGGACTGAGTGGGTGCGACTGTGTATCTCTGGTAGAGTATGTGTATGTGTGACTGAATGTATCTGTTTGAGAGAGTGTGTGTGCACGTGTGTGTTAGTGTATAAGTGTTGATATGCCTGTGTGTTTCAGTGAGGGTGAGTGTAAGTGTGTGTTAGTGTGTGCGTGAGTGTGTGTGTGTATGTGTGATTGACTGAATGTTTTCGAGATTATTGGAGATACTTTGAGTGTGTGTGAGTGTGTGACTTTGTGTGTGAATGTGTGTGTGAGGGTGCACACGTGTGAGGGACTTGGTGTGAGTGTGAAACTGTGCATGTGTCAGCATGCATATGTGTGTGTGATGGTGGGTGTATGAGTGTGAATGACTGAGTGTGTAGGGCCATGAATGGGACTGAGTGTTTGTGAGTGTGTATACAAGTCTGTTGCGTGATTGTGTGTGATTGTGTTATTCTGTGTGTGTGTGGTTCGGTGGTTTTCTGTGTGTGTGGGCCTGTGCATGTGTGTGTGTGTGTGCGACTGAGTGAGAGAGTGCTTGCTTGTGCGTGTGTCTTTGTGTTGTGTCAGTGTGAGTGTTTGAGGGGAATGGGGTGAAATATGATGCCTCCAATGTTGCGATGGTTTGTGACATTTTGTGTGAGTGGGAGTGTTGGAGTGCGAGAGAGTGCGTGATTGCGTGTGAGCCTGTGAGTGTGTGTATGTGTTTGTGAGTGTGTGTGATGGTGACATTGCGTGAGGGTGCATTTGTGTCTGCATACGTGTAAGTGTGCTTTGGACATGTGTGAATGTATGTAGGTCTATGTGTGAGTGTGTGTGTTTGTGGATATGTGATGGTGTGGGTCACTGTGAGTGTGCAGGTGAGCAAGGTGCTGTGCGAGCGTGTGTCACAGTGTGAAGGGCGTTCGTGTGTGACTGTGTGAGATAGTATGAGCAGGTGTGTTTTAGTGTTATGTGTGTGTGTTTGTGAGAGATTAGCTGTGTGAGTGGGAGTGTTACTCTGAGTGTATGTGTGACTGTGTGTTTGGGTATGTAAGAATGCGTGTGAGTGTGTTTTAGTTTGTGAGTGTGCAGGTTTAGGAGCGTGTGTGCATGAGATGTGCGACTGTATGATTGTGCGTCATTCTGCATATGTATGTGCCTGGTTGTGAATGTGTGAGCATGTGTGAGTGAATGTGTGATTTTGGGTGTGTGTTCAAGGGCATGTTAGTGTCAGAGTTCAGGAGTGCTTATGTCTGTGTGTATATCAGTGTGTGTGAGTATATGTGGGAGATGTAGGTGCATGAGTGTGAGTGTTTCTATGTGTGTCTGTGTGCGTAATGGGGTGTGACTCTATGTGTTAAGGTCTCTGTGAGTGACTGTGTGTTTGAGTGTGTGTCAGTGTGTGTGAGTTTGTGTATGACTGTGTGAGTGTGAGTTTGCACATGTGTGAGGGACTTTATTTGAGTGTGTGTCAATGTGTTTGTGTGAGAGTGTATATGTGTATGGGCGTGAGTGTGTGTGAGAGGTTTTGTGAATTTGTGTGGGAGTGCAGATGTGTGAATGTGTGGGAGTGGGTGTTTGTGGGTGTGTATAAGAACTGTTGCGAGATTGTGTGATATTGAGTGTGTGTTTGGGTGTCTATGTGGTTTCATGCATGTGTGTGGGACTGAACGTGCGGGTCTGGGCGTGTGTCTGTGTGAGTGTGTGAGTGGAATGGGGTGAAATATGATGCAACAAAGGTTCCTGAGAGGTTTGAAAGCGATATTGGCCTTCTCTGATGGAACGGAAAGCCATAGAACGTGGTGGGAGGCTACAGATAGAAGAGCAATGTTGTGGAACGGACTGTAATGCAGTGTATTGTGATGCAATAGATGGTGCCTGTGTGTTATGGAAAAGAATGGATCCTTCTTTGATGGAATGAAACGCAGTAGAACGTGGTGGATTGTTGCGGAATGGAGTGGAATGCAGTGCATTGTGACGCAAGGGAGGGAAACTGAGCGGTTTGGACACGAAGGGAGCCTTCTTTCCAGGAATGGAAGGCAGTAAAAGGTGAAAGATTGTCAGGTACTGGAGTAGAATATTGTGGAGTGGAGTCGAACGGGGTGCCATTTGATGCAATAGACGGTTTCTCATTGTGTTTTAAGCGAATGGATTTATGTGCACGTGATTGTGCAGCTGTGTGTGTTTGTGTGTCTATTTTTGATAGGGATTGAGTGTGTGCATTTGTCACTGTGTGTACGGTTTTGAGAGAGGTTGCTGTGTCAGCGTGCAGGTGTGTGCGTGGCTGAGCAAGAGTGTCTGTATATGCGAGGGTGTGACCATGTTTATAAGAGGGTGATTATATAAGTGTTTAAGTGTGTGTGTGAGAGTTTGACAGCATTTGAATGTATGAGTGCGTGTGAGCATGTTACTGTGTGAGTGTCTCTGTGTAGTTTTGTAAGTGTATGTGACATTTTGTCTGAGTGCGTGAGTCTGTAAGTGTGTTGGTGTGAGTGATTGTGTGCGTGATATTGTGCGCACGTCTGTGTCTGTGCGTTTGTCAGCATTCGTGTGTGTGTCTGTGTGTGACAGTTTGTGTGTCTGTGTTTATGGAGGTGTGTGTCTGTGTGAGTGGGTGTGATACTGAATATGAGATAGTGTGAGTTTCTTTGAGTGTGAGTGTGTAAGTGTGCAAGGTGCAGTGTCTCAGTGTGTGAATGTGAAATAAGGTCTTATGTGATTGTGTTTTATTTATTGTGAGGAGAGTTTTACTCTTCAGGTGAGTGTGTAAATGTGAGAGACCATTTGTGTGAGTGGGAGTGTTACTCTGCATGTATGAGGGACAGTGTGTGTTTGTGTTTGAACGGGAGTCCATGTGAGTCTTAGATTTTATGTGTGCAGTTGTGGGAGTGTGTGCGAGAGGTGAGTGGGACTGAGTGGGTGCGACTGTGTATCTCTGGTAGAGTATGTGTATGTGTGACTGAATGTATCTGTTTGAGAGAGTTTGTGTGCACGTGTGTTTTAGTGTATAAGTGTTGATATGCCTGTGTGTTTCAGTGAGGGTGAGTGTAAGTGTGTGTTAGTGTGTGCGTGAGTGTGAGTGTGTATGTGTGATTGACTGAATGTTTTCGAGATTATTGGAGATACTTTGAGTGTGTGTGAGTGTGTCTTTGTGTGTGAATGTGTGTGTGAGGGTGCACACGTGTGAGGGACTTGGTGTGAGTGTGAAACTGTGCATGTGTCAGCATGCATATGTGTGTGTGATGGTGGGTGTATGAGTGTGAATGACTGAGTGTGTAGGGCCATGAATGGGACTGAGTGTTTGTGAGTGTGTATACAAGTCTGTTGCGTGATTGTGTGTGATTGTGTTATTCTGTGTGTGTGTGGTTCGGTGGTTTTCTGTGTGTGTGGGCCTGTGCATGTGTGTGTGTGTGTGCGACTGAGTGAGAGAGTGCTTGCTTGTGCGTGTGTCTTTGTGTTGTGTCAGTGTGAGTGTTTGAGGGGAATGGGGTGAAATATGATGCCTCCAATGTTGCGATGGTTTGTGACATTTTGTGTGAGTGGGAGTGTTGGAGTGCGAGAGAGTGCGTGATTGCGTGTGAGCCTGTGAGTGTGTGTATGTGTTTGTGAGTGTGTGTGATGGTGACATTGCGTGAGGGTGCATTTGTGTCTGCATACGTGTAAGTGTGCTTTGGACATGTGTGAATGTATGTAGGTCTATGTGTGAGTGTGTGTGTTTGTGGATATGTGATGGTGTGGGTCACTGTGAGTGTGCAGGTGAGCAAGGTGCTGTGCGAGCGTGTGTCAGAGTGTGAAGGGCGTTCGTGTGTGACTGTGTGAGATAGTATGAGCAGGTGTGTTTTAGTGTTATGTGTGTGTGTTTGTGAGAGATTAGCTGTGTGAGTGGGAGTGTTACTCTGAGTGTATGTGTGACTGTGTGTTTGGGTATGTAAGAATGCGTGTGAGTGTGTTTTAGTTTGTGAGTGTGCAGGTTTAGGAGCGTGTGTGCATGAGATGTGCGACTGTATGATTGTGCGTCATTCTGCATATGTATGTGCCTGGTTGTGAATGTGTGAGCATGTGTGAGTGAATGTGTGATTTTGGGTGTGTGTTCAAGGGCATGTTAGTGTCAGAGTTCAGGAGTGCTTATGTCTGTGTGTATATCAGTGTGTGTGAGTATATGTGGGAGATGTAGGTGCATGAGTGTGAGTGTTTCTATGTGTGTCTGTGTGCGTAATGGGGTGTGACTCTATGTGTTAAGGTCTCTGTGAGTGACTGTGTGTTTGAGTGTGTGTCAGTGTGTGTGAGTTTGTGTATGACTGTGTGAGTGTGAGTTTGCACATGTGTGAGGGACTTTATTTGAGTGTGTGTCAATGTGTTTGTGTGAGAGTGTATATGTGTATGGGCGTGAGTGTGTGTGAGAGGTTTTGTGAATTTGTGTGGGAGTGCAGATGTGTGAATGTGTGGGAGTGGGTGTTTGTGGGTGTGTATAAGAACTGTTGCGAGATTGTGTGATATTGAGTGTGTGTTTGGGTGTCTATGTGGTTTCATGCATGTGTGTGGGACTGAACGTGCGGGTCTGGGCGTGTGTCTGTGTGAGTGTGTGAGTGGAATGGGGTGAAATATGATGCAACAAAGGTTCCTGAGAGGTTTGAAAGCGATATTGGCCTTCTCTGATGGAACGGAAAGCCATAGAACGTGGTGGGAGGCTACAGATAGAAGAGCAATGTTGTGGAACGGACTGTAATGCAGTGTATTGTGATGCAATAGATGGTTCCTGTGTGTTATGGAAAAGAATGGATCCTTCTTTGATGGAATGAAACGCAGTAGAACGTGGTGGATTGTTGCGGAATGGAGTGGAATGCAGTGCATTGTGTCGCAAGGGAGGGAAACTGAGCGGTTTGGACACGAAGGGAGCCTTCTTTCCAGGAATGGAAGGCAGTAAAAGGTGAAAGATTGTCAGGTACTGGAGTAGAATATTGTGGAGTGGAGTCGAACGGGGTGCCATTTGATGCAACAGACGGTTTCTCATTGTGTTTTAAGCGAATGGATTTATGTGCACGTGATTGTGCAGCTGTGTGTGTTTGTGTGTCTATTTTTGATAGGGATTGAGTGTGTGCATTTGTCACTGTGTGTACGGTTTTGAGAGAGGTTGCTGTGTCAGCGTGCAGGTGTGTGCGTGGCTGAGCAAGAGTGTCTGTATATGCGAGGGTGTGACCATGTTTATAAGAGGGTGATTATATAAGTGTTTAAGTGTGTGTGTGAGAGTTTGACAGCATTTGAATGTATGAGTGCGTGTGAGCATGTTACTGTGTGAGGGTCTCTGTGTAGTTTTGTAAGTGTATGTGACATTTTGTCTGAGTGCGTGAGTCTGTAAGTGTGTTGGTGTGAGTGATTGTGTGCGTGATATTGTGCGCACGTCTGTGTCTGTGCGTTTGTCAGCATTCGTGTGTGTGTCTGTGTGTGACAGTTTGTGTGTCTGTGTTTATGGAGGTGTGTGTCTGTGTGAGTGGGTGTGATACTGAATATGAGATAGTGTGAGTTTCTTCGAGTGTGAGTGTGTAAGTGTGCAAGGTGCAGTGTCTCCGTGTGTGAATGTGAAGTAAGGTCTTATGTGATTGTGTTTTATTTATTTTGAGGAGAGTTTTACTCTTCAGGTGAGTGTGTAAATGTGAGAGACCATTTGTGTGAGTGGGAGTGTTACTCTGCATGTATGAGGGACAGTGTGTGTTTGTGTTTGAACGGGAGTCCATGTGAGTCTTAGATTTTATGTGTGCAGTTGTGGGAGTGTGTGCGAGAGGTGAGTGGGACTGAGTGGGTGCGACTGTGTATCTCTGGTAGAGTATGTGTATGTGTGACTGAATGTATCTGTTTGAGAGAGTGTGTGTGCACGTGTGTGTTAGTGTATAAGTGTTGATATGCCTGTGTGTTTCAGTGAGGGTGAGTGTAAGTGTGTGTTAGTGTGTGCGTGAGTGTGTGTGTGTATGTGTGATTGACTGAATGTTTTCGAGATTATTGGAGATACTTTGAGTGTGTGTGAGTGTGTGACTTTGTGTGTGAATGTGTGTGTGAGGGTGCACACGTGTGAGGGACTTGGTGTGAGTGTGAAACTGTGCATGTGTCAGCATGCATATGTGTGTGTGATGGTGGGTGTATGAGTGTGAATGACTGAGTGTGTAGGGCCATGAATGGGACTGAGTGTTTGTGAGTGTGTATACAAGTCTGTTGCGTGATTGTGTGTGATTGTGTTATTCTGTGTGTGTGTGGTTCGGTGGTTTTCTGTGTGTGTGGGCCTGTGCATGTGTGTGTGTGTGTGCGACTGAGTGAGAGAGTGCTTGCTTGTGCGTGTGTCTTTGTGTTGTGTCAGTGTGAGTGTTTGAGGGGAATGGGGTGAAATATGATGCCTCCAATGTTGCGATGGTTTGTGACATTTTGTGTGAGTGGGAGTGTTGGAGTGCGAGAGAGTGCGTGATTGCGTGTGAGCCTGTGAGTGTGTGTATGTGTTTGTGAGTGTGTGTGATGGTGACATTGCGTGAGGGTGCATTTGTGTCTGCATACGTGTAAGTGTGCTTTGGACATGTGTGAATGTATGTAGGTCTATGTGTGAGTGTGTGTGTTTGTGGATATGTGATGGTGTGGGTCACTGTGAGTGTGCAGGTGAGCAAGGTGCTGTGCGAGCGTGTGTCACAGTGTGAAGGGCGTTCGTGTGTGACTGTGTGAGATAGTATGAGCAGGTGTGTTTTAGTGTTATGTGTGTGTGTTTGTGAGAGATTAGCTGTGTGAGTGGGAGTGTTACTCTGAGTGTATGTGTGACTGTGTGTTTGGGTATGTAAGAATGCGTGTGAGTGTGTTTTAGTTTGTGAGTGTGCAGGTTTAGGAGCGTGTGTGCATGAGATGTGCGACTGTATGATTGTGCGTCATTCTGCATATGTATGTGCCTGGTTGTGAATGTGTGAGCATGTGTGAGTGAATGTGTGATTTTGGGTGTGTGTTCAAGGGCATGTTAGTGTCAGAGTTCAGGAGTGCTTATGTCTGTGTGTATATCAGTGTGTGTGAGTATATGTGGGAGATGTAGGTGCATGAGTGTGAGTGTTTCTATGTGTGTCTGTGTGCGTAATGGGGTGTGACTCTATGTGTTAAGGTCTCTGTGAGTGACTGTGTGTTTGAGTGTGTGTCAGTGTGTGTGAGTTTGTGTATGACTGTGTGAGTGTGAGTTTGCACATGTGTGAGGGACTTTATTTGAGTGTGTGTCAATGTGTTTGTGTGAGAGTGTATATGTGTATGGGCGTGAGTGTGTGTGAGAGGTTTTGTGAATTTGTGTGGGAGTGCAGATGTGTGAATGTGTGGGAGTGGGTGTTTGTGGGTGTGTATAAGAACTGTTGCGAGATTGTGTGATATTGAGTGTGTGTTTGGGTGTCTATGTGGTTTCATGCATGTGTGTGGGACTGAACGTGCGGGTCTGGGCGTGTGTCTGTGTGAGTGTGTGAGTGGAATGGGGTGAAATATGATGCAACAAAGGTTCCTGAGAGGTTTGAAAGCGATATTGGCCTTCTCTGATGGAACGGAAAGCCATAGAACGTGGTGGGAGGCTACAGATAGAAGAGCAATGTTGTGGAACGGACTGTAATGCAGTGTATTGTGATGCAATAGATGGTTCCTGTGTGTTATGGAAAAGAATGGATCCTTCTTTGATGGAATGAAACGCAGTAGAACGTGGTGGATTGTTGCGGAATGGAGTGGAATGCAGTGCATTGTGACGCAAGGGAGGGAAACTGAGCGGTTTGGACACGAAGGGAGCCTTCTTTCCAGGAATGGAAGGCAGTAAAAGGTGAAAGATTGTCAGGTACTGGAGTAGAATATTGTGGAGTGGAGTCGAACGGGGTGCCATTTGATGCAATAGACGGTTTCTCATTGTGTTTTAAGCGAATGGATTTATGTGCACGTGATTGTGCAGCTGTGTGTGTTTGTGTGTCTATTTTTGATAGGGATTGAGTGTGTGCATTTGTCACTGTGTGTACGGTTTTGAGAGAGGTTGCTGTGTCAGCGTGCAGGTGTGTGCGTGGCTGAGCAAGAGTGTCTGTATATGCGAGGGTGTGACCATGTTTATAAGAGGGTGATTATATAAGTGTTTAAGTGTGTGTGTGAGAGTTTGACAGCATTTGAATGTATGAGTGCGTGTGAGCATGTTACTGTGTGAGTGTCTCTGTGTAGTTTTGTAAGTGTATGTGACATTTTGTCTGAGTGCGTGAGTCTGTAAGTGTGTTGGTGTGAGTGATTGTGTGCGTGATATTGTGCGCACGTCTGTGTCTGTGCGTTTGTCAGCATTCGTGTGTGTGTCTGTGTGTGACAGTTTGTGTGTCTGTGTTTATGGAGGTGTGTGTCTGTGTGAGTGGGTGTGATACTGAATATGAGATAGTGTGAGTTTCTTTGAGTGTGAGTGTGTAAGTGTGCAAGGTGCAGTGTCTCAGTGTGTGAATGTGAAATAAGGTCTTATGTGATTGTGTTTTATTTATTGTGAGGAGAGTTTTACTCTTCAGGTGAGTGTGTAAATGTGAGAGACCATTTGTGTGAGTGGGAGTGTTACTCTGCATGTATGAGGGACAGTGTGTGTTTGTGTTTGAACGGGAGTCCATGTGAGTCTTAGATTTTATGTGTGCAGTTGTGGGAGTGTGTGCGAGAGGTGAGTGGGACTGAGTGGGTGCGACTGTGTATCTCTGGTAGAGTATGTGTATGTGTGACTGAATGTATCTGTTTGAGAGAGTTTGTGTGCACGTGTGTTTTAGTGTATAAGTGTTGATATGCCTGTGTGTTTCAGTGAGGGTGAGTGTAAGTGTGTGTTAGTGTGTGCGTGAGTGTGAGTGTGTATGTGTGATTGACTGAATGTTTTCGAGATTATTGGAGATACTTTGAGTGTGTGTGAGTGTGTGACTTTGTGTGTGAATGTGTGTGTGAGGGTGCACACGTGTGAGGGACTTGGTGTGAGTGTGAAACTGTGCATGTGTCAGCATGCATATGTGTGTGTGATGGTGGGTGTATGAGTGTGAATGACTGAGTGTGTAGGGCCATGAATGGGACTGAGTGTTTGTGAGTGTGTATACAAGTCTGTTGCGTGATTGTGTGTGATTGTGTTATTCTGTGTGTGTGTGGTTCGGTGGTTTTCTGTGTGTGTGGGCCTGTGCATGTGTGTGTGTGTGTGCGACTGAGTGAGAGAGTGCTTGCTTGTGCGTGTGTCTTTGTGTTGTGTCAGTGTGAGTGTTTGAGGGGAATGGGGTGAAATATGATGCCTCCAATGTTGCGATGGTTTGTGACATTTTGTGTGAGTGGGAGTGTTGGAGTGCGAGAGAGTGCGTGATTGCGTGTGAGCCTGTGAGTGTGTGTATGTGTTTGTGAGTGTGTGTGATGGTGACATTGCGTGAGGGTGCATTTGTGTCTGCATACGTGTAAGTGTGCTTTGGACATGTGTGAATGTATGTAGGTCTATGTGTGAGTGTGTGTGTTTGTGGATATGTGATGGTGTGGGTCACTGTGAGTGTGCAGGTGAGCAAGGTGCTGTGCGAGCGTGTGTCAGAGTGTGAAGGGCGTTCGTGTGTGACTGTGTGAGATAGTATGAGCAGGTGTGTTTTAGTGTTATGTGTGTGTGTTTGTGAGAGATTAGCTGTGTGAGTGGGAGTGTTACTCTGAGTGTATGTGTGACTGTGTGTTTGGGTATGTAAGAATGCGTGTGAGTGTGTTTTAGTTTGTGAGTGTGCAGGTTTAGGAGCGTGTGTGCATGAGATGTGCGACTGTATGATTGTGCGTCATTCTGCATATGTATGTGCCTGGTTGTGAATGTGTGAGCATGTGTGAGTGAATGTGTGATTTTGGGTGTGTGTTCAAGGGCATGTTAGTGTCAGAGTTCAGGAGTGCTTATGTCTGTGTGTATATCAGTGTGTGTGAGTATATGTGGGAGATGTAGGTGCATGAGTGTGAGTGTTTCTATGTGTGTCTGTGTGCGTAATGGGGTGTGACTCTATGTGTTAAGGTCTCTGTGAGTGACTGTGTGTTTGAGTGTGTGTCAGTGTGTGTGAGTTTGTGTATGACTGTGTGAGTGTGAGTTTGCACATGTGTGAGGGACTTTATTTGAGTGTGTGTCAATGTGTTTGTGTGAGAGTGTATATGTGTATGGGCGTGAGTGTGTGTGAGAGGTTTTGTGAATTTGTGTGGGAGTGCAGATGTGTGAATGTGTGGGAGTGGGTGTTTGTGGGTGTGTATAAGAACTGTTGCGAGATTGTGTGATATTGAGTGTGTGTTTGGGTGTCTATGTGGTTTCATGCATGTGTGTGGGACTGAACGTGCGGGTCTGGGCGTGTGTCTGTGTGAGTGTGTGAGTGGAATGGGGTGAAATATGATGCAACAAAGGTTCCTGAGAGGTTTGAAAGCGATATTGGCCTTCTCTGATGGAACGGAAAGCCATAGAACGTGGTGGGAGGCTACAGATAGAAGAGCAATGTTGTGGAACGGACTGTAATGCAGTGTATTGTGATGCAATAGATGGTTCCTGTGTGTTATGGAAAAGAATGGATCCTTCTTTGATGGAATGAAACGCAGTAGAACGTGGTGGATTGTTGCGGAATGGAGTGGAATGCAGTGCATTGTGACGCAAGGGAGGGAAACTGAGCGGTTTGGACACGAAGGGAGCCTTCTTTCCAGGAATGGAAGGCAGTAAAAGGTGAAAGATTGTCAGGTACTGGAGTAGAATATTGTGGAGTGGAGTCGAACGGGGTGCCATTTGATGCAATAGACGGTTTCTCATTGTGTTTTAAGCGAATGGATTTATGTGCACGTGATTGTGCAGCTGTGTGTGTTTGTGTGTCTATTTTTGATAGGGATTGAGTGTGTGCATTTGTCACTGTGTGTACGGTTTTGAGAGAGGTTGCTGTGTCAGCGTGCAGGTGTGTGAGTGGCTGAGCAAGAGTGTCTGTATATGCGAGGGTGTGACCATGTTTATAAGAGGGTGATTATATAAGTGTTTAAGTGTGTGTGTGAGAGTTTGACAGCATTTGAATGTATGAGTGCGTGTGAGCATGTTACTGTGTGAGTGTCTCTGTGTAGTTTTGTAAGTGTATGTGACATTTTGTCTGAGCGCGTGAGTCTGTAAGTGTGTTGGTGTGAGTGATTGTGTGCGTGATATTGTGCGCACGTCTGTGTCTGTGCGTTTGTCAGCATTCGTGTGTGTGTCTGTGTGTGACAGTTTGTGTGTCTGTGTTTATGGAGGTGTGTGTCTGTGTGAGTGGGTGTGATACTGAATATGAGATAGTGTGAGTTTCTTTGAGTGTGAGTGTGTAAGTGTGCAAGGTGCAGTGTCTCAGTGTGTGAATGTGAAATAAGGTCTTATGTGATTGTGTTTTATTTATTGTGAGGAGAGTTTTACTCTTCAGGTGAGTGTGTAAATGTGAGAGACCATTTGTGTGAGTGGGAGTGTTACTCTGCATGTATGAGGGACAGTGTGTGTTTGTGTTTGAACGGGAGTCCATGTGAGTCTTAGATTTTATGTGTGCAGTTGTGGGAGTGTGTGCGAGAGGTGAGTGGGACTGAGTGGGTGCGACTGTGTATCTCTGGTAGAGTATGTGTATGTGTGACTGAATGTATCTGTTTGAGAGAGTTTGTGTGCACGTGTGTTTTAGTGTATAAGTGTTGATATGCCTGTGTGTTTCAGTGAGGGTGAGTGTAAGTGTGTGTTAGTGTGTGCGTGAGTGTGAGTGTGTATGTGTGATTGACTGAATGTTTTCGAGATTATTGGAGATACTTTGAGTGTGTGTGAGTGTGTGACTTTGTGTGTGAATGTGTGTGTGAGGGTGCACACGTGTGAGGGACTTGGTGTGAGTGTGAAACTGTGCATGTGTCAGCATGCATATGTGTGTGTGATGGTGGGTGTATGAGTGTGAATGACTGAGTGTGTAGGGCCATGAATGGGACTGAGTGTTTGTGAGTGTGTATACAAGTCTGTTGCGTGATTGTGTGTGATTGTGTTATTCTGTGTGTGTGTGGTTCGGTGGTTTTCTGTGTGTGTGGGCCTGTGCATGTGTGTGTGTGTGTGCGACTGAGTGAGAGAGTGCTTGCTTGTGCGTGTGTCTTTGTGTTGTGTCAGTGTGAGTGTTTGAGGGGAATGGGGTGAAATATGATGCCTCCAATGTTGCGATGGTTTGTGACATTTTGTGTGAGTGGGAGTGTTGGAGTGCGAGAGAGTGCGTGATTGCGTGTGAGCCTGTGAGTGTGTGTATGTGTTTGTGAGTGTGTGTGATGGTGACATTGCGTGAGGGTGCATTTGTGTCTGCATACGTGTAAGTGTGCTTTGGACATGTGTGAATGTATGTAGGTCTATGTGTGAGTGTGTGTGTTTGTGGATATGTGATGGTGTGGGTCACTGTGAGTGTGCAGGTGAGCAAGGTGCTGTGCGAGCGTGTGTCAGAGTGTGAAGGGCGTTCGTGTGTGACTGTGTGAGATAGTATGAGCAGGTGTGTTTTAGTGTTATGTGTGTGTGTTTGTGAGAGATTAGCTGTGTGAGTGGGAGTGTTACTCTGAGTGTATGTGTGACTGTGTGTTTGGGTATGTAAGAATGCGTGTGAGTGTGTTTTAGTTTGTGAGTGTGCAGGTTTAGGAGCGTGTGTGCATGAGATGTGCGACTGTATGATTGTGCGTCATTCTGCATATGTATGTGCCTGGTTGTGAATGTGTGAGCATGTGTGAGTGAATGTGTGATTTTGGGTGTGTGTTCAAGGGCATGTTAGTGTCAGAGTTCAGGAGTGCTTATGTCTGTGTGTATATCAGTGTGTGTGAGTATATGTGGGAGATGTAGGTGCATGAGTGTGAGTGTTTCTATGTGTGTCTGTGTGCGTAATGGGGTGTGACTCTATGTGTTAAGGTCTCTGTGAGTGACTGTGTGTTTGAGTGTGTGTCAGTGTGTGTGAGTTTGTGTATGACTGTGTGAGTGTGAGTTTGCACATGTGTGAGGGACTTTATTTGAGTGTGTGTCAATGTGTTTGTGTGAGAGTGTATATGTGTATGGGCGTGAGTGTGTGTGAGAGGTTTTGTGAATTTGTGTGGGAGTGCAGATGTGTGAATGTGTGGGAGTGGGTGTTTGTGGGTGTGTATAAGAACTGTTGCGAGATTGTGTGATATTGAGTGTGTGTTTGGGTGTCTATGTGGTTTCATGCATGTGTGTGGGACTGAACGTGCGGGTCTGGGCGTGTGTCTGTGTGAGTGTGTGAGTGGAATGGGGTGAAATATGATGCAACAAAGGTTCCTGAGAGGTTTGAAAGCGATATTGGCCTTCTCTGATGGAACGGAAAGCCATAGAACGTGGTGGGAGGCTACAGATAGAAGAGCAATGTTGTGGAACGGACTGTAATGCAGTGTATTGTGATGCAATAGATGGTTCCTGTGTGTTATGGAAAAGAATGGATCCTTCTTTGATGGAATGAAACGCAGTAGAACGTGGTGGATTGTTGCGGAATGGAGTGGAATGCAGTGCATTGTGACGCAAGGGAGGGAAACTGAGCGGTTTGGACACGAAGGGAGCCTTCTTTCCAGGAATGGAAGGCAGTAAAAGGTGAAAGATTGTCAGGTACTGGAGTAGAATATTGTGGAGTGGAGTCGAACGGGGTGCCATTTGATGCAATAGACGGTTTCCCATTGTGTTTTAAGCGAATGGATTTATGTGCACGTGATTGTGCAGCTGTGTGTGTTTGTGTGTCTATTTTTGATAGGGATTGAGTGTGTGCATTTGTCACTGTGTGTACGGTTTTGAGAGAGGTTGCTGTGTCAGCGTGCAGGTGTGTGAGTGGCTGAGCAAGAGTGTCTGTATATGCGAGGGTGTGACCATGTTTATAAGAGGGTGATTATATAAGTGTTTAAGTGTGTGTGTGAGAGTTTGACAGCATTTGAATGTATGAGTGCGTGTGAGCATGTTACTGTGTGAGTGTCTCTGTGTAGTTTTGTAAGTGTATGTGACATTTTGTCTGAGTGCGTGAGTCTGTAAGTGTGTTGGTGTGAGTGATTGTGTGCGTGATATTGTGCGCACGTCTGTGTCTGTGCGTTTGTCAGCATTCGTGTGTGTGTCTGTGTGTGACAGTTTGTGTGTCTGTGTTTATGGAGGTGTGTGTCTGTGTGAGTGGGTGTGATACTGAATATGAGATAGTGTGAGTTTCTTTGAGTGTGAGTGTGTAAGTGTGCAAGGTGCAGTGTCTCAGTGTGTGAATGTGAAATAAGGTCTTATGTGATTGTGTTTTATTTATTGTGAGGAGAGTTTTACTCTTCAGGTGAGTGTGTAAATGTGAGAGACCATTTGTGTGAGTGGGAGTGTTACTCTGCATGTATGAGGGACAGTGTGTGTTTGTGTTTGAACGGGAGTCCATGTGAGTCTTAGATTTTATGTGTGCAGTTGTGGGAGTGTGTGCGAGAGGTGAGTGGGACTGAGTGGGTGCGACTGTGTATCTCTGGTAGAGTATGTGTATGTGTGACTGAATGTATCTGTTTGAGAGAGTTTGTGTGCACGTGTGTTTTAGTGTATAAGTGTTGATATGCCTGTGTGTTTCAGTGAGGGTGAGTGTAAGTGTGTGTTAGTGTGTGCGTGAGTGTGAGTGTGTATGTGTGATTGACTGAATGTTTTCGAGATTATTGGAGATACTTTGAGTGTGTGTGAGTGTGTGACTTTGTGTGTGAATGTGTGTGTGAGGGTGCACACGTGTGAGGGACTTGGTGTGAGTGTGAAACTGTGCATGTGTCAGCATGCATATGTGTGTGTGATGGTGGGTGTATGAGTGTGAATGACTGAGTGTGTAGGGCCATGAATGGGACTGAGTGTTTGTGAGTGTGTATACAAGTCTGTTGCGTGATTGTGTGTGATTGTGTTATTCTGTGTGTGTGTGGTTCGGTGGTTTTCTGTGTGTGTGGGCCTGTGCATGTGTGTGTGTGTGTGCGACTGAGTGAGAGAGTGCTTGCTTGTGCGTGTGTCTTTGTGTTGTGTCAGTGTGAGTGTTTGAGGGGAATGGGGTGAAATATGATGCCTCCAATGTTGCGATGGTTTGTGACATTTTGTGTGAGTGGGAGTGTTGGAGTGCGAGAGAGTGCGTGATTGCGTGTGAGCCTGTGAGTGTGTGTATGTGTTTGTGAGTGTGTGTGATGGTGACATTGCGTGAGGGTGCATTTGTGTCTGCATACGTGTAAGTGTGCTTTGGACATGTGTGAATGTATGTAGGTCTATGTGTGAGTGTGTGTGTTTGTGGATATGTGATGGTGTGGGTCACTGTGAGTGTGCAGGTGAGCAAGGTGCTGTGCGAGCGTGTGTCAGAGTGTGAAGGGCGTTCGTGTGTGACTGTGTGAGATAGTATGAGCAGGTGTGTTTTAGTGTTATGTGTGTGTGTTTGTGAGAGATTAGCTGTGTGAGTGGGAGTGTTACTCTGAGTGTATGTGTGACTGTGTGTTTGGGTATGTAAGAATGCGTGTGAGTGTGATTTAGTTTGTGAGTATGCAGGTTTAGGAGCGTGTGTGCATGAGATGTGCGACTGTATGATTGTGCGTCATTCTGCATATGTATGTGCCTGGTTGTGAATGTGTGAGCATGTGAGAGTGAATGTGTGATTTTGGGTGTGTGTTCAAGGGCATGTTAGTGTCAGAGTTCAGGAGTGCTTATGTCTGTGTGTATATCAGTGTGTGTGAGTATATGTGGGAGATGTAGGTGCATGAGTGTGAGTGTTTCTATGTGTGTCTGTGTGCGTAATGGGGTGTGACTCTATGTGTTAAGGTCTCTGTGAGTGACTGTGTGTTTGAGTGTGTGTCAGTGTGTGTGAGTTTGTGTATGACTGTGTGAGTGTGAGTTTGCACATGTGTGAGGGACTTTATTTGAGTGTGTGTCAATGTGTTTGTGTGAGAGTGTATATGTGTATGGGCGTGAGTGTGTGTGAGAGGTTTTGTGAATTTGTGTGGGAGTGCAGATGTGTGAATGTGTGGGAGTGGGTGTTTGTGGGTGTGTATAAGAACTGTTGCGAGATTGTGTGATATTGAGTGTGTGTTTGGGTGTCTATGTGGTTTCATGCATGTGTGTGGGACTGAACGTGCGGGTCTGGGCGTGTGTCTGTGTGAGTGTGTGAGTGGAATGGGGTGAAATATGATGCAACAAAGGTTCCTGAGAGGTTTGAAAGCGATATTGGCCTTCTCTGATGGAACGGAAAGCCATAGAACGTGGTGGGAGGCTACAGATAGAAGAGCAATGTTGTGGAACGGACTGTAATGCAGTGTATTGTGATGCAATAGATGGTTCCTGTGTGTTATGGAAAAGAATGGATCCTTCTTTGATGGAATGAAACGCAGTAGAACGTGGTGGATTGTTGCGGAATGGAGTGGAATGCAGTGCATTGTGACGCAAGGGAGGGAAACTGAGCGGTTTGGACACGAAGGGAGCCTTCTTTCCAGGAATGGAAGGCAGTAAAAGGTGAAAGATTGTCAGGTACTGGAGTAGAATATTGTGGAGTGGAGTCGAACGGGGTGCCATTTGATGCAATAGACGGTTTCTCATTGTGTTTTAAGCGAATGGATTTATGTGCACGTGATTGTGCAGCTGTGTGTGTTTGTGTGTCTATTTTTGATAGGGATTGAGTGTGTGCATTTGTCACTGTGTGTACGGTTTTGAGAGAGGTTGCTGTGTCAGCGTGCAGGTGTGTGCGTGGCTGAGCAAGAGTGTCTGTATATGCGAGGGTGTGACCATGTTTATAAGAGGGTGATTATATAAGTGTTTAAGTGTGTGTGTGAGAGTTTGACAGCATTTGAATGTATGAGTGCGTGTGAGCATGTTACTGTGTGAGGGTCTCTGTGTAGTTTTGTAAGTGTATGTGACATTTTGTCTGAGTGCGTGAGTCTGTAAGTGTGTTGGTGTGAGTGATTGTGTGCGTGATATTGTGCGCACGTCTGTGTCTGTGCGTTTGTCAGCATTCGTGTGTGTGTCTGTGTGTGACAGTTTGTGTGTCTGTGTTTATGGAGGTGTGTGTCTGTGTGAGTGGGTGTGATACTGAATATGAGATAGTGTGAGTTTCTTCGAGTGTGAGTGTGTAAGTGTGCAAGGTGCAGTGTCTCAGTGTGTGAATGTGAAGTAAGGTCTTATGTGATTGTGTTTTATTTATTGTGAGGAGAGTTTTACTCTTCAGGTGAGTGTGTAAATGTGAGAGACCATTTGTGTGAGTGGGAGTGTTACTCTGCATGTATGAGGGACAGTGTGTGTTTGTGTTTGAACGGGAGTCCATGTGAGTCTTAGATTTTATGTGTGCAGTTGTGGGAGTGTGTGCGAGAGGTGAGTGGGACTGAGTGGGTGCGACTGTGTATCTCTGGTAGAGTATGTGTATGTGTGACTGAATGTATCTGTTTGAGAGAGTGTGTGTGCACGTGTGTGTTAGTGTATAAGTGTTGATATGCCTGTGTGTTTCAGTGAGGGTGAGTGTAAGTGTGTGTTAGTGTGTGCGTGAGTGTGTGTGTGTATGTGTGATTGACTGAATGTTTTCGAGATTATTGGAGATACTTTGAGTGTGTGTGAGTGTGTGACTTTGTGTGTGAATGTGTGTGTGAGGGTGCACACGTGTGAGGGACTTGGTGTGAGTGTGAAACTGTGCATGTGTCAGCATGCATATGTGTGTGTGATGGTGGGTGTATGAGTGTGAATGACTGAGTGTGTAGGGCCATGAATGGGACTGAGTGTTTGTGAGTGTGTATACAAGTCTGTTGCGTGATTGTGTGTGATTGTGTTATTCTGTGTGTGTGTGGTTCGGTGGTTTTCTGTGTGTGTGGGCCTGTGCATGTGTGTGTGTGTGTGCGACTGAGTGAGAGAGTGCTTGCTTGTGCGTGTGTCTTTGTGTTGTGTCAGTGTGAGTGTTTGAGGGGAATGGGGTGAAATATGATGCCTCCAATGTTGCGATGGTTTGTGACATTTTGTGTGAGTGGGAGTGTTGGAGTGCGAGAGAGTGCGTGATTGCGTGTGAGCCTGTGAGTGTGTGTATGTGTTTGTGAGTGTGTGTGATGGTGACATTGCGTGAGGGTGCATTTGTGTCTGCATACGTGTAAGTGTGCTTTGGACATGTGTGAATGTATGTAGGTCTATGTGTGAGTGTGTGTGTTTGTGGATATGTGATGGTGTGGGTCACTGTGAGTGTGCAGGTGAGCAAGGTGCTGTGCGAGCGTGTGTCACAGTGTGAAGGGCGTTCGTGTGTGACTGTGTGAGATAGTATGAGCAGGTGTGTTTTAGTGTTATGTGTGTGTGTTTGTGAGAGATTAGCTGTGTGAGTGGGAGTGTTACTCTGAGTGTATGTGTGACTGTGTGTTTGGGTATGTAAGAATGCGTGTGAGTGTGTTTTAGTTTGTGAGTGTGCAGGTTTAGGAGCGTGTGTGCATGGGATGTGCGACTGTATGATTGTGCGTCATTCTGCATATGTATGTGCCTGGTTGTGAATGTGTGAGCATGTGTGAGTGAATGTGTGATTTTGGGTGTGTGTTCAAGGGCATGTTAGTGTCAGAGTTCAGGAGTGCTTATGTCTGTGTGTATATCAGTGTGTGTGAGTATATGTGGGAGATGTAGGTGCATGAGTGTGAGTGTTTCTATGTGTGTCTGTGTGCGTAATGGGGTGTGACTCTATGTGTTAAGGTCTCTGTGAGTGACTGTGTGTTTGAGTGTGTGTCAGTGTGTGTGAGTTTGTGTATGACTGTGTGAGTGTGAGTTTGCACATGTGTGAGGGACTTTATTTGAGTGTGTGTCAATGTGTTTGTGTGAGAGTGTATATGTGTATGGGCGTGAGTGTGTGTGAGAGGTTTTGTGAATTTGTGTGGGAGTGCAGATGTGTGAATGTGTGGGAGTGGGTGTTTGTGGGTGTGTATAAGAACTGTTGCGAGATTGTGTGATATTGAGTGTGTGTTTGGGTGTCTATGTGGTTTCATGCATGTGTGTGGGACTGAACGTGCGGGTCTGGGCGTGTGTCTGTGTGAGTGTGTGAGTGGAATGGGGTGAAATATGATGCAACAAAGGTTCCTGAGAGGTTTGAAAGCGATATTGGCCTTCTCTGATGGAACGGAAAGCCATAGAACGTGGTGGGAGGCTACAGATAGAAGAGCAATGTTGTGGAACGGACTGTAATGCAGTGTATTGTGATGCAATAGATGGTTCCTGTGTGTTATGGAAAAGAATGGATCCTTCTTTGATGGAATGAAACGCAGTAGAACGTGGTGGATTGTTGCGGAATGGAGTGGAATGCAGTGCATTGTGACGCAAGGGAGGGAAACTGAGCGGTTTGGACACGAAGGGAGCCTTCTTTCCAGGAATGGAAGGCAGTAAAAGGTGAAAGATTGTCAGGTACTGGAGTAGAATATTGTGGAGTGGAGTCGAACGGGGTGCCATTTGATGCAATAGACGGTTTCTCATTGTGTTTTAAGCGAATGGATTTATGTGCACGTGATTGTGCAGCTGTGTGTGTTTGTGTGTCTATTTTTGATAGGGATTGAGTGTGTGCATTTGTCACTGTGTGTACGGTTTTGAGAGAGGTTGCTGTGTCAGCGTGCAGGTGTGTGCGTGGCTGAGCAAGAGTGTCTATATGCGAGGGTGTGACCATGTTTATAAGAGGGTGATTATATAAGTGTTTAAGTGTGTGTGTGAGAGTTTGACAGCATTTGAATGTATGAGTGCGTGTGAGCATGTTACTGTGTGAGTGTCTCTGTGTAGTTTTGTAAGTGTATGTGACATTTTGTCTGAGTGCGTGAGTCTGTAAGTGTGTTGGTGTGAGTGATTGTGTGCGTGATATTGTGCGCACGTCTGTGTCTGTGCGTTTGTCAGCATTCGTGTGTGTGTCTGTGTGTGACAGTTTGTGTGTCTGTGTTTATGGAGGTGTGTGTCTGTGTGAGTGGGTGTGATACTGAATATGAGATAGTGTGAGTTTCTTTGAGTGTGAGTGTGTAAGTGTGCAAGGTGCAGTGTCTCAGTGTGTGAATGTGAAATAAGGTCTTATGTGATTGTGTTTTATTTATTGTGAGGAGAGTTTTACTCTTCAGGTGAGTGTGTAAATGTGAGAGACCATTTGTGTGAGTGGGAGTGTTACTCTGCATGTATGAGGGACAGTGTGTGTTTGTGTTTGAACGGGAGTCCATGTGAGTCTTAGATTTTATGTGTGCAGTTGTGGGAGTGTGTGCGAGAGGTGAGTGGGACTGAGTGGGTGCGACTGTGTATCTCTGGTAGAGTATGTGTATGTGTGACTGAATGTATCTGTTTGAGAGAGTTTGTGTGCACGTGTGTTTTAGTGTATAAGTGTTGATATGCCTGTGTGTTTCAGTGAGGGTGAGTGTAAGTGTGTGTTAGTGTGTGCGTGAGTGTGAGTGTGTATGTGTGATTGACTGAATGTTTTCGAGATTATTGGAGATACTTTGAGTGTGTGTGAGTGTGTGACTTTGTGTGTGAATGTGTGTGTGAGGGTGCACACGTGTGAGGGACTTGGTGTGAGTGTGAAACTGTGCATGTGTCAGCATGCATATGTGTGTGTGATGGTGGGTGTATGAGTGTGAATGACTGAGTGTGTAGGGCCATGAATGGGACTGAGTGTTTGTGAGTGTGTATACAAGTCTGTTGCGTGATTGTGTGTGATTGTGTTATTCTGTGTGTGTGTGGTTCGGTGGTTTTCTGTGTGTGTGGGCCTGTGCATGTGTGTGTGTGTGTGCGACTGAGTGAGAGAGTGCTTGCTTGTGCGTGTGTCTTTGTGTTGTGTCAGTGTGAGTGTTTGAGGGGAATGGGGTGAAATATGATGCCTCCAATGTTGCGATGGTTTGTGACATTTTGTGTGAGTGGGAGTGTTGGAGTGCGAGAGAGTGCGTGATTGCGTGTGAGCCTGTGAGTGTGTGTATGTGTTTGTGAGTGTGTGTGATGGTGACATTGCGTGAGGGTGCATTTGTGTCTGCATACGTGTAAGTGTGCTTTGGACATGTGTGAATGTATGTAGGTCTATGTGTGAGTGTGTGTGTTTGTGGATATGTGATGGTGTGGGTCACTGTGAGTGTGCAGGTGAGCAAGGTGCTGTGCGAGCGTGTGTCAGAGTGTGAAGGGCGTTCGTGTGTGACTGTGTGAGATAGTATGAGCAGGTGTGTTTTAGTGTTATGTGTGTGTGTTTGTGAGAGATTAGCTGTGTGAGTGGGAGTGTTACTCTGAGTGTATGTGTGACTGTGTGTTTGGGTATGTAAGAATGCGTGTGAGTGTGTTTTAGTTTGTGAGTGTGCAGGTTTAGGAGCGTGTGTGCATGAGATGTGCGACTGTATGATTGTGCGTCATTCTGCATATGTATGTGCCTGGTTGTGAATGTGTGAGCATGTGTGAGTGAATGTGTGATTTTGGGTGTGTGTTCAAGGGCATGTTAGTGTCAGAGTTCAGGAGTGCTTATGTCTGTGTGTATATCAGTGTGTGTGAGTATATGTGGGAGATGTAGGTGCATGAGTGTGAGTGTTTCTATGTGTGTCTGTGTGCGTAATGGGGTGTGACTCTATGTGTTAAGGTCTCTGTGAGTGACTGTGTGTTTGAGTGTGTGTCAGTGTGTGTGAGTTTGTGTATGACTGTGTGAGTGTGAGTTTGCACATGTGTGAGGGACTTTATTTGAGTGTGTGTCAATGTGTTTGTGTGAGAGTGTATATGTGTATGGGCGTGAGTGTGTGTGAGAGGTTTTGTGAATTTGTGTGGGAGTGCAGATGTGTGAATGTGTGGGAGTGGGTGTTTGTGGGTGTGTATAAGAACTGTTGCGAGATTGTGTGATATTGAGTGTGTGTTTGGGTGTCTATGTGGTTTCATGCATGTGTGTGGGACTGAACGTGCGGGTCTGGGCGTGTGTCTGTGTGAGTGTGTGAGTGGAATGGGGTGAAATATGATGCAACAAAGGTTCCTGAGAGGTTTGAAAGCGATATTGGCCTTCTCTGATGGAACGGAAAGCCATAGAACGTGGTGGGAGGCTACAGATAGAAGAGCAATGTTGTGGAACGGACTGTAATGCAGTGTATTGTGATGCAATAGATGGTTCCTGTGTGTTATGGAAAAGAATGGATCCTTCTTTGATGGAATGAAACGCAGTAGAACGTGGTGGATTGTTGCGGAATGGAGTGGAATGCAGTGCATTGTGACGCAAGGGAGGGAAACTGAGCGGTTTGGACACGAAGGGAGCCTTCTTTCCAGGAATGGAAGGCAGTAAAAGGTGAAAGATTGTCAGGTACTGGAGTAGAATATTGTGGAGTGGAGTCGAACGGGGTGCCATTTGATGCAATAGACGGTTTCTCATTGTGTTTTAAGCGAATGGATTTATGTGCACGTGATTGTGCAGCTGTGTGTGTTTGTGTGTCTATTTTTGATAGGGATTGAGTGTGTGCATTTGTCACTGTGTGTACGGTTTTGAGAGAGGTTGCTGTGTCAGCGTGCAGGTGTGTGAGTGGCTGAGCAAGAGTGTCTGTATATGCGAGGGTGTGACCATGTTTATAAGAGGGTGATTATATAAGTGTTTAAGTGTGTGTGTGAGAGTTTGACAGCATTTGAATGTATGAGTGCGTGTGAGCATGTTACTGTGTGAGTGTCTCTGTGTAGTTTTGTAAGTGTATGTGACATTTTGTCTGAGTGCGTGAGTCTGTAAGTGTGTTGGTGTGAGTGATTGTGTGCGTGATATTGTGCGCACGTCTGTGTCTGTGCGTTTGTCAGCATTCGTGTGTGTGTCTGTGTGTGACAGTTTGTGTGTCTGTGTTTATGGAGGTGTGTGTCTGTGTGAGTGGGTGTGATACTGAATATGAGATAGTGTGAGTTTCTTTGAGTGTGAGTGTGTAAGTGTGCAAGGTGCAGTGTCTCAGTGTGTGAATGTGAAATAAGGTCTTATGTGATTGTGTTTTATTTATTGTGAGGAGAGTTTTACTCTTCAGGTGAGTGTGTAAATGTGAGAGACCATTTGTGTGAGTGGGAGTGTTACTCTGCATGTATGAGGGACAGTGTGTGTTTGTGTTTGAACGGGAGTCCATGTGAGTCTTAGATTTTATGTGTGCAGTTGTGGGAGTGTGTGCGAGAGGTGAGTGGGACTGAGTGGGTGCGACTGTGTATCTCTGGTAGAGTATGTGTATGTGTGACTGAATGTATCTGTTTGAGAGAGTTTGTGTGCACGTGTGTTTTAGTGTATAAGTGTTGATATGCCTGTGTGTTTCAGTGAGGGTGAGTGTAAGTGTGTGTTAGTGTGTGCGTGAGTGTGAGTGTGTATGTGTGATTGACTGAATGTTTTCGAGATTATTGGAGATACTTTGAGTGTGTGTGAGTGTGTGACTTTGTGTGTGAATGTGTGTGTGAGGGTGCACACGTGTGAGGGACTTGGTGTGAGTGTGAAACTGTGCATGTGTCAGCATGCATATGTGTGTGTGATGGTGGGTGTATGAGTGTGAATGACTGAGTGTGTAGGGCCATGAATGGGACTGAGTGTTTGTGAGTGTGTATACAAGTCTGTTGCGTGATTGTGTGTGATTGTGTTATTCTGTGTGTGTGTGGTTCGGTGGTTTTCTGTGTGTGTGGGCCTGTGCATGTGTGTGTGTGTGTGCGACTGAGTGAGAGAGTGCTTGCTTGTGCGTGTGTCTTTGTGTTGTGTCAGTGTGAGTGTTTGAGGGGAATGGGGTGAAATATGATGCCTCCAATGTTGCGATGGTTTGTGACATTTTGTGTGAGTGGGAGTGTTGGAGTGCGAGAGAGTGCGTGATTGCGTGTGAGCCTGTGAGTGTGTGTATGTGTTTGTGAGTGTGTGTGATGGTGACATTGCGTGAGGGTGCATTTGTGTCTGCATACGTGTAAGTGTGCTTTGGACATGTGTGAATGTATGTAGGTCTATGTGTGAGTGTGTGTGTTTGTGGATATGTGATGGTGTGGGTCACTGTGAGTGTGCAGGTGAGCAAGGTGCTGTGCGAGCGTGTGTCAGAGTGTGAAGGGCGTTCGTGTGTGACTGTGTGAGATAGTATGAGCAGGTGTGTTTTAGTGTTATGTGTGTGTGTTTGTGAGAGATTAGCTGTGTGAGTGGGAGTGTTACTCTGAGTGTATGTGTGACTGTGTGTTTGGGTATGTAAGAATGCGTGTGAGTGTGTTTTAGTTTGTGAGTGTGCAGGTTTAGGAGCGTGTGTGCATGAGATGTGCGACTGTATGATTGTGCGTCATTCTGCATATGTATGTGCCTGGTTGTGAATGTGTGAGCATGTGTGAGTGAATGTGTGATTTTGGGTGTGTGTTCAAGGGCATGTTAGTGTCAGAGTTCAGGAGTGCTTATGTCTGTGTGTATATCAGTGTGTGTGAGTATATGTGGGAGATGTAGGTGCATGAGTGTGAGTGTTTCTATGTGTGTCTGTGTGCGTAATGGGGTGTGACTCTATGTGTTAAGGTCTCTGTGAGTGACTGTGTGTTTGAGTGTGTGTCAGTGTGTGTGAGTTTGTGTATGACTGTGTGAGTGTGAGTTTGCACATGTGTGAGGGACTTTATTTGAGTGTGTGTCAATGTGTTTGTGTGAGAGTGTATATGTGTATGGGCGTGAGTGAGTGTGAGAGGTTTTGTGAATTTGTGTGGGAGTGCAGATGTGTGAATGTGTGGGAGTGGGTGTTTGTGGGTGTGTATAAGAACTGTTGCGAGATTGTGTGATATTGAGTGTGTGTTTGGGTGTCTATGTGGTTTCATGCATGTGTGTGGGACTGAACGTGCGGGTCTGGGCGTGTGTCTGTGTGAGTGTGTGAGTGGAATGGGGTGAAATATGATGCAACAAAGGTTCCTGAGAGGTTTGAAAGCGATATTGGCCTTCTCTGATGGAACGGAAAGCCATAGAACGTGGTGGGAGGCTACAGATAGAAGAGCAATGTTGTGGAACGGACTGTAATGCAGTGTATTGTGATGCAATAGATGGTTCCTGTGTGTTATGGAAAAGAATGGATCCTTCTTTGATGGAATGAAACGCAGTAGAACGTGGTGGATTGTTGCGGAATGGAGTGGAATGCAGTGCATTGTGACGCAAGGGAGGGAAACTGAGCGGTTTGGACACGAAGGGAGCCTTCTTTCCAGGAATGGAAGGCAGTAAAAGGTGAAAGATTGTCAGGTACTGGAGTAGAATATTGTGGAGTGGAGTCGAACGGGGTGCCATTTGATGCAATAGACGGTTTCTCATTGTGTTTTAAGCGAATGGATTTATGTGCACGTGATTGTGCAGCTGTGTGTGTTTGTGTGTCTATTTTTGATAGGGATTGAGTGTGTGCATTTGTCACTGTGTGTACGGTTTTGAGAGAGGTTGCTGTGTCAGCGTGCAGGTGTGTGCGTGGCTGAGCAAGAGTGTCTATATGCGAGGGTGTGACCATGTTTATAAGAGGGTGATTATATAAGTGTTTAAGTGTGTGTGTGAGAGTTTGACAGCATTTGAATGTATGAGTGCGTGTGAGCATGTTACTGTGTGAGTGTCTCTGTGTAGTTTTGTAAGTGTATGTGACATTTTGTCTGAGTGCGTGAGTCTGTAAGTGTGTTGGTGTGAGTGATTGTGTGCGTGATATTGTGCGCACGTCTGTGTCTGTGCGTTTGTCAGCATTCGTGTGTGTGTCTGTGTGTGACAGTTTGTGTGTCTGTGTTTATGGAGGTGTGTGTCTGTGTGAGTGGGTGTGATACTGAATATGAGATAGTGTGAGTTTCTTTGAGTGTGAGTGTGTAAGTGTGCAAGGTGCAGTGTCTCAGTGTGTGAATGTGAAATAAGGTCTTATGTGATTGTGTTTTATTTATTGTGAGGAGAGTTTTACTCTTCAGGTGAGTGTGTAAATGTGAGAGACCATTTGTGTGAGTGGGAGTGTTACTCTGCATGTATGAGGGACAGTGTGTGTTTGTGTTTGAACGGGAGTCCATGTGAGTCTTAGATTTTATGTGTGCAGTTGTGGGAGTGTGTGCGAGAGGTGAGTGGGACTGAGTGGGTGCGACTGTGTATCTCTGGTAGAGTATGTGTATGTGTGACTGAATGTATCTGTTTGAGAGAGTTTGTGTGCACGTGTGTTTTAGTGTATAAGTGTTGATATGCCTGTGTGTTTCAGTGAGGGTGAGTGTAAGTGTGTGTTAGTGTGTGCGTGAGTGTGAGTGTGTATGTGTGATTGACTGAATGTTTTCGAGATTATTGGAGATACTTTGAGTGTGTGTGAGTGTGTGACTTTGTGTGTGAATGTGTGTGTGAGGGTGCACACGTGTGAGGGACTTGGTGTGAGTGTGAAACTGTGCATGTGTCAGCATGCATATGTGTGTGTGATGGTGGGTGTATGAGTGTGAATGACTGAGTGTGTAGGGCCATGAATGGGACTGAGTGTTTGTGAGTGTGTATACAAGTCTGTTGCGTGATTGTGTGTGATTGTGTTATTCTGTGTGTGTGTGGTTCGGTGGTTTTCTGTGTGTGTGGGCCTGTGCATGTGTGTGTGTGTGTGCGACTGAGTGAGAGAGTGCTTGCTTGTGCGTGTGTCTTTGTGTTGTGTCAGTGTGAGTGTTTGAGGGGAATGGGGTGAAATATGATGCCTCCAATGTTGCGATGGTTTGTGACATTTTGTGTGAGTGGGAGTGTTGGAGTGCGAGAGAGTGCGTGATTGCGTGTGAGCCTGTGAGTGTGTGTATGTGTTTGTGAGTGTGTGTGATGGTGACATTGCGTGAGGGTGCATTTGTGTCTGCATACGTGTAAGTGTGCTTTGGACATGTGTGAATGAATGTAGGTCTATGTGTGAGTGTGTGTGTTTGTGGATATGTGATGGTGTGGGTCACTGTGAGTGTGCAGGTGAGCAAGGTGCTGTGCGAGCGTGTGTCAGAGTGTGAAGGGCGTTCGTGTGTGACTGTGTGAGATAGTATGAGCAGGTGTGTTTTAGTGTTATGTGTGTGTGTTTGTGAGAGATTAGCTGTGTGAGTGGGAGTGTTACTCTGAGTGTATGTGTGACTGTGTGTTTGGGTATGTAAGAATGCGTGTGAGTGTGTTTTAGTTTGTGAGTGTGCAGGTTTAGGAGCGTGTGTGCATGAGATGTGCGACTGTATGATTGTGCGTCATTCTGCATATGTATGTGCCTGGTTGTGAATGTGTGAGCATGTGTGAGTGAATGTGTGATTTTGGGTGTGTGTTCAATGGCATGTTAGTGTCAGAGTTCAGGAGTGCTTATGTCTGTGTGTATATCAGTGTGTGTGAGTATATGTGGGAGATGTAGGTGCATGAGTGTGAGTGTTTCTATGTGTGTCTGTGTGCGTAATGGGGTGTGACTCTATGTGTTAAGGTCTCTGTGAGTGACTGTGTGTTTGAGTGTGTGTCAGTGTGTGTGAGTTTGTGTATGACTGTGTGAGTGTGAGTTTGCACATGTGTGAGGGACTTTATTTGAGTGTGTGTCAATGTGTTTGTGTGAGAGTGTATATGTGTATGGGCGTGAGTGTGTGTGAGAGGTTTTGTGAATTTGTGTGGGAGTGCAGATGTGTGAATGTGTGGGAGTGGGTGTTTGTGGGTGTGTATAAGAACTGTTGCGAGATTGTGTGATATTGAGTGTGTGTTTGGGTGTCTATGTGGTTTCATGCATGTGTGTGGGACTGAACGTGCGGGTCTGGGCGTGTGTCTGTGTGAGTGTGTGAGTGGAATGGGGTGAAATATGATGCAACAAAGGTTCCTGAGAGGTTTGAAAGCGATATTGGCCTTCTCTGATGGAACGGAAAGCCATAGAACGTGGTGGGAGGCTACAGATAGAAGAGCAATGTTGTGGAACGGACTGTAATGCAGTGTATTGTGATGCAATAGATGGTGCCTGTGTGTTATGGAAAAGAATGGATCCTTCTTTGATGGAATGAAACGCAGTAGAACGTGGTGGATTGTTGCGGAATGGAGTGGAATGCAGTGCATTGTGACGCAAGGGAGGGAAACTGAGCGGTTTGGACACGAAGGGAGCCTTCTTTCCAGGAATGGAAGGCAGTAAAAGGTGAAAGATTGTCAGGTACTGGAGTACAATATTGTGGAGTGGAGTCGAACGGGGTGCCATTTGATGCAATAGACGGTTTCTCATTGTGTTTTAAGCGAATGGATTTATGTGCACGTGATTGTGCAGCTGTGTGTGTTTGTGTGTCTATTTTTGATAGGGATTGAGTGTGTGCATTTGTCACTGTGTGTACGGTTTTGAGAGAGGTTGCTGTGTCAGCGTGCAGGTGTGTGCGTGGCTGAGCAAGAGTGTCTGTATATGCGAGGGTGTGACCATGTTTATAAGAGGGTGATTATATAAGTGTTTAAGTGTGTGTGAGAGTTTGACAGCATTTGAATGTATGAGTGCGTGTGAGCATGTTACTGTGTGAGTGTCTCTGTGTAGTTTTGTAAGTGTATGTGACATTTTGTCTGAGTGCGTGAGTCTGTAAGTGTGTTGGTGTGAGTGATTGTGTGCGTGATATTGTGCGCACGTCTGTGTCTGTGCGTTTGTCAGCATTCGTGTGTGTGTCTGTGTGTGACAGTTTGTGTGTCTGTGTTTATGGAGGTGTGTGTCTGTGTGAGTGGGTGTGATACTGAATATGAGATAGTGTGAGTTTCTTTGAGTGTGAGTGTGTAAGTGTGCAAGGTGCAGTGTCTCAGTGTGTGAATGTGAAATAAGGTCTTATGTGATTGTGTTTTATTTATTGTGAGGAGAGTTTTACTCTTCAGGTGAGTGTGTAAATGTGAGAGACCATTTGTGTGAGTGGGAGTGTTACTCTGCATGTATGAGGGACAGTGTGTGTTTGTGTTTGAACGGGAGTCCATGTGAGTCTTAGATTTTATGTGTGCAGTTGTGGGAGTGTGTGCGAGAGGTGAGTGGGACTGAGTGGGTGCGACTGTGTATCTCTGGTAGAGTATGTGTATGTGTGACTGAATGTATCTGTTTGAGAGAGTGTGTGTGCACGTGTGTTTTAGTGTATAAGTGTTGATATGCCTGTGTGTTTCAGTGAGGGTGAGTGTAAGTGTGTGTTAGTGTGTGCGTGAGTGTGAGTGTGTATGTGTGATTGACTGAATGTTTTCGAGATTATTGGAGATACTTTGAGTGTGTGTGAGTGTGTGACTTTGTGTGTGAATGTGTGTGTGAGGGTGCACACGTGTGAGGGACTTGGTGTGAGTGTGAAACTGTGCATGTGTCAGCATGCATATGTGTGTGTGATGGTGGGTGTATGAGTGTGAATGACTGAGTGTGTAGGGCCATGAATGGGACTGAGTGTTTGTGAGTGTGTATACAAGTCTGTTGCGTGATTGTGTGTGATTGTGTTATTCTGTGTGTGTGTGGTTCGGTGGTTTTCTGTGTGTGTGGGCCTGTGCATGTGTGTGTGTGTGTGCGACTGAGTGAGAGAGTGCTTGCTTGTGCGTGTGTCTTTGTGTTGTGTCAGTGTGAGTGTTTGAGGGGAATGGGGTGAAATATGATGCCTCCAATGTTGCGATGGTTTGTGACATTTTGTGTGAGTGGGAGTGTTGGAGTGCGAGAGAGTGCGTGATTGCGTGTGAGCCTGTGAGTGTGTGTATGTGTTTGTGAGTGTGTGTGATGGTGACATTGCGTGAGGGTGCATTTGTGTCTGCATACGTGTAAGTGTGCTTTGGACATGTGTGAATGTATGTAGGTCTATGTGTGAGTGTGTGTGTTTGTGGATATGTGATGGTGTGGGTCACTGTGAGTGTGCAGGTGAGCAAGGTGCTGTGCGAGCGTGTGTCAGAGTGTGAAGGGCGTTCGTGTGTGACTGTGTGAGATAGTATGAGCAGGTGTGTTTTAGTGTTATGTGTGTGTGTTTGTGAGAGATTAGCTGTGTGAGTGGGAGTGTTACTCTGAGTGTATGTGTGACTGTGTGTTTGGGTATGTAAGAATGCGTGTGAGTGTGTTTTAGTTTGTGAGTGTGCAGGTTTAGGAGCGTGTGTGCATGAGATGTGCGACTGTATGATTGTGCGTCATTCTGCATATGTATGTGCCTGGTTGTGAATGTGTGAGCATGTGTGAGTGAATGTGTGATTTTGGGTGTGTGTTCAAGGGCATGTTAGTGTCAGAGTTCAGGAGTGCTTATGTCTGTGTGTATATCAGTGTGTGTGAGTATATGTGGGAGATGTAGGTGCATGAGTGTGAGTGTTTCTATGTGTGTCTGTGTGCGTAATGGGGTGTGACTCTATGTGTTAAGGTCTCTGTGAGTGACTGTGTGTTTGAGTGTGTGTCAGTGTGTGTGAGTTTGTGTATGACTGTGTGAGTGTGAGTTTGCACATGTGTGAGGGACTTTATTTGAGTGTGTGTCAATGTGTTTGTGTGAGAGTGTATATGTGTATGGGCGTGAGTGAGTGTGAGAGGTTTTGTGAATTTGTGTGGGAGTGCAGATGTGTGAATGTGTGGGAGTGGGTGTTTGTGGGTGTGTATAAGAACTGTTGCGAGATTGTGTGATATTGAGTGTGTGTTTGGGTGTCTATGTGGTTTCATGCATGTGTGTGGGACTGAACGTGCGGGTCTGGGCGTGTGTCTGTGTGAGTGTGTGAGTGGAATGGGGTGAAATATGATGCAACAAAGGTTCCTGAGAGGTTTGAAAGCGATATTGGCCTTCTCTGATGGAACGGAAAGCCATAGAACGTGGTGGGAGGCTACAGATAGAAGAGCAATGTTGTGGAACGGACTGTAATGCAGTGTATTGTGATGCAATAGATGGTTCCTGTGTGTTATGGAAAAGAATGGATCCTTCTTTGATGGAATGAAACGCAGTAGAACGTGGTGGATTGTTGCGGAATGGAGTGGAATGCAGTGCATTGTGACGCAAGGGAGGGAAACTGAGCGGTTTGGACACGAAGGGAGCCTTCTTTCCAGGAATGGAAGGCAGTAAAAGGTGAAAGATTGTCAGGTACTGGAGTAGAATATTGTGGAGTGGAGTCGAACGGGGTGCCATTTGATGCAATAGACGGTTTCTCATTGTGTTTTAAGCGAATGGATTTATGTGCACGTGATTGTGCAGCTGTGTGTGTTTGTGTGTCTATTTTTGATAGGGATTGAGTGTGTGCATTTGTCACTGTGTGTACGGTTTTGAGAGAGGTTGCTGTGTCAGCGTGCAGGTGTGTGCGTGGCTGAGCAAGAGTGTCTATATGCGAGGGTGTGACCATGTTTATAAGAGGGTGATTATATAAGTGTTTAAGTGTGTGTGTGAGAGTTTGACAGCATTTGAATGTATGAGTGCGTGTGAGCATGTTACTGTGTGAGTGTCTCTGTGTAGTTTTGTAAGTGTATGTGACATTTTGTCTGAGTGCGTGAGTCTGTAAGTGTGTTGGTGTGAGTGATTGTGTGCGTGATATTGTGCGCACGTCTGTGTCTGTGCGTTTGTCAGCATTCGTGTGTGTGTCTGTGTGTGACAGTTTGTGTGTCTGTGTTTATGGAGGTGTGTGTCTGTGTGAGTGGGTGTGATACTGAATATGAGATAGTGTGAGTTTCTTTGAGTGTGAGTGTGTAAGTGTGCAAGGTGCAGTGTCTCAGTGTGTGAATGTGAAATAAGGTCTTATGTGATTGTGTTTTATTTATTGTGAGGAGAGTTTTACTCTTCAGGTGAGTGTGTAAATGTGAGAGACCATTTGTGTGAGTGGGAGTGTTACTCTGCATGTATGAGGGACAGTGTGTGTTTGTGTTTGAACGGGAGTCCATGTGAGTCTTAGATTTTATGTGTGCAGTTGTGGGAGTGTGTGCGAGAGGTGAGTGGGACTGAGTGGGTGCGACTGTGTATCTCTGGTAGAGTATGTGTATGTGTGACTGAATGTATCTGTTTGAGAGAGTTTGTGTGCACGTGTGTTTTAGTGTATAAGTGTTGATATGCCTGTGTGTTTCAGTGAGGGTGAGTGTAAGTGTGTGTTAGTGTGTGCGTGAGTGTGAGTGTGTATGTGTGATTGACTGAATGTTTTCGAGATTATTGGAGATACTTTGAGTGTGTGTGAGTGTGTGACTTTGTGTGTGAATGTGTGTGTGAGGGTGCACACGTGTGAGGGACTTGGTGTGAGTGTGAAACTGTGCATGTGTCAGCATGCATATGTGTGTGTGATGGTGGGTGTATGAGTGTGAATGACTGAGTGTGTAGGGCCATGAATGGGACTGAGTGTTTGTGAGTGTGTATACAAGTCTGTTGCGTGATTGTGTGTGATTGTGTTATTCTGTGTGTGTGTGGTTCGGTGGTTTTCTGTGTGTGTGGGCCTGTGCATGTGTGTGTGTGTGTGCGACTGAGTGAGAGAGTGCTTGCTTGTGCGTGTGTCTTTGTGTTGTGTCAGTGTGAGTGTTTGAGGGGAATGGGGTGAAATATGATGCCTCCAATGTTGCGATGGTTTGTGACATTTTGTGTGAGTGGGAGTGTTGGAGTGCGAGAGAGTGCGTGATTGCGTGTGAGCCTGTGAGTGTGTGTATGTGTTTGTGAGTGTGTGTGATGGTGACATTGCGTGAGGGTGCATTTGTGTCTGCATACGTGTAAGTGTGCTTTGGACATGTGTGAATGTATGTAGGTCTATGTGTGAGTGTGTGTGTTTGTGGATATGTGATGGTGTGGGTCACTGTGAGTGTGCAGGTGAGCAAGGTGCTGTGCGAGCGTGTGTCAGAGTGTGAAGGGCGTTCGTGTGTGACTGTGTGAGATAGTATGAGCAGGTGTGTTTTAGTGTTATGTGTGTGTGTTTGTGAGAGATTAGCTGTGTGAGTGGGAGTGTTACTCTGAGTGTATGTGTGACTGTGTGTTTGGGTATGTAAGAATGCGTGTGAGTGTGTTTTAGTTTGTGAGTGTGCAGGTTTAGGAGCGTGTGTGCATGAGATGTGCGACTGTATGATTGTGCGTCATTCTGCATATGTATGTGCCTGGTTGTGAATGTGTGAGCATGTGTGAGTGAATGTGTGATTTTGGGTGTGTGTTCAAGGGCATGTTAGTGTCAGAGTTCAGGAGTGCTTATGTCTGTGTGTATATCAGTGTGTGTGAGTATATGTGGGAGATGTAGGTGCATGAGTGTGAGTGTTTCTATGTGTGTCTGTGTGCGTAATGGGGTGTGACTCTATGTGTTAAGGTCTCTGTGAGTGACTGTGTGTTTGAGTGTGTGTCAGTGTGTGTGAGTTTGTGTATGACTGTGTGAGTGTGAGTTTGCACATGTGTGAGGGACTTTATTTGAGTGTGTGTCAATGTGTTTGTGTGAGAGTGTATATGTGTATGGGCGTGAGTGTGTGTGAGAGGTTTTGTGAATTTGTGTGGGAGTGCAGATGTGTGAATGTGTGGGAGTGGGTGTTTGTGGGTGTGTATAAGAACTGTTGCGAGATTGTGTGATATTGAGTGTGTGTTTGGGTGTCTATGTGGTTTCATGCATGTGTGTGGGACTGAACGTGCGGGTCTGGGCGTGTGTCTGTGTGAGTGTGTGAGTGGAATGGGGTGAAATATGATGCAACAAAGGTTCCTGAGAGGTTTGAAAGCGATATTGGCCTTCTCTGATGGAACGGAAAGCCATAGAACGTGGTGGGAGGCTACAGATAGAAGAGCAATGTTGTGGAACGGACTGTAATGCAGTGTATTGTGATGCAATAGATGGTTCCTGTGTGTTATGGAAAAGAATGGATCCTTCTTTGATGGAATGAAACGCAGTAGAACGTGGTGGATTGTTGCGGAATGGAGTGGAATGCAGTGCATTGTGACGCAAGGGAGGGAAACTGAGCGGTTTGGACACGAAGGGAGCCTTCTTTCCAGGAATGGAAGGCAGTAAAAGGTGAAAGATTGTCAGGTACTGGAGTAGAATATTGTGGAGTGGAGTCGAACGGGGTGCCATTTGATGCAATAGACGGTTTCTCATTGTGTTTTAAGCGAATGGATTTATGTGCACGTGATTGTGCAGCTGTGTGTGTTTGTGTGTCTATTTTTGATAGGGATTGAGTGTGTGCATTTGTCACTGTGTGTACGGTTTTGAGAGAGGTTGCTGTGTCAGCGTGCAGGTGTGTGCGTGGCTGAGCAAGAGTGTCTATATGCGAGGGTGTGACCATGTTTATAAGAGGGTGATTATATAAGTGTTTAAGTGTGTGTGTGAGAGTTTGACAGCATTTGAATGTATGAGTGCGTGTGAGCATGTTACTGTGTGAGTGTCTCTGTGTAGTTTTGTAAGTGTATGTGACATTTTGTCTGAGTGCGTGAGTCTGTAAGTGTGTTGGTGTGAGTGATTGTGTGCGTGATATTGTGCGCACGTCTGTGTCTGTGCGTTTGTCAGCATTCGTGTGTGTGTCTGTGTGTGACAGTTTGTGTGTCTGTGTTTATGGAGGTGTGTGTCTGTGTGAGTGGGTGTGATACTGAATATGAGATAGTGTGAGTTTCTTTGAGTGTGAGTGTGTAAGTGTGCAAGGTGCAGTGTCTCAGTGTGTGAATGTGAAATAAGGTCTTATGTGATTGTGTTTTATTTATTGTGAGGAGAGTTTTACTCTTCAGGTGAGTGTGTAAATGTGAGAGACCATTTGTGTGAGTGGGAGTGTTACTCTGCATGTATGAGGGACAGTGTGTGTTTGTGTTTGAACGGGAGTCCATGTGAGTCTTAGATTTTATGTGTGCAGTTGTGGGAGTGTGTGCGAGAGGTGAGTGGGACTGAGTGGGTGCGACTGTGTATCTCTGGTAGAGTATGTGTATGTGTGACTGAATGTATCTGTTTGAGAGAGTTTGTGTGCACGTGTGTTTTAGTGTATAAGTGTTGATATGCCTGTGTGTTTCAGTGAGGGTGAGTGTAAGTGTGTGTTAGTGTGTGCGTGAGTGTGAGTGTGTATGTGTGATTGACTGAATGTTTTCGAGATTATTGGAGATACTTTGAGTGTGTGTGAGTGTGTGACTTTGTGTGTGAATGTGTGTGTGAGGGTGCACACGTGTGAGGGACTTGGTGTGAGTGTGAAACTGTGCATGTGTCAGCATGCATATGTGTGTGTGATGGTGGGTGTATGAGTGTGAATGACTGAGTGTGTAGGGCCATGAATGGGACTGAGTGTTTGTGAGTGTGTATACAAGTCTGTTGCGTGATTGTGTGTGATTGTGTTATTCTGTGTGTGTGTGGTTCGGTGGTTTTCTGTGTGTGTGGGCCTGTGCATGTGTGTGTGTGTGTGCGACTGAGTGAGAGAGTGCTTGCTTGTGCGTGTGTCTTTGTGTTGTGTCAGTGTGAGTGTTTGAGGGGAATGGGGTGAAATATGATGCCTCCAATGTTGCGATGGTTTGTGACATTTTGTGTGAGTGGGAGTGTTGGAGTGCGAGAGAGTGCGTGATTGCGTGTGAGCCTGTGAGTGTGTGTATGTGTTTGTGAGTGTGTGTGATGGTGACATTGCGTGAGGGTGCATTTGTGTCTGCATACGTGTAAGTGTGCTTTGGACATGTGTGAATGTATGTAGGTCTATGTGTGAGTGTGTGTGTTTGTGGATATGTGATGGTGTGGGTCACTGTGAGTGTGCAGGTGAGCAAGGTGCTGTGCGAGCGTGTGTCAGAGTGTGAAGGGCGTTCGTGTGTGACTGTGTGAGATAGTATGAGCAGGTGTGTTTTAGTGTTATGTGTGTGTGTTTGTGAGAGATTAGCTGTGTGAGTGGGAGTGTTACTCTGAGTGTATGTGTGACTGTGTGTTTGGGTATGTAAGAATGCGTGTGAGTGTGTTTTAGTTTGTGAGTGTGCAGGTTTAGGAGCGTGTGTGCATGAGATGTGCGACTGTATGATTGTGCGTCATTCTGCATATGTATGTGCCTGGTTGTGAATGTGTGAGCATGTGTGAGTGAATGTGTGATTTTGGGTGTGTGTTCAAGGGCATGTTAGTGTCAGAGTTCAGGAGTGCTTATGTCTGTGTGTATATCAGTGTGTGTGAGTATATGTGGGAGATGTAGGTGCATGAGTGTGAGTGTTTCTATGTGTGTCTGTGTGCGTAATGGGGTGTGACTCTATGTGTTAAGGTCTCTGTGAGTGACTGTGTGTTTGAGTGTGTGTCAGTGTGTGTGAGTTTGTGTATGACTGTGTGAGTGTGAGTTTGCACATGTGTGAGGGACTTTATTTGAGTGTGTGTCAATGTGTTTGTGTGAGAGTGTATATGTGTATGGGCGTGAGTGTGTGTGAGAGGTTTTGTGAATTTGTGTGGGAGTGCAGATGTGTGAATGTGTGGGAGTGGGTGTTTGTGGGTGTGTATAAGAACTGTTGCGAGATTGTGTGATATTGAGTGTGTGTTTGGGTGTCTATGTGGTTTCATGCATGTGTGTGGGACTGAACGTGCGGGTCTGGGCGTGTGTCTGTGTGAGTGTGTGAGTGGAATGGGGTGAAATATGATGCAACAAAGGTTCCTGAGAGGTTTGAAAGCGATATTGGCCTTCTCTGATGGAACGGAAAGCCATAGAACGTGGTGGGAGGCTACAGATAGAAGAGCAATGTTGTGGAACGGACTGTAATGCAGTGTATTGTGATGCAATAGATGGTGCCTGTGTGTTATGGAAAAGAATGGATCCTTCTTTGATGGAATGAAACGCAGTAGAACGTGGTGGATTGTTGCGGAATGGAGTGGAATGCAGTGCATTGTGACGCAAGGGAGGGAAACTGAGCGGTTTGGACACGAAGGGAGCCTTCTTTCCAGGAATGGAAGGCAGTAAAAGGTGAAAGATTGTCAGGTACTGGAGTACAATATTGTGGAGTGGAGTCGAACGGGGTGCCATTTGATGCAATAGACGGTTTCTCATTGTGTTTTAAGCGAATGGATTTATGTGCACGTGATTGTGCAGCTGTGTGTGTTTGTGTGTCTATTTTTGATAGGGATTGAGTGTGTGCATTTGTCACTGTGTGTACGGTTTTGAGAGAGGTTGCTGTGTCAGCGTGCAGGTGTGTGCGTGGCTGAGCAAGAGTGTCTGTATATGCGAGGGTGTGACCATGTTTATAAGAGGGTGATTATATAAGTGTTTAAGTGTGTGTGAGAGTTTGACAGCATTTGAATGTATGAGTGCGTGTGAGCATGTTACTGTGTGAGTGTCTCTGTGTAGTTTTGTAAGTGTATGTGACATTTTGTCTGAGTGCGTGAGTCTGTAAGTGTGTTGGTGTGAGTGATTGTGTGCGTGATATTGTGCGCACGTCTGTGTCTGTGCGTTTGTCAGCATTCGTGTGTGTGTCTGTGTGTGACAGTTTGTGTGTCTGTGTTTATGGAGGTGTGTGTCTGTGTGAGTGGGTGTGATACTGAATATGAGATAGTGTGAGTTTCTTTGAGTGTGAGTGTGTAAGTGTGCAAGGTGCAGTGTCTCAGTGTGTGAATGTGAAATAAGGTCTTATGTGATTGTGTTTTATTTATTGTGAGGAGAGTTTTACTCTTCAGGTGAGTGTGTAAATGTGAGAGACCATTTGTGTGAGTGGGAGTGTTACTCTGCATGTATGAGGGACAGTGTGTGTTTGTGTTTGAACGGGAGTCCATGTGAGTCTTAGATTTTATGTGTGCAGTTGTGGGAGTGTGTGCGAGAGGTGAGTGGGACTGAGTGGGTGCGACTGTGTATCTCTGGTAGAGTATGTGTATGTGTGACTGAATGTATCTGTTTGAGAGAGTGTGTGTGCACGTGTGTTTTAGTGTATAAGTGTTGATATGCCTGTGTGTTTCAGTGAGGGTGAGTGTAAGTGTGTGTTAGTGTGTGCGTGAGTGTGAGTGTGTATGTGTGATTGACTGAATGTTTTCGAGATTATTGGAGATACTTTGAGTGTGTGTGAGTGTGTGACTTTGTGTGTGAATGTGTGTGTGAGGGTGCACACGTGTGAGGGACTTGGTGTGAGTGTGAAACTGTGCATGTGTCAGCATGCATATGTGTGTGTGATGGTGGGTGTATGAGTGTGAATGACTGAGTGTGTAGGGCCATGAATGGGACTGAGTGTTTGTGAGTGTGTATACAAGTCTGTTGCGTGATTGTGTGTGATTGTGTTATTCTGTGTGTGTGTGGTTCGGTGGTTTTCTGTGTGTGTGGGCCTGTGCATGTGTGTGTGTGTGTGCGACTGAGTGAGAGAGTGCTTGCTTGTGCGTGTGTCTTTGTGTTGTGTCAGTGTGAGTGTTTGAGGGGAATGGGGTGAAATATGATGCCTCCAATGTTGCGATGGTTTGTGACATTTTGTGTGAGTGGGAGTGTTGGAGTGCGAGAGAGTGCGTGATTGCGTGTGAGCCTGTGAGTGTGTGTATGTGTTTGTGAGTGTGTGTGATGGTGACATTGCGTGAGGGTGCATTTGTGTCTGCATACGTGTAAGTGTGCTTTGGACATGTGTGAATGAATGTAGGTCTATGTGTGAGTGTGTGTGTTTGTGGATATGTGATGGTGTGGGTCACTGTGAGTGTGCAGGTGAGCAAGGTGCTGTGCGAGCGTGTGTCAGAGTGTGAAGGGCGTTCGTGTGTGACTGTGTGAGATAGTATGAGCAGGTGTGTTTTAGTGTTATGTGTGTGTGTTTGTGAGAGATTAGCTGTGTGAGTGGGAGTGTTACTCTGAGTGTATGTGTGACTGTGTGTTTGGGTATGTAAGAATGCGTGTGAGTGTGTTTTAGTTTGTGAGTGTGCAGGTTTAGGAGCGTGTGTGCATGAGATGTGCGACTGTATGATTGTGCGTCATTCTGCATATGTATGTGCCTGGTTGTGAATGTGTGAGCATGTGTGAGTGAATGTGTGATTTTGGGTGTGTGTTCAAGGGCATGTTAGTGTCAGAGTTCAGGAGTGCTTATGTCTGTGTGTATATCAGTGTGTGTGAGTATATGTGGGAGATGTAGGTGCATGAGTGTGAGTGTTTCTATGTGTGTCTGTGTGCGTAATGGGGTGTGACTCTATGTGTTAAGGTCTCTGTGAGTGACTGTGTGTTTGAGTGTGTGTCAGTGTGTGTGAGTTTGTGTATGACTGTGTGAGTGTGAGTTTGCACATGTGTGAGGGACTTTATTTGAGTGTGTGTCAATGTGTTTGTGTGAGAGTGTATATGTGTATGGGCGTGAGTGTGTGTGAGAGGTTTTGTGAATTTGTGTGGGAGTGCAGATGTGTGAATGTGTGGGAGTGGGTGTTTGTGGGTGTGTATAAGAACTGTTGCGAGATTGTGTGATATTGAGTGTGTGTTTGGGTGTCTATGTGGTTTCATGCATGTGTGTGGGACTGAACGTGCGGGTCTGGGCGTGTGTCTGTGTGAGTGTGTGAGTGGAATGGGGTGAAATATGATGCAACAAAGGTTCCTGAGAGGTTTGAAAGCGATATTGGCCTTCTCTGATGGAACGGAAAGCCATAGAACGTGGTGGGAGGCTACAGATAGAAGAGCAATGTTGTGGAACGGACTGTAATGCAGTGTATTGTGATGCAATAGATGGTTCCTGTGTGTTATGGAAAAGAATGGATCGTTCTTTGATGGAATGAAACGCAGTAGAAAGTGGTGGATTGTTGCGGAATGGAGTGGAATGTTGTGATGTGGAGTGCAATGCAGTGCATTGTGACGCAAGGGAGGGAAACCGAGCGGTTTGGACACGAAGGGAGCCTTCTTTCCAGGAATGGAAGGCAGTAAAAGGTGAAAGATTGTCAGGTACTGGAGTAGAATATTGTGGAGTGGAGTCGAACGGGGTGCCATTTGATGCAATAGACGGTTTCTCATTGTGTTTTAAGCGAATGGATTTATGTGCACGTGATTGTGCAGCTGTGTGTGTTTGTGTGTCTATTTTTGATAGGGATTGAGTGTGTGCATTTGTCACTGTGTGTACGGTTTTGAGAGAGGTTGCTGTGTCAGCGTGCAGGTGTGTGAGTGGCTGAGCAAGAGTGTCTGTATATGCGAGGGCGTGACCATGTTTATAAGAGGGTGATTATATAAGTGTTTAAGTGTGTGTGTGAGAGTTTGACAGCATTTGAATGTATGAGTGCGTGTGAGCATGTTACTGTGTGAGGGTCTCTGTGTAGTTTTGTAAGTGTATGTGACATTTTGTCTGAGTGCGTGAGTCTGTAAGTGTGTTGGTGTGAGTGATTGTGTGCGTGATATTGTGCGCACGTCTGTGTCTGTGCGTTTGTCAGCATTCGTGTGTGTGTCTGTGTGTGACAGTTTGTGTGTCTGTGTTTATGGAGGTGTGTGTCTGTGTGAGTGGGTGTGATACTGAATATGAGATAGTGTGAGTTTCTTCGAGTGTGAGTGTGTAAGTGTGCAAGGTGCAGTGTCTCAGTGTGTGAATGTGAAGTAAGGTCTTATGTGATTGTGTTTTATTTATTGTGAGGAGAGTTTTACTCTTCAGGTGAGTGTGTAAATGTGAGAGACCATTTGTGTGAGTGGGAGTGTTACTCTGCATGTATGAGGGACAGTGTGTGTTTGTGTTTGAACGGGAGTCCATGTGAGTCTTAGATTTTATGTGTGCAGTTGTGGGAGTGTGTGCGAGAGGTGAGTGGGACTGAGTGGGTGCGACTGTGTATCTCTGGTAGAGTATGTGTATGTGTGACTGAATGTATCTGTTTGAGAGAGTGTGTGTGCACGTGTGTTTTAGTGTATAAGTGTTGATATGCCTGTGTGTTTCAGTGAGGGTGAGTGTAAGTGTGTGTTAGTGTGTGCGTGAGTGTGAGTGTGTATGTGTGATTGACTGAATGTTTTCGAGATTATTGGAGATACTTTGAGTGTGTGTGAGTGTGTGACTTTGTGTGTGAATGTGTGTGTGAGGGTGCACACGTGTGAGGGACTTGGTGTGAGTGTGAAACTGTGCATGTGTCAGCATGCATATGTGTGTGTGATGGTGGGTGTATGAGTGTGAATGACTGAGTGTGTAGGGCCATGAATGGGACTGAGTGTTTGTGAGTGTGTATACAAGTCTGTTGCGTGATTGTGTGTGATTGTGTTATTCTGTGTGTGTGTGGTTCGGTGGTTTTCTGTGTGTGTGGGCCTGTGCATGTGTGTGTGTGTGTGCGACTGAGTGAGAGAGTGCTTGCTTGTGCGTGTGTCTTTGTGTTGTGTCAGTGTGAGTGTTTGAGGGGAATGGGGTGAAATATGATGCCTCCAATGTTGCGATGGTTTGTGACATTTTGTGTGAGTGGGAGTGTTGGAGTGCGAGAGAGTGCGTGATTGCGTGTGAGCCTGTGAGTGTGTGTATGTGTTTGTGAGTGTGTGTGATGGTGACATTGCGTGAGGGTGCATTTGTGTCTGCATACGTGTAAGTGTGCTTTGGACATGTGTGAATGAATGTAGGTCTATGTGTGAGTGTGTGTGTTTGTGGATATGTGATGGTGTGGGTCACTGTGAGTGTGCAGGTGAGCAAGGTGCTGTGCGAGCGTGTGTCAGAGTGTGAAGGGCGTTCGTGTGTGACTGTGTGAGATAGTATGAGCAGGTGTGTTTTAGTGTTATGTGTGTGTGTTTGTGAGAGATTAGCTGTGTGAGTGGGAGTGTTACTCTGAGTGTATGTGTGACTGTGTGTTTGGGTATGTAAGAATGCGTGTGAGTGTGTTTTAGTTTGTGAGTGTGCAGGTTTAGGAGCGTGTGTGCATGAGATGTGCGACTGTATGATTGTGCGTCATTCTGCATATGTATGTGCCTGGTTGTGAATGTGTGAGCATGTGTGAGTGAATGTGTGATTTTGGGTGTGTGTTCAAGGGCATGTTAGTGTCAGAGTTCAGGAGTGCTTATGTCTGTGTGTATATCAGTGTGTGTGAGTATATGTGGGAGATGTAGGTGCATGAGTGTGAGTGTTTCTATGTGTGTCTGTGTGCGTAATGGGGTGTGACTCTATGTGTTAAGGTCTCTGTGAGTGACTGTGTGTTTGAGTGTGTGTCAGTGTGTGTGAGTTTGTGTATGACTGTGTGAGTGTGAGTTTGCACATGTGTGAGGGACTTTATTTGAGTGTGTGTCAATGTGTTTGTGTGAGAGTGTATATGTGTATGGGCGTGAGTGTGTGTGAGAGGTTTTGTGAATTTGTGTGGGAGTGCAGATGTGTGAATGTGTGGGAGTGGGTGTTTGTGGGTGTGTATAAGAACTGTTGCGAGATTGTGTGATATTGAGTGTGTGTTTGGGTGTCTATGTGGTTTCATGCATGTGTGTGGGACTGAACGTGCGGGTCTGGGCGTGTGTCTGTGTGAGTGTGTGAGTGGAATGGGGTGAAATATGATGCAACAAAGGTTCCTGAGAGGTTTGAAAGCGATATTGGCCTTCTCTGATGGAACGGAAAGCCATAGAACGTGGTGGGAGGCTACAGATAGAAGAGCAATGTTGTGGAACGGACTGTAATGCAGTGTATTGTGATGCAATAGATGGTTCCTGTGTGTTATGGAAAAGAATGGATCGTTCTTTGATGGAATGAAACGCAGTAGAAAGTGGTGGATTGTTGCGGAATGGAGTGGAATGTTGTGATGTGGAGTGCAATGCAGTGCATTGTGACGCAAGGGAGGGAAACCGAGCGGTTTGGACACGAAGGGAGCCTTCTTTCCAGGAATGGAAGGCAGTAAAAGGTGAAAGATTGTCAGGTACTGGAGTAGAATATTGTGGAGTGGAGTCGAACGGGGTGCCATTTGATGCAATAGACGGTTTCTCATTGTGTTTTAAGCGAATGGATTTATGTGCACGTGATTGTGCAGCTGTGTGTGTTTGTGTGTCTATTTTTGATAGGGATTGAGTGTGTGCATTTGTCACTGTGTGTACGGTTTTGAGAGAGGTTGCTGTGTCAGCGTGCAGGTGTGTGAGTGGCTGAGCAAGAGTGTCTGTATATGCGAGGGCGTGACCATGTTTATAAGAGGGTGATTATATAAGTGTTTAAGTGTGTGTGTGAGAGTTTGACAGCATTTGAATGTATGAGTGCGTGTGAGCATGTTACTGTGTGAGGGTCTCTGTGTAGTTTTGTAAGTGTATGTGACATTTTGTCTGAGTGCGTGAGTCTGTAAGTGTGTTGGTGTGAGTGATTGTGTGCGTGATATTGTGCGCACGTCTGTGTCTGTGCGTTTGTCAGCATTCGTGTGTGTGTCTGTGTGTGACAGTTTGTGTGTCTGTGTTTATGGAGGTGTGTGTCTGTGTGAGTGGGTGTGATACTGAATATGAGATAGTGTGAGTTTCTTCGAGTGTGAGTGTGTAAGTGTACAAGGTGCAGTGTCTCAGTGTGTGAATGTGAAGTAAGGTCTTATGTGATTGTGTTTTATTTATTGTGAGGAGAGTTTTACTCTTCAGGTGAGTGTGTAAATGTGAGAGACCATTTGTGTGAGTGGGAGTGTTACTCTGCATGTATGAGGGACAGTGTGTGTTTGTGTTTGAACGGGAGTCCATGTGAGTCTTAGATTTTATGTGTGCAGTTGTGGGAGTGTGTGCGAGAGGTGAGTGGGACTGAGTGGGTGCGACTGTGTATCTCTGGTAGAGTATGTGTATGTGTGACTGAATGTATCTGTTTGAGAGAGTGTGTGTGCACGTGTGTGTTAGTGTATAAGTGTTGATATGCCTGTGTGTTTCAGTGAGGGTGAGTGTAAGTGTGTGTTAGTGTGTGCGTGAGTGTGAGTGTGTATGTGTGATTGACTGAATGTTTTCGAGATTATTGGAGATACTTTGAGTGTGTGTGAGTGTGTGACTTTGTGTGTGAATGTGTGTGTGAGGGTGCACACGTGTGAGGGACTTGGTGTGAGTGTGAAACTGTGCATGTGTCAGCATGCATATGTGTGTGTGATGGTGGGTGTATGAGTGTGAATGACTGAGTGTGTAGGGCCATGAATGGGACTGAGTGTTTGTGAGTGTGTATACAAGTCTGTTGCGTGATTGTGTGTGATTGTGTTATTCTGTGTGTGTGTGGTTCGGTGGTTTTCTGTGTGTGTGGGCCTGTGCATGTGTGTGTGTGTGTGCGACTGAGTGAGAGAGTGCTTGCTTGTGCGTGTGTCTTTGTGTTGTGTCAGTGTGAGTGTTTGAGGGGAATGGGGTGAAATATGATGCCTCCAATGTTGCGATGGTTTGTGACATTTTGTGTGAGTGGGAGTGTTGGAGTGCGAGAGAGTGCGTGATTGCGTGTGAGCCTGTGAGTGTGTGTATGTGTTTGTGAGTGTGTGTGATGGTGACATTGCGTGAGGGTGCATTTGTGTCTGCATACGTGTAAGTGTGCTTTGGACATGTGTGAATGTATGTAGGTCTATGTGTGAGTGTGTGTGTTTGTGGATATGTGATGGTGTGGGTCACTGTGAGTGTGCAGGTGAGCAAGGTGCTGTGCGAGCGTGTGTCAGAGTGTGAAGGGCGTTCGTGTGTGACTGTGTGAGTTAGTATGAGCAGGTGTGTTTTAGTGTTATGTGTGTGTGTTTGTGAGAGATTAGCTGTGTGAGTGGGAGTGTTACTCTGAGTGTATGTGTGACTGTGTGTTTGGGTATGTAAGAATGCGTGTGAGTGTGTTTTAGTTTGTGAGTGTGCAGGTTTAGGAGCGTGTGTGCATGAGATGTGCGACTGTATGATTGTGCGTCATTCTGCATATGTATGTGCCTGGTTGTGAATGTGTGAGCATGTGTGAGTGAATGTGTGATTTTGGGTGTGTGTTCAAGGGCATGTTAGTGTCAGAGTTCAGGAGTGCTTATGTCTGTGTGTATATCAGTGTGTGTGAGTATATGTGGGAGATGTAGGTGCATGAGTGTGAGTGTTTCTATGTGTGTCTGTGTGCGTAATGGGGTGTGACTCTATGTGTTAAGGTCTCTGTGAGTGACTGTGTGTTTGAGTGTGTGTCAGTGTGTGTGAGTTTGTGTATGACTGTGTGAGTGTGAGTTTGCACATGTGTGAGGGACTTTATTTGAGTGTGTGTCAATGTGTTTGTGTGAGAGTGTATATGTGTATGGGCGTGAGTGTGTGTGAGAGGTTTTGTGAATTTGTGTGGGAGTGCAGATGTGTGAATGTGTGGGAGTGGGTGTTTGTGGGTGTGTATAAGAACTGTTGCGAGATTGTGTGATATTGAGTGTGTGTTTGGGTGTCTATGTGGTTTCATGCATGTGTGTGGGACTGAACGTGCGGGTCTGGGCGTGTGTCTGTGTGAGTGTGTGAGTGGAATGGGGTGAAATATGATGCAACAAAGGTTCCTGAGAGGTTTGAAAGCGATATTGGCCTTCTCTGATGGAACGGAAAGCCATAGAACGTGGTGGGAGGCTACAGATAGAAGAGCAATGTTGTGGAACGGACTGTAATGCAGTGTATTGTGATGCAATAGATGGTTCCTGTGTGTTATGGAAAAGAATGGATCGTTCTTTGATGGAATGAAACGCAGTAGAAAGTGGTGGATTGTTGCGGAATGGAGTGGAATGTTGTGATGTGGAGTGCAATGCAGTGCATTGTGACGCAAGGGAGGGAAACCGAGCGGTTTGGACACGAAGGGAGCCTTCTTTCCAGGAATGGAAGGCAGTAAAAGGTGAAAGATTGTCAGGTACTGGAGTAGAATATTGTGGAGTGGAGTCGAACGGGGTGCCATTTGATGCAATAGACGGTTTCTCATTGTGTTTTAAGCGAATGGATTTATGTGCACGTGATTGTGCAGCTGTGTGTGTTTGTGTGTCTATTTTTGATAGGGATTGAGTGTGTGCATTTGTCACTGTGTGTACGGTTTTGAGAGAGGTTGCTGTGTCAGCGTGCAGGTGTGTGAGTGGCTGAGCAAGAGTGTCTGTATATGCGAGGGCGTGACCATGTTTATAAGAGGGTGATTATATAAGTGTTTAAGTGTGTGTGTGAGAGTTTGACAGCATTTGAATGTATGAGTGCGTGTGAGCATGTTACTGTGTGAGGGTCTCTGTGTAGTTTTGTAAGTGTATGTGACATTTTGTCTGAGTGCGTGAGTCTGTAAGTGTGTTGGTGTGAGTGATTGTGTGCGTGATATTGTGCGCACGTCTGTGTCTGTGCGTTTGTCAGCATTCGTGTGTGTGTCTGTGTGTGACAGTTTGTGTGTCTGTGTTTATGGAGGTGTGTGTCTGTGTGAGTGGGTGTGATACTGAATATGAGATAGTGTGAGTTTCTTCGAGTGTGAGTGTGTAAGTGTGCAAGGTGCAGTGTCTCAGTGTGTGAATGTGAAGTAAGGTCTTATGTGATTGTGTTTTATTTATTGTGAGGAGAGTTTTACTCTTCAGGTGAGTGTGTAAATGTGAGAGACCATTTGTGTGAGTGGGAGTGTTACTCTGCATGTATGAGGGACAGTGTGTGTTTGTGTTTGAACGGGAGTCCATGTGAGTCTTAGATTTTATGTGTGCAGTTGTGGGAGTGTGTGCGAGAGGTGAGTGGGACTGAGTGGGTGCGACTGTGTATCTCTGGTAGAGTATGTGTATGTGTGACTGAATGTATCTGTTTGAGAGAGTGTGTGTGCACGTGTGTGTTAGTGTATAAGTGTTGATATGCCTGTGTGTTTCAGTGAGGGTGAGTGTAAGTGTGTGTTAGTGTGTGCGTGAGTGTGAGTGTGTATGTGTGATTGACTGAATGTTTTCGAGATTATTGGAGATACTTTGAGTGTGTGTGAGTGTGTGACTTTGTGTGTGAATGTGTGTGTGAGGGTGCACACGTGTGAGGGACTTGGTGTGAGTGTGAAACTGTGCATGTGTCAGCATGCATATGTGTGTGTGATGGTGGGTGTATGAGTGTGAATGACTGAGTGTGTAGGGCCATGAATGGGACTGAGTGTTTGTGAGTGTGTATACAAGTCTGTTGCGTGATTGTGTGTGATTGTGTTATTCTGTGTGTGTGTGGTTCGGTGGTTTTCTGTGTGTGTGGGCCTGTGCATGTGTGTGTGTGTGTGCGACTGAGTGAGAGAGTGCTTGCTTGTGCGTGTGTCTTTGTGTTGTGTCAGTGTGAGTGTTTGAGGGGAATGGGGTGAAATATGATGCCTCCAATGTTGCGATGGTTTGTGACATTTTGTGTGAGTGGGAGTGTTGGAGTGCGAGAGAGTGCGTGATTGCGTGTGAGCCTGTGAGTGTGTGTATGTGTTTGTGAGTGTGTGTGATGGTGACATTGCGTGAGGGTGCATTTGTGTCTGCATACGTGTAAGTGTGCTTTGGACATGTGTGAATGAATGTAGGTCTATGTGTGAGTGTGTGTGTTTGTGGATATGTGATGGTGTGGGTCACTGTGAGTGTGCAGGTGAGCAAGGTGCTGTGCGAGCGTGTGTCAGAGTGTGAAGGGCGTTCGTGTGTGACTGTGTGAGATAGTATGAGCAGGTGTGTTTTAGTGTTATGTGTGTGTGTTTGTGAGAGATTAGCTGTGTGAGTGGGAGTGTTACTCTGAGTGTATGTGTGACTGTGTGTTTGGGTATGTAAGAATGCGTGTGAGTGTGTTTTAGTTTGTGAGTGTGCAGGTTTAGGAGCGTGTGTGCATGAGATGTGCGACTGTATGATTGTGCGTCATTCTGCATATGTATGTGCCTGGTTGTGAATGTGTGAGCATGTGTGAGTGAATGTGTGATTTTGGGTGTGTGTTCAAGGGCATGTTAGTGTCAGAGTTCAGGAGTGCTTATGTCTGTGTGTATATCAGTGTGTGTGAGTATATGTGGGAGATGTAGGTGCATGAGTGTGAGTGTTTCTATGTGTGTCTGTGTGCGTAATGGGGTGTGACTCTATGTGTTAAGGTCTCTGTGAGTGACTGTGTGTTTGAGTGTGTGTCAGTGTGTGTGAGTTTGTGTATGACTGTGTGAGTGTGAGTTTGCACATGTGTGAGGGACTTTATTTGAGTGTGTGTCAATGTGTTTGTGTGAGAGTGTATATGTGTATGGGCGTGAGTGTGTGTGAGAGGTTTTGTGAATTTGTGTGGGAGTGCAGATGTGTGAATGTGTGGGAGTGGGTGTTTGTGGGTGTGTATAAGAACTGTTGCGAGATTGTGTGATATTGAGTGTGTGTTTGGGTGTCTATGTGGTTTCATGCATGTGTGTGGGACTGAACGTGCGGGTCTGGGCGTGTGTCTGTGTGAGTGTGTGAGTGGAATGGGGTGAAATATGATGCAACAAAGGTTCCTGAGAGGTTTGAAAGCGATATTGGCCTTCTCTGATGGAACGGAAAGCCATAGAACGTGGTGGGAGGCTACAGATAGAAGAGCAATGTTGTGGAACGGACTGTAATGCAGTGTATTGTGATGCAATAGATGGTTCCTGTGTGTTATGGAAAAGAATGGATCGTTCTTTGATGGAATGAAACGCAGTAGAAAGTGGTGGATTGTTGCGGAATGGAGTGGAATGTTGTGATGTGGAGTGCAATGCAGTGCATTGTGACGCAAGGGAGGGAAACCGAGCGGTTTGGACACGAAGGGAGCCTTCTTTCCAGGAATGGAAGGCAGTAAAAGGTGAAAGATTGTCAGGTACTGGAGTAGAATATTGTGGAGTGGAGTCGAACGGGGTGCCATTTGATGCAATAGACGGTTTCTCATTGTGTTTTAAGCGAATGGATTTATGTGCACGTGATTGTGCAGCTGTGTGTGTTTGTGTGTCTATTTTTGATAGGGATTGAGTGTGTGCATTTGTCACTGTGTGTACGGTTTTGAGAGAGGTTGCTGTGTCAGCGTGCAGGTGTGTGAGTGGCTGAGCAAGAGTGTCTGTATATGCGAGGGCGTGACCATGTTTATAAGAGGGTGATTATATAAGTGTTTAAGTGTGTGTGTGAGAGTTTGACAGCATTTGAATGTATGAGTGCGTGTGAGCATGTTACTGTGTGAGGGTCTCTGTGTAGTTTTGTAAGTGTATGTGACATTTTGTCTGAGTGCGTGAGTCTGTAAGTGTGTTGGTGTGAGTGATTGTGTGCGTGATATTGTGCGCACGTCTGTGTCTGTGCGTTTGTCAGCATTCGTGTGTGTGTCTGTGTGTGACAGTTTGTGTGTCTGTGTTTATGGAGGTGTGTGTCTGTGTGAGTGGGTGTGATACTGAATATGAGATAGTGTGAGTTTCTTCGAGTGTGAGTGTGTAAGTGTGCAAGGTGCAGTGTCTCAGTGTGTGAATGTGAAGTAAGGTCTTATGTGATTGTGTTTTATTTATTGTGAGGAGAGTTTTACTCTTCAGGTGAGTGTGTAAATGTGAGAGACCATTTGTGTGAGTGGGAGTGTTACTCTGCATGTATGAGGGACAGTGTGTGTTTGTGTTTGAACGGGAGTCCATGTGAGTCTTAGATTTTATGTGTGCAGTTGTGGGAGTGTGTGCGAGAGGTGAGTGGGACTGAGTGGGTGCGACTGTGTATCTCTGGTAGAGTATGTGTATGTGTGACTGAATGTATCTGTTTGAGAGAGTGTGTGTGCACGTGTGTGTTAGTGTATAAGTGTTGATATGCCTGTGTGTTTCAGTGAGGGTGAGTGTAAGTGTGTGTTAGTGTGTGCGTGAGTGTGAGTGTGTATGTGTGATTGACTGAATGTTTTCGAGATTATTGGAGATACTTTGAGTGTGTGTGAGTGTGTGACTTTGTGTGTGAATGTGTGTGTGAGGGTGCACACGTGTGAGGGACTTGGTGTGAGTGTGAAACTGTGCATGTGTCAGCATGCATATGTGTGTGTGATGGTGGGTGTATGAGTGTGAATGACTGAGTGTGTAGGGCCATGAATGGGACTGAGTGTTTGTGAGTGTGTATACAAGTCTGTTGCGTGATTGTGTGTGATTGTGTTATTCTGTGTGTGTGTGGTTCGGTGGTTTTCTGTGTGTGTGGGCCTGTGCATGTGTGTGTGTGTGTGCGACTGAGTGAGAGAGTGCTTGCTTGTGCGTGTGTCTTTGTGTTGTGTCAGTGTGAGTGTTTGAGGGGAATGGGGTGAAATATGATGCCTCCAATGTTGCGATGGTTTGTGACATTTTGTGTGAGTGGGAGTGTTGGAGTGCGAGAGAGTGCGTGATTGCGTGTGAGCCTGTGAGTGTGTGTATGTGTTTGTGAGTGTGTGTGATGGTGACATTGCGTGAGGGTGCATTTGTGTCTGCATACGTGTAAGTGTGCTTTGGACATGTGTGAATGTATGTAGGTCTATGTGTGAGTGTGTGTGTTTGTGGATATGTGATGGTGTGGGTCACTGTGAGTGTGCAGGTGAGCAAGGTGCTGTGCGAGCGTGTGTCAGAGTGTGAAGGGCGTTCGTGTGTGACTGTGTGAGATAGTATGAGCAGGTGTGTTTTAGTGTTATGTGTGTGTGTTTGTGAGAGATTAGCTGTGTGAGTGGGAGTGTTACTCTGAGTGTATGTGTGACTGTGTGTTTGGGTATGTAAGAATGCGTGTGAGTGTGTTTTAGTTTGTGAGTGTGCAGGTTTAGTAGCGTGTGTGCATGGGATGTGCGACTGTATGATTGTGCGTCATTCTGCATATGTATGTGCCTGGTTGTGAATGTGTGAGCATGTGTGAGTGAATGTGTGATTTTGGGTGTGTGTTCAAGGGCATGTTAGTGTCAGAGTTCAGGAGTGCTTATGTCTGTGTGTATATCAGTGTGTGTGAGTATATGTGGGAGATGTAGGTGCATGAGTGTGAGTGTTTCTATGTGTGTCTGTGTGCGTAATGGGGTGTGACTCTATGTGTTAAGGTCTCTGTGAGTGACTGTGTGTTTGAGTGTGTGTCAGTGTGTGTGAGTTTGTGTATGACTGTGTGAGTGTGAGTTTGCACATGTGTGAGGGACTTTATTTGAGTGTGTGTCAATGTGTTTGTGTGAGAGTGTATATGTGTATGGGCGTGAGTGTGTGTGAGAGGTTTTGTGAATTTGTGTGGGAGTGCAGATGAGTGAATGTGTGGGAGTGGGTGTTTGTGGGTGTGTATAAGAACTGTTGCGAGATTGTGTGATATTGAGTGTGTGTTTGGGTGTCTATGTGGTTTCATGCATGTGTGTGGGACTGAACGTACGGGTCTGGGCGTGTGTCTGTGTGAGTGTGTGAGTGGAATGGGGTGAAATATGATGCAACAAAGGTTCCTGAGAGGTTTGAAAGCGATATTGGCCTTCTCTGATGGAACGGAAAGCCATAGAACGTGGTGGGAGGGTACAGATAGAAGAGCAATGTTGTGGAACGGACTGTAATGCAGTGTATTGTGATGCAATACATGGTGCCTGTGTGTTATGGAAAAGAATGGATCCTTCTTTGATGGAATGAAACGCAGTAGAACGTGGTGGATTGTTGCGGAATGGAGTGGAATGCAGTGCATTGTGACGCAAGGGAGGGAAACTGAGCGGTTTGGACACGAAGGGAGCCTTCTTTCCAGGAATGGAAGGCAGTAAAAGGTGAAAGATTGTCAGGTACTGGAGTAGAATATTGTGGAGTGGAGTCGAACGGGGTGCCATTTGATGCAATAGACGGTTTCTCATTGTGTTTTAAGCGAATGGATTTATGTGCACGTGATTGTGCAGCTGTGTGTGTTTGTGTGTCTATTTTTGATAGGGATTGAGTGTGTGCATTTGTCACTGTGTGTACGGTTTTGAGAGAGGTTGCTGTGTCAGCGTGCAGGTGTGTGCGTGGCTGAGCAAGAGTGTCTGTATATGCGAGGGTGTGACCATGTTTATAAGAGGGTGATTATATAAGTGTTTAAGTGTGTGTGTGAGAGTTTGACAGCATTTGAATGTATGAGTGCGTGTGAGCATGTTACTGTGTGAGTGTCTCTGTGTAGTTTTGTAAGTGTATGTGACATTTTGTCTGAGTGCGTGAGTCTGTAAGTGTGTTGGTGTGAGTGATTGTGTGCGTGATATTGTGCGCACGTCTGTGTCTGTGCGTTTGTCAGCATTCGTGTGTGTGTCTGTGTGTGACAGTTTGCGTGTCTGTGTTTATGGAGGTGTGTGTCTGTGTGAGTGGGTGTGATACTGAATATGAGATAGTGTGAGTTTCTTTGAGTGTGAGTGTGTAAGTGTGCAAGGTGCAGTGTCTCAGTGTGTGAATGTGAAATAAGGTCTTATGTGATTGTGTTTTATTTATTGTGAGGAGAGTTTTACTCTTCAGGTGAGTGTGTAAATGTGAGAGACCATTTGTGTGAGTGGGAGTGTTACTCTGCATGTATGAGGGACAGTGTGTGTTTGTGTTTGAACGGGAGTCCATGTGAGTCTTAGATTTTATGTGTGCAGTTGTGGGAGTGTGTGCGAGAGGTGAGTGGGACTGAGTGGGTGCGACTGTGTATCTCTGGTAGAGTATGTGTATGTGTGACTGAATGTATCTGTTTGAGAGAGTGTGTGTGCACGTGTGTGTTAGTGTATAAGTGTTGATATGCCTGTGTGTTTCAGTGAGGGTGAGTGTAAGTGTGTGTTAGTGTGTGCGTGAGTGTGAGTGTGTATGTGTGATTGACTGAATGTTTTCGAGATTATTGGAGATACTTTGAGTGTGTGTGAGTGTGTGACTTTGTGTGTGAATGTGTGTGTGAGGGTGCACACGTGTGAGGGACTTGGTGTGAGTGTGAAACTGTGCATGTGTCAGCATGCATATGTGTGTGTGATGGTGGGTGTATGAGTGTGAATGACTGAGTGTGTAGGGCCATGAATGGGACTGAGTGTTTGTGAGTGTGTATACAAGTCTGTTGCGTGATTGTGTGTGATTGTGTTATTCTGTGTGTGTGTGGTTCGGTGGTTTTCTGTGTGTGTGGGCCTGTGCATGTGTGTGTGTGTGTGCGACTGAGTGAGAGAGTGCTTGCTTGTGCGTGTGTCTTTGTGTTGTGTCAGTGTGAGTGTTTGAGAGGAATGGGGTGAAATATGATGCCTCCAATGTTGCGATGGTTTGTGACATTTTGTGTGAGTGGGAGTGTTGGAGTGCGAGAGAGTGCGTGATTGCGTGTGAGCCTGTGAGTGTGTGTATGTGTTTGTGAGTGTGTGTGATGGTGACATTGCGTGAGGGTGCATTTGTGTCTGCATACGTGTAAGTGTGCTTTGGACATGTGTGAATGTATGTAGGTCTATGTGTGAGTGTGTGTGTTTGTGGATATGTGATGGTGTGGGTCACTGTGAGTGTGCAGGTGAGCAAGGTGCTGTGCGAGCGTGTGTCAGAGTGTGAAGGGCGTTCGTGTGTGACTGTGTGAGATAGTATGAGCAGGTGTGTTTTAGTGTTATGTGTGTGTGTTTGTGAGAGATTAGCTGTGTGAGTGGGAGTGTTACTCTGAGTGTATGTGTGACTGTGTGTTTGGGTATGTAAGAATGCGTGTGAGTGTGTTTTAGTTTGTGAGTGTGCAGGTTTAGGAGCGTGTGTGCATGAGATGTGCGACTGTATGATTGTGCGTCATTCTGCATATGTATGTGCCTGGTTGTGAATGTGTGAGCATGTGTGAGTGAATGTGTGATTTTGGGTGTGTGTTCAAGGGCATGTTAGTGTCAGAGTTCAGGAGTGCTTATGTCTGTGTGTATATCAGTGTGTGTGAGTATATGTGGGAGATGTAGGTGCATGAGTGTGAGTGTTTCTATGTGTGTCTGTGTGCGTAATGGGGTGTGACTCTATGTGTTAAGGTCTCTGTGAGTGACTGTGTGTTTGAGTGTGTGTCAGTGTGTGTGAGTTTGTGTATGACTGTGTGAGTGTGAGTTTGCACATGTGTGAGGGACTTTATTTGAGTGTGTGTCAATGTGTTTGTGTGAGAGTGTATATGTGTATGGGCGTGAGTGTGTGTGAGAGGTTTTGTGAATTTGTGTGGGAGTGCAGATGTGTGAATGTGTGGGAGTGGGTGTTTGTGGGTGTGTATAAGAACTGTTGCGAGATTGTGTGATATTGAGTGTGTGTTTGGGTGTCTATGTGGTTTCATGCATGTGTGTGGGACTGAACGTGCGGGTCTGGGCGTGTGTCTGTGTGAGTGTGTGAGTGGAATGGGGTGAAATATGATGCAACAAAGGTTCCTGAGAGGTTTGAAAGCGATATTGGCCTTCTCTGATGGAACGGAAAGCCATAGAACGTGGTGGGAGGCTACAGATAGAAGAGCAATGTTGTGGAACGGACTGTAATGCAGTGTATTGTGATGCAATAGATGGTTCCTGTGTGTTATGGAAAAGAATGGATCGTTCTTTGATGGAATGAAACGCAGTAGAAAGTGGTGGATTGTTGCGGAATGGAGTGGAATGTTGTGATGTGGAGTGCAATGCAGTGCATTGTGACGCAAGGGAGGGAAACCGAGCGGTTTGGACACGAAGGGAGCCTTCTTTCCAGGAATGGAAGGCAGTAAAAGGTGAAAGATTGTCAGGTACTGGAGTAGAATATTGTGGAGTGGAGTCGAACGGGGTGCCATTTGATGCAATAGACGGTTTCTCATTGTGTTTTAAGCGAATGGATTTATGTGCACGTGATTGTGCAGCTGTGTGTGTTTGTGTGTCTATTTTTGATAGGGATTGAGTGTGTGCATTTGTCACTGTGTGTACGGTTTTGAGAGAGGTTGCTGTGTCAGCGTGCAGGTGTGTGAGTGGCTGAGCAAGAGTGTCTGTATATGCGAGGGCGTGACCATGTTTATAAGAGGGTGATTATATAAGTGTTTAAGTGTGTGTGTGAGAGTTTGACAGCATTTGAATGTATGAGTGCGTGTGAGCATGTTACTGTGTGAGGGTCTCTGTGTAGTTTTGTAAGTGTATGTGACATTTTGTCTGAGTGCGTGAGTCTGTAAGTGTGTTGGTGTGAGTGATTGTGTGCGTGATATTGTGCGCACGTCTGTGTCTGTGCGTTTGTCAGCATTCGTGTGTGTGTCTGTGTGTGACAGTTTGTGTGTCTGTGTTTATGGAGGTGTGTGTCTGTGTGAGTGGGTGTGATACTGAATATGAGATAGTGTGAGTTTCTTCGAGTGTGAGTGTGTAAGTGTGCAAGGTGCAGTGTCTCAGTGTGTGAATGTGAAGTAAGGTCTTATGTGATTGTGTTTTATTTATTGTGAGGAGAGTTTTACTCTTCAGGTGAGTGTGTAAATGTGAGAGACCATTTGTGTGAGTGGGAGTGTTACTCTGCATGTATGAGGGACAGTGTGTGTTTGTGTTTGAACGGGAGTCCATGTGAGTCTTAGATTTTATGTGTGCAGTTGTGGGAGTGTGTGCGAGAGGTGAGTGGGACTGAGTGGGTGCGACTGTGTATCTCTGGTAGAGTATGTGTATGTGTGACTGAATGTATCTGTTTGAGAGAGTGTGTGTGCACGTGTGTGTTAGTGTATAAGTGTTGATATGCCTGTGTGTTTCAGTGAGGGTGAGTGTAAGTGTGTGTTAGTGTGTGCGTGAGTGTGAGTGTGTATGTGTGATTGACTGAATGTTTTCGAGATTATTGGAGATACTTTGAGTGTGTGTGAGTGTGTGACTTTGTGTGTGAATGTGTGTGTGAGGGTGCACACGTGTGAGGGACTTGGTGTGAGTGTGAAACTGTGCATGTGTCAGCATGCATATGTGTGTGTGATGGTGGGTGTATGAGTGTGAATGACTGAGTGTGTAGGGCCATGAATGGGACTGAGTGTTTGTGAGTGTGTATACAAGTCTGTTGCGTGATTGTGTGTGATTGTGTTATTCTGTGTGTGTGTGGTTCGGTGGTTTTCTGTGTGTGTGGGCCTGTGCATGTGTGTGTGTGTGTGCGACTGAGTGAGAGAGTGCTTGCTTGTGCGTGTGTCTTTGTGTTGTGTCAGTGTGAGTGTTTGAGGGGAATGGGGTGAAATATGATGCCTCCAATGTTGCGATGGTTTGTGACATTTTGTGTGAGTGGGAGTGTTGGAGTGCGAGAGAGTGCGTGATTGCGTGTGAGCCTGTGAGTGTGTGTATGTGTTTGTGAGTGTGTGTGATGGTGACATTGCGTGAGGGTGCATTTGTGTCTGCATACGTGTAAGTGTGCTTTGGACATGTGTGAATGTATGTAGGTCTATGTGTGAGTGTGTGTGTTTGTGGATATGTGATGGTGTGGGTCACTGTGAGTGTGCAGGTGAGCAAGGTGCTGTGCGAGCGTGTGTCAGAGTGTGAAGGGCGTTCGTGTGTGACTGTGTGAGATAGTATGAGCAGGTGTGTTTTAGTGTTATGTGTGTGTGTTTGTGAGAGATTAGCTGTGTGAGTGGGAGTGTTACTCTGAGTGTATGTGTGACTGTGTGTTTGGGTATGTAAGAATGCGTGTGAGTGTGTTTTAGTTTGTGAGTGTGCAGGTTTAGGAGCGTGTGTGCATGAGATGTGCGACTGTATGATTGTGCGTCATTCTGCATATGTATGTGCCTGGTTGTGAATGTGTGAGCATGTGTGAGTGAATGTGTGATTTTGGGTGTGTGTTCAAGGGCATGTTAGTGTCAGAGTTCAGGAGTGCTTATGTCTGTGTGTATATCAGTGTGTGTGAGTATATGTGGGAGATGTAGGTGCATGAGTGTGAGTGTTTCTATGTGTGTCTGTGTGCGTAATGGGGTGTGACTCTATGTGTTAAGGTCTCTGTGAGTGACTGTGTGTTTGAGTGTGTGTCAGTGTGTGTGAGTTTGTGTATGACTGTGTGAGTGTGAGTTTGCACATGTGTGAGGGACTTTATTTGAGTGTGTGTCAATGTGTTTGTGTGAGAGTGTATATGTGTATGGGCGTGAGTGTGTGTGAGAGGTTTTGTGAATTTGTGTGGGAGTGCAGATGTGTGAATGTGTGGGAGTGGGTGTTTGTGGGTGTGTATAAGAACTGTTGCGAGATTGTGTGATATTGAGTGTGTGTTTGGGTGTCTATGTGGTTTCATGCATGTGTGTGGGACTGAACGTGCGGGTCTGGGCGTGTGTCTGTGTGAGTGTGTGAGTGGAATGGGGTGAAATATGATGCAACAAAGGTTCCTGAGAGGTTTGAAAGCGATATTGGCCTTCTCTGATGGAACGGAAAGCCATAGAACGTGGTGGGAGGCTACAGATAGAAGAGCAATGTTGTGGAACGGACTGTAATGCAGTGTATTGTGATGCAATAGATGGTTCCTGTGTGTTATGGAAAAGAATGGATCGTTCTTTGATGGAATGAAACGCAGTAGAAAGTGGTGGATTGTTGCGGAATGGAGTGGAATGTTGTGATGTGGAGTGCAATGCAGTGCATTGTGACGCAAGGGAGGGAAACCGAGCGGTTTGGACACGAAGGGAGCCTTCTTTCCAGGAATGGAAGGCAGTAAAAGGTGAAAGATTGTCAGGTACTGGAGTAGAATATTGTGGAGTGGAGTCGAACGGGGTGCCATTTGATGCAATAGACGGTTTCTCATTGTGTTTTAAGCGAATGGATTTATGTGCACGTGATTGTGCAGCTGTGTGTGTTTGTGTGTCTATTTTTGATAGGGATTGAGTGTGTGCATTTGTCACTGTGTGTACGGTTTTGAGAGAGGTTGCTGTGTCAGCGTGCAGGTGTGTGAGTGGCTGAGCAAGAGTGTCTGTATATGCGAGGGCGTGACCATGTTTATAAGAGGGTGATTATATAAGTGTTTAAGTGTGTGTGTGAGAGTTTGACAGCATTTGAATGTATGAGTGCGTGTGAGCATGTTACTGTGTGAGGGTCTCTGTGTAGTTTTGTAAGTGTATGTGACATTTTGTCTGAGTGCGTGAGTCTGTAAGTGTGTTGGTGTGAGTGATTGTGTGCGTGATATTGTGCGCACGTCTGTGTCTGTGCGTTTGTCAGCATTCGTGTGTGTGTCTGTGTGTGACAGTTTGTGTGTCTGTGTTTATGGAGGTGTGTGTCTGTGTGAGTGGGTGTGATACTGAATATGAGATAGTGTGAGTTTCTTCGAGTGTGAGTGTGTAAGTGTGCAAGGTGCAGTGTCTCAGTGTGTGAATGTGAAGTAAGGTCTTATGTGATTGTGTTTTATTTATTGTGAGGAGAGTTTTACTCTTCAGGTGAGTGTGTAAATGTGAGAGACCATTTGTGTGAGTGGGAGTGTTACTCTGCATGTATGAGGGACAGTGTGTGTTTGTGTTTGAACGGGAGTCCATGTGAGTCTTAGATTATATGTGTGCAGTTGTGGGAGTGTGTGCGAGAGGTGAGTGGGACTGAGTGGGTGCGACTGTGTATCTCTGGTAGAGTATGTGTATGTGTGACTGAATGTATCTGTTTGAGAGAGTGTGTGTGCACGTGTGTGTTAGTGTATAAGTGTTGATATGCCTGTGTGTTTCAGTGAGGGTGAGTGTAAGTGTGTGTTAGTGTGTGCGTGAGTGTGTGTGTGTATGTGTGATTGACTGAATGTTTTCGAGATTATTGGAGATACTTTGAGTGTGTGTGAGTGTGTGACTTTGTGTGTGAATGTGTGTGTGAGGGTGCACACGTGTGAGGGACTTGGTGTGAGTGTGAAACTGTGCATGTGTCAGCATGCATATGTGTGTGTGATGGTGGGTGTATGAGTGTGAATGACTGAGTGTGTAGGGCCATGAATGGGACTGAGTGTTTGTGAGTGTGTATACAAGTCTGTTGCGTGATTGTGTGTGATTGTGTTATTCTGTGTGTGTGTGGTTCGGTGGTTTTCTGTGTGTGTGGGCCTGTGCATGTGTGTGTGTGTGTGCGACTGAGTGAGAGAGTGCTTGCTTGTGCGTGTGTCTTTGTGTTGTGTCAGTGTGAGTGTTTGAGGGGAATGGGGTGAAATATGATGCCTCCAATGTTGCGATGGTTTGTGACATTTTGTGTGAGTGGGAGTGTTGGAGTGCGAGAGAGTGCGTGATTGCGTGTGAGCCTGTGAGTGTGTGTATGTGTTTGTGAGTGTGTGTGATGGTGACATTGCGTGAGGGTGCATTTGTGTCTGCATACGTGTAAGTGTGCTTTGGACATGTGTGAATGTATGTAGGTCTATGTGTGAGTGTGTGTGTTTGTGGATATGTGATGGTGTGGGTCACTGTGAGTGTGCAGGTGAGCAAGGTGCTGTGCGAGCGTGTGTCAGAGTGTGAAGGGCGTTCGTGTGTGACTGTGTGAGATAGTATGAGCAGGTGTGTTTTAGTGTTATGTGTGTGTGTTTGTGAGAGATTAGCTGTGTGAGTGGGAGTGTTACTCTGAGTGTATGTGTGACTGTGTGTTTGGGTATGTAAGAATGCGTGTGAGTGTGTTTTAGTTTGTGAGTGTGCAGGTTTAGGAGCGTGTGTGCATGAGATGTGCGACTGTATGATTGTGCGTCATTCTGCATATGTATGTGCCTGGTTGTGAATGTGTGAGCATGTGTGAGTGAATGTGTGATTTTGGGTGTGTGTTCAAGGGCATGTTAGTGTCAGAGTTCAGGAGTGCTTATGTCTGTGTGTATATCAGTGTGTGTGAGTATATGTGGGAGATGTAGGTGCATGAGTGTGAGTGTTTCTATGTGTGTCTGTGTGCGTAATGGGGTGTGACTCTATGTGTTAAGGTCTCTGTGAGTGACTGTGTGTTTGAGTGTGTGTCAGTGTGTGTGAGTTTGTGTATGACTGTGTGAGTGTGAGTTTGCACATGTGTGAGGGACTTTATTTGAGTGTGTGTCAATGTGTTTGTGTGAGAGTGTATATGTGTATGGGCGTGAGTGTGTGTGAGAGGTTTTGTGAATTTGTGTGGGAGTGCAGATGTGTGAATGTGTGGGAGTGGGTGTTTGTGGGTGTGTATAAGAACTGTTGCGAGATTGTGTGATATTGAGTGTGTGTTTGGGTGTCTATGTGGTTTCATGCATGTGTGTGGGACTGAACGTGCGGGTCTGGGCGTGTGTCTGTGTGAGTGTGTGAGTGGAATGGGGTGAAATATGATGCAACAAAGGTTCCTGAGAGGTTTGAAAGCGATATTGGCCTTCTCTGATGGAACGGAAAGCCATAGAACGTGGTGGGAGGCTACAGATAGAAGAGCAATGTTGTGGAACGGACTGTAATGCAGTGTATTGTGATGCAATAGATGGTTCCTGTGTGTTATGGAAAAGAATGGATCGTTCTTTGATGGAATGAAACGCAGTAGAAAGTGGTGGATTGTTGCGGAATGGAGTGGAATGTTGTGATGTGGAGTGCAATGCAGTGCATTGTGACGCAAGGGAGGGAAACCGAGCGGTTTGGACACGAAGGGAGCCTTCTTTCCAGGAATGGAAGGCAGTAAAAGGTGAAAGATTGTCAGGTACTGGAGTAGAATATTGTGGAGTGGAGTCGAACGGGGTGCCATTTGATGCAATAGACGGTTTCTCATTGTGTTTTAAGCGAATGGATTTATGTGCACGTGATTGTGCAGCTGTGTGTGTTTGTGTGTCTATTTTTGATAGGGATTGAGTGTGTGCATTTGTCACTGTGTGTACGGTTTTGAGAGAGGTTGCTGTGTCAGCGTGCAGGTGTGTGAGTGGCTGAGCAAGAGTGTCTGTATATGCGAGGGCGTGACCATGTTTATAAGAGGGTGATTATATAAGTGTTTAAGTGTGTGTGTGAGAGTTTGACAGCATTTGAATGTATGAGTGCGTGTGAGCATGTTACTGTGTGAGGGTCTCTGTGTAGTTTTGTAAGTGTATGTGACATTTTGTCTGAGTGCGTGAGTCTGTAAGTGTGTTGGTGTGAGTGATTGTGTGCGTGATATTGTGCGCACGTCTGTGTCTGTGCGTTTGTCAGCATTCGTGTGTGTGTCTGTGTGTGACAGTTTGTGTGTCTGTGTTTATGGAGGTGTGTGTCTGTGTGAGTGGGTGTGATACTGAATATGAGATAGTGTGAGTTTCTTCGAGTGTGAGTGTGTAAGTGTGCAAGGTGCAGTGTCTCAGTGTGTGAATGTGAAGTAAGGTCTTATGTGATTGTGTTTTATTTATTGTGAGGAGAGTTTTACTCTTCAGGTGAGTGTGTAAATGTGAGAGACCATTTGTGTGAGTGGGAGTGTTACTCTGCATGTATGAGGGACAGTGTGTGTTTGTGTTTGAACGGGAGTCCATGTGAGTCTTAGATTATATGTGTGCAGTTGTGGGAGTGTGTGCGAGAGGTGAGTGGGACTGAGTGGGTGCGACTGTGTATCTCTGGTAGAGTATGTGTATGTGTGACTGAATGTATCTGTTTGAGAGAGTGTGTGTGCACGTGTGTGTTAGTGTATAAGTGTTGATATGCCTGTGTGTTTCAGTGAGGGTGAGTGTAAGTGTGTGTTAGTGTGTGCGTGAGTGTGTGTGTGTATGTGTGATTGACTGAATGTTTTCGAGATTATTGGAGATACTTTGAGTGTGTGTGAGTGTGTGACTTTGTGTGTGAATGTGTGTGTGAGGGTGCACACGTGTGAGGGACTTGGTGTGAGTGTGAAACTGTGCATGTGTCAGCATGCATATGTGTGTGTGATGGTGGGTGTATGAGTGTGAATGACTGAGTGTGTAGGGCCATGAATGGGACTGAGTGTTTGTGAGTGTGTATACAAGTCTGTTGCGTGATTGTGTGTGATTGTGTTATTCTGTGTGTGTGTGGTTCGGTGGTTTTCTGTGTGTGTGGGCCTGTGCATGTGTGTGTGTGTGTGCGACTGAGTGAGAGAGTGCTTGCTTGTGCGTGTGTCTTTGTGTTGTGTCAGTGTGAGTGTTTGAGGGGAATGGGGTGAAATATGATGCCTCCAATGTTGCGATGGTTTGTGACATTTTGTGTGAGTGGGAGTGTTGGAGTGCGAGAGAGTGCGTGATTGCGTGTGAGCCTGTGAGTGTGTGTATGTGTTTGTGAGTGTGTGTGATGGTGACATTGCGTGAGGGTGCATTTGTGTCTGCATACGTGTAAGTGTGCTTTGGACATGTGTGAATGTATGTAGGTCTATGTGTGAGTGTGTGTGTTTGTGGATATGTGATGGTGTGGGTCACTGTGAGTGTGCAGGTGAGCAAGGTGCTGTGCGAGCGTGTGTCAGAGTGTGAAGGGCGTTCGTGTGTGACTGTGTGAGATAGTATGAGCAGGTGTGTTTTAGTGTTATGTGTGTGTGTTTGTGAGAGATTAGCTGTGTGAGTGGGAGTGTTACTCTGAGTGTATGTGTGACTGTGTGTTTGGGTATGTAAGAATGCGTGTGAGTGTGTTTTAGTTTGTGAGTGTGCAGGTTTAGGAGCGTGTGTGCATGAGATGTGCGACTGTATGATTGTGCGTCATTCTGCATATGTATGTGCCTGGTTGTGAATGTGTGAGCATGTGTGAGTGAATGTGTGATTTTGGGTGTGTGTTCAAGGGCATGTTAGTGTCAGAGTTCAGGAGTGCTTATGTCTGTGTGTATATCAGTGTGTGTGAGTATATGTGGGAGATGTAGGTGCATGAGTGTGAGTGTTTCTATGTGTGTCTGTGTGCGTAATGGGGTGTGACTCTATGTGTTAAGGTCTCTGTGAGTGACTGTGTGTTTGAGTGTGTGTCAGTGTGTGTGAGTTTGTGTATGACTGTGTGAGTGTGAGTTTGCACATGTGTGAGGGACTTTATTTGAGTGTGTGTCAATGTGTTTGTGTGAGAGTGTATATGTGTATGGGCGTGAGTGTGTGTGAGAGGTTTTGTGAATTTGTGTGGGAGTGCAGATGTGTGAATGTGTGGGAGTGGGTGTTTGTGGGTGTGTATAAGAACTGTTGCGAGATTGTGTGATATTGAGTGTGTGTTTGGGTGTCTATGTGGTTTCATGCATGTGTGTGGGACTGAACGTGCGGGTCTGGGCGTGTGTCTGTGTGAGTGTGTGAGTGGAATGGGGTGAAATATGATGCAACAAAGGTTCCTGAGAGGTTTGAAAGCGATATTGGCCTTCTCTGATGGAACGGAAAGCCATAGAACGTGGTGGGAGGCTACAGATAGAAGAGCAATGTTGTGGAACGGACTGTAATGCAGTGTATTGTGATGCAATAGATGGTTCCTGTGTGTTATGGAAAAGAATGGATCGTTCTTTGATGGAATGAAACGCAGTAGAAAGTGGTGGATTGTTGCGGAATGGAGTGGAATGTTGTGATGTGGAGTGCAATGCAGTGCATTGTGACGCAAGGGAGGGAAACCGAGCGGTTTGGACACGAAGGGAGCCTTCTTTCCAGGAATGGAAGGCAGTAAAAGGTGAAAGATTGTCAGGTACTGGAGTAGAATATTGTGGAGTGGAGTCGAACGGGGTGCCATTTGATGCAATAGACGGTTTCTCATTGTGTTTTAAGCGAATGGATTTATGTGCACGTGATTGTGCAGCTGTGTGTGTTTGTGTGTCTATTTTTGATAGGGATTGAGTGTGTGCATTTGTCACTGTGTGTACGGTTTTGAGAGAGGTTGCTGTGTCAGCGTGCAGGTGTGTGAGTGGCTGAGCAAGAGTGTCTGTATATGCGAGGGCGTGACCATGTTTATAAGAGGGTGATTATATAAGTGTTTAAGTGTGTGTGTGAGAGTTTGACAGCATTTGAATGTATGAGTGCGTGTGAGCATGTTACTGTGTGAGGGTCTCTGTGTAGTTTTGTAAGTGTATGTGACATTTTGTCTGAGTGCGTGAGTCTGTAAGTGTGTTGGTGTGAGTGATTGTGTGCGTGATATTGTGCGCACGTCTGTGTCTGTGCGTTTGTCAGCATTCGTGTGTGTGTCTGTGTGTGACAGTTTGTGTGTCTGTGTTTATGGAGGTGTGTGTCTGTGTGAGTGGGTGTGATACTGAATATGAGATAGTGTGAGTTTCTTCGAGTGTGAGTGTGTAAGTGTGCAAGGTGCAGTGTCTCAGTGTGTGAATGTGAAGTAAGGTCTTATGTGATTGTGTTTTATTTATTGTGAGGAGAGTTTTACTCTTCAGGTGAGTGTGTAAATGTGAGAGACCATTTGTGTGAGTGGGAGTGTTACTCTGCATGTATGAGGGACAGTGTGTGTTTGTGTTTGAACGGGAGTCCATGTGAGTCTTAGATTATATGTGTGCAGTTGTGGGAGTGTGTGCGAGAGGTGAGTGGGACTGAGTGGGTGCGACTGTGTATCTCTGGTAGAGTATGTGTATGTGTGACTGAATGTATCTGTTTGAGAGAGTGTGTGTGCACGTGTGTGTTAGTGTATAAGTGTTGATATGCCTGTGTGTTTCAGTGAGGGTGAGTGTAAGTGTGTGTTAGTGTGTGCGTGAGTGTGTGTGTGTATGTGTGATTGACTGAATGTTTTCGAGATTATTGGAGATACTTTGAGTGTGTGTGAGTGTGTGACTTTGTGTGTGAATGTGTGTGTGAGGGTGCACACGTGTGAGGGACTTGGTGTGAGTGTGAAACTGTGCATGTGTCAGCATGCATATGTGTGTGTGATGGTGGGTGTATGAGTGTGAATGACTGAGTGTGTAGGGCCATGAATGGGACTGAGTGTTTGTGAGTGTGTATACAAGTCTGTTGCGTGATTGTGTGTGATTGTGTTATTCTGTGTGTGTGTGGTTCGGTGGTTTTCTGTGTGTGTGGGCCTGTGCATGTGTGTGTGTGTGTGCGACTGAGTGAGAGAGTGCTTGCTTGTGCGTGTGTCTTTGTGTTGTGTCAGTGTGAGTGTTTGAGGGGAATGGGGTGAAATATGATGCCTCCAATGTTGCGATGGTTTGTGACATTTTGTGTGAGTGGGAGTGTTGGAGTGCGAGAGAGTGCGTGATTGCGTGTGAGCCTGTGAGTGTGTGTATGTGTTTGTGAGTGTGTGTGATGGTGACATTGCGTGAGGGTGCATTTGTGTCTGCATACGTGTAAGTGTGCTTTGGACATGTGTGAATGTATGTAGGTCTATGTGTGAGTGTGTGTGTTTGTGGATATGTGATGGTGTGGGTCACTGTGAGTGTGCAGGTGAGCAAGGTGCTGTGCGAGCGTGTGTCAGAGTGTGAAGGGCGTTCGTGTGTGACTGTGTGAGATAGTATGAGCAGGTGTGTTTTAGTGTTATGTGTGTGTGTTTGTGAGAGATTAGCTGTGTGAGTGGGAGTGTTACTCTGAGTGTATGTGTGACTGTGTGTTTGGGTATGTAAGAATGCGTGTGAGTGTGTTTTAGTTTGTGAGTGTGCAGGTTTAGGAGCGTGTGTGCATGAGATGTGCGACTGTATGATTGTGCGTCATTCTGCATATGTATGTGCCTGGTTGTGAATGTGTGAGCATGTGTGAGTGAATGTGTGATTTTGGGTGTGTGTTCAAGGGCATGTTAGTGTCAGAGTTCAGGAGTGCTTATGTCTGTGTGTATATCAGTGTGTGTGAGTATATGTGGGAGATGTAGGTGCATGAGTGTGAGTGTTTCTATGTGTGTCTGTGTGCGTAATGGGGTGTGACTCTATGTGTTAAGGTCTCTGTGAGTGACTGTGTGTTTGAGTGTGTGTCAGTGTGTGTGAGTTTGTGTATGACTGTGTGAGTGTGAGTTTGCACATGTGTGAGGGACTTTATTTGAGTGTGTGTCAATGTGTTTGTGTGAGAGTGTATATGTGTATGGGCGTGAGTGTGTGTGAGAGGTTTTGTGAATTTGTGTGGGAGTGCAGATGTGTGAATGTGTGGGAGTGGGTGTTTGTGGGTGTGTATAAGAACTGTTGCGAGATTGTGTGATATTGAGTGTGTGTTTGGGTGTCTATGTGGTTTCATGCATGTGTGTGGGACTGAACGTGCGGGTCTGGGCGTGTGTCTGTGTGAGTGTGTGAGTGGAATGGGGTGAAATATGATGCAACAAAGGTTCCTGAGAGGTTTGAAAGCGATATTGGCCTTCTCTGATGGAACGGAAAGCCATAGAACGTGGTGGGAGGCTACAGATAGAAGAGCAATGTTGTGGAACGGACTGTAATGCAGTGTATTGTGATGCAATAGATGGTTCCTGTGTGTTATGGAAAAGAATGGATCCTTCTTTGATGGAATGAAACGCAGTAGAACGTGGTGGATTGCTGCGGAATGGAGTGGAATGCAGTGCATTGTGTCGCAAGGGAGGGAAACTGAGCGGTTTGGACACGAAGGGAGCCTTCTTTCCAGGAATGGAAGGCAGTAAAAGGTGAAAGATTGTCAGGTACTGGAGTAGAATATTGTGGAGTGGAGTCGAACGGGGTGCCATTTGATGCAATAGACGGTTTCTCATTGTGTTTTAAGCGAATGGATTTATGTGCACGTGATTGTGCAGCTGTGTGTGTTTGTGTGTCTATTTTTGATAGGGATTGAGTGTGTGCATTTGTCACTGTGTGTACGGTTTTGAGAGAGGTTGCTGTGTCAGCGTGCAGGTGTGTGAGTGGCTGAGCAAGAGTGTCTGTATATGCGAGGGCGTGACCATGTTTATAAGAGGGTGATTATATAAGTGTTTAAGTGTGTGTGTGAGAGTTTGACAGCATTTGAATGTATGAGTGCGTGTGAGCATGTTACTGTGTGAGGGTCTCTGTGTAGTTTTGTAAGTGTATGTGACATTTTGTCTGAGTGCGTGAGTCTGTAAGTGTGTTGGTGTGAGTGATTGTGTGCGTGATATTGTGCGCACGTCTGTGTCTGTGCGTTTGTCAGCATTCGTGTGTGTGTCTGTGTGTGACAGTTTGTGTGTCTGTGTTTATGGAGGTGTGTGTCTGTGTGAGTGGGTGTGATACTGAATATGAGATAGTGTGAGTTTCTTCGAGTGTGAGTGTGTAAGTGTGCAAGGTGCAGTGTCTCAGTGTGTGAATGTGAAGTAAGGTCTTATGTGATTGTGTTTTATTTATTGTGAGGAGAGTTTTACTCTTCAGGTGAGTGTGTAAATGTGAGAGACCATTTGTGTGAGTGGGAGTGTTACTCTGCATGTATGAGGGACAGTGTGTGTTTGTGTTTGAACGGGAGTCCATGTGAGTCTTAGATTATATGTGTGCAGTTGTGGGAGTGTGTGCGAGAGGTGAGTGGGACTGAGTGGGTGCGACTGTGTATCTCTGGTAGAGTATGTGTATGTGTGACTGAATGTATCTGTTTGAGAGAGTGTGTGTGCACGTGTGTGTTAGTGTATAAGTGTTGATATGCCTGTGTGTTTCAGTGAGGGTGAGTGTAAGTGTGTGTTAGTGTGTGCGTGAGTGTGTGTGTGTATGTGTGATTGACTGAATGTTTTCGAGATTATTGGAGATACTTTGAGTGTGTGTGAGTGTGTGACTTTGTGTGTGAATGTGTGTGTGAGGGTGCACACGTGTGAGGGACTTGGTGTGAGTGTGAAACTGTGCATGTGTCAGCATGCATATGTGTGTGTGATGGTGGGTGTATGAGTGTGAATGACTGAGTGTGTAGGGCCATGAATGGGACTGAGTGTTTGTGAGTGTGTATACAAGTCTGTTGCGTGATTGTGTGTGATTGTGTTATTCTGTGTGTGTGTGGTTCGGTGGTTTTCTGTGTGTGTGGGCCTGTGCATGTGTGTGTGTGTGTGCGACTGAGTGAGAGAGTGCTTGCTTGTGCGTGTGTCTTTGTGTTGTGTCAGTGTGAGTGTTTGAGGGGAATGGGGTGAAATATGATGCCTCCAATGTTGCGATGGTTTGTGACATTTTGTGTGAGTGGGAGTGTTGGAGTGCGAGAGAGTGCGTGATTGCGTGTGAGCCTGTGAGTGTGTGTATGTGTTTGTGAGTGTGTGTGATGGTGACATTGCGTGAGGGTGCATTTGTGTCTGCATACGTGTAAGTGTGCTTTGGACATGTGTGAATGTATGTAGGTCTATGTGTGAGTGTGTGTGTTTGTGGATATGTGATGGTGTGGGTCACTGTGAGTGTGCAGGTGAGCAAGGTGCTGTGCGAGCGTGTGTCAGAGTGTGAAGGGCGTTCGTGTGTGACTGTGTGAGATAGTATGAGCAGGTGTGTTTTAGTGTTATGTGTGTGTGTTTGTGAGAGATTAGCTGTGTGAGTGGGAGTGTTACTCTGAGTGTATGTGTGACTGTGTGTTTGGGTATGTAAGAATGCGTGTGAGTGTGTTTTAGTTTGTGAGTGTGCAGGTTTAGGAGCGTGTGTGCATGAGATGTGCGACTGTATGATTGTGCGTCATTCTGCATATGTATGTGCCTGGTTGTGAATGTGTGAGCATGTGTGAGTGAATGTGTGATTTTGGGTGTGTGTTCAAGGGCATGTTAGTGTCAGAGTTCAGGAGTGCTTATGTCTGTGTGTATATCAGTGTGTGTGAGTATATGTGGGAGATGTAGGTGCATGAGTGTGAGTGTTTCTATGTGTGTCTGTGTGCGTAATGGGGTGTGACTCTATGTGTTAAGGTCTCTGTGAGTGACTGTGTGTTTGAGTGTGTGTCAGTGTGTGTGAGTTTGTGTATGACTGTGTGAGTGTGAGTTTGCACATGTGTGAGGGACTTTATTTGAGTGTGTGTCAATGTGTTTGTGTGAGAGTGTATATGTGTATGGGCGTGAGTGTGTGTGAGAGGTTTTGTGAATTTGTGTGGGAGTGCAGATGTGTGAATGTGTGGGAGTGGGTGTTTGTGGGTGTGTATAAGAACTGTTGCGAGATTGTGTGATATTGAGTGTGTGTTTGGGTGTCTATGTGGTTTCATGCATGTGTGTGGGACTGAACGTGCGGGTCTGGGCGTGTGTCTGTGTGAGTGTGTGAGTGGAATGGGGTGAAATATGATGCCTCCAATGTTGCGATGGTTTGTGACATTTTGTGTGAGTGGGAGTGTTGGAGTGCGAGAGAGTGCGTGATTGCGTGTGAGCCTGTGAGTGTGTGTATGTGTTTGTGAGTGTGTGTGATGGTGACATTGCGTGAGGGTGCATTTGTGTCTGCATACGTGTAAGTGTGCTTTGGACATGTGTGAATGTATGTAGGTCTATGTGTGAGTGTGTGTGTTTGTGGATATGTGATGGTGTGGGTCACTGTGAGTGTGCAGGTGAGCAAGGTGCTGTGCGAGCGTGTGTCAGAGTGTGAAGGGCGTTCGTGTGTGACTGTGTGAGATAGTATGAGCAGGTGTGTTTTAGTGTTATGTGTGTGTGTTTGTGAGAGATTAGCTGTGTGAGTGGGAGTGTTACTCTGAGTGTATGTGTGACTGTGTGTTTGGGTATGTAAGAATGCGTGTGAGTGTGTTTTAGTTTGTGAGTGTGCAGGTTTAGGAGCGTGTGTGCATGGGATGTGCGACTGTATGATTGTGCGTCATTCTGCATATGTATGTGCCTGGTTGTGAATGTGTGAGCATGTGTGAGTGAATGTGTGATTTTGGGTGTGTGTTCAAGGGCATGTTAGTGTCAGAGTTCAGGAGTGCTTATGTCTGTGTGTATATCAGTGTGTGTGAGTATATGTGGGAGATGTAGGTGCATGAGTGTGAGTGTTTCTATGTGTGTCTGTGTGCGTAATGGGGTGTGACTCTATGTGTTAAGGTCTCTGTGAGTGACTGTGTGTTTGAGTGTGTGTCAGTGTGTGTGAGTTTGTGTATGACTGTGTGAGTGTGAGTTTGCACATGTGTGAGGGACTTTATTTGAGTGTGTGTCAATGTGTTTGTGTGAGAGTGTATATGTGTATGGGCGTGAGTGTGTGTGAGAGGTTTTGTGAATTTGTGTGGGAGTGCAGATGTGTGAATGTGTGGGAGTGGGTGTTTGTGGGTGTGTATAAGAACTGTTGCGAGATTGTGTGATATTGAGTGTGTGTTTGGGTGTCTATGTGGTTTCATGCATGTGTGTGGGACTGAACGTGCGGGTCTGGGCGTGTGTCTGTGTGAGTGTGTGAGTGGAATGGGGTGAAATATGATGCAACAAAGGTTCCTGAGAGGTTTGAAAGCGATATTGGCCTTCTCTGATGGAACGGAAAGCCATAGAACGTGGTGGGAGGCTACAGATAGAAGAGCAATGTTGTGGAACGGACTGTAATGCAGTGTATTGTGATGCAATAGATGGTTCCTGTGTGTTATGGAAAAGAATGGATCCTTCTTTGATGGAATGAAACGCAGTAGAACGTGGTGGATTGTTGCGGAATGGAGTGGAATGCAGTGCATTGTGACGCAAGGGAGGGAAACTGAGCGGTTTGGACACGAAGGGAGCCTTCTTTCCAGGAATGGAAGGCAGTAAAAGGTGAAAGATTGTCAGGTACTGGAGTAGAATATTGTGGAGTGGAGTCGAATGGGGTGCCATTTGATGCAATAGACGGTTTCTCATTGTGTTTTAAGCGAATGGATTTATGTGCACGTGATTGTGCAGCTGTGTGTGTTTGTGTGTCTATTTTTGATAGGGATTGAGTGTGTGCATTTGTCACTGTGTGTACGGTTTTGAGAGAGGTTGCTGTGTCAGCGTGCAGGTGTGTGCGTGGCTGAGCAAGAGTGTCTGTATATGCGAGGGTGTGACCATGTTTATAAGAGGGTGATTATATAAGTGTTTAAGTGTGTGTGTGAGAGTTTGACAGCATTTGAATGTATGAGTGCGTGTGAGCATGTTACTGTGTGAGTGTCTCTGTGTAGTTTTGTAAGTGTATGTGACATTTTGTCTGAGTGCGTGAGTCTGAAAGTGTGTTGGTGTGAGTGATTGTGTGCGTGATATTGTGCGCACGTCTGTGTCTGTGCGTTTGTCAGCATTCGTGTGTGTGTCTGTGTGTGACAGTTTGTGTGTCTGTGTTTATGGAGGTGTGTGTCTGTGTGAGTGGGTGTGATACTGAATATGAGATAGTGTGAGTTTCTTCGAGTGTGAGAGTGTAAGTGTGCAAGGTGCAGTGTCTCAGTGTGTGAATGTGAAATAAGGTCTTATGTGATTGTGTTTTATTTACTGTGAGGAGAGTTTTACTCTTCAGGTGAGTGTGTAAATGTGAGAAACCATTTGTGTGAGTGGGAGTGTTACTCTGCATGTATGAGGGACAGTGTGTGTTTGTGTTTGAACGGGAGTCCATGTGAGTCTTAGATTTTATGTGTGCAGTTGTGGGAGTGTGTGCGAGAGGTGAGTGGGACTGAGTGGGTGCGACTGTGTATCTCTGGTAGAGTATGTGTATGTGTGACTGAATGTATCTGTTTGAGAGAGTGTGTGTGCACGTGTGTGTTAGTGTATAAGTGTTGATATGCCTGTGTGTTTCAGTGAGGGTGAGTGTAAGTGTGTGTTAGTGTGTGCGTGAGTGTGTGTGTGTATGTGTGATTGACTGAATGTTTTCGAGATTATTGGAGATACTTTGAGTGTGTGTGAGTGTGTGACTTTGTGTGTGAATGTGTGTGTGAGGGTGCACACGTTTGAGGGACTTGGTGTGAGTGTGAAACTGTGCATGTGTCAGCATGCATATGTGTGTGTGATGGTGGGTGTATGAGTGTGAATGACTGAGTGTGTAGGGCCATGAATGGGACTGAGTGTTTGTGAGTGTGTATACAAGTCTGTTGCGTGATTGTGTGTGATTGTGTTATTCTGTGTGTGTGTGGTTCGGTGGTTTTCTGTGTGTGTGGGCCTGTGCATGTGTGTGTGTGTGTGCGACTGAGTGAGAGAGTGCTTGCTTGTGCGTGTGTCTTTGTGTTGTGTCAGTGTGAGTGTTTGAGGGGAATGGGGTGAAATATGATGCCTCCAATGTTGCGATGGTTTGTGACATTTTGTGTGAGTGGGAGTGTTGGAGTGCGAGAGAGTGCGTGATTGCGTGTGAGCCTGTGAGTGTGTGTATGTGTTTGTGAGTGTGTGTGATGGTGACATTGCGTGAGGGTGCATTTGTGTCTGCATACGTGTAAGTGTGCTTTGGACATGTGTGAATGTATGTAGGTCTATGTGTGAGTGTGTGTGTTTGTGGATATGTGATGGTGTGGGTCACTGTGAGTGTGCAGGTGAGCAAGGTGCTGTGCGAGCGTGTGTCAGAGTGTGAAGGGCGTTCGTGTGTGACTGTGTGAGATAGTATGAGCAGGTGTGTTTTAGTGTTATGTGTGTGTGTTTGTGAGAGATTAGCTGTGTGAGTGGGAGTGTTACTCTGAGTGTATGTGTGACTGTGTGTTTGGGTATGTAAGAATGCGTGTGAGTGTGATTTAGTTTGTGAGTATGCAGGTTTAGGAGCGTGTGTGCATGAGATGTGCGACTGTATGATTGTGCGTCATTCTGCATATGTATGTGCCTGGTTGTGAATGTGTGAGCATGTGTGAGTGAATGTGTGATTTTGGGTGTGTGTTCAAGGGCATGTTAGTGTCAGAGTTCAGGAGTGCTTATGTCTGTGTGTATATCAGTGTGTGTGAGTATATGTGGGAGATGTAGGTGCATGAGTGTGAGTGTTTCTATGTGTGTCTGTGTGCATAATGGGGTGTGACTCTATGTGTTAAGGTCTCTGTGAGTGACTGTGTGTTTGAGTGTGTGTCAGTGTGTGTGAGTTTGTGTATGACTGTGTGAGTGTGAGTTTGCACATGTGTGAGGGACTTTATTTGAGTGTGTGTCAATGTGTTTGTGTGAGAGTGTATATGTGTATGGGCGTGAGTGTGTGTGAGAGGTTTTGTGAATTTGTGTGGGAGTGCAGATGTGTGAATGTGTGGGAGTGGGTGTTTGTGGGTGTGTATAAGAACTGTTGCGAGATTGTGTGATATTGAGTGTGTGTTTGGGTGTCTATGTGGTTTCATGCATGTGTGTGGGACTGAACGTGCGGGTCTGGGCGTGTGTCTGTGTGAGTGTGTGAGTGGAATGGGGTGAAATATGATGCAACAAAGGTTCCTGAGAGGTTTGAAAGCGATATTGGCCTTCTCTGATGGAACGGAAAGCCATAGAACGTGGTGGGAGGCTACAGATAGAAGAGCAATGTTGTGGAACGGACTGTAATGCAGTGTATTGTGATGCAATAGATGGTTCCTGTGTGTTATGGAAAAGAATGGATCCTTCTTTGATGGAATGAAACGCAGTAGAACGTGGTGGATTGTTGCGGAATGGAGTGGAATGCAGTGCATTGTGTCGCAAGGGAGGGAAACTGAGCGGTTTGGACACGAAGGGAGCCTTCTTTCCAGGAATGGAAGGCAGTAAAAGGTGAAAGATTGTCAGGTACTGGAGTAGAATATTGTGGAGTGGAGTCGAACGGGGTGCCATTTGATGCAATAGACGGTTTCTCATTGTGTTTTAAGCGAATGGATTTATGTGCACGTGATTGTGCAGCTGTGTGTGTTTGTGTGTCTATTTTTGATAGGGATTGAGTGTGTGCATTTGTCACTGTGTGTACGGTTTTGAGAGAGGTTGCTGTGTCAGCGTGCAGGTGTGTGCGTGGCTGAGCAAGAGTGTCTGTATATGCGAGGGTGTGACCATGTTTATAAGAGGGTGATTATATAAGTGTTTAAGTGTGTGTGTGAGAGTTTGACAGCATTTGAATGTATGAGTGCGTGTGAGCATGTTACTGTGTGAGTGTCTCTGTGTAGTTTTGTAAGTGTATGTGACATTTTGTCTGAGTGCGTGAGTCTGTAAGTGTGTTGGTGTGAGTGATTGTGTGCGTGATATTGTGCGCACGTCTGTGTCTGTGCGTTTGTCAGCATTCGTGTGTGTGTCTGTGTGTGACAGTTTGTGTGTCTGTGTTTATGGAGGTGTGTGTCTGTGTGAGTGGGTGTGATACTGAATATGAGATAGTGTGAGTTTCTTCGAGTGTGAGTGTGTAAGTGTGCAAGGTGCAGTGTCTCCGTGTGTGAATGTGAAGTAAGGTCTTATGTGATTGTGTTTTATTTATTTTGAGGAGAGTTTTACTCTTCAGGTGAGTGTGTAAATGTGAGAGACCATTTGTGTGAGTGGGAGTGTTACTCTGCATGTATGAGGGACAGTGTGTGTTTGTGTTTGAACGGGAGTCCATGTGAGTCTTAGATTATATGTGTGCAGTTGTGGGAGTGTGTGCGAGAGGTGAGTGGGACTGAGTGGGTGCGACTGTGTATCTCTGGTAGAGTATGTGTATGTGTGACTGAATGTATCTGTTTGAGAGATTGTGTGTGCACGTGTGTGTTAGTGTATAAGTGTTGATATGCCTGTGTGTTTCAGTGAGGGTGAGTGTAAGTGTGTGTTAGTGTGTGCGTGAGTGTGTGTGTGTATGTGTGATTGACTGAATGTTTTCGAGATTATTGGAGATACTTTGAGTGTGTGTGAGTGTGTGACTTTGTGTGTGAATGTGTGCGTGAGGGTGCACACGTGTGAGGGACTTGGTGTGAGTGTGAAACTGTGCATGTGTCAGCATGCATATGTGTGTGTGATGGTGGGTGTATGAGTGTGAATGACTGAGTGTGTAGGGCCATGAATGGGACTGAGTGTTTGTGAGTGTGTATGCAAGTCTGTTGCGTGATTGTGTGTGATTGTGTTATTCTGTGTGTGTGTGGTTCGGTGGTTTTCTGTGTGTGTGGGCCTGTGCATGTGTGTGTGTGTGTGCGACTGAGTGAGAGAGTGCTTGCTTGTGCGTGTGTCTTTGTGTTGTGTCAGTGTGAGTGTTTGAGGGGAATGGGGTGAAATATGATGCCTCCAATGTTGCGATGGTTTGTGACATTTTGTGTGAGTGGGAGTGTTGGAGTGCGAGAGAGTGCGTGATTGCGTGTGAGCCTGTGAGTGTGTGTATGTGTTTGTGAGTGTGTGTGATGGTGACATTGCGTGAGGGTGCATTTGTGTCTGCATACGTGTAAGTGTGCTTTGGACATGTGTGAATGTATGTAGGTCTATGTGTGAGTGTGTGTGTTTGTGGATATGTGATGGTGTGGGTCACTGTGAGTGTGCAGGTGAGCAAGGTGCTGTGCGAGCGTGTGTCAGAGTGTGAAGGGCGTTCGTGTGTGACTGTGTGAGATAGTATGAGCAGGTGTGTTTTAGTGTTATGTGTGTGTGTTTGTGAGAGATTAGCTGTGTGAGTGGGAGTGTTACTCTGAGTGTATGTGTGACTGTGTGTTTGGGTATGTAAGAATGCGTGTGAGTGTGTTTTAGTTTGTGAGTGTGCAGGTTTAGGAGCGTGTGTGCATGGGATGTGCGACTGTATGATTGTGCGTCATTCTGCATATGTATGTGCCTGGTTGTGAATGTGTGAGCATGTGTGAGTGAATGTGTGATTTTGGGTGTGTGTTCAAGGGCATGTTAGTGTCAGAGTTCAGGAGTGCTTATGTCTGTGTGTATATCAGTGTGTGTGAGTATATGTGGGAGATGTAGGTGCATGAGTGTGAGTGTTTCTATGTGTGTCTGTGTGCGTAATGGGGTGTGACTCTATGTGTTAAGGTCTCTGTGAGTGACTGTGTGTTTGAGTGTGTGTCAGTGTGTGTGAGTTTGTGTATGACTGTGTGAGTGTGAGTTTGCACATGTGTGAGGGACTTTATTTGAGTGTGTGTCAATGTGTTTGTGTGAGAGTGTATATGTGTATGGGCGTGAGTGTGTGTGAGAGGTTTTGTGAATTTGTGTGGGAGTGCAGATGTGTGAATGTGTGGGAGTGGGTGTTTGTGGGTGTGTATAAGAACTGTTGCGAGATTGTGTGATATTGAGTGTGTGTTTGGGTGTCTATGTGGTTTCATGCATGTGTGTGGGACTGAACGTGCGGGTCTGGGCGTGTGTCTGTGTGAGTGTGTGAGTGGAATGGGGTGAAATATGATGCAACAAAGGTTCCTGAGAGGTTTGAAAGCGATATTGGCCTTCTCTGATGGAACGGAAAGCCATAGAACGTGGTGGGAGGCTACAGATAGAAGAGCAATGTTGTGGAACGGACTGTAATGCAGTGTATTGTGATGCAATAGATGGTTCCTGTGTGTTATGGAAAAGAATGGATCCTTCTTTGATGGAATGAAACGCAGTAGAACGTGGTGGATTGTTGCGGAATGGAGTGGAATGCAGTGCATTGTGACGCAAGGGAGGGAAACTGAGCGGTTTGGACACGAAGGGAGCCTTCTTTCCAGGAATGGAAGGCAGTAAAAGGTGAAAGATTGTCAGTTACTGGAGTAGAATATTGTGGAGTGGAGTCGAATGGGGTGCCATTTGATGCAATAGACGGTTTCTCATTGTGTTTTAAGCGAATGGATTTATGTGCACGTGATTGTGCAGCTGTGTGTGTTTGTGTGTCTATTTTTGATAGGGATTGAGTGTGTGCATTTGTCACTGTGTGTACGGTTTTGAGAGAGGTTGCTGTGTCAGCGTGCAGGTGTGTGCGTGGCTGAGCAAGAGTGTCTGTATATGCGAGGGTGTGACCATGTTTATAAGAGGGTGATTATATAAGTGTTTAAGTGTGTGTGTGAGAGTTTGACAGCATTTGAATGTATGAGTGCGTGTGAGCATGTTACTGTGTGAGTGTCTCTGTGTAGTTTTGTAAGTGTATGTGACATTTTGTCTGAGTGCGTGAGTCTGAAAGTGTGTTGGTGTGAGTGATTGTGTGCGTGATATTGTGCGCACGTCTGTGTCTGTGCGTTTGTCAGCATTCGTGTGTGTGTCTGTGTGTGACAGTTTGTGTGTCTGTGTTTATGGAGGTGTGTGTCTGTGTGAGTGGGTGTGATACTGAATATGAGATAGTGTGAGTTTCTTCGAGTGTGAGAGTGTAAGTGTGCAAGGTGCAGTGTCTCAGTGTGTGAATGTGAAATAAGGTCTTATGTGATTGTGTTTTATTTACTGTGAGGAGAGTTTTACTCTTCAGGTGAGTGTGTAAATGTGAGAAACCATTTGTGTGAGTGGGAGTGTTACTCTGCATGTATGAGGGACAGTGTGTGTTTGTGTTTGAACGGGAGTCCATGTGAGTCTTAGATTTTATGTGTGCAGTTGTGGGAGTGTGTGCGAGAGGTGAGTGGGACTGAGTGGGTGCGACTGTGTATCTCTGGTAGAGTATGTGTATGTGTGACTGAATGTATCTGTTTGAGAGAGTGTGTGTGCACGTGTGTGTTAGTGTATAAGTGTTGATATGCCTGTGTGTTTCAGTGAGGGTGAGTGTAAGTGTGTGTTAGTGTGTGCGTGAGTGTGTGTGTGTATGTGTGATTGACTGAATGTTTTCGAGATTATTGGAGATACTTTGAGTGTGTGTGAGTGTGTGACTTTGTGTGTGAATGTGTGTGTGAGGGTGCACACGTGTGAGGGACTTGGTGTGAGTGTGAAACTGTGCATGTGTCAGCATGCATATGTGTGTGTGATGGTGGGTGTATGAGTGTGAATGACTGAGTGTGTAGGGCCATGAATGGGACTGAGTGTTTGTGAGTGTGTATACAAGTCTGTTGCGTGATTGTGTGTGATTGTGTTATTCTGTGTGTGTGTGGTTCGGTGGTTTTCTGTGTGTGTGGGCCTGTGCATGTGTGTGTGTGTGTGCGACTGAGTGAGAGAGTGCTTGCTTGTGCGTGTGTCTTTGTGTTGTGTCAGTGTGAGTGTTTGAGGGGAATGGGGTGAAATATGATGCCTCCAATGTTGCGATGGTTTGTGACATTTTGTGTGAGTGGGAGTGTTGGAGTGCGAGAGAGTGCGTGATTGCGTGTGAGCCTGTGAGTGTGTGTATGTGTTTGTGAGTGTGTGTGATGGTGACATTGCGTGAGGGTGCATTTGTGTCTGCATACGTGTAAGTGTGCTTTGGACATGTGTGAATGTATGTAGGTCTATGTGTGAGTGTGTGTGTTTGTGGATATGTGATGGTGTGGGTCACTGTGAGTGTGCAGGTGAGCAAGGTGCTGTGCGAGCGTGTGTCAGAGTGTGAAGGGCGTTCGTGTGTGACTGTGTGAGATAGTATGAGCAGGTGTGTTTTAGTGTTATGTGTGTGTGTTTGTGAGAGATTAGCTGTGTGAGTGGGAGTGTTACTCTGAGTGTATGTGTGACTGTGTGTTTGGGTATGTAAGAATGCGTGTGAGTGTGATTTAGTTTGTGAGTATGCAGGTTTAGGAGCGTGTGTGCATGAGATGTGCGACTGTATGATTGTGCGTCATTCTGCATATGTATGTGCCTGGTTGTGAATGTGTGAGCATGTGTGAGTGAATGTGTGATTTTGGGTGTGTGTTCAAGGGCATGTTAGTGTCAGAGTTCAGGAGTGCTTATGTCTGTGTGTATATCAGTGTGTGTGAGTATATGTGGGAGATGTAGGTGCATGAGTGTGAGTGTTTCTATGTGTGTCTGTGTGCATAATGGGGTGTGACTCTATGTGTTAAGGTCTCTGTGAGTGACTGTGTGTTTGAGTGTGTGTCAGTGTGTGTGAGTTTGTGTATGACTGTGTGAGTGTGAGTTTGCACATGTGTGAGGGACTTTATTTGAGTGTGTGTCAATGTGTTTGTGTGAGAGTGTATATGTGTATGGGCGTGAGTGTGTGTGAGAGGTTTTGTGAATTTGTGTGGGAGTGCAGATGTGTGAATGTGTGGGAGTGGGTGTTTGTGGGTGTGTATAAGAACTGTTGCGAGATTGTGTGATATTGAGTGTGTGTTTGGGTGTCTATGTGGTTTCATGCATGTGTGTGGGACTGAACGTGCGGGTCTGGGCGTGTGTCTGTGTGAGTGTGTGAGTGGAATGGGGTGAAATATGATGCAACAAAGGTTCCTGAGAGGTTTGAAAGCGATATTGGCCTTCTCTGATGGAACGGAAAGCCATAGAACGTGGTGGGAGGCTACAGATAGAAGAGCAATGTTGTGGAACGGACTGTAATGCAGTGTATTGTGATGCAATAGATGGTTCCTGTGTGTTATGGAAAAGAATGGATCCTTCTTTGATGGAATGAAACGCAGTAGAACGTGGTGGATTGTTGCGGAATGGAGTGGAATGCAGTGCATTGTGTCGCAAGGGAGGGAAACTGAGCGGTTTGGACACGAAGGGAGCCTTCTTTCCAGGAATGGAAGGCAGTAAAAGGTGAAAGATTGTCAGGTACTGGAGTAGAATATTGTGGAGTGGAGTCGAACGGGGTGCCATTTGATGCAATAGACGGTTTCTCATTGTGTTTTAAGCGAATGGATTTATGTGCACGTGATTGTGCAGCTGTGTGTGTTTGTGTGTCTATTTTTGATAGGGATTGAGTGTGTGCATTTGTCACTGTGTGTACGGTTTTGAGAGAGGTTGCTGTGTCAGCGTGCAGGTGTGTGCGTGGCTGAGCAAGAGTGTCTGTATATGCGAGGGTGTGACCATGTTTATAAGAGGGTGATTATATAAGTGTTTAAGTGTGTGTGTGAGAGTTTGACAGCATTTGAATGTATGAGTGCGTGTGAGCATGTTACTGTGTGAGGGTCTCTGTGTAGTTTTGTAAGTGTATGTGACATTTTGTCTGAGTGCGTGAGTCTGTAAGTGTGTTGGTGTGAGTGATTGTGTGCGTGATATTGTGCGCACGTCTGTGTCTGTGCGTTTGTCAGCATTCGTGTGTGTGTCTGTGTGTGACAGTTTGTGTGTCTGTGTTTATGGAGGTGTGTGTCTGTGTGAGTGGGTGTGATACTGAATATGAGATAGTGTGAGTTTCTTCGAGTGTGAGTGTGTAAGTGTGCAAGGTGCAGTGTCTCCGTGTGTGAATGTGAAGTAAGGTCTTATGTGATTGTGTTTTATTTATTTTGAGGAGAGTTTTACTCTTCAGGTGAGTGTGTAAATGTGAGAGACCATTTGTGTGAGTGGGAGTGTTACTCTGCATGTATGAGGGACAGTGTGTGTTTGTGTTTGAACGGGAGTCCATGTGAGTCTTAGATTATATGTGTGCAGTTGTGGGAGTGTGTGCGAGAGGTGAGTGGGACTGAGTGGGTGCGACTGTGTATCTCTGGTAGAGTATGTGTATGTGTGACTGAATGTATCTGTTTGAGAGATTGTGTGTGCACGTGTGTGTTAGTGTATAAGTGTTGATATGCCTGTGTGTTTCAGTGAGGGTGAGTGTAAGTGTGTGTTAGTGTGTGCGTGAGTGTGTGTGTGTATGTGTGATTGACTGAATGTTTTCGAGATTATTGGAGATACTTTGAGTGTGTGTGAGTGTGTGACTTTGTGTGTGAATGTGTGTGTGAGGGTGCACACGTGTGAGGGACTTGGTGTGAGTGTGAAACTGTGCATGTGTCAGCATGCATATGTGTGTGTGATGGTGGGTGTATGAGTGTGAATGACTGAGTGTGTAGGGCCATGAATGGGACTGAGTGTTTGTGAGTGTGTATACAAGTCTGTTGCGTGATTGTGTGTGATTGTGTTATTCTGTGTGTGTGTGGTTCGGTGGTTTTCTGTGTGTGTGGGCCTGTGCATGTGTGTGTGTGTGTGCGACTGAGTGAGAGAGTGCTTGCTTGTGCGTGTGTCTTTGTGTTGTGTCAGTGTGAGTGTTTGAGGGGAATGGGGTGAAATATGATGCCTCCAATGTTGCGATGGTTTGTGACATTTTGTGTGAGTGGGAGTGTTGGAGTGCGAGAGAGTGCGTGATTGCGTGTGAGCCTGTGAGTGTGTGTATGTGTTTGTGAGTGTGTGTGATGGTGACATTGCGTGAGGGTGCATTTGTGTCTGCATACGTGTAAGTGTGCTTTGGACATGTGTGAATGTATGTAGGTCTATGTGTGAGTGTGTGTGTTTGTGGATATGTGATGGTGTGGGTCACTGTGAGTGTGCAGGTGAGCAAGGTGCTGTGCGAGCGTGTGTCAGAGTGTGAAGGGCGTTCGTGTGTGACTGTGTGAGATAGTATGAGCAGGTGTGTTTTAGTGTTATGTGTGTGTGTTTGTGAGAGATTAGCTGTGTGAGTGGGAGTGTTACTCTGAGTGTATGTGTGACTGTGTGTTTGGGTATGTAAGAATGCGTGTGAGTGTGTTTTAGTTTGTGAGTGTGCAGGTTTAGGAGCGTGTGTGCATGGGATGTGCGACTGTATGATTGTGCGTCATTCTGCATATGTATGTGCCTGGTTGTGAATGTGTGAGCATGTGTGAGTGAATGTGTGATTTTGGGTGTGTGTTCAAGGGCATGTTAGTGTCAGAGTTCAGGAGTGCTTATGTCTGTGTGTATATCAGTGTGTGTGAGTATATGTGGGAGATGTAGGTGCATGAGTGTGAGTGTTTCTATGTGTGTCTGTGTGCGTAATGGGGTGTGACTCTATGTGTTAAGGTCTCTGTGAGTGACTGTGTGTTTGAGTGTGTGTCAGTGTGTGTGAGTTTGTGTATGACTGTGTGAGTGTGAGTTTGCACATGTGTGAGGGACTTTATTTGAGTGTGTGTCAATGTGTTTGTGTGAGAGTGTATATGTGTATGGGCGTGAGTGTGTGTGAGAGGTTTTGTGAATTTGTGTGGGAGTGCAGATGTGTGAATGTGTGGGAGTGGGTGTTTGTGGGTGTGTATAAGAACTGTTGCGAGATTGTGTGATATTGAGTGTGTGTTTGGGTGTCTATGTGGTTTCATGCATGTGTGTGGGACTGAACGTGCGGGTCTGGGCGTGTGTCTGTGTGAGTGTGTGAGTGGAATGGGGTGAAATATGATGCAACAAAGGTTCCTGAGAGGTTTGAAAGCGATATTGGCCTTCTCTGATGGAATGGAAAGCCATAGAACGTGGTGGGAGGCTACAGATAGAAGAGCAATGTTGTGGAACGGACTGTAATGCAGTGTATTGTGATGCAATAGATGGTTCCTGTGTGTTATGGAAAAGAATGGATCCTTCTTTGATGGAATGAAACGCAGTAGAACGTGGTGGATTGTTGCGGAATGGAGTGGAATGCAGTGCATTGTGACGCAAGGGAGGGAAACTGAGCGGTTTGGACACGAAGGGAGCCTTCTTTCCAGGAATGGAAGGCAGTAAAAGGTGAAAGATTGTCAGGTACTGGAGTAGAATATTGTGGAGTGGAGTCGAACGGGGTGCCATTTGATGCAATAGACGGTTTCTCACTGTGTTTTAAGCGAATGGATTTATGTGCACGTGATTGTGCAGCTGTGTGTGTTTGTGTGTCTATTTTTGATAGGGATTGAGTGTGTGCATTTGTCACTGTGTGTACGGTTTTGAGAGAGGTTGCTGTGTCAGCGTGCAGGTGTGTGCGTGGCTGAGCAAGAGTGTCTGTATATGCGAGGGTGTGACCATGTTTATAAGAGGGTGATTATATAAGTGTTTAAGTGTGTGTGTGAGAGTTTGACAGCATTTGAATGTATGAGTGCGTGTGAGCATGTTACTGTGTGAGTGTCTCTGTGTAGTTTTGTAAGTGTATGTGACATTTTGTCTGAGTGCGTGAGTCTGAAAGTGTGTTGGTGTGAGTGATTGTGTGCGTGATATTGTGCGCACGTCTGTGTCTGTGCGTTTGTCAGCATTCGTGTGTGTGTCTGTGTGTGACAGTTTGTGTGTCTGTGTTTATGGAGGTGTGTGTCTGTGTGAGTGGGTGTGATACTGAATATGAGATAGTGTGAGTTTCTTCGAGTGTGAGAGTGTAAGTGTGCAAGGTGCAGTGTCTCAGTGTGTGAATGTGAAGTAAGGTCTTATGTGATTGTGTTTTATTTACTGTGAGGAGAGTTTTACTCTTCAGGTGAGTGTGTAAATGTGAGAGACCATTTGTGTGAGTGGGAGTGTTACTCTGCATGTATGAGGGACAGTGTGTGTTTGTGTTTGAACGGGAGTCCATGTGAGTCTTAGATTTTATGTGTGCAGTTGTGGGAGTGTGTGCGAGAGGTGAGTGGGACTGAGTGGGTGCGACTGTGTATCTCTGGTAGAGTATGTGTATGTGTGACTGAATGTATCTGTTTGAGAGAGTGTGTGTGCACGTGTGTGTTAGTGTATAAGTGTTGATATGCCTGTGTGTTTCAGTGAGGGTGAGTGTAAGTGTGTGTTAGTGTGTGCGTGAGTGTGTGTGTGTATGTGTGATTGACTGAACGTTTTCGAGATTATTGGAGATACTTTGAGTGTGTGTGAGTGTGTGACTTTGTGTGTGAATGTGTGTGTGAGGGTGCACACGTGTGAGGGACTTGGTGTGAGTGTGAAACTGTGCATGTGTCAGCATGCATATGTGTGTGTGATGGTGGGTGTATGAGTGTGAATGACTGAGTGTGTAGGGCCATGAATGGGACTGAGTGTTTGTGAGTGTGTATACAAGTCTGTTGCGTGATTGTGTGTGATTGTGTTATTCTGTGTGTGTGTGGTTCGGTGGTTTTCTGTGTGTGTGGGCCTGTGCATGTGTGTGTGTGTGTGCGACTGAGTGAGAGAGTGCTTGCTTGTGCGTGTGTCTTTGTGTTGTGTCAGTGTGAGTGTTTGAGGGGAATGGGGTGAAATATGATGCCTCCAATGTTGCGATGGTTTGTGACATTTTGTGTGAGTGGGAGTGTTGGAGTGCGAGAGAGTGCGTGATTGCGTGTGAGCCTGTGAGTGTGTGTATGTGTTTGTGAGTGTGTGTGATGGTGACATTGCGTGAGGGTGCATTTGTGTCTGCATACGTGTAAGTGTGCTTTGGACATGTGTGAATGTATGTAGGTCTATGTGTGAGTGTGTGTGTTTGTGGATATGTGATGGTGTGGGTCACTGTGAGTGTGCAGGTGAGCAAGGTGCTGTGCGAGCGTGTGTCAGAGTGTGAAGGGCGTTCGTGTGTGACTGTGTGAGATAGTATGAGCAGGTGTGTTTTAGTGTTATGTGTGTGTGTTTGTGAGAGATTAGCTGTGTGAGTGGGAGTGTTACTCTGAGTGTATGTGTGACTGTGTGTTTGGGTATGTAAGAATGCGTGTGAGTGTGTTTTAGTTTGTGAGTGTGCAGGTTTAGGAGCGTGTGTGCATGAGATGTGCGACTGTATGATTGTGCGTCATTCTGCATATGTATGTGCCTGGTTGTGAATGTGTGAGCATGTGTGAGTGAATGTGTGATTTTGGGTGTGTGTTCAAGGGCATGTTAGTGTCAGAGTTCAGGAGTGCTTATGTCTGTGTGTATATCAGTGTGTGTGAGTATATGTGGGAGATGTAGGTGCATGAGTGTGAGTGTTTCTATGTGTGTCTGTGTGCGTAATGGGGTGTGACTCTATGTGTTAAGGTCTCTGTGAGTGACTGTGTGTTTGAGTGTGTGTCAGTGTGTGTGAGTTTGTGTATGACTGTGTGAGTGTGAGTTTGCACATGTGTGAGGGACTTTATTTGAGTGTGTGTCAATGTGTTTGTGTGAGAGTGTATATGTGTATGGGCGTGAGTGTGTGTGAGAGGTTTTGTGAATTTGTGTGGGAGTGCAGATGTGTGAATGTGTGGGAGTGGGTGTTTGTGGGTGTGTATAAGAACTGTTGCGAGATTGTGTGATATTGAGTGTGTGTTTGGGTGTCTATGTGGTTTCATGCATGTGTGTGGGACTGAACGTGCGGGTCTGGGCGTGTGTCTGTGTGAGTGTGTGAGTGGAATGGGGTGAAATATGATGCAACAAAGGTTCCTGAGAGGTTTGAAAGCGATATTGGCCTTCTCTGATGGAACGGAAAGCCATAGAACGTGGTGGGAGGCTACAGATAGAAGAGCAATGTTGTGGAACGGACTGTAATGCAGTGTATTGTGATGCAATAGATGGTTCCTGTGTGTTATGGAAAAGAATGGATCGTTCTTTGATGGAATGAAACGCAGTAGAAAGTGGTGGATTGTTGCGGAATGGAGTGGAATGTTGTGATGTGGAGTGCAATGCAGTGCATTGTGACGCAAGGGAGGGAAACCGAGCGGTTTGGACACGAAGGGAGCCTTCTTTCCAGGAATGGAAGGCAGTAAAAGGTGAAAGATTGTCAGGTACTGGAGTAGAATATTGTGGAGTGGAGTCGAACGGGGTGCCATTTGATGCAATAGACGGTTTCTCATTGTGTTTTAAGCGAATGGATTTATGTGCACGTGATTGTGCAGCTGTGTGTGTTTGTGTGTCTATTTTTGATAGGGATTGAGTGTGTGCATTTGTCACTGTGTGTACGGTTTTGAGAGAGGTTGCTGTGTCAGCGTGCAGGTGTGTGAGTGGCTGAGCAAGAGTGTCTGTATATGCGAGGGCGTGACCATGTTTATAAGAGGGTGATTATATAAGTGTTTAAGTGTGTGTGTGAGAGTTTGACAGCATTTGAATGTATGAGTGCGTGTGAGCATGTTACTGTGTGAGGGTCTCTGTGTAGTTTTGTAAGTGTATGTGACATTTTGTCTGAGTGCGTGAGTCTGTAAGTGTGTTGGTGTGAGTGATTGTGTGCGTGATATTGTGCGCACGTCTGTGTCTGTGCGTTTGTCAGCATTCGTGTGTGTGTCTGTGTGTGACAGTTTGTGTGTCTGTGTTTATGGAGGTGTGTGTCTGTGTGAGTGGGTGTGATACTGAATATGAGATAGTGTGAGTTTCTTCGAGTGTGAGTGTGTAAGTGTGCAAGGTGCAGTGTCTCAGTGTGTGAATGTGAAGTAAGGTCTTATGTGATTGTGTTTTATTTATTGTGAGGAGAGTTTTACTCTTCAGGTGAGTGTGTAAATGTGAGAGACCATTTGTGTGAGTGGGAGTGTTACTCTGCATGTATGAGGGACAGTGTGTGTTTGTGTTTGAACGGGAGTCCATGTGAGTCTTAGATTATATGTGTGCAGTTGTGGGAGTGTGTGCGAGAGGTGAGTGGGACTGAGTGGGTGCGACTGTGTATCTCTGGTAGAGTATGTGTATGTGTGACTGAATGTATCTGTTTGAGAGAGTGTGTGTGCACGTGTGTGTTAGTGTATAAGTGTTGATATGCCTGTGTGTTTCAGTGAGGGTGAGTGTAAGTGTGTGTTAGTGTGTGCGTGAGTGTGTGTGTGTATGTGTGATTGACTGAATGTTTTCGAGATTATTGGAGATACTTTGAGTGTGTGTGAGTGTGTGACTTTGTGTGTGAATGTGTGTGTGAGGGTGCACACGTGTGAGGGACTTGGTGTGAGTGTGAAACTGTGCATGTGTCAGCATGCATATGTGTGTGTGATGGTGGGTGTATGAGTGTGAATGACTGAGTGTGTAGGGCCATGAATGGGACTGAGTGTTTGTGAGTGTGTATACAAGTCTGTTGCGTGATTGTGTGTGATTGTGTTATTCTGTGTGTGTGTGGTTCGGTGGTTTTCTGTGTGTGTGGGCCTGTGCATGTGTGTGTGTGTGTGCGACTGAGTGAGAGAGTGCTTGCTTGTGCGTGTGTCTTTGTGTTGTGTCAGTGTGAGTGTTTGAGGGGAATGGGGTGAAATATGATGCCTCCAATGTTGCGATGGTTTGTGACATTTTGTGTGAGTGGGAGTGTTGGAGTGCGAGAGAGTGCGTGATTGCGTGTGAGCCTGTGAGTGTGTGTATGTGTTTGTGAGTGTGTGTGATGGTGACATTGCGTGAGGGTGCATTTGTGTCTGCATACGTGTAAGTGTGCTTTGGACATGTGTGAATGTATGTAGGTCTATGTGTGAGTGTGTGTGTTTGTGGATATGTGATGGTGTGGGTCACTGTGAGTGTGCAGGTGAGCAAGGTGCTGTGCGAGCGTGTGTCAGAGTGTGAAGGGCGTTCGTGTGTGACTGTGTGAGATAGTATGAGCAGGTGTGTTTTAGTGTTATGTGTGTGTGTTTGTGAGAGATTAGCTGTGTGAGTGGGAGTGTTACTCTGAGTGTATGTGTGACTGTGTGTTTGGGTATGTAAGAATGCGTGTGAGTGTGTTTTAGTTTGTGAGTGTGCAGGTTTAGGAGCGTGTGTGCATGGGATGTGCGACTGTATGATTGTGCGTCATTCTGCATATGTATGTGCCTGGTTGTGAATGTGTGAGCATGTGTGAGTGAATGTGTGATTTTGGGTGTGTGTTCAAGGGCATGTTAGTGTCAGAGTTCAGGAGTGCTTATGTCTGTGTGTATATCAGTGTGTGTGAGTATATGTGGGAGATGTAGGTGCATGAGTGTGAGTGTTTCTATGTGTGTCTGTGTGCGTAATGGGGTGTGACTCTATGTGTTAAGGTCTCTGTGAGTGACTGTGTGTTTGAGTGTGTGTCAGTGTGTGAGTTTGTGTATGACTGTGTGAGTGTGAGTTTGCACATGTGTGAGGGACTTTATTTGAGTGTGTGTCAATGTGTTTGTGTGAGAGTGTATATGTGTATGGGCGTGAGTGTGTGTGAGAGGTTTTGTGAATTTGTGTGGGAGTGCAGATGTGTGAATGTGTGGGAGTGGGTGTTTGTGGGTGTGTATAAGAACTGTTGCGAGATTGTGTGATATTGAGTGTGTGTTTGGGTGTCTATGTGGTTTCATGCATGTGTGTGGGACTGAACGTGCGGGTCTGGGCGTGTGTCTGTGTGAGTGTGTGAGTGGAATGGGGTGAAATATGATGCAACAAAGGTTCCTGAGAGGTTTGAAAGCGATATTGGCCTTCTCTGATGGAACGGAAAGCCATAGAACGTGGTGGGAGGCTACAGATAGAAGAGCAATGTTGTGGAACGGACTGTAATGCAGTGTATTGTGATGCAATAGATGGTTCCTGTGTGTTATGGAAAAGAATGGATCGTTCTTTGATGGAATGAAACGCAGTAGAACGTGGTGGATTGTTGCGGAATGGAGTGGAATGTTGCGATGTGGAGTGCAATGCAGTGCATTGTGACGCAAGGGAGGGAAACCGAGCGGTTTGGACACGAAGGGAGCCTTCTTTCCAGGAATGGAAGGCAGTAAAAGGTGAAAGATTGTCAGGTACTGGAGTAGAATATTGTGGAGTGGAGTCGAACGGGGTGCCATTTGATGCAATAGACGGTTTCTCATTGTGTTTTAAGCGAATGGATTTATGTGCACGTGATTGTGCAGCTGTGTGTGTTTGTGTGTCTATTTTTGATAGGGATTGAGTGTGTGCATTTGTCACTGTGTGTACGGTTTTGAGAGAGGTTGCTGTGTCAGCGTGCAGGTGTGTGCGTGGCTGAGCAAGAGTGTCTGTATATGCGAGGGTGTGACCATGTTTATAAGAGGGTGATTATATAAGTGTTTAAGTGTGTGTGTGAGAGTTTGACAGCATTTGAATGTATGAGTGCGTGTGAGCATGTTACTGTGTGAGTGTCTCTGTGTAGTTTTGTAAGTGTATGTGACATTTTGTCTGAGTGCGTGAGTCTGAAAGTGTGTTGGTGAGAGTGATTGTGTGCGTGATATTGTGCGCACGTCTGTGTCTGTGCGTTTGTCAGCATTCGTGTGTGTGTCTGTGTGAGTGGGTGTGATACTGAATATGAGATAGTGTGAGTTTCTTCGAGTGTGAGAGTGTAAGTGTGCAAGGTGCAGTGTCTCAGTGTGTGAATGTGAAATAAGGTCTTATGTGATTGTGTTTTATTTACTGTGAGGAGAGTTTTACTCTTCAGGTGAGTGTGTAAATGTGAGAGACCATTTGTGTGAGTGGGAGTGTTACTCTGCATGTATGAGGGACAGTGTGTGTTTGTGTTTGAACGGGAGTCCATGTGAGTCTTAGATTTTATGTGTGCAGTTGTGGGAGTGTGTGCGAGAGGTGAGTGGGACTGAGTGGGTGCGACTGTGTATCTCTGGTAGAGTATGTGTATGTGTGACTGAATGTATCTGTTTGAGAGAGTGTGTGTGCACGTGTGTGTTAGTGTATAAGTGTTGATATGCCTGTGTGTTTCAGTGAGGGTGAGTGTAAGTGTGTGTTAGTGTGTGCGTGAGTGTGTGTGTGTATGTGTGATTGACTGAATGTTTTCGAGATTATTGGAGATACTTTGAGTGTGTGTGAGTGTGTGACTTTGTGTGTGAATGTGTGTGTGAGGGTGCACACGTGTGAGGGACTTGGTGTGAGTGTGAAACTGTGCATGTGTCAGCATGCATATGTGTGTGTGATGGTGGGTGTATGAGTGTGAATGACTGAGTGTGTAGGGCCATGAATGGGACTGAGTGTTTGTGAGTGTGTATACAAGTCTGTTGCGTGATTGTGTGTGATTGTGTTATTCTGTGTGTGTGTGGTTCGGTGGTTTTCTGTGTGTGTGGGCCTGTGCATGTGTGTGTGTGTGTGCGACTGAGTGAGAGAGTGCTTGCTTGTGCGTGTGTCTTTGTGTTGTGTCAGTGTGAGTGTTTGAGGGGAATGGGGTGAAATATGATGCCTCCAATGTTGCGATGGTTTGTGACATTTTGTGTGAGTGGGAGTGTTGGAGTGCGAGAGAGTGCGTGATTGCGTGTGAGCCTGTGAGTGTGTGTATGTGTTTGTGAGTGTGTGTGATGGTGACATTGCGTGAGGGTGCATTTGTGTCTGCATACGTGTAAGTGTGCTTTGGACATGTGTGAATGTATGTAGGTCTATGTGTGAGTGTGTGTGTTTGTGGATATGTGATGGTGTGGGTCACTGTGAGTGTGCAGGTGAGCAAGGTGCTGTGCGAGCGTGTGTCAGAGTGTGAAGGGCGTTCGTGTGTGACTGTGTGAGATAGTATGAGCAGGTGTGTTTTAGTGTTATGTGTGTGTGTTTGTGAGAGATTAGCTGTGTGAGTGGGAGTGTTACTCTGAGTGTATGTGTGACTGTGTGTTTGGGTATGTAAGAATGCGTGTGAGTGTGTTTTAGTTTGTGAGTGTGCAGGTTTAGGAGCGTGTGTGCATGAGATGTGCGACTGTATGATTGTGCGTCATTCTGCATATGTATGTGCCTGGTTGTGAATGTGTGAGCATGTGTGAGTGAATGTGTGATTTTGGGTGTGTGTTCAAGGGCATGTTAGTGTCAGAGTTCAGGAGTGCTTATGTCTGTGTGTATATCAGTGTGTGTGAGTATATGTGGGAGATGTAGGTGCATGAGTGTGAGTGTTTCTATGTGTGTCTGTGTGCGTAATGGGGTGTGACTCTATGTGTTAAGGTCTCTGTGAGTGACTGTGTGTTTGAGTGTGTGTCAGTGTGTGTGAGTTTGTGTATGACTGTGTGAGTGTGAGTTTGCACATGTGTGAGGGACTTTATTTGAGTGTGTGTCAATGTGTTTGTGTGAGAGTGTATATGTGTATGGGCGTGAGTGTGTGTGAGAGGTTTTGTGAATTTGTGTGGGAGTGCAGATGTGTGAATGTGTGGGAGTGGGTGTTTGTGGGTGTGTATAAGAACTGTTGCGAGATTGTGTGATATTGAGTGTGTGTTTGGGTGTCTATGTGGTTTCATGCATGTGTGTGGGACTGAACGTGCGGGTCTGGGCGTGTGTCTGTGTGAGTGTGTGAGTGGAATGGGGTGAAATATGATGCAACAAAGGTTCCTGAGAGGTTTGAAAGCGATATTGGCCTTCTCTGATGGAACGGAAAGCCATAGAACGTGGTGGGAGGCTACAGATAGAAGAGCAATGTTGTGGAACGGACTGTAATGCAGTGTATTGTGATGCAATAGATGGTTCCTGTGTGTTATGGAAAAGAATGGATCCTTCTTTGATGGAATGAAACGCAGTAGAACGTGGTGGATTGTTGCGGAATGGAGTGGAATGTTGTGATGTGGAGTGCAATGCAGTGCATTGTGACGCAAGGGAGGGAAACCGAGCGGTTTGGACACGAAGGGAGCCTTCTTTCCAGGAATGGAAGGCAGTAAAAGGTGAAAGATTGTCAGGTACTGGAGTAGAATATTGTGGAGTGGAGTCGAACGGGGTGCCATTTGATGCAATAGACGGTTTCTCATTGTGTTTTAAGCGAATGGATTTATGTGCACGTGATTGTGCAGCTGTGTGTGTTTGTGTGTCTATTTTTGATAGGGATTGAGTGTGTGCATTTGTCACTGTGTGTACGGTTTTGAGAGAGGTTGCTGTGTCAGCGTGCAGGTGTGTGAGTGGCTGAGCAAGAGTGTCTGTATATGCGAGGGCGTGACCATGTTTATAAGAGGGTGATTATATAAGTGTTTAAGTGTGTGTGTGAGAGTTTGACAGCATTTGAATGTATGAGTGCGTGTGAGCATGTTACTGTGTGAGGGTCTCTGTGTAGTTTTGTAAGTGTATGTGACATTTTGTCTGAGTGCGTGAGTCTGTAAGTGTGTTGGTGTGAGTGATTGTGTGCGTGATATTGTGCGCACGTCTGTGTCTGTGCGTTTGTCAGCATTCGTGTGTGTGTCTGTGTGTGACAGTTTGTGTGTCTGTGTTTATGGAGGTGTGTGTCTGTGTGAGTGGGTGTGATACTGAATATGAGATAGTGTGAGTTTCTTCGAGTGTGAGTGTGTAAGTGTGCAAGGTGCAGTGTCTCCGTGTGTGAATGTGAAGTAAGGTCTTATGTGATTGTGTTTTATTTATTGTGAGGAGAGTTTTACTCTTCAGGTGAGTGTGTAAATGTGAGAGACCATTTGTGTGAGTGGGAGTGTTACTCTGCATGTATGAGGGACAGTGTGTGTTTGTGTTTGAACGGGAGTCCATGTGAGTCTTAGATTATATGTGTGCAGTTGTGGGAGTGTGTGCGAGAGGTGAGTGGGACTGAGTGGGTGCGACTGTGTATCTCTGGTAGAGTATGTGTATGTGTGACTGAATGTATCTGTTTGAGAGAGTGTGTGTGCACGTGTGTGTTAGTGTATAAGTGTTGATATGCCTGTGTGTTTCAGTGAGGGTGAGTGTAAGTGTGTGTTAGTGTGTGCGTGAGTGTGTGTGTGTATGTGTGATTGACTGAATGTTTTCGAGATTATTGGAGATACTTTGAGTGTGTGTGAGTGTGTGACTTTGTGTGTGAATGTGTGTGTGAGGGTGCACACGTGTGAGGGACTTGGTGTGAGTGTGAAACTGTGCATGTGTCAGCATGCATATGTGTGTGTGATGGTGGGTGTATGAGTGTGAATGACTGAGTGTGTAGGGCCATGAATGGGACTGAGTGTTTGTGAGTGTGTATACAAGTCTGTTGCGTGATTGTGTGTGATTGTGTTATTCTGTGTGTGTGTGGTTCGGTGGTTTTCTGTGTGTGTGGGCCTGTGCATGTGTGTGTGTGTGTGCGACTGAGTGAGAGAGTGCTTGCTTGTGCGTGTGTCTTTGTGTTGTGTCAGTGTGAGTGTTTGAGGGGAATGGGGTGAAATATGATGCCTCCAATGTTGCGATGGTTTGTGACATTTTGTGTGAGTGGGAGTGTTGGAGTGCGAGAGAGTGCGTGATTGCGTGTGAGCCTGTGAGTGTGTGTATGTGTTTGTGAGTGTGTGTGATGGTGACATTGCGTGAGGGTGCATTTGTGTCTGCATACGTGTAAGTGTGCTTTGGACATGTGTGAATGTATGTAGGTCTATGTGTGAGTGTGTGTGTTTGTGGATATGTGATGGTGTGGGTCACTGTGAGTGTGCAGGTGAGCAAGGTGCTGTGCGAGCGTGTGTCAGAGTGTGAAGGGCGTTCGTGTGTGACTGTGTGAGATAGTATGAGCAGGTGTGTTTTAGTGTTATGTGTGTGTGTTTGTGAGAGATTAGCTGTGTGAGTGGGAGTGTTACTCTGAGTGTATGTGTGACTGTGTGTTTGGGTATGTAAGAATGCGTGTGAGTGTGTTTTAGTTTGTGAGTGTGCAGGTTTAGGAGCGTGTGTGCATGGGATGTGCGACTGTATGATTGTGCGTCATTCTGCATATGTATGTGCCTGGTTGTGAATGTGTGAGCATGTGTGAGTGAATGTGTGATTTTGGGTGTGTGTTCAAGGGCATGTTAGTGTCAGAGTTCAGGAGTGCTTATGTCTGTGTGTATATCAGTGTGTGTGAGTATATGTGGGAGATGTAGGTGCATGAGTGTGAGTGTTTCTATGTGTGTCTGTGTGCGTAATGGGGTGTGACTCTATGTGTTAAGGTCTCTGTGAGTGACTGTGTGTTTGAGTGTGTGTCAGTGTGTGTGAGTTTGTGTATGACTGTGTGAGTGTGAGTTTGCACATGTGTGAGGGACTTTATTTGAGTGTGTGTCAATGTGTTTGTGTGAGAGTGTATATGTGTATGGGCGTGAGTGTGTGTGAGAGGTTTTGTGAATTTGTGTGGGAGTGCAGATGTGTGAATGTGTGGGAGTGGGTGTTTGTGGGTGTGTATAAGAACTGTTGCGAGATTGTGTGATATTGAGTGTGTGTTTGGGTGTCTATGTGGTTTCATGCATGTGTGTGGGACTGAACGTGCGGGTCTGGGCGTGTGTCTGTGTGAGTGTGTGAGTGGAATGGGGTGAAATATGATGCAACAAAGGTTCCTGAGAGGTTTGAAAGCGATATTGGCCTTCTCTGATGGAACGGAAAGCCATAGAACGTGGTGGGAGGCTACAGATAGAAGAGCAATGTTGTGGAACGGACTGTAATGCAGTGTATTGTGATGCAATAGATGGTTCCTGTGTGTTATGGAAAAGAATGGATCGTTCTTTGATGGAATGAAACGCAGTAGAACGTGGTGGATTGTTGCGGAATGGAGTGGAATGTTGCGATGTGGAGTGCAATGCAGTGCATTGTGACGCAAGGGAGGGAAACCGAGCGGTTTGGACACGAAGGGAGCCTTCTTTCCAGGAATGGAAGGCAGTAAAAGGTGAAAGATTGTCAGGTACTGGAGTAGAATATTGTGGAGTGGAGTCGAACGGGGTGCCATTTGATGCAATAGACGGTTTCTCATTGTGTTTTAAGCGAATGGATTTATGTGCACGTGATTGTGCAGCTGTGTGTGTTTGTGTGTCTATTTTTGATAGGGATTGAGTGTGTGCATTTGTCACTGTGTGTACGGTTTTGAGAGAGGTTGCTGTGTCAGCGTGCAGGTGTGTGCGTGGCTGAGCAAGAGTGTCTGTATATGCGAGGGTGTGACCATGTTTATAAGAGGGTGATTATATAAGTGTTTAAGTGTGTGTGTGAGAGTTTGACAGCATTTGAATGTATGAGTGCGTGTGAGCATGTTACTGTGTGAGTGTCTCTGTGTAGTTTTGTAAGTGTATGTGACATTTTGTCTGAGTGCGTGAGTCTGAAAGTGTGTTGGTGAGAGTGATTGTGTGCGTGATATTGTGCGCACGTCTGTGTCTGTGCGTTTGTCAGCATTCGTGTGTGTGTCTGTGTGAGTGGGTGTGATACTGAATATGAGATAGTGTGAGTTTCTTCGAGTGTGAGAGTGTAAGTGTGCAAGGTGCAGTGTCTCAGTGTGTGAATGTGAAATAAGGTCTTATGTGATTGTGTTTTATTTACTGTGAGGAGAGTTTTACTCTTCAGGTGAGTGTGTAAATGTGAGAGACCATTTGTGTGAGTGGGAGTGTTACTCTGCATGTATGAGGGACAGTGTGTGTTTGTGTTTGAACGGGAGTCCATGTGAGTCTTAGATTTTATGTGTGCAGTTGTGGGAGTGTGTGCGAGAGGTGAGTGGGACTGAGTGGGTGCGACTGTGTATCTCTGGTAGAGTATGTGTATGTGTGACTGAATGTATCTGTTTGAGAGAGTGTGTGTGCACGTGTGTGTTAGTGTATAAGTGTTGATATGCCTGTGTGTTTCAGTGAGGGTGAGTGTAAGTGTGTGTTAGTGTGTGCGTGAGTGTGTGTGTGTATGTGTGATTGACTGAATGTTTTCGAGATTATTGGAGATACTTTGAGTGTGTGTGAGTGTGTGACTTTGTGTGTGAATGTGTGTGTGAGGGTGCACACGTGTGAGGGACTTGGTGTGAGTGTGAAACTGTGCATGTGTCAGCATGCATATGTGTGTGTGATGGTGGGTGTATGAGTGTGAATGACTGAGTGTGTAGGGCCATGAATGGGACTGAGTGTTTGTGAGTGTGTATACAAGTCTGTTGCGTGATTGTGTGTGATTGTGTTATTCTGTGTGTGTGTGGTTCGGTGGTTTTCTGTGTGTGTGGGCCTGTGCATGTGTGTGTGTGTGTGCGACTGAGTGAGAGAGTGCTTGCTTGTGCGTGTGTCTTTGTGTTGTGTCAGTGTGAGTGTTTGAGGGGAATGGGGTGAAATATGATGCCTCCAATGTTGCGATGGTTTGTGACATTTTGTGTGAGTGGGAGTGTTGGAGTGCGAGAGAGTGCGTGATTGCGTGTGAGCCTGTGAGTGTGTGTATGTGTTTGTGAGTGTGTGTGATGGTGACATTGCGTGAGGGTGCATTTGTGTCTGCATACGTGTAAGTGTGCTTTGGACATGTGTGAATGTATGTAGGTCTATGTGTGAGTGTGTGTGTTTGTGGATATGTGATGGTGTGGGTCACTGTGAGTGTGCAGGTGAGCAAGGTGCTGTGCGAGCGTGTGTCAGAGTGTGAAGGGCGTTCGTGTGTGACTGTGTGAGATAGTATGAGCAGGTGTGTTTTAGTGTTATGTGTGTGTGTTTGTGAGAGATTAGCTGTGTGAGTGGGAGTGTTACTCTGAGTGTATGTGTGACTGTGTGTTTGGGTATGTAAGAATGCGTGTGAGTGTGATTTAGTTTGTGAGTATGCAGGTTTAGGAGCGTGTGTGCATGAGATGTGCGACTGTATGATTGTGCGTCATTCTGCATATGTATGTGCCTGGTTGTGAATGTGTGAGCATGTGTGAGTGAATGTGTGATTTTGGGTGTGTGTTCAAGGGCATGTTAGTGTCAGAGTTCAGGAGTGCTTATGTCTGTGTGTATATCAGTGTGTGTGAGTATATGTGGGAGATGTAGGTGCATGAGTGTGAGTGTTTCTATGTGTGTCTGTGTGCATAATGGGGTGTGACTCTATGTGTTAAGGTCTCTGTGAGTGACTGTGTGTTTGAGTGTGTGTCAGTGTGTGTGAGTTTGTGTATGACTGTGTGAGTGTGAGTTTGCACATGTGTGAGGGACTTTATTTGAGTGTGTGTCAATGTGTTTGTGTGAGAGTGTATATGTGTATGGGCGTGAGTGTGTGTGAGAGGTTTTGTGAATTTGTGTGGGAGTGCAGATGTGTGAATGTGTGGGAGTGGGTGTTTGTGGGTGTGTATAAGAACTGTTGCGAGATTGTGTGATATTGAGTGTGTGTTTGGGTGTCTATGTGGTTTCATGCATGTGTGTGGGACTGAACGTGCGGGTCTGGGCGTGTGTCTGTGTGAGTGTGTGAGTGGAATGGGGTGAAATATGATGCAACAAAGGTTCCTGAGAGGTTTGAAAGCGATATTGGCCTTCTCTGATGGAACGGAAAGCCATAGAACGTGGTGGGAGGCTACAGATAGAAGAGCAATGTTGTGGAACGGACTGTAATGCAGTGTATTGTGATGCAATAGATGGTTCCTGTGTGTTATGGAAAAGAATGGATCCTTCTTTGATGGAATGAAACGCAGTAGAACGTGGTGGATTGTTGCGGAATGGAGTGGAATGCAGTGCATTGTGTCGCAAGGGAGGGAAACTGAGCGGTTTGGACACGAAGGGAGCCTTCTTTCCAGGAATGGAAGGCAGTAAAAGGTGAAAGATTGTCAGGTACTGGAGTAGAATATTGTGGAGTGGAGTCGAACGGGGTGCCATTTGATGCAATAGACGGTTTCTCATTGTGTTTTAAGCGAATGGATTTATGTGCACGTGATTGTGCAGCTGTGTGTGTTTGTGTGTCTATTTTTGATAGGGATTGAGTGTGTGCATTTGTCACTGTGTGTACGGTTTTGAGAGAGGTTGCTGTGTCAGCGTGCAGGTGTGTGCGTGGCTGAGCAAGAGTGTCTGTATATGCGAGGGTGTGACCATGTTTATAAGAGGGTGATTATATAAGTGTTTAAGTGTGTGTGTGAGAGTTTGACAGCATTTGAATGTATGAGTGCGTGTGAGCATGTTACTGTGTGAGTGTCTCTGTGTAGTTTTGTAAGTGTATGTGACATTTTGTCTGCGTGAGTCTGTAAGTGTGTTGGTGTGAGTGATTGTGTGCGTGATATTGTGCGCACGTCTGTGTCTGTGCGTTTGTCAGCATTCGTGTGTGTGTCTGTGTGTGACAGTTTGTGTGTCTGTGTTTATGGAGGTGTGTGTCTGTGTGAGTGGGTGTGATACTGAATATGAGATAGTGTGAGTTTCTTCGAGTGTGAGTGTGTAAGTGTGCAAGGTGCAGTGTCTCAGTGTGTGAATGTGAAGTAAGGTCTTATGTGATTGTGTTTTATTTATTGTGAGGAGAGTTTTACTCTTCAGGTGAGTGTGTAAATGTGAGAGACCATTTGTGTGAGTGGGAGTGTTACTCTGCATGTATGAGGGACAGTGTGTGTTTGTGTTTGAACGGGAGTCCATGTGAGTCTTAGATTTTATGTGTGCAGTTGTGGGAGTGTGTGCGAGAGGTGAGTGGGACTGAGTGGGTGCGACTGTGTATCTCTGGTAGAGTATGTGTATGTGTGACTGAATGTATCTGTTTGAGAGAGTGTGTGTGCACGTGTGTGTTAGTGTATAAGTGTTGATATGCCTGTGTGTTTCAGTGAGGGTGAGTGTAAGTGTGTGTTAGTGTGTGCGTGAGTGTGTGTGTGTATGTGTGATTGACTGAATGTTTTCGAGATTATTGGAGATACTTTGAGTGTGTGTGAGTGTGTGACTTTGTGTGTGAATGTGTGTGTGAGGGTGCACACGTGTGAGGGACTTGGTGTGAGTGTGAAACTGTGCATGTGTCAGCATGCATATGTGTGTGTGATGGTGGGTGTATGAGTGTGAATGACTGAGTGTGTAGGGCCATGAATGGGACTGAGTGTTTGTGAGTGTGTATACAAGTCTGTTGCGTGATTGTGTGTGATTGTGTTATTCTGTGTGTGTGTGGTTCGGTGGTTTTCTGTGTGTGTGGGCCTGTGCATGTGTGTGTGTGTGTGCGACTGAGTGAGAGAGTGCTTGCTTGTGCGTGTGTCTTTGTGTTGTGTCAGTGTGAGTGTTTGAGGGGAATGGGGTGAAATATGATGCCTCCAATGTTGCGATGGTTTGTGACATTTTGTGTGAGTGGGAGTGTTGGAGTGCGAGAGAGTGCGTGATTGCGTGTGAGCCTGTGAGTGTGTGTATGTGTTTGTGAGTGTGTGTGATGGTGACATTGCGTGAGGGTGCATTTGTGTCTGCATACGTGTAAGTGTGCTTTGGACATGTGTGAATGTATGTAGGTCTATGTGTGAGTGTGTGTGTTTGTGGATATGTGATGGTGTGGGTCACTGTGAGTGTGCAGGTGAGCAAGGTGCTGTGCGAGCGTGTGTCAGAGTGTGAAGGGCGTTCGTGTGTGACTGTGTGAGATAGTATGAGCAGGTGTGTTTTAGTGTTATGTGTGTGTGTTTGTGAGAGATTAGCTGTGTGAGTGGGAGTGTTACTCTGAGTGTATGTGTGACTGTGTGTTTGGGTATGTAAGAATGCGTGAGAGTGTGATTTAGTTTGTGAGTATGCAGGTTTAGGAGCGTGTGTGCATGAGATGTGCGACTGTATGATTGTGCGTCATTCTGCATATGTATGTGCCTGGTTGTGAATGTGTGAGCATGTGTGAGTGAATGTGTGATTTTGGGTGTGTGTTCAAGGGCATGTTAGTGTCAGAGTTCAGGAGTGCTTATGTCTGTGTGTATATCAGTGTGTGTGAGTATATGTGGGAGATGTAGGTGCATGAGTGTGAGTGTTTCTATGTGTGTCTGTGTGCGTAATGGGGTGTGACTCTATGTGTTAAGGTCTCTGTGAGTGACTGTGTGTTTGAGTGTGTGTCAGTGTGTGTGAGTTTGTGTATGACTGTGTGAGTGTGAGTTTGCACATGTGTGAGGGACTTTATTTGAGTGTGTGTCAATGTGTTTGTGTGAGAGTGTATATGTGTATGGGCGTGAGTGTGTGTGAGAGGTTTTGTGAATTTGTGTGGGAGTGCAGATGTGTGAATGTGTGGGAGTGGGTGTTTGTGGGTGTGTATAAGAACTGTTGCGAGATTGTGTGATATTGAGTGTGTGTTTGGGTGTCTATGTGGTTTCATGCATGTGTGTGGGACTGAACGTGCGGGTCTGGGCGTGTGTCTGTGTGAGTGTGTGAGTGGAATGGGGTGAAATATGATGCAACAAAGGTTCCTGAGAGGTTTGAAAGCGATATTGGCCTTCTCTGATGGAACGGAAAGCCATAGAACGTGGTGGGAGGCTACAGATAGAAGAGCAATGTTGTGGAACGGACTGTAATGCAGTGTATTGTGATGCAATAGATGGTTCCTGTGTGTTATGGAAAAGAATGGATCGTTCTTTGATGGAATGAAACGCAGTAGAAAGTGGTGGATTGTTGCGGAATGGAGTGGAATGTTGTGATGTGGAGTGCAATGCAGTGCATTGTGACGCAAGGGAGGGAAACCGAGCGGTTTGGACACGAAGGGAGCCTTCTTTCCAGGAATGGAAGGCAGTAAAAGGTGAAAGATTGTCAGGTACTGGAGTAGAATATTGTGGAGTGGAGTCGAACGGGGTGCCATTTGATGCAATAGACGGTTTCTCATTGTGTTTTAAGCGAATGGATTTATGTGCACGTGATTGTGCAGCTGTGTGTGTTTGTGTGTCTATTTTTGATAGGGATTGAGTGTGTGCATTTGTCACTGTGTGTACGGTTTTGAGAGAGGTTGCTGTGTCAGCGTGCAGGTGTGTGAGTGGCTGAGCAAGAGTGTCTGTATATGCGAGGGCGTGACCATGTTTATAAGAGGGTGATTATATAAGTGTTTAAGTGTGTGTGTGAGAGTTTGACAGCATTTGAATGTATGAGTGCGTGTGAGCATGTTACTGTGTGAGGGTCTCTGTGTAGTTTTGTAAGTGTATGTGACATTTTGTCTGAGTGCGTGAGTCTGTAAGTGTGTTGGTGTGAGTGATTGTGTGCGTGATATTGTGCGCACGTCTGTGTCTGTGCGTTTGTCAGCATTCGTGTGTGTGTCTGTGTGTGACAGTTTGTGTGTCTGTGTTTATGGAGGTGTGTGTCTGTGTGAGTGGGTGTGATACTGAATATGAGATAGTGTGAGTTTCTTCGAGTGTGAGTGTGTAAGTGTGCAAGGTGCAGTGTCTCAGTGTGTGAATGTGAAGTAAGGTCTTATGTGATTGTGTTTTATTTATTGTGAGGAGAGTTTTACTCTTCAGGTGAGTGTGTAAATGTGAGAGACCATTTGTGTGAGTGGGAGTGTTACTCTGCATGTATGAGGGACAGTGTGTGTTTGTGTTTGAACGGGAGTCCATGTGAGTCTTAGATTATATGTGTGCAGTTGTGGGAGTGTGTGCGAGAGGTGAGTGGGACTGAGTGGGTGCGACTGTGTATCTCTGGTAGAGTATGTGTATGTGTGACTGAATGTATCTGTTTGAGAGAGTGTGTGTGCACGTGTGTGTTAGTGTATAAGTGTTGATATGCCTGTGTGTTTCAGTGAGGGTGAGTGTAAGTGTGTGTTAGTGTGTGCGTGAGTGTGTGTGTGTATGTGTGATTGACTGAATGTTTTCGAGATTATTGGAGATACTTTGAGTGTGTGTGAGTGTGTGACTTTGTGTGTGAATGTGTGTGTGAGGGTGCACACGTGTGAGGGACTTGGTGTGAGTGTGAAACTGTGCATGTGTCAGCATGCATATGTGTGTGTGATGGTGGGTGTATGAGTGTGAATGACTGAGTGTGTAGGGCCATGAATGGGACTGAGTGTTTGTGAGTGTGTATACAAGTCTGTTGCGTGATTGTGTGTGATTGTGTTATTCTGTGTGTGTGTGGTTCGGTGGTTTTCTGTGTGTGTGGGCCTGTGCATGTGTGTGTGTGTGTGCGACTGAGTGAGAGAGTGCTTGCTTGTGCGTGTGTCTTTGTGTTGTGTCAGTGTGAGTGTTTGAGGGGAATGGGGTGAAATATGATGCCTCCAATGTTGCGATGGTTTGTGACATTTTGTGTGAGTGGGAGTGTTGGAGTGCGAGAGAGTGCGTGATTGCGTGTGAGCCTGTGAGTGTGTGTATGTGTTTGTGAGTGTGTGTGATGGTGACATTGCGTGAGGGTGCATTTGTGTCTGCATACGTGTAAGTGTGCTTTGGACATGTGTGAATGTATGTAGGTCTATGTGTGAGTGTGTGTGTTTGTGGATATGTGATGGTGTGGGTCACTGTGAGTGTGCAGGTGAGCAAGGTGCTGTGCGAGCGTGTGTCAGAGTGTGAAGGGCGTTCGTGTGTGACTGTGTGAGATAGTATGAGCAGGTGTGTTTTAGTGTTATGTGTGTGTGTTTGTGAGAGATTAGCTGTGTGAGTGGGAGTGTTACTCTGAGTGTATGTGTGACTGTGTGTTTGGGTATGCAAGAATGCGTGTGAGTGTGATTTAGTTTGTGAGTATGCAGGTTTAGGAGCGTGTGTGCATGAGATGTGCGACTGTATGATTGTGCGTCATTCTGCATATGTATGTGCCTGGTTGTGAATGTGTGAGCATGTGTGAGTGAATGTGTGATTTTGGGTGTGTGTTCAAGGGCATGTTAGTGTCAGAGTTCAGGAGTGCTTATGTCTGTGTGTATATCAGTGTGTGTGAGTATATGTGGGAGATGTAGGTGCATGAGTGTGAGTGTTTCTATGTGTGTCTGTGTGCGTAATGGGGTGTGACTCTATGTGTTAAGGTCTCTGTGAGTGACTGTGTGTTTGAGTGTGTGTCAGTGTGTGTGAGTTTGTGTATGACTGTGTGAGTGTGAGTTTGCACATGTGTGAGGGACTTTATTTGAGTGTGTGTCAATGTGTTTGTGTGAGAGTGTATATGTGTATGGGCGTGAGTGTGTGTGAGAGGTTTTGTGAATTTGTGTGGGAGTGCAGATGTGTGAATGTGTGGGAGTGGGTGTTTGTGGGTGTGTATAAGAACTGTTGCGAGATTGTGTGATATTGAGTGTGTGTTTGGGTGTCTATGTGGTTTCATGCATGTGTGTGGGACTGAACGTGCGGGTCTGGGCGTGTGTCTGTGTGAGTGTGTGAGTGGAATGGGGTGAAATATGATGCAACAAAGGTTCCTGAGAGGTTTGAAAGCGATATTGGCCTTCTCTGATGGAACGGAAAGCCATAGAACGTGGTGGGAGGCTACAGATAGAAGAGCAATGTTGTGGAACGGACTGTAATGCAGTGTATTGTGATGCAATAGATGGTTCCTGTGTGTTATGGAAAAGAATGGATCGTTCTTTGATGGAATGAAACGCAGTAGAAAGTGGTGGATTGTTGCGGAATGGAGTGGAATGTTGTGATGTGGAGTGCAATGCAGTGCATTGTGACGCAAGGGAGGGAAACCGAGCGGTTTGGACACGAAGGGAGCCTTCTTTCCAGGAATGGAAGGCAGTAAAAGGTGAAAGATTGTCAGGTACTGGAGTAGAATATTGTGGAGTGGAGTCGAACGGGGTGCCATTTGATGCAATAGACGGTTTCTCATTGTGTTTTAAGCGAATGGATTTATGTGCACGTGATTGTGCAGCTGTGTGTGTTTGTGTGTCTATTTTTGATAGGGATTGAGTGTGTGCATTTGTCACTGTGTGTACGGTTTTGAGAGAGGTTGCTGTGTCAGCGTGCAGGTGTGTGAGTGGCTGAGCAAGAGTGTCTGTATATGCGAGGGCGTGACCATGTTTATAAGAGGGTGATTATATAAGTGTTTAAGTGTGTGTGTGAGAGTTTGACAGCATTTGAATGTATGAGTGCGTGTGAGCATGTTACTGTGTGAGGGTCTCTGTGTAGTTTTGTAAGTGTATGTGACATTTTGTCTGAGTGCGTGAGTCTGTAAGTGTGTTGGTGTGAGTGATTGTGTGCGTGATATTGTGCGCACGTCTGTGTCTGTGCGTTTGTCAGCATTCGTGTGTGTGTCTGTGTGTGACAGTTTGTGTGTCTGTGTTTATGGAGGTGTGTGTCTGTGTGAGTGGGTGTGATACTGAATATGAGATAGTGTGAGTTTCTTCGAGTGTGAGTGTGTAAGTGTGCAAGGTGCAGTGTCTCAGTGTGTGAATGTGAAGTAAGGTCTTATGTGATTGTGTTTTATTTATTGTGAGGAGAGTTTTACTCTTCAGGTGAGTGTGTAAATGTGAGAGACCATTTGTGTGAGTGGGAGTGTTACTCTGCATGTATGAGGGACAGTGTGTGTTTGTGTTTGAACGGGAGTCCATGTGAGTCTTAGATTATATGTGTGCAGTTGTGGGAGTGTGTGCGAGAGGTGAGTGGGACTGAGTGGGTGCGACTGTGTATCTCTGGTAGAGTATGTGTATGTGTGACTGAATGTATCTGTTTGAGAGAGTGTGTGTGCACGTGTGTGTTAGTGTATAAGTGTTGATATGCCTGTGTGTTTCAGTGAGGGTGAGTGTAAGTGTGTGTTAGTGTGTGCGTGAGTGTGTGTGTGTATGTGTGATTGACTGAATGTTTTCGAGATTATTGGAGATACTTTGAGTGTGTGTGAGTGTGTGACTTTGTGTGTGAATGTGTGTGTGAGGGTGCACACGTGTGAGGGACTTGGTGTGAGTGTGAAACTGTGCATGTGTCAGCATGCATATGTGTGTGTGATGGTGGGTGTATGAGTGTGAATGACTGAGTGTGTAGGGCCATGAATGGGACTGAGTGTTTGTGAGTGTGTATACAAGTCTGTTGCGTGATTGTGTGTGATTGTGTTATTCTGTGTGTGTGTGGTTCGGTGGTTTTCTGTGTGTGTGGGCCTGTGCATGTGTGTGTGTGTGTGCGACTGAGTGAGAGAGTGCTTGCTTGTGCGTGTGTCTTTGTGTTGTGTCAGTGTGAGTGTTTGAGGGGAATGGGGTGAAATATGATGCCTCCAATGTTGCGATGGTTTGTGACATTTTGTGTGAGTGGGAGTGTTGGAGTGCGAGAGAGTGCGTGATTGCGTGTGAGCCTGTGAGTGTGTGTATGTGTTTGTGAGTGTGTGTGATGGTGACATTGCGTGAGGGTGCATTTGTGTCTGCATACGTGTAAGTGTGCTTTGGACATGTGTGAATGTATGTAGGTCTATGTGTGAGTGTGTGTGTTTGTGGATATGTGATGGTGTGGGTCACTGTGAGTGTGCAGGTGAGCAAGGTGCTGTGCGAGCGTGTGTCAGAGTGTGAAGGGCGTTCGTGTGTGACTGTGTGAGATAGTATGAGCAGGTGTGTTTTAGTGTTATGTGTGTGTGTTTGTGAGAGATTAGCTGTGTGAGTGGGAGTGTTACTCTGAGTGTATGTGTGACTGTGTGTTTGGGTATGTAAGAATGCGTGTGAGTGTGTTTTAGTTTGTGAGTGTGCAGGTTTAGGAGCGTGTGTGCATGAGATGTGCGACTGTATGATTGTGCGTCATTCTGCATATGTATGTGCCTGGTTGTGAATGTGTGAGCATGTGTGAGTGAATGTGTGATTTTGGGTGTGTGTTCAAGGGCATGTTAGTGTCAGAGTTCAGGAGTGCTTATGTCTGTGTGTATATCAGTGTGTGTGAGTATATGTGGGAGATGTAGGTGCATGAGTGTGAGTGTTTCTATGTGTGTCTGTGTGCGTAATGGGGTGTGACTCTATGTGTTAAGGTCTCTGTGAGTGACTGTGTGTTTGAGTGTGTGTCAGTGTGTGTGAGTTTGTGTATGACTGTGTGAGTGTGAGTTTGCACATGTGTGAGGGACTTTATTTGAGTGTGTGTCAATGTGTTTGTGTGAGAGTGTATATGTGTATGGGCGTGAGTGTGTGTGAGAGGTTTTGTGAATTTGTGTGGGAGTGCAGATGTGTGAATGTGTGGGAGTGGGTGTTTGTGGGTGTGTATAAGAACTGTTGCGAGATTGTGTGATATTGAGTGTGTGTTTGGGTGTCTATGTGGTTTCATGCATGTGTGTGGGACTGAACGTGCGGGTCTGGGCGTGTGTCTGTGTGAGTGTGTGAGTGGAATGGGGTGAAATATGATGCAACAAAGGTTCCTGAGAGGTTTGAAAGCGATATTGGCCTTCTCTGATGGAACGGAAAGCCATAGAACGTGGTGGGAGGCTACAGATAGAAGAGCAATGTTGTGGAACGGACTGTAATGCAGTGTATTGTGATGCAATAGATGGTTCCTGTGTGTTATGGAAAAGAATGGATCCTTCTTTGATGGAATGAAACGCAGTAGAACGTGGTGGATTGTTGCGGAATGGAGTGGAATGCAGTGCATTGTGACGCAAGGGAGGGAAACTGAGCGGTTTGGACACGAAGGGAGCCTTCTTTCCAGGAATGGAAGGCAGTAAAAGGTGAAAGATTGTCAGGTACTGGAGTAGAATATTGTGGAGTGGAGTCGAACGGGGTGCCATTTGATGCAATAGACGGTTTCTCATTGTGTTTTAAGCGAATGGATTTATGTGCACGTGATTGTGCAGCTGTGTGTGTTTGTGTGTCTATTTTTGATAGGGATTGAGTGTGTGCATTTGTCACTGTGTGTACGGTTTTGAGAGAGGTTGCTGTGTCAGCGTGCAGGTGTGTGCGTGGCTGAGCAAGAGTGTCTGTATATGCGAGGGTGTGACCATGTTTATAAGAGGGTGATTATATAAGTGTTTAAGTGTGTGTGTGAGAGTTTGACAGCATTTGAATGTATGAGTGCGTGTGAGCATGTTACTGTGTGAGTGTCTCTGTGTAGTTTTGTAAGTGTATGTGACATTTTGTCTGAGTGCGTGAGTCTGAAAGTGTGTTGGTGTGAGTGATTGTGTGCGTGATATTGTGCGCACGTCTGTGTCTGTGCGTTTGTCAGCATTCGTGTGTGTGTCTGTGTGTGACAGTTTGTGTGTCTGTGTTTATGGAGGTGTGTGTCTGTGTGAGTGGGTGTGATACTGAATATGAGATAGTGTGAGTTTCTTCGAGTGTGAGAGTGTAAGTGTGCAAGGTGCAGTGTCTCAGTGTGTGAATGTGAAATAAGGTCTTATGTGATTGTGTTTTATTTACTGTGAGGAGAGTTTTACTCTTCAGGTGAGTGTGTAAATGTGAGAGACCATTTGTGTGAGTGGGAGTGTTACTCTGCATGTATGAGGGACAGTGTGTGTTTGTGTTTGAACGGGAGTCCATGTGAGTCTTAGATTTTATGTGTGCAGTTGTGGGAGTGTGTGCGAGAGGTGAGTGGGACTGAGTGGGTGCGACTGTGTATCTCTGGTAGAGTATGTGTATGTGTGACTGAATGTATCTGTTTGAGAGAGTGTGTGTGCACGTGTGTGTTAGTGTATAAGTGTTGATATGCCTGTGTGTTTCAGTGAGGGTGAGTGTAAGTGTGTGTTAGTGTGTGCGTGAGTGTGTGTGTGTATGTGTGATTGACTGAATGTTTTCGAGATTATTGGAGATACTTTGAGTGTGTGTGAGTGTGTGACTTTGTGTGTGAATGTGTGTGTGAGGGTGCACACGTGTGAGGGACTTGGTGTGAGTGTGAAACTGTGCATGTGTCAGCATGCATATGTGTGTGTGATGGTGGGTGTATGAGTGTGAATGACTGAGTGTGTAGGGCCATGAATGGGACTGAGTGTTTGTGAGTGTGTATACAAGTCTGTTGCGTGATTGTGTGTGATTGTGTTATTCTGTGTGTGTGTGGTTCGGTGGTTTTCTGTGTGTGTGGGCCTGTGCATGTGTGTGTGTGTGTGCGACTGAGTGAGAGAGTGCTTGCTTGTGCGTGTGTCTTTGTGTTGTGTCAGTGTGAGTGTTTGAGGGGAATGGGGTGAAATATGATGCCTCCAATGTTGCGATGGTTTGTGACATTTTGTGTGAGTGGGAGTGTTGGAGTGCGAGAGAGTGCGTGATTGCGTGTGAGCCTGTGAGTGTGTGTATGTGTTTGTGAGTGTGTGTGATGGTGACATTGCGTGAGGGTGCATTTGTGTCTGCATACGTGTAAGTGTGCTTTGGACATGTGTGAATGTATGTAGGTCTATGTGTGAGTGTGTGTGTTTGTGGATATGTGATGGTGTGGGTCACTGTGAGTGTGCAGGTGAGCAAGGTGCTGTGCGAGCGTGTGTCAGAGTGTGAAGGGCGTTCGTGTGTGACTGTGTGAGATAGTATGAGCAGGTGTGTTTTAGTGTTATGTGTGTGTGTTTGTGAGAGATTAGCTGTGTGAGTGGGAGTGTTACTCTGAGTGTATGTGTGACTGTGTGTTTGGGTATGTAAGAATGCGTGTGAGTGTGTTTTAGTTTGTGAGTGTGCAGGTTTAGGAGCGTGTGTGCATGAGATGTGCGACTGTATGATTGTGCGTCATTCTGCATATGTATGTGCCTGGTTGTGAATGTGTGAGCATGTGTGAGTGAATGTGTGATTTTGGGTGTGTGTTCAAGGGCATGTTAGTGTCAGAGTTCAGGAGTGCTTATGTCTGTGTGTATATCAGTGTGTGTGAGTATATGTGGGAGATGTAGGTGCATGAGTGTGAGTGTTTCTATGTGTGTCTGTGTGCGTAATGGGGTGTGACTCTATGTGTTAAGGTCTCTGTGAGTGACTGTGTGTTTGAGTGTGTGTCAGTGTGTGTGAGTTTGTGTATGACTGTGTGAGTGTGAGTTTGCACATGTGTGAGGGACTTTATTTGAGTGTGTGTCAATGTGTTTGTGTGAGAGTGTATATGTGTATGGGCGTGAGTGTGTGTGAGAGGTTTTGTGAATTTGTGTGGGAGTGCAGATGTGTGAATGTGTGGGAGTGGGTGTTTGTGGGTGTGTATAAGAACTGTTGCGAGATTGTGTGATATTGAGTGTGTGTTTGGGTGTCTATGTGGTTTCATGCATGTGTGTGGGACTGAACGTGCGGGTCTGGGCGTGTGTCTGTGTGAGTGTGTGAGTGGAATGGGGTGAAATATGATGCAACAAAGGTTCCTGAGAGGTTTGAAAGCGATATTGGCCTTCTCTGATGGAACGGAAAGCCATAGAACGTGGTGGGAGGCTACAGATAGAAGAGCAATGTTGTGGAACGGACTGTAATGCAGTGTATTGTGATGCAATAGATGGTTCCTGTGTGTTATGGAAAAGAATGGATCGTTCTTTGATGGAATGAAACGCAGTAGAAAGTGGTGGATTGTTGCGGAATGGAGTGGAATGTTGTGATGTGGAGTGCAATGCAGTGCATTGTGACGCAAGGGAGGGAAACCGAGCGGTTTGGACACGAAGGGAGCCTTCTTTCCAGGAATGGAAGGCAGTAAAAGGTGAAAGATTGTCAGGTACTGGAGTAGAATATTGTGGAGTGGAGTCGAACGGGGTGCCATTTGATGCAATAGACGGTTTCTCATTGTGTTTTAAGCGAATGGATTTATGTGCACGTGATTGTGCAGCTGTGTGTGTTTGTGTGTCTATTTTTGATAGGGATTGAGTGTGTGCATTTGTCACTGTGTGTACGGTTTTGAGAGAGGTTGCTGTGTCAGCGTGCAGGTGTGTGAGTGGCTGAGCAAGAGTGTCTGTATATGCGAGGGCGTGACCATGTTTATAAGAGGGTGATTATATAAGTGTTTAAGTGTGTGTGTGAGAGTTTGACAGCATTTGAATGTATGAGTGCGTGTGAGCATGTTACTGTGTGAGGGTCTCTGTGTAGTTTTGTAAGTGTATGTGACATTTTGTCTGAGTGCGTGAGTCTGTAAGTGTGTTGGTGTGAGTGATTGTGTGCGTGATATTGTGCGCACGTCTGTGTCTGTGCGTTTGTCTGCATTCGTGTGTGTGTCTGTGTGTGACAGTTTGTGTGTCTGTGTTTATGGAGGTGTGTGTCTGTGTGAGTGGGTGTGATACTGAATATGAGATAGTGTGAGTTTCTTCGAGTGTGAGTGTGTAAGTGTGCAAGGTGCAGTGTCTCAGTGTGTGAATGTGAAGTAAGGTCTTATGTGATTGTGTTTTATTTATTGTGAGGAGAGTTTTACTCTTCAGGTGAGTGTGTAAATGTGAGAGACCATTTGTGTGAGTGGGAGTGTTACTCTGCATGTATGAGGGACAGTGTGTGTTTGTGTTTGAACGGGAGTCCATGTGAGTCTTAGATTATATGTGTGCAGTTGTGGGAGTGTGTGCGAGAGGTGAGTGGGACTGAGTGGGTGCGACTGTGTATCTCTGGTAGAGTATGTGTATGTGTGACTGAATGTATCTGTTTGAGAGAGTGTGTGTGCACGTGTGTGTTAGTGTATAAGTGTTGATATGCCTGTGTGTTTCAGTGAGGGTGAGTGTAAGTGTGTGTTAGTGTGTGCGTGAGTGTGTGTGTGTATGTGTGATTGACTGAATGTTTTCGAGATTATTGGAGATACTTTGAGTGTGTGTGAGTGTGTGACTTTGTGTGTGAATGTGTGTGTGAGGGTGCACACGTGTGAGGGACTTGGTGTGAGTGTGAAACTGTGCATGTGTCAGCATGCATATGTGTGTGTGATGGTGGGTGTATGAGTGTGAATGACTGAGTGTGTAGGGCCATGAATGGGACTGAGTGTTTGTGAGTGTGTATACAAGTCTGTTGCGTGATTGTGTGTGATTGTGTTATTCTGTGTGTGTGTGGTTCGGTGGTTTTCTGTGTGTGTGGGCCTGTGCATGTGTGTGTGTGTGTGCGACTGAGTGAGAGAGTGCTTGCTTGTGCGTGTGTCTTTGTGTTGTGTCAGTGTGAGTGTTTGAGGGGAATGGGGTGAAATATGATGCCTCCAATGTTGCGATGGTTTGTGACATTTTGTGTGAGTGGGAGTGTTGGAGTGCGAGAGAGTGCGTGATTGCGTGTGAGCCTGTGAGTGTGTGTATGTGTTTGTGAGTGTGTGTGATGGTGACATTGCGTGAGGGTGCATTTGTGTCTGCATACGTGTAAGTGTGCTTTGGACATGTGTGAATGTATGTAGGTCTATGTGTGAGTGTGTGTGTTTGTGGATATGTGATGGTGTGGGTCACTGTGAGTGTGCAGGTGAGCAAGGTGCTGTGCGAGCGTGTGTCAGAGTGTGAAGGGCGTTCGTGTGTGACTGTGTGAGATAGTATGAGCAGGTGTGTTTTAGTGTTATGTGTGTGTGTTTGTGAGAGATTAGCTGTGTGAGTGGGAGTGTTACTCTGAGTGTATGTGTGACTGTGTGTTTGGGTATGTAAGAATGCGTGTGAGTGTGTTTTAGTTTGTGAGTGTGCAGGTTTAGGAGCGTGTGTGCATGGGATGTGCGACTGTATGATTGTGCGTCATTCTGCATATGTATGTGCCTGGTTGTGAATGTGTGAGCATGTGTGAGTGAATGTGTGATTTTGGGTGTGTGTTCAAGGGCATGTTAGTGTCAGAGTTCAGGAGTGCTTATGTCTGTGTGTATATCAGTGTGTGTGAGTATATGTGGGAGATGTAGGTGCATGAGTGTGAGTGTTTCTATGTGTGTCTGTGTGCGTAATGGGGTGTGACTCTATGTGTTAAGGTCTCTGTGAGTGACTGTGTGTTTGAGTGTGTGTCAGTGTGTGTGAGTTTGTGTATGACTGTGTGAGTGTGAGTTTGCACATGTGTGAGGGACTTTATTTGAGTGTGTGTCAATGTGTTTGTGTGAGAGTGTATATGTGTATGGGCGTGAGTGTGTGTGAGAGGTTTTGTGAATTTGTGTGGGAGTGCAGATGTGTGAATGTGTGGGAGTGGGTGTTTGTGGGTGTGTATAAGAACTGTTGCGAGATTGTGTGATATTGAGTGTGTGTTTGGGTGTCTATGTGGTTTCATGCATGTGTGTGGGACTGAACGTGCGGGTCTGGGCGTGTGTCTGTGTGAGTGTGTGAGTGGAATGGGGTGAAATATGATGCAACAAAGGTTCCTGAGAGGTTTGAAAGCGATATTGGCCTTCTCTGATGGAACGGAAAGCCATAGAACGTGGTGGGAGGCTACAGATAGAAGAGCAATGTTGTGGAACGGACTGTAATGCAGTGTATTGTGATGCAATAGATGGTTCCTGTGTGTTATGGAAAAGAATGGATCGTTCTTTGATGGAATGAAACGCAGTAGAAAGTGGTGGATTGTTGCGGAATGGAGTGGAATGTTGTGATGTGGAGTGCAATGCAGTGCATTGTGACGCAAGGGAGGGAAACCGAGCGGTTTGGACACGAAGGGAGCCTTCTTTCCAGGAATGGAAGGCAGTAAAAGGTGAAAGATTGTCAGGTACTGGAGTAGAATATTGTGGAGTGGAGTCGAACGGGGTGCCATTTGATGCAATAGACGGTTTCTCATTGTGTTTTAAGCGAATGGATTTATGTGCACGTGATTGTGCAGCTGTGTGTGTTTGTGTGTCTATTTTTGATAGGGATTGAGTGTGTGCATTTGTCACTGTGTGTACGGTTTTGAGAGAGGTTGCTGTGTCAGCGTGCAGGTGTGTGAGTGGCTGAGCAAGAGTGTCTGTATATGCGAGGGCGTGACCATGTTTATAAGAGGGTGATTATATAAGTGTTTAAGTGTGTGTGTGAGAGTTTGACAGCATTTGAATGTATGAGTGCGTGTGAGCATGTTACTGTGTGAGGGTCTCTGTGTAGTTTTGTAAGTGTATGTGACATTTTGTCTGAGTGCGTGAGTCTGTAAGTGTGTTGGTGTGAGTGATTGTGTGCGTGATATTGTGCGCACGTCTGTGTCTGTGCGTTTGTCAGCATTCGTGTGTGTGTCTGTGTGTGACAGTTTGTGTGTCTGTGTTTATGGAGGTGTGTGTCTGTGTGAGTGGGTGTGATACTGAATATGAGATAGTGTGAGTTTCTTCGAGTGTGAGTGTGTAAGTGTGCAAGGTGCAGTGTCTCAGTGTGTGAATGTGAAGTAAGGTCTTATGTGATTGTGTTTTATTTATTGTGAGGAGAGTTTTACTCTTCAGGTGAGTGTGTAAATGTGAGAGACCATTTGTGTGAGTGGGAGTGTTACTCTGCATGTATGAGGGACAGTGTGTGTTTGTGTTTGAACGGGAGTCCATGTGAGTCTTAGATTATATGTGTGCAGTTGTGGGAGTGTGTGCGAGAGGTGAGTGGGACTGAGTGGGTGCGACTGTGTATCTCTGGTAGAGTATGTGTATGTGTGACTGAATGTATCTGTTTGAGAGAGTGTGTGTGCACGTGTGTGTTAGTGTATAAGTGTTGATATGCCTGTGTGTTTCAGTGAGGGTGAGTGTAAGTGTGTGTTAGTGTGTGCGTGAGTGTGTGTGTGTATGTGTGATTGACTGAATGTTTTCGAGATTATTGGAGATACTTTGAGTGTGTGTGAGTGTGTGACTTTGTGTGTGAATGTGTGTGTGAGGGTGCACACGTGTGAGGGACTTGGTGTGAGTGTGAAACTGTGCATGTGTCAGCATGCATATGTGTGTGTGATGGTGGGTGTATGAGTGTGAATGACTGAGTGTGTAGGGCCATGAATGGGACTGAGTGTTTGTGAGTGTGTATACAAGTCTGTTGCGTGATTGTGTGTGATTGTGTTATTCTGTGTGTGTGTGGTTCGGTGGTTTTCTGTGTGTGTGGGCCTGTGCATGTGTGTGTGTGTGTGCGACTGAGTGAGAGAGTGCTTGCTTGTGCGTGTGTCTTTGTGTTGTGTCAGTGTGAGTGTTTGAGGGGAATGGGGTGAAATATGATGCCTCCAATGTTGCGATGGTTTGTGACATTTTGTGTGAGTGGGAGTGTTGGAGTGCGAGAGAGTGCGTGATTGCGTGTGAGCCTGTGAGTGTGTGTATGTGTTTGTGAGTGTGTGTGATGGTGACATTGCGTGAGGGTGCATTTGTGTCTGCATACGTGTAAGTGTGCTTTGGACATGTGTGAATGTATGTAGGTCTATGTGTGAGTGTGTGTGTTTGTGGATATGTGATGGTGTGGGTCACTGTGAGTGTGCAGGTGAGCAAGGTGCTGTGCGAGCGTGTGTCAGAGTGTGAAGGGCGTTCGTGTGTGACTGTGTGAGATAGTATGAGCAGGTGTGTTTTAGTGTTATGTGTGTGTGTTTGTGAGAGATTAGCTGTGTGAGTAGGAGTGTTACTCTGAGTGTATGTGTGACTGTGTGTTTGGGTATGTAAGAATGCGTGTGAGTGTGTTTTAGTTTGTGAGTGTGCAGGTTTAGGAGCGTGTGTGCATGGGATGTGCGACTGTATGATTGTGCGTCATTCTGCATATGTATGTGCCTGGTTGTGAATGTGTGAGCATGTGTGAGTGAATGTGTGATTTTGGGTGTGTGTTCAAGGGCATGTTAGTGTCAGAGTTCAGGAGTGCTTATGTCTGTGTGTATATCAGTGTGTGTGAGTATATGTGGGAGATGTAGGTGCATGAGTGTGAGTGTTTCTATGTGTGTCTGTGTGCGTAATGGGGTGTGACTCTATGTGTTAAGGTCTCTGTGAGTGACTGTGTGTTTGAGTGTGTGTCAGTGTGTGTGAGTTTGTGTATGACTGTGTGAGTGTGAGTTTGCACATGTGTGAGGGACTTTATTTGAGTGTGTGTCAATGTGTTTGTGTGAGAGTGTATATGTGTATGGGCGTGAGTGTGTGTGAGAGGTTTTGTGAATTTGTGTGGGAGTGCAGATGTGTGAATGTGTGGGAGTGGGTGTTTGTGGGTGTGTATAAGAACTGTTGCGAGATTGTGTGATATTGAGTGTGTGTTTGGGTGTCTATGTGGTTTCATGCATGTGTGTGGGACTGAACGTGCGGGTCTGGGCGTGTGTCTGTGTGAGTGTGTGAGTGGAATGGGGTGAAATATGATGCAACAAAGGTTCCTGAGAGGTTTGAAAGCGATATTGGCCTTCTCTGATGGAACGGAAAGCCATAGAACGTGGTGGGAGGCTACAGATAGAAGAGCAATGTTGTGGAACGGACTGTAATGCAGTGTATTGTGATGCAATAGATGGTGCCTGTGTGTTATGGAAAAGAATGGATCCTTCTTTGATGGAATGAAACGCAGTAGAACGTGGTGGATTGTTGCGGAATGGAGTGGAATGCAGTGCATTGTGACGCAAGGGAGGGAAACCGAGCGGTTTGGACACGAAGGGAGCCTTCTTTCCAGGAATGGAAGGCAGTAAAAGGTGAAAGATTGTCAGGTACTGGAGTAGAATATTGTGGAGTGGAGTCGAACGGGGTGCCATTTGATGCAATAGACGGTTTCTCATTGTGTTTTAAGCGAATGGATTTATGTGCACGTGATTGTGCAGCTGTGTGTGTTTGTGTGTCTATTTTTGATAGGGATTGAGTGTGTGCATTTGTCACTGTGTGTACGGTTTTGAGAGAGGTTGCTGTGTCAGCGTGCAGGTGTGTGAGTGGCTGAGCAAGAGTGTCTGTATATGCGAGGGCGTGACCATGTTTATAAGAGGGTGATTATATAAGTGTTTAAGTGTGTGTGTGAGAGTTTGACAGCATTTGAATGTATGAGTGCGTGTGAGCATGTTACTGTGTGAGGGTCTCTGTGTAGTTTTGTAAGTGTATGTGACATTTTGTCTGAGTGCGTGAGTCTGTAAGTGTGTTGGTGTGAGTGATTGTGTGCGTGATATTGTGCGCACGTCTGTGTCTGTGCGTTTGTCAGCATTCGTGTGTGTGTCTGTGTGTGACAGTTTGTGTGTCTGTGTTTATGGAGGTGTGTGTCTGTGTGAGTGGGTGTGATACTGAATATGAGATAGTGTGAGTTTCTTCGAGTGTGAGTGTGTAAGTGTGCAAGGTGCAGTGTCTCAGTGTGTGAATGTGAAGTAAGGTCTTATGTGATTGTGTTTTATTTATTGTGAGGAGAGTTTTACTCTTCAGGTGAGTGTGTAAATGTGAGAGACCATTTGTGTGAGTGGGAGTGTTACTCTGCATGTATGAGGGACAGTGTGTGTTTGTGTTTGAACGGGAGTCCATGTGAGTCTTAGATTATATGTGTGCAGTTGTGGGAGTGTGTGCGAGAGGTGAGTGGGACTGAGTGGGTGCGACTGTGTATCTCTGGTAGAGTATGTGTATGTGTGACTGAATGTATCTGTTTGAGAGAGTGTGTGTGCACGTGTGTGTTAGTGTATAAGTGTTGATATGCCTGTGTGTTTCAGTGAGGGTGAGTGTAAGTGTGTGTTAGTGTGTGCGTGAGTGTGTGTGTGTATGTGTGATTGACTGAATGTTTTCGAGATTATTGGAGATACTTTGAGTGTGTGTGAGTGTGTGACTTTGTGTGTGAATGTGTGTGTGAGGGTGCACACGTGTGAGGGACTTGGTGTGAGTGTGAAACTGTGCATGTGTCAGCATGCATATGTGTGTGTGATGGTGGGTGTATGAGTGTGAATGACTGAGTGTGTAGGGCCATGAATGGGACTGAGTGTTTGTGAGTGTGTATACAAGTCTGTTGCGTGATTGTGTGTGATTGTGTTATTCTGTGTGTGTGTGGTTCGGTGGTTTTCTGTGTGTGTGGGCCTGTGCATGTGTGTGTGTGTGTGCGACTGAGTGAGAGAGTGCTTGCTTGTGCGTGTGTCTTTGTGTTGTGTCAGTGTGAGTGTTTGAGGGGAATGGGGTGAAATATGATGCCTCCAATGTTGCGATGGTTTGTGACATTTTGTGTGAGTGGGAGTGTTGGAGTGCGAGAGAGTGCGTGATTGCGTGTGAGCCTGTGAGTGTGTGTATGTGTTTGTGAGTGTGTGTGATGGTGACATTGCGTGAGGGTGCATTTGTGTCTGCATACGTGTAAGTGTGCTTTGGACATGTGTGAATGTATGTAGGTCTATGTGTGAGTGTGTGTGTTTGTGGATATGTGATGGTGTGGGTCACTGTGAGTGTGCAGGTGAGCAAGGTGCTGTGCGAGCGTGTGTCAGAGTGTGAAGGGCGTTCGTGTGTGACTGTGTGAGATAGTATGAGCAGGTGTGTTTTAGTGTTATGTGTGTGTGTTTGTGAGAGATTAGCTGTGTGAGTGGGAGTGTTACTCTGAGTGTATGTGTGACTGTGTGTTTGGGTATGTAAGAATGCGTGTGAGTGTGTTTTAGTTTGTGAGTGTGCAGGTTTAGGAGCGTGTGTGCATGGGATGTGCGACTGTATGATTGTGCGTCATTCTGCATATGTATGTGCCTGGTTGTGAATGTGTGAGCATGTGTGAGTGAATGTGTGATTTTGGGTGTGTGTTCAAGGGCATGTTAGTGTCAGAGTTCAGGAGTGCTTATGTCTGTGTGTATATCAGTGTGTGTGAGTATATGTGGGAGATGTAGGTGCATGAGTGTGAGTGTTTCTATGTGTGTCTGTGTGCGTAATGGGGTGTGACTCTATGTGTTAAGGTCTCTGTGAGTGACTGTGTGTTTGAGTGTGTGTCAGTGTGTGTGAGTTTGTGTATGACTGTGTGAGTGTGAGTTTGCACATGTGTGAGGGACTTTATTTGAGTGTGTGTCAATGTGTTTGTGTGAGAGTGTATATGTGTATGGGCGTGAGTGTGTGTGAGAGGTTTTGTGAATTTGTGTGGGAGTGCAGATGTGTGAATGTGTGGGAGTGGGTGTTTGTGGGTGTGTATAAGAACTGTTGCGAGATTGTGTGATATTGAGTGTGTGTTTGGGTGTCTATGTGGTTTCATGCATGTGTGTGGGACTGAACGTGCGGGTCTGGGCGTGTGTCTGTGTGAGTGTGTGAGTGGAATGGGGTGAAATATGATGCAACAAAGGTTCCTGAGAGGTTTGAAAGCGATATTGGCCTTCTCTGATGGAACGGAAAGCCATAGAACGTGGTGGGAGGCTACAGATAGAAGAGCAATGTTGTGGAACGGACTGTAATGCAGTGTATTGTGATGCAATAGATGGTTCCTGTGTGTTATGGAAAAGAATGGATCCTTCTTTGATGGAATGAAACGCAGTAGAACGTGGTGGATTGTTGCGGAATGGAGTGGAATGCAGTGCATTGTGACGCAAGGGAGGGAAACTGAGCGGTTTGGACACGAAGGGAGCCTTCTTTCCAGGAATGGAAGGCAGTAAAAGGTGAAAGATTGTCAGGTACTGGAGTAGAATATTGTGGAGTGGAGTCGAACGGGGTGCCATTTGATGCAATAGACGGTTTCTCATTGTGTTTTAAGCGAATGGATTTATGTGCACGTGATTGTGCAGCTGTGTGTGTTTGTGTGTCTATTTTTGATAGGGATTGAGTGTGTGCATTTGTCACTGTGTGTACGGTTTTGAGAGAGGTTGCTGTGTCAGCGTGCAGGTGTGTGCGTGGCTGAGCAAGAGTGTCTGTATATGCGAGGGTGTGACCATGTTTATAAGAGGGTGATTATATAAGTGTTTAAGTGTGTGTGTGAGAGTTTGACAGCATTTGAATGTATGAGTGCGTGTGAGCATGTTACTGTGTGAGTGTCTCTGTGTAGTTTTGTAAGTGTATGTGACATTTTGTCTGAGTGCGTGAGTCTGAAAGTGTGTTGGTGTGAGTGATTGTGTGCGTGATATTGTGCGCACGTCTGTGTCTGTGCGTTTGTCAGCATTCGTGTGTGTGTCTGTGTGTGACAGTTTGTGTGTCTGTGTTTATGGAGGTGTGTGTCTGTGTGAGTGGGTGTGATACTGAATATGAGATAGTGTGAGTTTCTTCGAGTGTGAGAGTGTAAGTGTGCAAGGTGCAGTGTCTCAGTGTGTGAATGTGAAATAAGGTCTTATGTGATTGTGTTTTATTTACTGTGAGGAGAGTTTTACTCTTCAGGTGAGTGTGTAAATGTGAGAGACCATTTGTGTGAGTGGGAGTGTTACTCTGCATGTATGAGGGACAGTGTGTGTTTGTGTTTGAACGGGAGTCCATGTGAGTCTTAGATTTTATGTGTGCAGTTGTGGGAGTGTGTGCGAGAGGTGAGTGGGACTGAGTGGGTGCGACTGTGTATCTCTGGTAGAGTATGTGTATGTGTGACTGAATGTATCTGTTTGAGAGAGTGTGTGTGCACGTGTGTGTTAGTGTATAAGTGTTGATATGCCTGTGTGTTTCAGTGAGGGTGAGTGTAAGTGTGTGTTAGTGTGTGCGTGAGTGTGTGTGTGTATGTGTGATTGACTGAATGTTTTCGAGATTATTGGAGATACTTTGAGTGTGTGTGAGTGTGTGACTTTGTGTGTGAATGTGTGTGTGAGGGTGCACACGTGTGAGGGACTTGGTGTGAGTGTGAAACTGTGCATGTGTCAGCATGCATATGTGTGTGTGATGGTGGGTGTATGAGTGTGAATGACTGAGTGTGTAGGGCCATGAATGGGACTGAGTGTTTGTGAGTGTGTATACAAGTCTGTTGCGTGATTGTGTGTGATTGTGTTATTCTGTGTGTGTGTGGTTCGGTGGTTTTCTGTGTGTGTGGGCCTGTGCATGTGTGTGTGTGTGTGCGACTGAGTGAGAGAGTGCTTGCTTGTGCGTGTGTCTTTGTGTTGTGTCAGTGTGAGTGTTTGAGGGGAATGGGGTGAAATATGATGCCTCCAATGTTGCGATGGTTTGTGACATTTTGTGTGAGTGGGAGTGTTGGAGTGCGAGAGAGTGCGTGATTGCGTGTGAGCCTGTGAGTGTGTGTATGTGTTTGTGAGTGTGTGTGATGGTGACATTGCGTGAGGGTGCATTTGTGTCTGCATACGTGTAAGTGTGCTTTGGACATGTGTGAATGTATGTAGGTCTATGTGTGAGTGTGTGTGTTTGTGGATATGTGATGGTGTGGGTCACTGTGAGTGTGCAGGTGAGCAAGGTGCTGTGCGAGCGTGTGTCAGAGTGTGAAGGGCGTTCGTGTGTGACTGTGTGAGATAGTATGAGCAGGTGTGTTTTAGTGTTATGTGTGTGTGTTTGTGAGAGATTAGCTGTGTGAGTGGGAGTGTTACTCTGAGTGTATGTGTGACTGTGTGTTTGGGTATGTAAGAATGCGTGTGAGTGTGATTTAGTTTGTGAGTATGCAGGTTTAGGAGCGTGTGTGCATGAGATGTGCGACTGTATGATTGTGCGTCATTCTGCATATGTATGTGCCTGGTTGTGAATGTGTGAGCATGTGTGAGTGAATGTGTGATTTTGGGTGTGTGTTCAAGGGCATGTTAGTGTCAGAGTTCAGGAGTGCTTATGTCTGTGTGTATATCAGTGTGTGTGAGTATATGTGGGAGATGTAGGTGCATGAGTGTGAGTGTTTCTATGTGTGTCTGTGTGCGTAATGGGGTGTGACTCTATGTGTTAAGGTCTCTGTGAGTGACTGTGTGTTTGAGTGTGTGTCAGTGTGTGTGAGTTTGTGTATGACTGTGTGAGTGTGAGTTTGCACATGTGTGAGGGACTTTATTTGAGTGTGTGTCAATGTGTTTGTGTGAGAGTGTATATGTGTATGGGCGTGAGTGTGTGTGAGAGGTTTTGTGAATTTGTGTGGGAGTGCAGATGTGTGAATGTGTGGGAGTGGGTGTTTGTGGGTGTGTATAAGAACTGTTGCGAGATTGTGTGATATTGAGTATGTGTTTGGGTGTCTATGTGGTTTCATGCATGTGTGTGGGACTGAACGTGCGGGTCTGGGCGTGTGTCTGTGTGAGTGTGTGAGTGGAATGGGGTGAAATATGATGCAACAAAGGTTCCTGAGAGGTTTGAAAGCGATATTGGCCTTCTCTGATGGAACGGAAAGCCATAGAACGTGGTGGGAGGCTACAGATAGAAGAGCAATGTTGTGGAACGGACTGTAATGCAGTGTATTGTGATGCAATAGATGGTTCCTGTGTGTTATGGAAAAGAATGGATCGTTCTTTGATGGAATGAAACGCAGTAGAAAGTGGTGGATTGTTGCGGAATGGAGTGGAATGTTGTGATGTGGAGTGCAATGCAGTGCATTGTGACGCAAGGGAGGGAAACCGAGCGGTTTGGACACGAAGGGAGCCTTCTTTCCAGGAATGGAAGGCAGTAAAAGGTGAAAGATTGTCAGGTACTGGAGTAGAATATTGTGGAGTGGAGTCGAACGGGGTGCCATTTGATGCAATAGACGGTTTCTCATTGTGTTTTAAGCGAATGGATTTATGTGCACGTGATTGTGCAGCTGTGTGTGTTTGTGTGTCTATTTTTGATAGGGATTGAGTGTGTGCATTTGTCACTGTGTGTACGGTTTTGAGAGAGGTTGCTGTGTCAGCGTGCAGGTGTGTGAGTGGCTGAGCAAGAGTGTCTGTATATGCGAGGGCGTGACCATGTTTATAAGAGGGTGATTATATAAGTGTTTAAGTGTGTGTGTGAGAGTTTGACAGCATTTGAATGTATGAGTGCGTGTGAGCATGTTACTGTGTGAGGGTCTCTGTGTAGTTTTGTAAGTGTATGTGACATTTTGTCTGAGTGCGTGAGTCTGTAAGTGTGTTGGTGTGAGTGATTGTGTGCGTGATATTGTGCGCACGTCTGTGTCTGTGCGTTTGTCAGCATTCGTGTGTGTGTCTGTGTGTGACAGTTTGTGTGTCTGTGTTTATGGAGGTGTGTGTCTGTGTGAGTGGGTGTGATACTGAATATGAGATAGTGTGAGTTTCTTCGAGTGTGAGTGTGTAAGTGTGCAAGGTGCAGTGTCTCAGTGTGTGAATGTGAAGTAAGGTCTTATGTGATTGTGTTTTATTTATTGTGAGGAGAGTTTTACTCTTCAGGTGAGTGTGTAAATGTGAGAGACCATTTGTGTGAGTGGGAGTGTTACTCTGCATGTATGAGGGACAGTGTGTGTTTGTGTTTGAACGGGAGTCCATGTGAGTCTTAGATTATATGTGTGCAGTTGTGGGAGTGTGTGCGAGAGGTGAGTGGGACTGAGTGGGTGCGACTGTGTATCTCTGGTAGAGTATGTGTATGTGTGACTGAATGTATCTGTTTGAGAGAGTGTGTGTGCACGTGTGTGTTAGTGTATAAGTGTTGATATGCCTGTGTGTTTCAGTGAGGGTGAGTGTAAGTGTGTGTTAGTGTGTGCGTGAGTGTGTGTGTGTATGTGTGATTGACTGAATGTTTTCGAGATTATTGGAGATACTTTGAGTGTGTGTGAGTGTGTGACTTTGTGTGTGAATGTGTGTGTGAGGGTGCACACGTGTGAGGGACTTGGTGTGAGTGTGAAACTGTGCATGTGTCAGCATGCATATGTGTGTGTGATGGTGGGTGTATGAGTGTGAATGACTGAGTGTGTAGGGCCATGAATGGGACTGAGTGTTTGTGAGTGTGTATACAAGTCTGTTGCGTGATTGTGTGTGATTGTGTTATTCTGTGTGTGTGTGGTTCGGTGGTTTTCTGTGTGTGTGGGCCTGTGCATGTGTGTGTGTGTGTGCGACTGAGTGAGAGAGTGCTTGCTTGTGCGTGTGTCTTTGTGTTGTGTCAGTGTGAGTGTTTGAGGGGAATGGGGTGAAATATGATGCCTCCAATGTTGCGATGGTTTGTGACATTTTGTGTGAGTGGGAGTGTTGGAGTGCGAGAGAGTGCGTGATTGCGTGTGAGCCTGTGAGTGTGTGTATGTGTTTGTGAGTGTGTGTGATGGTGACATTGCGTGAGGGTGCATTTGTGTCTGCATACGTGTAAGTGTGCTTTGGACATGTGTGAATGTATGTAGGTCTATGTGTGAGTGTGTGTGTTTGTGGATATGTGATGGTGTGGGTCACTGTGAGTGTGCAGGTGAGCAAGGTGCTGTGCGAGCGTGTGTCAGAGTGTGAAGGGCGTTCGTGTGTGACTGTGTGAGATAGTATGAGCAGGTGTGTTTTAGTGTTATGTGTGTGTGTTTGTGAGAGATTAGCTGTGTGAGTGGGAGTGTTACTCTGAGTGTATGTGTGACTGTGTGTTTGGGTATGTAAGAATGCGTGTGAGTGTGTTTTAGTTTGTGAGTGTGCAGGTTTAGGAGCGTGTGTGCATGGGATGTGCGACTGTATGATTGTGCGTCATTCTGCATATGTATGTGCCTGGTTGTGAATGTGTGAGCATGTGTGAGTGAATGTGTGATTTTGGGTGTGTGTTCAAGGGCATGTTAGTGTCAGAGTTCAGGAGTGCTTATGTCTGTGTGTATATCAGTGTGTGTGAGTATATGTGGGAGATGTAGGTGCATGAGTGTGAGTGTTTCTATGTGTGTCTGTGTGCGTAATGGGGTGTGACTCTATGTGTTAAGGTCTCTGTGAGTGACTGTGTGTTTGAGTGTGTGTCAGTGTGTGTGAGTTTGTGTATGACTGTGTGAGTGTGAGTTTGCACATGTGTGAGGGACTTTATTTGAGTGTGTGTCAATGTGTTTGTGTGAGAGTGTATATGTGTATGGGCGTGAGTGTGTGTGAGAGGTTTTGTGAATTTGTGTGGGAGTGCAGATGTGTGAATGTGTGGGAGTGGGTGTTTGTGGGTGTGTATAAGAACTGTTGCGAGATTGTGTGATATTGAGTGTGTGTTTGGGTGTCTATGTGGTTTCATGCATGTGTGTGGGACTGAACGTGCGGGTCTGGGCGTGTGTCTGTGTGAGTGTGTGAGTGGAATGGGGTGAAATATGATGCAACAAAGGTTCCTGAGAGGTTTGAAAGCGATATTGGCCTTCTCTGATGGAACGGAAAGCCATAGAACGTGGTGGGAGGCTACAGATAGAAGAGCAATGTTGTGGAACGGACTGTAATGCAGTGTATTGTGATGCAATAGATGGTTCCTGTGTGTTATGGAAAAGAATGGATCCTTCTTTGATGGAATGAAACGCAGTAGAACGTGGTGGATTGTTGCGGAATGGAGTGGAATGCAGTGCATTGTGACGCAAGGGAGGGAAACTGAGCGGTTTGGACACGAAGGGAGCCTTCTTTCCAGGAATGGAAGGCAGTAAAAGGTGAAAGATTGTCAGGTACTGGAGTAGAATATTGTGGAGTGGAGTCGAACGGGGTGCCATTTGATGCAATAGACGGTTTCTCATTGTGTTTTAAGCGAATGGATTTATGTGCACGTGATTGTGCAGCTGTGTGTGTTTGTGTGTCTATTTTTGATAGGGATTGAGTGTGTGCATTTGTCACTGTGTGTACGGTTTTGAGAGAGGTTGCTGTGTCAGCGTGCAGGTGTGTGAGTGGCTGAGCAAGAGTGTCTGTATATGCGAGGGCGTGACCATGTTTATAAGAGGGTGATTATATAAGTGTTTAAGTGTGTGTGTGAGAGTTTGACAGCATTTGAATGTATGAGTGCGTGTGAGCATGTTACTGTGTGAGGGTCTCTGTGTAGTTTTGTAAGTGTATGTGACATTTTGTCTGAGTGCGTGAGTCTGTAAGTGTGTTGGTGTGAGTGATTGTGTGCGTGATATTGTGCGCACGTCTGTGTCTGTGCGTTTGTCAGCATTCGTGTGTGTGTCTGTGTGTGACAGTTTGTGTGTCTGTGTTTATGGAGGTGTGTGTCTGTGTGAGTGGGTGTGATACTGAATATGAGATAGTGTGAGTTTCTTCGAGTGTGAGTGTGTAAGTGTGCAAGGTGCAGTGTCTCAGTGTGTGAATGTGAAGTAAGGTCTTATGTGATTGTGTTTTATTTATTGTGAGGAGAGTTTTACTCTTCAGGTGAGTGTGTAAATGTGAGAGACCATTTGTGTGAGTGGGAGTGTTACTCTGCATGTATGAGGGACAGTGTGTGTTTGTGTTTGAACGGGAGTCCATGTGAGTCTTAGATTATATGTGTGCAGTTGTGGGAGTGTGTGCGAGAGGTGAGTGGGACTGAGTGGGTGCGACTGTGTATCTCTGGTAGAGTATGTGTATGTGTGACTGAATGTATCTGTTTGAGAGAGTGTGTGTGCACGTGTGTGTTAGTGTATAAGTGTTGATATGCCTGTGTGTTTCAGTGAGGGTGAGTGTAAGTGTGTGTTAGTGTGTGCGTGAGTGTGTGTGTGTATGTGTGATTGACTGAATGTTTTCGAGATTATTGGAGATACTTTGAGTGTGTGTGAGTGTGTGACTTTGTGTGTGAATGTGTGTGTGAGGGTGCACACGTGTGAGGGACTTGGTGTGAGTGTGAAACTGTGCATGTGTCAGCATGCATATGTGTGTGTGATGGTGGGTGTATGAGTGTGAATGACTGAGTGTGTAGGGCCATGAATGGGACTGAGTGTTTGTGAGTGTGTATACAAGTCTGTTGCGTGATTGTGTGTGATTGTGTTATTCTGTGTGTGTGTGGTTCGGTGGTTTTCTGTGTGTGTGGGCCTGTGCATGTGTGTGTGTGTGTGCGACTGAGTGAGAGAGTGCTTGCTTGTGCGTGTGTCTTTGTGTTGTGTCAGTGTGAGTGTTTGAGGGGAATGGGGTGAAATATGATGCCTCCAATGTTGCGATGGTTTGTGACATTTTGTGTGAGTGGGAGTGTTGGAGTGCGAGAGAGTGCGTGATTGCGTGTGAGCCTGTGAGTGTGTGTATGTGTTTGTGAGTGTGTGTGATGGTGACATTGCGTGAGGGTGCATTTGTGTCTGCATACGTGTAAGTGTGCTTTGGACATGTGTGAATGTATGTAGGTCTATGTGTGAGTGTGTGTGTTTGTGGATATGTGATGGTGTGGGTCACTGTGAGTGTGCAGGTGAGCAAGGTGCTGTGCGAGCGTGTGTCAGAGTGTGAAGGGCGTTCGTGTGTGACTGTGTGAGATAGTACGAGCAGGTGTGTTTTAGTGTTATGTGTGTGTGTTTGTGAGAGATTAGCTGTGTGAGTAGGAGTGTTACTCTGAGTGTATGTGTGACTGTGTGTTTGGGTATGTAAGAATGCGTGTGAGTGTGTTTTAGTTTGTGAGTGTGCAGGTTTAGGAGCGTGTGTGCATGGGATGTGCGACTGTATGATTGTGCGTCATTCTGCATATGTATGTGCCTGGTTGTGAATGTGTGAGCATGTGTGAGTGAATGTGTGATTTTGGGTGTGTGTTCAAGGGCATGTTAGTGTCAGAGTTCAGGAGTGCTTATGTCTGTGTGTATATCAGTGTGTGTGAGTATATGTGGGAGATGTAGGTGCATGAGTGTGAGTGTTTCTATGTGTGTCTGTGTGCGTAATGGGGTGTGACTCTATGTGTTAAGGTCTCTGTGAGTGACTGTGTGTTTGAGTGTGTGTCAGTGTGTGTGAGTTTGTGTATGACTGTGTGAGTGTGAGTTTGCACATGTGTGAGGGACTTTATTTGAGTGTGTGTCAATGTGTTTGTGTGAGAGTGTATATGTGTATGGGCGTGAGTGTGTGTGAGAGGTTTTGTGAATTTGTGTGGGAGTGCAGATGTGTGAATGTGTGGGAGTGGGTGTTTGTGGGTGTGTATAAGAACTGTTGCGAGATTGTGTGATATTGAGTGTGTGTTTGGGTGTCTATGTGGTTTCATGCATGTGTGTGGGACTGAACGTGCGGGTCTGGGCGTGTGTCTGTGTGAGTGTGTGAGTGGAATGGGGTGAAATATGATGCAACAAAGGTTCCTGAGAGGTTTGAAAGCGATATTGGCCTTCTCTGATGGAACGGAAAGCCATAGAACGTGGTGGGAGGCTACAGATAGAAGAGCAATGTTGTGGAACGGACTGTAATGCAGTGTATTGTGATGCAATAGATGGTGCCTGTGTGTTATGGAAAAGAATGGATCCTTCTTTGATGGAATGAAACGCAGTAGAACGTGGTGGATTGTTGCGGAATGGAGTGGAATGCAGTGCATTGTGACGCAAGGGAGGGAAACTGAGCGGTTTGGACACGAAGGGAGCCTTCTTTCCAGGAATGGAAGGCAGTAAAAGGTGAAAGATTGTCAGGTACTGGAGTAGAATATTGTGGAGTGGAGTCGAACGGGGTGCCATTTGATGCAATAGACGGTTTCTCATTGTGTTTTAAGCGAATGGATTTATGTGCACGTGATTGTGCAGCTGTGTGTGTTTGTGTGTCTATTTTTGATAGGGATTGAGTGTGTGCATTTGTCACTGTGTGTACGGTTTTGAGAGAGGTTGCTGTGTCAGCGTGCAGGTGTGTGCGTGGCTGAGCAAGAGTGTCTGTATATGCGAGGGTGTGACCATGTTTATAAGAGGGTGATTATATAAGTGTTTAAGTGTGTGTGTGAGAGTTTGACAGCATTTGAATGTATGAGTGCGTGTGAGCATGTTACTGTGTGAGTGTCTCTGTGTAGTTTTGTAAGTGTATGTGACATTTTGTCTGAGTGCGTGAGTCTGTAAGTGTGTTGGTGTGAGTGATTGTGTGCGTGATATTGTGCGCACGTCTGTGTCTGTGCGTTTGTCAGCATTCGTGTGTGTGTCTGTGTGTGACAGTTTGTGTGTCTGTGTTTATGGAGGTGTGTGTCTGTGTGAGTGGGTGTGATACTGAATATGAGATAGTGTGAGTTTCTTCGAGTGTGAGAGTGTAAGTGTGCAAGGTGCAGTGTCTCAGTGTGTGAATGTGAAATAAGGTCTTATGTGATTGTGTTTTATTTACTGTGAGGAGAGTTTTACTCTTCAGGTGAGTGTGTAAATGTGAGAGACCATTTGTGTGAGTGGGAGTGTTACTCTGCATGTATGAGGGACAGTGTGTGTTTGTGTTTGAACGGGAGTCCATGTGAGTCTTAGATTTTATGTGTGCAGTTGTGGGAGTGTGTGCGAGAGGTGAGTGGGACTGAGTGGGTGCGACTGTGTATCTCTGGTAGAGTATGTGTATGTGTGACTGAATGTATCTGTTTGAGAGAGTTTGTGTGCACGTGTGTGTTAGTGTATAAGTGTTGATATGCCTGTGTGTTTCAGTGAGGGTGAGTGTAAGTGTGTGTTAGTGTGTGCGTGAGTGTGAGTGTGTATGTGTGATTGACTGAATGTTTTCGAGATTATTGGAGATACTTTTAGTGTGTGTGAGTGTGTGACTTTGTGTGTGAATGTGTGTGTGAGGGTGCACACGTGTGAGGGACTTGGTGTGAGTGTGAAACTGTGCATGTGTCAGCATGCATATGTGTGTGTGATGGTGGGTGTATGAGTGTGAATGACTGAGTGTGTAGGGCCATGAATGGGACTGAGTGTGAGTGTGTATACAAGTCTGTTGCGTGATTGTGTGTGATTGTGTTATTCTGTGTGTGTGTGGTTCGGTGGTTTTCTGTGTGTGTGGGCCTGTGCATGTGTGTGTGTGTGTGCGACTGAGTGAGAGAGTGCTTGCTTGTGCGTGTGTCTTTGTGTTGTGTCAGTGTGAGTGTTTGAGGGGAATGGGGTGAAATATGATGCCTCCAATGTTGCGATGGTTTGTGACATTTTGTGTGAGTGGGAGTGTTGGAGTGCGAGAGAGTGCCTGATTGCGTGTGAGCCTGTGAGTGTGTGTATGTGTTTGTGAGTGTGTGTGATGGTGACATTGCGTGAGGGTGCATTTGTGTCTGCATACGTGTAAGTGTGCTTTGGACATGTGTGAATGTATGTAGGTCTATGTGTGAGTGTGTGTGTTTGTGGATATGTGATGGTGTGGGTCACTGTGAGTGTGCAGGTGAGCAAGGTGCTGTGCGAGCGTGTGTCAGAGTGTGAAGGGCGTTCGTGTGTGACTGTGTGAGATAGTATGAGCAGGTGTGTTTTAGTGTTATGTGTGTGTGTTTGTGAGAGATTAGCTGTGTGAGTGGGAGTGTTACTCTGAGTGTATGTGTGACTGTGTGTTTGGGTATGTAAGAATGCGTGTGAGTGTGTTTTAGTTTGTGAGTGTGCAGGTTTAGGAGCGTGTGTGCATGAGATGTGCGACTGTATGATTGTGCGTCATTCTGCATATGTATGTGCCTGGTTGTGAATGTGTGAGCATGTGTGAGTGAATGTGTGATTTTGGGTGTGTGTTCAAGGGCATGTTAGTGTCAGAGTTCAGGAGTGCTTATGTCTGTGTGTATATCAGTGTGTGTGAGTATATGTGGGAGATGTAGGTGCATGAGTGTGAGTGTTTCTATGTGTGTCTGTGTGCGTAATGGGGTGTGACTCTATGTGTTAAGGTCTCTGTGAGTGACTGTGTGTTTGAGTGTGTGTCAGTGTGTGTGAGTTTGTGTATGACTGTGTGAGTGTGAGTTTGCACATGTGTGAGGGACTTTATTTGAGTGTGTGTCAATGTGTTTGTGTGAGAGTGTATATGTGTATGGGCGTGAGTGTGTGTGAGAGGTTTTGTGAATTTGTGTGGGAGTGCAGATGTGTGAATGTGTGGGAGTGGGTGTTTGTGGGTGTGTATAAGAACTGTTGCGAGATTGTGTGATATTGAGTGTGTGTTTGGGTGTCTATGTGGTTTCATGCATGTGTGTGGGACTGAACGTGCGGGTCTGGGCGTGTGTCTGTGTGAGTGTGTGAGTGGAATGGGGTGAAATATGATGCAACAAAGGTTCCTGAGAGGTTTGAAAGCGATATTGGCCTTCTCTGATGGAACGGAAAGCCATAGAACGTGGTGGGAGGCTACAGATAGAAGAGCAATGTTGTGGAACGGACTGTAATGCAGTGTATTGTGATGCAATAGATGGTTCCTGTGTGTTATGGAAAAGAATGGATCCTTCTTTGATGGAATGAAACGCAGTAGAACGTGGTGGATTGTTGCGGAATGGAGTGGAATGCAGTGCATTGTGTCGCAAGGGAGGGAAACTGAGCGGTTTGGACACGAAGGGAGCCTTCTTTCCAGGAATGGAAGGCAGTAAAAGGTGAAAGATTGTCAGGTACTGGAGTAGAATATTGTGGAGTGGAGTCGAACGGGGTGCCATTTGATGCAATAGACGGTTTCTCATTGTGTTTTAAGCGAATGGATTTATGTGCACGTGATTGTGCAGCTGTGTGTGTTTGTGTGTCTATTTTTGATAGGGATTGAGTGTGTGCATTTGTCACTGTGTGTACGGTTTTGAGAGAGGTTGCTGTGTCAGCGTGCAGGTGTGTGCGTGGCTGAGCAAGAGTGTCTGTATATGCGAGGGTGTGACCATGTTTATAAGAGGGTGATTATATAAGTGTTTAAGTGTGTGTGTGAGAGTTTGACAGCATTTGAATGTATGAGTGCGTGTGAGCATGTTACTGTGTGAGTGTCTCTGTGTAGTTTTGTAAGTGTATGTGACATTTTGTCTGAGTGCGTGAGTCTGTAAGTGTGTTGGTGTGAGTGATTGTGTGCGTGATATTGTGCGCACGTCTGTGTCTGTGCGTTTGTCAGCATTCGTGTGTGTGTCTGTGTGTGACAGTTTGTGTGTCTGTGTTTATGGAGGTGTGTGTCTGTGTGAGTGGGTGTGATACTGAATATGAGATAGTGTGAGTTTCTTCGAGTGTGAGTGTGTAAGTGTGCAAGGTGCAGTGTCTCCGTGTGTGAATGTGAAGTAAGGTCTTATGTGATTGTGTTTTATTTATTTTGAGGAGAGTTTTACTCTTCAGGTGAGTGTGTAAATGTGAGAGACCATTTGTGTGAGTGGGAGTGTTACTCTGCATGTATGAGGGACAGTGTGTGTTTGTGTTTGAACGGGAGTCCATGTGAGTCTTAGATTTTATGTGTGCAGTTGTGGGAGTGTGTGCGAGAGGTGAGTGGGACTGAGTGGGTGCGACTGTGTATCTCTGGTAGAGTATGTGTATGTGTGACTGAATGTATCTGTTTGAGAGAGTGTGTGTGCACGTGTGTGTTAGTGTATAAGTGTTGATATGCCTGTGTGTTTCAGTGAGGGTGAGTGTAAGTGTGTGTTAGTGTGTGCGTGAGTGTGTGTGTGTATGTGTGATTGACTGAATGTTTTCGAGATTATTGGAGATACTTTGAGTGTGTGTGAGTGTGTGACTTTGTGTGTGAATGTGTGTGTGAGGGTGCACACGTGTGAGGGACTTGGTGTGAGTGTGAAACTGTGCATGTGTCAGCATGCATATGTGTGTGTGATGGTGGGTGTATGAGTGTGAATGACTGAGTGTGTAGGGCCATGAATGGGACTGAGTGTTTGTGAGTGTGTATACAAGTCTGTTGCGTGATTGTGTGTGATTGTGTTATTCTGTGTGTGTGTGGTTCGGTGGTTTTCTGTGTGTGTGGGCCTGTGCATGTGTGTGTGTGTGTGCGACTGAGTGAGAGAGTGCTTGCTTGTGCGTGTGTCTTTGTGTTGTGTCAGTGTGAGTGTTTGAGGGGAATGGGGTGAAATATGATGCCTCCAATGTTGCGATGGTTTGTGACATTTTGTGTGAGTGGGAGTGTTGGAGTGCGAGAGAGTGCGTGATTGCGTGTGAGCCTGTGAGTGTGTGTATGTGTTTGTGAGTGTGTGTGATGGTGACATTGCGTGAGGGTGCATTTGTGTCTGCATACGTGTAAGTGTGCTTTGGACATGTGTGAATGTATGTAGGTCTATGTGTGAGTGTGTGTGTTTGTGGATATGTGATGGTGTGGGTCACTGTGAGTGTGCAGGTGAGCAAGTTGCTGTGCGAGCGTGTGTCAGAGTGTGAAGGGCGTTCGTATGAGACTGTGTGAGATAGTATGAGCAGGTGTGTTTTAGTGTTATGTGTGTGTGTTTGTGAGAGATTAGCTGTGTGAGTGGGAGTGTTACTCTGAGTGTATGTGTGACTGTGTGTTTGGGTATGTAAGAATGCGTGTGAGTGTGTTTTAGTTTGTGAGTGTGCAGGTTTAGGAGCGTGTGTGCATGAGATGTGCGACTGTATGATTGTGCGTCATTCTGCATATGTATGTGCCTGGTTGTGAATGTGTGAGCATGTGTGAGTGAATGTGTGATTTTGGGTGTGTGTTCAAGGGCATGTTAGTGTCAGAGTTCAGGAGTGCTTATGTCTGTGTGTATATCAGTGTGTGTGAGTATATGTGGGAGATGTAGGTGCATGAGTGTGAGTGTTTCTATGTGTGTCTGTGTGCGTAATGGGGTGTGACTCTATGTGTTAAGGTCTCTGTGAGTGACTGTGTGTTTGAGTGTGTGTCAGTGTGTGTGAGTTTGTGTATGACTGTGTGAGTGTGAGTTTGCACATGTGTGAGGGACTTTATTTGAGTGTGTGTCAATGTGTTTGTGTGAGAGTGTATATGTGTATGGGCGTGAGTGTGTGTGAGAGGTTTTGTGAATTTGTGTGGGAGTGCAGATGTGTGAATGTGTGGGAGTGGGTGTTTGTGGGTGTGTATAAGAACTGTTGCGAGATTGTGTGATATTGAGTGTGTGTTTGGGTGTCTATGTGGTTTCATGCATGTGTGTGGGACTGAACGTGCGGGTCTGGGCGTGTGTCTGTGTGAGTGTGTGAGTGGAATGGGGTGAAATATGATGCAACAAAGGTTCCTGAGAGGTTTGAAAGCGATATTGGCCTTCTCTGATGGAACGGAAAGCCATAGAACGTGGTGGGAGGCTACAGATAGAAGAGCAATGTTGTGGAACGGACTGTAATGCAGTGTATTGTGATGCAATAGATGGTTCCTGTGTGTTATGGAAAAGAATGGATCCTTCTTTGATGGAATGAAACGCAGTAGAACGTGGTGGATTGTTGCGGAATGGAGTGGAATGCAGTGCATTGTGTCGCAAGGGAGGGAAACTGAGCGGTTTGGACACGAAGGGAGCCTTCTTTCCAGGAATGGAAGGCAGTAAAAGGTGAAAGATTGTCAGGTACTGGAGTAGAATATTGTGGAGTGGAGTCGAACGGGGTGCCATTTGATGCAATAGACGGTTTCTCATTGTGTTTTAAGCGAATGGATTTATGTGCACGTGATTGTGCAGCTGTGTGTGTTTGTGTGTCTATTTTTGATAGGGATTGAGTGTGTGCATTTGTCACTGTGTGTACGGTTTTGAGAGAGGTTGCTGTGTCAGCGTGCAGGTGTGTGCGTGGCTGAGCAAGAGTGTCTGTATATGCGAGGGTGTGACCATGTTTATAAGAGGGTGATTATATAAGTGTTTAAGTGTGTGTGTGAGAGTTTGACAGCATTTGAATGTATGAGTGCGTGTGAGCATGTTACTGTGTGAGTGTCTCTGTGTAGTTTTGTAAGTGTATGTGACATTTTGTCTGAGTGCGTGAGTCTGTAAGTGTGTTGGTGTGAGTGATTGTGTGCGTGATATTGTGCGCACGTCTGTGTCTGTGCGTTTGTCAGCATTCGTGTGTGTGTCTGTGTGTGACAGTTTGTGTGTCTGTGTTTATGGAGGTGTGTGTCTGTGTGAGTGGGTGTGATACTGAATATGAGATAGTGTGAGTTTCTTCGAGTGTGAGTGTGTAAGTGTGCAAGGTGCAGTGTCTCCGTGTGTGAATGTGAAGTAAGGTCTTATGTGATTGTGTTTTATTTATTTTGAGGAGAGTTTTACTCTTCAGGTGAGTGTGTAAATGTGAGAGACCATTTGTGTGAGTGGGAGTGTTACTCTGCATGTATGAGGGACAGTGTGTGTTTGTGTTTGAACGGGAGTCCATGTGAGTCTTAGATTTTATGTGTGCAGTTGTGGGAGTGTGTGCGAGAGGTGAGTGGGACTGAGTGGGTGCGACTGTGTATCTCTGGTAGAGTATGTGTATGTGTGACTGAATGTATCTGTTTGAGAGAGTGTGTGTGCACGTGTGTGTTAGTGTATAAGTGTTGATATGCCTGTGTGTTTCAGTGAGGGTGAGTGTAAGTGTGTGTTACTGTGTGCGTGAGTGTGTGTGTGTATGTGTGATTGACTGAATGTTTTCGAGATTATTGGAGATACTTTGAGTGTGTGTGAGTGTGTGACTTTGTGTGTGAATGTGTGTGTGAGGGTGCACACGTGTGAGGGACTTGGTGTGAGTGTGAAACTGTGCATGTGTCAGCATGCATATGTGTGTGTGATGGTGGGTGTATGAGTGTGAATGACTGAGTGTGTAGGGCCATGAATGGGACTGAGTGTTTGTGAGTGTGTATACAAGTCTGTTGCGTGATTGTGTGTGATTGTGTTATTCTGTGTGTGTGTGGTTCGGTGGTTTTCTGTGTGTGTGGGCCTGTGCATGTGTGTGTGTGTGTGCGACTGAGTGAGAGAGTGCTTGCTTGTGCGTGTGTCTTTGTGTTGTGTCAGTGTGAGTGTTTGAGGGGAATGGGGTGAAATATGATGCCTCCAATGTTGCGATGGTTTGTGACATTTTGTGTGAGTGGGAGTGTTGGAGTGCGAGAGAGTGCGTGATTGCGTGTGAGCCTGTGAGTGTGTGTATGTGTTTGTGAGTGTGTGTGATGGTGACATTGCGTGAGGGTGCATTTGTGTCTGCATACGTGTAAGTGTGCTTTGGACATGTGTGAATGTATGTAGGTCTATGTGTGAGTGTGTGTGTTTGTGGATATGTGATGGTGTGGGTCACTGTGAGTGTGCAGGTGAGCAAGGTGCTGTGCGAGCGTGTGTCAGAGTGTGAAGGGCGTTCGTGTGTGACTGTGTGAGATAGTATGAGCAGGTGTGTTTTAGTGTTATGTGTGTGTGTTTGTGAGAGATTAGCTGTGTGAGTGGGAGTGTTACTCTGAGTGTATGTGTGACTGTGTGTTTGGGTATGTAAGAATGCGTGTGAGTGTGATTTAGTTTGTGAGTATGCAGGTTTAGGAGCGTGTGTGCATGAGATGTGCGACTGTATGATTGTGCGTCATTCTGCATATGTATGTGCCTGGTTGTGAATGTGTGAGCATGTGTGAGTGAATGTGATTTTGGGTGTGTGTTCAAGGGCATGTTAGTGTCAGAGTTCAGGAGTGCTTATGTCTGTGTGTATATCAGTGTGTGTGAGTATATGTGGGAGATGTAGGTGCATGAGTGTGAGTGTTTCTATGTGTGTCTGTGTGCGTAATGGGGTGTGACTCTATGTGTTAAGGTCTCTGTGAGTGACTGTGTGTTTGAGTGTGTGTCAGTGTGTGTGAGCTTGTGTATGACTGTGTGAGTGTGAGTTTGCACATGTGTGAGGGACTTTATTTGAGTGTGTGTCAATGTGTTTGTGTGAGAGTGTATATGTGTATGGGCGTGAGTGTGTGTGAGAGGTTTTGTGAATTTGTGTGGGAGTGCAGATGTGTGAATGTGTGGGAGTGGGTGTTTGTGGGTGTGTATAAGAACTGTTGCGAGATTGTGTGATATTGAGTGTGTGTTTGGGTGTCTATGTGGTTTCATGCATGTGTGTGGGACTGAACGTGCGGGTCTGGGCGTGTGTCTGTGTGAGTGTGTGAGTGGAATGGGGTGAAATATGATGCAACAAAGGTTCCTGAGAGGTTTGAAAGCGATATTGGCCTTCTCTGATGGAACGGAAAGCCATAGAACGTGGTGGGAGGCTACAGATAGAAGAGCAATGTTGTGGAACGGACTGTAATGCAGTGTATTGTGATGCAATAGATGGTTCCTGTGTGTTATGGAAAAGAATGGATCGTTCTTTGATGGAATGAAACGCAGTAGAAAGTGGTGGATTGTTGCGGAATGGAGTGGAATGTTGTGATGTGGAGTGCAATGCAGTGCATTGTGACGCAAGGGAGGGAAACCGAGCGGTTTGGACACGAAGGGAGCCTTCTTTCCAGGAATGGAAGGCAGTAAAAGGTGAAAGATTGTCAGGTACTGGAGTAGAATATTGTGGAGTGGAGTCGAACGGGGTGCCATTTGATGCAATAGACGGTTTCTCATTGTGTTTTAAGCGAATGGATTTATGTGCACGTGATTGTGCAGCTGTGTGTGTTTGTGTGTCTATTTTTGATAGGGATTGAGTGTGTGCATTTGTCACTGTGTGTACGGTTTTGAGAGAGGTTGCTGTGTCAGCGTGCAGGTGTGTGAGTGGCTGAGCAAGAGTGTCTGTATATGCGAGGGCGTGACCATGTTTATAAGAGGGTGATTATATAAGTGTTTAAGTGTGTGTGTGAGAGTTTGACAGCATTTGAATGTATGAGTGCGTGTGAGCATGTTACTGTGTGAGGGTCTCTGTGTAGTTTTGTAAGTGTATGTGACATTTTGTCTGAGTGCGTGAGTCTGTAAGTGTGTTGGTGTGAGTGATTGTGTGCGTGATATTGTGCGCACGTCTGTGTCTGTGCGTTTGTCAGCATTCGTGTGTGTGTCTGTGTGTGACAGTTTGTGTGTCTGTGTTTATGGAGGTGTGTGTCTGTGTGAGTGGGTGTGATACTGAATATGAGATAGTGTGAGTTTCTTCGAGTGTGAGTGTGTAAGTGTGCAAGGTGCAGTGTCTCAGTGTGTGAATGTGAAGTAAGGTCTTATGTGATTGTGTTTTATTTATTGTGAGGAGAGTTTTACTCTTCAGGTGAGTGTGTAAATGTGAGAGACCATTTGTGTGAGTGGGAGTGTTACTCTGCATGTATGAGGGACAGTGTGTGTTTGTGTTTGAACGGGAGTCCATGTGAGTCTTAGATTATATGTGTGCAGTTGTGGGAGTGTGTGCGAGAGGTGAGTGGGACTGAGTGGGTGCGACTGTGTATCTCTGGTAGAGTATGTGTATGTGTGACTGAATGTATCTGTTTGAGAGAGTGTGTGTGCACGTGTGTGTTAGTGTATAAGTGTTGATATGCCTGTGTGTTTCAGTGAGGGTGAGTGTAAGTGTGTGTTAGTGTGTGCGTGAGTGTGTGTGTGTATGTGTGATTGACTGAATGTTTTCGAGATTATTGGAGATACTTTGAGTGTGTGTGAGTGTGTGACTTTGTGTGTGAATGTGTGTGTGAGGGTGCACACGTGTGAGGGACTTGGTGTGAGTGTGAAACTGTGCATGTGTCAGCATGCATATGTGTGTGTGATGGTGGGTGTATGAGTGTGAATGACTGAGTGTGTAGGGCCATGAATGGGACTGAGTGTTTGTGAGTGTGTATACAAGTCTGTTGCGTGATTGTGTGTGATTGTGTTATTCTGTGTGTGTGTGGTTCGGTGGTTTTCTGTGTGTGTGGGCCTGTGCATGTGTGTGTGTGTGTGCGACTGAGTGAGAGAGTGCTTGCTTGTGCGTGTGTCTTTGTGTTGTGTCAGTGTGAGTGTTTGAGGGGAATGGGGTGAAATATGATGCCTCCAATGTTGCGATGGTTTGTGACATTTTGTGTGAGTGGGAGTGTTGGAGTGCGAGAGAGTGCGTGATTGCGTGTGAGCCTGTGAGTGTGTGTATGTGTTTGTGAGTGTGTGTGATGGTGACATTGCGTGAGGGTGCATTTGTGTCTGCATACGTGTAAGTGTGCTTTGGACATGTGTGAATGTATGTAGGTCTATGTGTGAGTGTGTGTGTTTGTGGATATGTGATGGTGTGGGTCACTGTGAGTGTGCAGGTGAGCAAGGTGCTGTGCGAGCGTGTGTCAGAGTGTGAAGGGCGTTCGTGTGTGACTGTGTGAGATAGTATGAGCAGGTGTGTTTTAGTGTTATGTGTGTGTGTTTGTGAGAGATTAGCTGTGTGAGTGGGAGTGTTACTCTGAGTGTATGTGTGACTGTGTGTTTGGGTATGTAAGAATGCGTGTGAGTGTGTTTTAGTTTGTGAGTGTGCAGGTTTAGGAGCGTGTGTGCATGGGATGTGCGACTGTATGATTGTGCGTCATTCTGCATATGTATGTGCCTGGTTGTGAATGTGTGAGCATGTGTGAGTGAATGTGTGATTTTGGGTGTGTGTTCAAGGGCATGTTAGTGTCAGAGTTCAGGAGTGCTTATGTCTGTGTGTATATCAGTGTGTGTGAGTATATGTGGGAGATGTAGGTGCATGAGTGTGAGTGTTTCTATGTGTGTCTGTGTGCGTAATGGGGTGTGACTCTATGTGTTAAGGTCTCTGTGAGTGACTGTGTGTTTGAGTGTGTGTCAGTGTGTGTGAGTTTGTGTATGACTGTGTGAGTGTGAGTTTGCTCATGTGTGAGGGACTTTATTTGAGTGTGTGTCAATGTGTTTGTGTGAGAGTGTATATGTGTATGGGCGTGAGTGTGTGTGAGAGGTTTTGTGAATTTGTGTGGGAGTGCAGATGTGTGAATGTGTGGGAGTGGGTGTTTGTGGGTGTGTATAAGAACTGTTGCGAGATTGTGTGATATTGAGTGTGTGTTTGGGTGTCTATGTGGTTTCATGCATGTGTGTGGGACTGAACGTGCGGGTCTGGGCGTGTGTCTGTGTGAGTGTGTGAGTGGAATGGGGTGAAATATGATGCAACAAAGGTTCCTGAGAGGTTTGAAAGCGATATTGGCCTTCTCTGATGGAACGGAAAGCCATAGAACGTGGTGGGAGGCTACAGATAGAAGAGCAATGTTGTGGAACGGACTGTAATGCAGTGTATTGTGATGCAATAGATGGTTCCTGTGTGTTATGGAAAAGAATGGATCCTTCTTTGATGGAATGAAACGCAGTAGAACGTGGTGGATTGTTGCGGAATGGAGTGGAATGCAGTGCATTGTGACGCAAGGGAGGGAAACTGAGCGGTTTGGACACGAAGGGAGCCTTCTTTCCAGGAATGGAAGGCAGTAAAAGGTGAAAGATTGTCAGGTACTGGAGTAGAATATTGTGGAGTGGAGTCGAACGGGGTGCCATTTGATGCAATAGACGGTTTCTCATTGTGTTTTAAGCGAATGGATTTATGTGCACGTGATTGTGCAGCTGTGTGTGTTTGTGTGTCTATTTTTGATAGGGATTGAGTGTGTGCATTTGTCACTGTGTGTACGGTTTTGAGAGAGGTTGCTGTGTCAGCGTGCAGGTGTGTGCGTGGCTGAGCAAGAGTGTCTGTATATGCGAGGGTGTGACCATGTTTATAAGAGGGTGATTATATAAGTGTTTAAGTGTGTGTGTGAGAGTTTGACAGCATTTGAATGTATGAGTGCGTGTGAGCATGTTACTGTGTGAGTGTCTCTGTGTAGTTTTGTAAGTGTATGTGACATTTTGTCTGAGTGCGTGAGTCTGAAAGTGTGTTGGTGTGAGTGATTGTGTGCGTGATATTGTGCGCACGTCTGTGTCTGTGCGTTTGTCAGCATTCGTGTGTGTGTCTGTGTGTGACAGTTTGTGTGTCTGTGTTTATGGAGGTGTGTGTCTGTGTGAGTGGGTGTGATACTGAATATGAGATAGTGTGAGTTTCTTCGAGTGTGAGAGTGTAAGTGTGCAAGGTGCAGTGTCTCAGTGTGTGAATGTGAAATAAGGTCTTATGTGATTGTGTTTTATTTACTGTGAGGAGAGTTTTACTCTTCAGGTGAGTGTGTAAATGTGAGAGACCATTTGTGTGAGTGGGAGTGTTACTCTGCATGTATGAGGGACAGTGTGTGTTTGTGTTTGAACGGGAGTCCATGTGAGTCTTAGATTTTATGTGTGCAGTTGTGGGAGTGTGTGCGAGAGGTGAGTGGGACTGAGTGGGTGCGACTGTGTATCTCTGGTAGAGTATGTGTATGTGTGACTGAATGTATCTGTTTGAGAGAGTTTGTGTGCACGTGTGTGTTAGTGTATAAGTGTTGATATGCCTGTGTGTTTCAGTGAGGGTGAGTGTAAGTGTGTGTTAGTGTGTGCGTGAGTGTGAGTGTGTATGTGTGATTGACTGAATGTTTTCGAGATTATTGGAGATACTTTTAGTGTGTGTGAGTGTGTGACTTTGTGTGTGAATGTGTGTGTGAGGGTGCACACGTGTGAGGGACTTGGTGTGAGTGTGAAACTGTGCATGTGTCAGCATGCATATGTGTGTGTGATGGTGGGTGTATGAGTGTGAATGACTGAGTGTGTAGGGCCATGAATGGGACTGAGTGTGAGTGTGTATACAAGTCTGTTGCGTGATTGTGTGTGATTGTGTTATTCTGTGTGTGTGTGGTTCGGTGGTTTTCTGTGTGTGTGGGCCTGTGCATGTGTGTGTGTGTGTGCGACTGAGTGAGAGAGTGCTTGCTTGTGCGTGTGTCTTTGTGTTGTGTCAGTGTGAGTGTTTGAGGGGAATGGGGTGAAATATGATGCCTCCAATGTTGCGATGGTTTGTGACATTTTGTGTGAGTGGGAGTGTTGGAGTGCGAGAGAGTGCGTGATTGCGTGTGAGCCTGTGAGTGTGTGTATGTGTTTGTGAGTGTGTGTGATGGTGACATTGCGTGAGGGTGCATTTGTGTCTGCATACGTGTAAGTGTGCTTTGGACATGTGTGAATGTATGTAGGTCTATGTGTGAGTGTGTGTGTTTGTGGATATGTGATGGTGTGGGTCACTGTGAGTGTGCAGGTGAGCAAGGTGCTGTGCGAGCGTGTGTCAGAGTGTGAAGGGCGTTCGTGTGTGACTGTGTGAGATAGTATGAGCAGGTGTGTTTTAGTGTTATGTGTGTGTGTTTGTGAGAGATTAGCTGTGTGAGTGGGAGTGTTACTCTGAGTGTATGTGTGACTGTGTGTTTGGGTATGTAAGAATGCGTGTGAGTGTGTTTTAGTTTGTGAGTGTGCAGGTTTAGGAGCGTGTGTGCATGAGATGTGCGACTGTATGATTGTGCGTCATTCTGCATATGTATGTGCCTGGTTGTGAATGTGTGAGCATGTGTGAGTGAATGTGTGATTTTGGGTGTGTGTTCAAGGGCATGTTAGTGTCAGAGTTCAGGAGTGCTTATGTCTGTGTGTATATCAGTGTGTGTGAGTATATGTGGGAGATGTAGGTGCATGAGTGTGAGTGTTTCTATGTGTGTCTGTGTGCGTAATGGGGTGTGACTCTATGTGTTAAGGTCTCTGTGAGTGACTGTGTGTTTGAGTGTGTGTCAGTGTGTGTGAGTTTGTGTATGACTGTGTGAGTGTGAGTTTGCACATGTGTGAGGGACTTTATTTGAGTGTGTGTCAATGTGTTTGTGTGAGAGTGTATATGTGTATGGGCGTGAGTGTGTGTGAGAGGTTTTGTGAATTTGTGTGGGAGTGCAGATGTGTGAATGTGTGGGAGTGGGTGTTTGTGGGTGTGTATAAGAACTGTTGCGAGATTGTGTGATATTGAGTGTGTGTTTGGGTGTCTATGTGGTTTCATGCATGTGTGTGGGACTGAACGTGCGGGTCTGGGCGTGTGTCTGTGTGAGTGTGTGAGTGGAATGGGGTGAAATATGATGCAACAAAGGTTCCTGAGAGGTTTGAAAGCGATATTGGCCTTCTCTGATGGAACGGAAAGCCATAGAACGTGGTGGGAGGCTACAGATAGAAGAGCAATGTTGTGGAACGGACTGTAATGCAGTGTATTGTGATGCAATAGATGGTTCCTGTGTGTTATGGAAAAGAATGGATCCTTCTTTGATGGAATGAAACGCAGTAGAACGTGGTGGATTGTTGCGGAATGGAGTGGAATGCAGTGCATTGTGTCGCAAGGGAGGGAAACTGAGCGGTTTGGACACGAAGGGAGCCTTCTTTCCAGGAATGGAAGGCAGTAAAAGGTGAAAGATTGTCAGGTACTGGAGTAGAATATTGTGGAGTGGAGTCGAACGGGGTGCCATTTGATGCAATAGACGGTTTCTCATTGTGTTTTAAGCGAATGGATTTATGTGCACGTGATTGTGCAGCTGTGTGTGTTTGTGTGTCTATTTTTGATAGGGATTGAGTGTGTGCATTTGTCACTGTGTGTACGGTTTTGAGAGAGGTTGCTGTGTCAGCGTGCAGGTGTGTGCGTGGCTGAGCAAGAGTGTCTGTATATGCGAGGGTGTGACCATGTTTATAAGAGGGTGATTATATAAGTGTTTAAGTGTGTGTGTGAGAGTTTGACAGCATTTGAATGTATGAGTGCGTGTGAGCATGTTACTGTGTGAGTGTCTCTGTGTAGTTTTGTAAGTGTATGTGACATTTTGTCTGAGTGCGTGAGTCTGTAAGTGTGTTGGTGTGAGTGATTGTGTGCGTGATATTGTGCGCACGTCTGTGTCTGTGCGTTTGTCAGCATTCGTGTGTGTGTCTGTGTGTGACAGTTTGTGTGTCTGTGTTTATGGAGGTGTGTGTCTGTGTGAGTGGGTGTGATACTGAATATGAGATAGTGTGAGTTTCTTCGAGTGTGAGTGTGTAAGTGTGCAAGGTGCAGTGTCTCCGTGTGTGAATGTGAAGTAAGGTCTTATGTGATTGTGTTTTATTTATTTTGAGGAGAGTTTTACTCTTCAGGTGAGTGTGTAAATGTGAGAGACCATTTGTGTGAGTGGGAGTGTTACTCTGCATGTATGAGGGACAGTGTGTGTTTGTGTTTGAACGGGAGTCCATGTGAGTCTTAGATTTTATGTGTGCAGTTGTGGGAGTGTGTGCGAGAGGTGAGTGGGACTGAGTGGGTGCGACTGTGTATCTCTGGTAGAGTATGTGTATGTGTGACTGAATGTATCTGTTTGAGAGAGTGTGTGTGCACGTGTGTGTTAGTGTATAAGTGTTGATATGCCTGTGTGTTTCAGTGAGGGTGAGTGTAAGTGTGTGTTAGTGTGTGCGTGAGTGTGTGTGTGTATGTGTGATTGACTGAATGTTTTCGAGATTATTGGAGATACTTTGAGTGTGTGTGAGTGTGTGACTTTGTGTGTGAATGTGTGTGTGAGGGTGAACACGTGTGAGGGACTTGGTGTGAGTGTGAAACTGTGCATGTGTCAGCATGCATATGTGTGTGTGATGGTGGGTGTATGAGTGTGAATGACTGAGTGTGTAGGGCCATGAATGGGACTGAGTGTTTGTGAGTGTGTATACAAGTCTGTTGCGTGATTGTGTGTGATTGTGTTATTCTGTGTGTGTGTGGTTCGGTGGTTTTCTGTGTGTGTGGGCCTGTGCATGTGTGTGTGTGTGTGCGACTGAGTGAGAGAGTGCTTGCTTGTGCGTGTGTCTTTGTGTTGTGTCAGTGTGAGTGTTTGAGGGGAATGGGGTGAAATATGATGCCTCCAATGTTGCGATGGTTTGTGACATTTTGTGTGAGTGGGAGTGTTGGAGTGCGAGAGAGTGCGTGATTGCGTGTGAGCCTGTGAGTGTGTGTATGTGTTTGTGAGTGTGTGTGATGGTGACATTGCGTGAGGGTGCATTTGTGTCTGCATACGTGTAAGTGTGCTTTGGACATGTGTGAATGTATGTAGGTCTATGTGTGAGTGTGTGTGTTTGTGGATATGTGATGGTGTGGGTCACTGTGAGTGTGCAGGTGAGCAAGTTGCTGTGCGAGCGTGTGTCAGAGTGTGAAGGGCGTTCGTATGAGACTGTGTGAGATAGTATGAGCAGGTGTGTTTTAGTGTTATGTGTGTGTGTTTGTGAGAGATTAGCTGTGTGAGTGGGAGTGTTACTCTGAGTGTATGTGTGACTGTGTGTTTGGGTATGTAAGAATGCGTGTGAGTGTGTTTTAGTTTGTGAGTGTGCAGGTTTAGGAGCGTGTGTGCATGAGATGTGCGACTGTATGATTGTGCGTCATTCTGCATATGTATGTGCCTGGTTGTGAATGTGTGAGCATGTGTGAGTGAATGTGTGATTTTGGGTGTGTGTTCAAGGGCATGTTAGTGTCAGAGTTCAGGAGTGCTTATGTCTGTGTGTATATCAGTGTGTGTGAGTATATGTGGGAGATGTAGGTGCATGAGTGTGAGTGTTTCTATGTGTGTCTGTGTGCGTAATGGGGTGTGACTCTATGTGTTAAGGTCTCTGTGAGTGACTGTGTGTTTGAGTGTGTGTCAGTGTGTGTGAGTTTGTGTATGACTGTGTGAGTGTGAGTTTGCACATGTGTGAGGGACTTTATTTGAGTGTGTGTCAATGTGTTTGTGTGAGAGTGTATATGTGTATGGGCGTGAGTGTGTGTGAGAGGTTTTGTGAATTTGTGTGGGAGTGCAGATGTGTGAATGTGTGGGAGTGGGTGTTTGTGGGTGTGTATAAGAACTGTTGCGAGATTGTGTGATATTGAGTGTGTGTTTGGGTGTCTATGTGGTTTCATGCATGTGTGTGGGACTGAACGTGCGGGTCTGGGCGTGTGTCTGTGTGAGTGTGTGAGTGGAATGGGGTGAAATATGATGCAACAAAGGTTCCTGAGAGGTTTGAAAGCGATATTGGCCTTCTCTGATGGAACGGAAAGCCATAGAACGTGGTGGGAGGCTACAGATAGAAGAGCAATGTTGTGGAACGGACTGTAATGCAGTGTATTGTGATGCAATAGATGGTTCCTGTGTGTTATGGAAAAGAATGGATCCTTCTTTGATGGAATGAAACGCAGTAGAACGTGGTGGATTGTTGCGGAATGGAGTGGAATGCAGTGCATTGTGTCGCAAGGGAGGGAAACTGAGCGGTTTGGACACGAAGGGAGCCTTCTTTCCAGGAATGGAAGGCAGTAAAAGGTGAAAGATTGTCAGGTACTGGAGTAGAATATTGTGGAGTGGAGTCGAACGGGGTGCCATTTGATGCAATAGACGGTTTCTCATTGTGTTTTAAGCGAATGGATTTATGTGCACGTGATTGTGCAGCTGTGTGTGTTTGTGTGTCTATTTTTGATAGGGATTGAGTGTGTGCATTTGTCACTGTGTGTACGGTTTTGAGAGAGGTTGCTGTGTCAGCGTGCAGGTGTGTGCGTGGCTGAGCAAGAGTGTCTGTATATGCGAGGGTGTGACCATGTTTATAAGAGGGTGATTATATAAGTGTTTAAGTGTGTGTGTGAGAGTTTGACAGCATTTGAATGTATGAGTGCGTGTGAGCATGTTACTGTGTGAGTGTCTCTGTGTAGTTTTGTAAGTGTATGTGACATTTTGTCTGAGTGCGTGAGTCTGTAAGTGTGTTGGTGTGAGTGATTGTGTGCGTGATATTGTGCGCACGTCTGTGTCTGTGCGTTTGTCAGCATTCGTGTGTGTGTCTGTGTGTGACAGTTTGTGTGTCTGTGTTTATGGAGGTGTGTGTCTGTGTGAGTGGGTGTGATACTGAATATGAGATAGTGTGAGTTTCTTCGAGTGTGAGTGTGTAAGTGTGCAAGGTGCAGTGTTTCAGTGTGTGAATGTGATATAAGGTCTTATGTGATTGTGTTTTATTTATTGTGAGGAGAGTTTTACTCTTCAGGTGAGTGTGTAAATGTGAGAGACCATTTGTGTGAGTGGGAGTGTTACTCTGCATGTATGAGGGACAGTGTGTGTTTGTGTTTGAACGGGAGTCCATGTGAGTCTTAGATTTTATGTGTGCAGTTGTGGGAGTGTGTGCGAGAGGTGAGTGGGACTGAGTGGGTGCGACTGTGTATCTCTGGTAGAGTATGTGTATGTGTGACTGAATGTATCTGTTTGAGAGAGTGTGTGTGCACGTGTGTGTTAGTGTATAAGTGTTGATATGCCTGTGTGTTTCAGTGAGGGTGAGTGTAAGTGTGTGTTAGTGTGTGCGTGAGTGTGTGTGTGTATGTGTGATTGACTGAATGTTTTCGAGATTATTGGAGATACTTTGAGTGTGTGTGAGTGTGTGACTTTGTGTGTGAATGTGTGTGTGAGGGTGCACACGTGTGAGGGACTTGGTGTGAGTGTGAAACTGTGCATGTGTCAGCATGCATATGTGTGTGTGATGGTGGGTGTATGAGTGTGAATGACTGAGTGTGTAGGGCCATGAATGGGACTGAGTGTTTGTGAGTGTGTATACAAGTCTGTTGCGTGATTGTGTGTGATTGTGTTATTCTGTGTGTGTGTGGTTCGGTGGTTTTCTGTGTGTGTGGGCCTGTGCATGTGTGTGTGTGTGTGCGACTGAGTGAGAGAGTGCTTGCTTGTGCGTGTGTCTTTGTGTTGTGTCAGTGTGAGTGTTTGAGGGGAATGGGGTGAAATATGATGCCTCCAATGTTGCGATGGTTTGTGACATTTTGTGTGAGTGGGAGTGTTGGAGTGCGAGAGAGTGCGTGATTGCGTGTGAGCCTGTGAGTGTGTGTATGTGTTTGTGAGTGTGTGTGATGGTGACATTGCGTGAGGGTGCATTTGTGTCTGCATACGTGTAAGTGTGCTTTGGACATGTGTGAATGTATGTAGGTCTATGTGTGAGTGTGTGTGTTTGTGGATATGTGATGGTGTGGGTCACTGTGAGTGTGCAGGTGAGCAAGTTGCTGTGCGAGCGTGTGTCAGAGTGTGAAGGGCGTTCGTATGAGACTGTGTGAGATAGTATGAGCAGGTGTGTTTTAGTGTTATGTGTGTGTGTTTGTGAGAGATTAGCTGTGTGAGTGGGAGTGTTACTCTGAGTGTATGTGTGACTGTGTGTTTGGGTATGTAAGAATGCGTGTGAGTGTGTTTTAGTTTGTGAGTGTGCAGGTTTAGGAGCGTGTGTGCATGAGATGTGCGACTGTATGATTGTGCGTCATTCTGCATATGTATGTGCCTGGTTGTGAATGTGTGAGCATGTGTGAGTGAATGTGTGATTTTGGGTGTGTGTTCAAGGGCATGTTAGTGTCAGAGTTCAGGAGTGCTTATGTCTGTGTGTATATCAGTGTGTGTGAGTATATGTGGGAGATGTAGGTGCATGAGTGTGAGTGTTTCTATGTGTGTCTGTGTGCGTAATGGGGTGTGACTCTATGTGTTAAGGTCTCTGTGAGTGACTGTGTGTTTGAGTGTGTGTCAGTGTGTGTGAGTTTGTGTATGACTGTGTGAGTGTGAGTTTGCACATGTGTGAGGGACTTTATTTGAGTGTGTGTCAATGTGTTTGTGTGAGAGTGTATATGTGTATGGGCGTGAGTGTGTGTGAGAGGTTTTGTGAATTTGTGTGGGAGTGCAGATGTGTGAATGTGTGGGAGTGGGTGTTTGTGGGTGTGTATAAGAACTGTTGCGAGATTGTGTGATATTGAGTGTGTGTTTGGGTGTCTATGTGGTTTCATGCATGTGTGTGGGACTGAACGTGCGGGTCTGGGCGTGTGTCTGTGTGAGTGTGTGAGTGGAATGGGGTGAAATATGATGCAACAAAGGTTCCTGAGAGGTTTGAAAGCGATATTGGCCTTCTCTGATGGAACGGAAAGCCATAGAACGTGGTGGGAGGCTACAGATAGAAGAGCAATGTTGTGGAACGGACTGTAATGCAGTGTATTGTGATGCAATAGATGGTTCCTGTGTGTTATGGAAAAGAATGGATCCTTCTTTGATGGAATGAAACGCAGTAGAACGTGGTGGATTGTTGCGGAATGGAGTGGAATGCAGTGCATTGTGACGCAAGGGAGGGAAACTGAGCGGTTTGGACACGAAGGGAGCCTTCTTTCCAGGAATGGAAGGCAGTAAAAGGTGAAAGATTGTCAGGTACTGGAGTAGAATATTGTGGAGTGGAGTCGAACGGGGTGCCATTTGATGCAATAGACGGTTTCTCATTGTGTTTTAAGCGAATGGATTTATGTGCACGTGATTGTGCAGCTGTGTGTGTTTGTGTGTCTATTTTTGATAGGGATTGAGTGTGTGCATTTGTCACTGTGTGTACGGTTTTGAGAGAGGTTGCTGTGTCAGCGTGCAGGTGTGTGCGTGGCTGAGCAAGAGTGTCTGTATATGCGAGGGTGTGACCATGTTTATAAGAGGGTGATTATATAAGTGTTTAAGTGTGTGTGTGAGAGTTTGACAGCATTTGAATGTATGAGTGCGTGTGAGCATGTTACTGTGTGAGTGTCTCTGTGTAGTTTTGTAAGTGTATGTGACATTTTGTCTGAGTGCGTGAGTCTGAAAGTGTGTTGGTGTGAGTGATTGTGTGCGTGATATTGTGCGCACGTCTGTGTCTGTGCGTTTGTCAGCATTCGTGTGTGTGTCTGTGTGTGACAGTTTGTGTGTCTGTGTTTATGGAGGTGTGTGTCTGTGTGAGTGGGTGTGATACTGAATATGAGATAGTGTGAGTTTCTTCGAGTGTGAGAGTGTAAGTGTGCAAGGTGCAGTGTCTCAGTGTGTGAATGTGAAATAAGGTCTTATGTGATTGTGTTTTATTTACTGTGAGGAGAGTTTTACTCTTCAGGTGAGTGTGTAAATGTGAGAGACCATTTGTGTGAGTGGGAGTGTTACTCTGCATGTATGAGGGACAGTGTGTGTTTGTGTTTGAACGGGAGTCCATGTGAGTCTTAGATTTTATGTGTGCAGTTGTGGGAGTGTGTGCGAGAGGTGAGTGGGACTGAGTGGGTGCGACTGTGTATCTCTGGTAGAGTATGTGTATGTGTGACTGAATGTATCTGTTTGAGAGAGTTTGTGTGCACGTGTGTGTTAGTGTATAAGTGTTGATATGCCTGTGTGTTTCAGTGAGGGTGAGTGTAAGTGTGTGTTAGTGTGTGCGTGAGTGTGAGTGTGTATGTGTGATTGACTGAATGTTTTCGAGATTATTGGAGATACTTTTAGTGTGTGTGAGTGTGTGACTTTGTGTGTGAATGTGTGTGTGAGGGTGCACACGTGTGAGGGACTTGGTGTGAGTGTGAAACTGTGCATGTGTCAGCATGCATATGTGTGTGTGATGGTGGGTGTATGAGTGTGAATGACTGAGTGTGTAGGGCCATGAATGGGACTGAGTGTGAGTGTGTATACAAGTCTGTTGCGTGATTGTGTGTGATTGTGTTATTCTGTGTGTGTGTGGTTCGGTGGTTTTCTGTGTGTGTGGGCCTGTGCATGTGTGTGTGTGTGTGCGACTGAGTGAGAGAGTGCTTGCTTGTGCGTGTGTCTTTGTGTTGTGTCAGTGTGAGTGTTTGAGGGGAATGGGGTGAAATATGATGCCTCCAATGTTGCGATGGTTTGTGACATTTTGTGTGAGTGGGAGTGTTGGAGTGCGAGAGAGTGCCTGATTGCGTGTGAGCCTGTGAGTGTGTGTATGTGTTTGTGAGTGTGTGTGATGGTGACATTGCGTGAGGGTGCATTTGTGTCTGCATACGTGTAAGTGTGCTTTGGACATGTGTGAATGTATGTAGGTCTATGTGTGAGTGTGTGTGTTTGTGGATATGTGATGGTGTGGGTCACTGTGAGTGTGCAGGTGAGCAAGGTGCTGTGCGAGCGTGTGTCAGAGTGTGAAGGGCGTTCGTGTGTGACTGTGTGAGATAGTATGAGCAGGTGTGTTTTAGTGTTATGTGTGTGTGTTTGTGAGAGATTAGCTGTGTGAGTGGGAGTGTTACTCTGAGTGTATGTGTGACTGTGTGTTTGGGTATGTAAGAATGCGTGTGAGTGTGTTTTAGTTTGTGAGTGTGCAGGTTTAGGAGCGTGTGTGCATGAGATGTGCGACTGTATGATTGTGCGTCATTCTGCATATGTATGTGCCTGGTTGTGAATGTGTGAGCATGTGTGAGTGAATGTGTGATTTTGGGTGTGTGTTCAAGGGCATGTTAGTGTCAGAGTTCAGGAGTGCTTATGTCTGTGTGTATATCAGTGTGTGTGAGTATATGTGGGAGATGTAGGTGCATGAGTGTGAGTGTTTCTATGTGTGTCTGTGTGCGTAATGGGGTGTGACTCTATGTGTTAAGGTCTCTGTGAGTGACTGTGTGTTTGAGTGTGTGTCAGTGTGTGTGAGTTTGTGTATGACTGTGTGAGTGTGAGTTTGCACATGTGTGAGGGACTTTATTTGAGTGTGTGTCAATGTGTTTGTGTGAGAGTGTATATGTGTATGGGCGTGAGTGTGTGTGAGAGGTTTTGTGAATTTGTGTGGGAGTGCAGATGTGTGAATGTGTGGGAGTGGGTGTTTGTGGGTGTGTATAAGAACTGTTGCGAGATTGTGTGATATTGAGTGTGTGTTTGGGTGTCTATGTGGTTTCATGCATGTGTGTGGGACTGAACGTGCGGGTCTGGGCGTGTGTCTGTGTGAGTGTGTGAGTGGAATGGGGTGAAATATGATGCAACAAAGGTTCCTGAGAGGTTTGAAAGCGATATTGGCCTTCTCTGATGGAACGGAAAGCCATAGAACGTGGTGGGAGGCTACAGATAGAAGAGCAATGTTGTGGAACGGACTGTAATGCAGTGTATTGTGATGCAATAGATGGTTCCTGTGTGTTATGGAAAAGAATGGATCCTTCTTTGATGGAATGAAACGCAGTAGAACGTGGTGGATTGTTGCGGAATGGAGTGGAATGCAGTGCATTGTGTCGCAAGGGAGGGAAACTGAGCGGTTTGGACACGAAGGGAGCCTTCTTTCCAGGAATGGAAGGCAGTAAAAGGTGAAAGATTGTCAGGTACTGGAGTAGAATATTGTGGAGTGGAGTCGAACGGGGTGCCATTTGATGCAATAGACGGTTTCTCATTGTGTTTTAAGCGAATGGATTTATGTGCACGTGATTGTGCAGCTGTGTGTGTTTGTGTGTCTATTTTTGATAGGGATTGAGTGTGTGCATTTGTCACTGTGTGTACGGTTTTGAGAGAGGTTGCTGTGTCAGCGTGCAGGTGTGTGCGTGGCTGAGCAAGAGTGTCTGTATATGCGAGGGTGTGACCATGTTTATAAGAGGGTGATTATATAAGTGTTTAAGTGTGTGTGTGAGAGTTTGACAGCATTTGAATGTATGAGTGCGTGTGAGCATGTTACTGTGTGAGTGTCTCTGTGTAGTTTTGTAAGTGTATGTGACATTTTGTCTGAGTGCGTGAGTCTGTAAGTGTGTTGGTGTGAGTGATTGTGTGCGTGATATTGTGCGCACGTCTGTGTCTGTGCGTTTGTCAGCATTCGTGTGTGTGTCTGTGTGTGACAGTTTGTGTGTCTGTGTTTATGGAGGTGTGTGTCTGTGTGAGTGGGTGTGATACTGAATATGAGATAGTGTGAGTTTCTTCGAGTGTGAGTGTGTAAGTGTGCAAGGTGCAGTGTCTCCGTGTGTGAATGTGAAGTAAGGTCTTATGTGATTGTGTTTTATTTATTTTGAGGAGAGTTTTACTCTTCAGGTGAGTGTGTAAATGTGAGAGACCATTTGTGTGAGTGGGAGTGTTACTCTGCATGTATGAGGGACAGTGTGTGTTTGTGTTTGAACGGGAGTCCATGTGAGTCTTAGATTTTATGTGTGCAGTTGTGGGAGTGTGTGCGAGAGGTGAGTGGGACTGAGTGGGTGCGACTGTGTATCTCTGGTAGAGTATGTGTATGTGTGACTGAATGTATCTGTTTGAGAGAGTGTGTGTGCACGTGTGTGTTAGTGTATAAGTGTTGATATGCCTGTGTGTTTCAGTGAGGGTGAGTGTAAGTGTGTGTTAGTGTGTGCGTGAGTGTGTGTGTGTATGTGTGATTGACTGAATGTTTTCGAGATTATTGGAGATACTTTGAGTGTGTGTGAGTGTGTGACTTTGTGTGTGAATGTGTGTGTGAGGGTGCACACGTGTGAGGGACTTGGTGTGAGTGTGAAACTGTGCATGTGTCAGCATGCATATGTGTGTGTGATGGTGGGTGTATGAGTGTGAATGACTGAGTGTGTAGGGCCATGAATGGGACTGAGTGTTTGTGAGTGTGTATACAAGTCTGTTGCGTGATTGTGTGTGATTGTGTTATTCTGTGTGTGTGTGGTTCGGTGGTTTTCTGTGTGTGTGGGCCTGTGCATGTGTGTGTGTGTGTGCGACTGAGTGAGAGAGTGCTTGCTTGTGCGTGTGTCTTTGTGTTGTGTCAGTGTGAGTGTTTGAGGGGAATGGGGTGAAATATGATGCCTCCAATGTTGCGATGGTTTGTGACATTTTGTGTGAGTGGGAGTGTTGGAGTGCGAGAGAGTGCGTGATTGCGTGTGAGCCTGTGAGTGTGTGTATGTGTTTGTGAGTGTGTGTGATGGTGACATTGCGTGAGGGTGCATTTGTGTCTGCATACGTGTAAGTGTGCTTTGGACATGTGTGAATGTATGTAGGTCTATGTGTGAGTGTGTGTGTTTGTGGATATGTGATGGTGTGGGTCACTGTGAGTGTGCAGGTGAGCAAGTTGCTGTGCGAGCGTGTGTCAGAGTGTGAAGGGCGTTCGTATGAGACTGTGTGAGATAGTATGAGCAGGTGTGTTTTAGTGTTATGTGTGTGTGTTTGTGAGAGATTAGCTGTGTGAGTGGGAGTGTTACTCTGAGTGTATGTGTGACTGTGTGTTTGGGTATGTAAGAATGCGTGTGAGTGTGTTTTAGTTTGTGAGTGTGCAGGTTTAGGAGCGTGTGTGCATGAGATGTGCGACTGTATGATTGTGCGTCATTCTGCATATGTATGTGCCTGGTTGTGAATGTGTGAGCATGTGTGAGTGAATGTGTGATTTTGGGTGTGTGTTCAAGGGCATGTTAGTGTCAGAGTTCAGGAGTGCTTATGTCTGTGTGTATATCAGTGTGTGTGAGTATATGTGGGAGATGTAGGTGCATGAGTGTGAGTGTTTCTATGTGTGTCTGTGTGCGTAATGGGGTGTGACTCTATGTGTTAAGGTCTCTGTGAGTGACTGTGTGTTTGAGTGTGTGTCAGTGTGTGTGAGTTTGTGTATGACTGTGTGAGTGTGAGTTTGCACATGTGTGAGGGACTTTATTTGAGTGTGTGTCAATGTGTTTGTGTGAGAGTGTATATGTGTATGGGCGTGAGTGTGTGTGAGAGGTTTTGTGAATTTGTGTGGGAGTGCAGATGTGTGAATGTGTGGGAGTGGGTGTTTGTGGGTGTGTATAAGAACTGTTGCGAGATTGTGTGATATTGAGTGTGTGTTTGGGTGTCTATGTGGTTTCATGCATGTGTGTGGGACTGAACGTGCGGGTCTGGGCGTGTGTCTGTGTGAGTGTGTGAGTGGAATGGGGTGAAATATGATGCAACAAAGGTTCCTGAGAGGTTTGAAAGCGATATTGGCCTTCTCTGATGGAACGGAAAGCCATAGAACGTGGTGGGAGGCTACAGATAGAAGAGCAATGTTGTGGAACGGACTGTAATGCAGTGTATTGTGATGCAATAGATGGTTCCTGTGTGTTATGGAAAAGAATGGATCCTTCTTTGATGGAATGAAACGCAGTAGAACGTGGTGGATTGTTGCGGAATGGAGTGGAATGCAGTGCATTGTGTCGCAAGGGAGGGAAACTGAGCGGTTTGGACACGAAGGGAGCCTTCTTTCCAGGAATGGAAGGCAGTAAAAGGTGAAAGATTGTCAGGTACTGGAGTAGAATATTGTGGAGTGGAGTCGAACGGGGTGCCATTTGATGCAATAGACGGTTTCTCATTGTGTTTTAAGCGAATGGATTTATGTGCACGTGATTGTGCAGCTGTGTGTGTTTGTGTGTCTATTTTTGATAGGGATTGAGTGTGTGCATTTGTCACTGTGTGTACGGTTTTGAGAGAGGTTGCTGTGTCAGCGTGCAGGTGTGTGCGTGGCTGAGCAAGAGTGTCTGTATATGCGAGGGTGTGACCATGTTTATAAGAGGGTGATTATATAAGTGTTTAAGTGTGTGTGTGAGAGTTTGACAGCATTTGAATGTATGAGTGCGTGTGAGCATGTTACTGTGTGAGTGTCTCTGTGTAGTTTTGTAAGTGTATGTGACATTTTGTCTGAGTGCGTGAGTCTGTAAGTGTGTTGGTGTGAGTGATTGTGTGCGTGATATTGTGCGCACGTCTGTGTCTGTGCGTTTGTCAGCATTCGTGTGTGTGTCTGTGTGTGACAGTTTGTGTGTCTGTGTTTATGGAGGTGTGTGTCTGTGTGAGTGGGTGTGATACTGAATATGAGATAGTGTGAGTTTCTTCGAGTGTGAGTGTGTAAGTGTGCAAGGTGCAGTGTCTCCGTGTGTGAATGTGAAGTAAGGTCTTATGTGATTGTGTTTTATTTATTTTGAGGAGAGTTTTACTCTTCAGGTGAGTGTGTAAATGTGAGAGACCATTTGTGTGAGTGGGAGTGTTACTCTGCATGTATGAGGGACAGTGTGTGTTTGTGTTTGAACGGGAGTCCATGTGAGTCTTAGATTTTATGTGTGCAGTTGTGGGAGTGTGTGCGAGAGGTGAGTGGGACTGAGTGGGTGCGACTGTGTATCTCTGGTAGAGTATGTGTATGTGTGACTGAATGTATCTGTTTGAGAGAGTGTGTGTGCACGTGTGTGTTAGTGTATAAGTGTTGATATGCCTGTGTGTTTCAGTGAGGGTGAGTGTAAGTGTGTGTTACTGTGTGCGTGAGTGTGTGTGTGTATGTGTGATTGACTGAATGTTTTCGAGATTATTGGAGATACTTTGAGTGTGTGTGAGTGTGTGACTTTGTGTGTGAATGTGTGTGTGAGGGTGCACACGTGTGAGGGACTTGGTGTGAGTGTGAAACTGTGCATGTGTCAGCATGCATATGTGTGTGTGATGGTGGGTGTATGAGTGTGAATGACTGAGTGTGTAGGGCCATGAATGGGACTGAGTGTTTGTGAGTGTGTATACAAGTCTGTTGCGTGATTGTGTGTGATTGTGTTATTCTGTGTGTGTGTGGTTCGGTGGTTTTCTGTGTGTGTGGGCCTGTGCATGTGTGTGTGTGTGTGCGACTGAGTGAGAGAGTGCTTGCTTGTGCGTGTGTCTTTGTGTTGTGTCAGTGTGAGTGTTTGAGGGGAATGGGGTGAAATATGATGCCTCCAATGTTGCGATGGTTTGTGACATTTTGTGTGAGTGGGAGTGTTGGAGTGCGAGAGAGTGCGTGATTGCGTGTGAGCCTGTGAGTGTGTGTATGTGTTTGTGAGTGTGTGTGATGGTGACATTGCGTGAGGGTGCATTTGTGTCTGCATACGTGTAAGTGTGCTTTGGACATGTGTGAATGTATGTAGGTCTATGTGTGAGTGTGTGTGTTTGTGGATATGTGATGGTGTGGGTCACTGTGAGTGTGCAGGTGAGCAAGGTGCTGTGCGAGCGTGTGTCAGAGTGTGAAGGGCGTTCGTGTGTGACTGTGTGAGATAGTATGAGCAGGTGTGTTTTAGTGTTATGTGTGTGTGTTTGTGAGAGATTAGCTGTGTGAGTGGGAGTGTTACTCTGAGTGTATGTGTGACTGTGTGTTTGGGTATGTAAGAATGCGTGTGAGTGTGATTTAGTTTGTGAGTATGCAGGTTTAGGAGCGTGTGTGCATGAGATGTGCGACTGTATGATTGTGCGTCATTCTGCATATGTATGTGCCTGGTTGTGAATGTGTGAGCATGTGTGAGTGAATGTGATTTTGGGTGTGTGTTCAAGGGCATGTTAGTGTCAGAGTTCAGGAGTGCTTATGTCTGTGTGTATATCAGTGTGTGTGAGTATATGTGGGAGATGTAGGTGCATGAGTGTGAGTGTTTCTATGTGTGTCTGTGTGCGTAATGGGGTGTGACTCTATGTGTTAAGGTCTCTGTGAGTGACTGTGTGTTTGAGTGTGTGTCAGTGTGTGTGAGCTTGTGTATGACTGTGTGAGTGTGAGTTTGCACATGTGTGAGGGACTTTATTTGAGTGTGTGTCAATGTGTTTGTGTGAGAGTGTATATGTGTATGGGCGTGAGTGTGTGTGAGAGGTTTTGTGAATTTGTGTGGGAGTGCAGATGTGTGAATGTGTGGGAGTGGGTGTTTGTGGGTGTGTATAAGAACTGTTGCGAGATTGTGTGATATTGAGTGTGTGTTTGGGTGTCTATGTGGTTTCATGCATGTGTGTGGGACTGAACGTGCGGGTCTGGGCGTGTGTCTGTGTGAGTGTGTGAGTGGAATGGGGTGAAATATGATGCAACAAAGGTTCCTGAGAGGTTTGAAAGCGATATTGGCCTTCTCTGATGGAACGGAAAGCCATAGAACGTGGTGGGAGGCTACAGATAGAAGAGCAATGTTGTGGAACGGACTGTAATGCAGTGTATTGTGATGCAATAGATGGTTCCTGTGTGTTATGGAAAAGAATGGATCGTTCTTTGATGGAATGAAACGCAGTAGAAAGTGGTGGATTGTTGCGGAATGGAGTGGAATGTTGTGATGTGGAGTGCAATGCAGTGCATTGTGACGCAAGGGAGGGAAACCGAGCGGTTTGGACACGAAGGGAGCCTTCTTTCCAGGAATGGAAGGCAGTAAAAGGTGAAAGATTGTCAGGTACTGGAGTAGAATATTGTGGAGTGGAGTCGAACGGGGTGCCATTTGATGCAATAGACGGTTTCTCATTGTGTTTTAAGCGAATGGATTTATGTGCACGTGATTGTGCAGCTGTGTGTGTTTGTGTGTCTATTTTTGATAGGGATTGAGTGTGTGCATTTGTCACTGTGTGTACGGTTTTGAGAGAGGTTGCTGTGTCAGCGTGCAGGTGTGTGAGTGGCTGAGCAAGAGTGTCTGTATATGCGAGGGCGTGACCATGTTTATAAGAGGGTGATTATATAAGTGTTTAAGTGTGTGTGTGAGAGTTTGACAGCATTTGAATGTATGAGTGCGTGTGAGCATGTTACTGTGTGAGGGTCTCTGTGTAGTTTTGTAAGTGTATGTGACATTTTGTCTGAGTGCGTGAGTCTGTAAGTGTGTTGGTGTGAGTGATTGTGTGCGTGATATTGTGCGCACGTCTGTGTCTGTGCGTTTGTCAGCATTCGTGTGTGTGTCTGTGTGTGACAGTTTGTGTGTCTGTGTTTATGGAGGTGTGTGTCTGTGTGAGTGGGTGTGATACTGAATATGAGATAGTGTGAGTTTCTTCGAGTGTGAGTGTGTAAGTGTGCAAGGTGCAGTGTCTCAGTGTGTGAATGTGAAGTAAGGTCTTATGTGATTGTGTTTTATTTATTGTGAGGAGAGTTTTACTCTTCAGGTGAGTGTGTAAATGTGAGAGACCATTTGTGTGAGTGGGAGTGTTACTCTGCATGTATGAGGGACAGTGTGTGTTTGTGTTTGAACGGGAGTCCATGTGAGTCTTAGATTATATGTGTGCAGTTGTGGGAGTGTGTGCGAGAGGTGAGTGGGACTGAGTGGGTGCGACTGTGTATCTCTGGTAGAGTATGTGTATGTGTGACTGAATGTATCTGTTTGAGAGAGTGTGTGTGCACGTGTGTGTTAGTGTATAAGTGTTGATATGCCTGTGTGTTTCAGTGAGGGTGAGTGTAAGTGTGTGTTAGTGTGTGCGTGAGTGTGTGTGTGTATGTGTGATTGACTGAATGTTTTCGAGATTATTGGAGATACTTTGAGTGTGTGTGAGTGTGTGACTTTGTGTGTGAATGTGTGTGTGAGGGTGCACACGTGTGAGGGACTTGGTGTGAGTGTGAAACTGTGCATGTGTCAGCATGCATATGTGTGTGTGATGGTGGGTGTATGAGTGTGAATGACTGAGTGTGTAGGGCCATGAATGGGACTGAGTGTTTGTGAGTGTGTATACAAGTCTGTTGCGTGATTGTGTGTGATTGTGTTATTCTGTGTGTGTGTGGTTCGGTGGTTTTCTGTGTGTGTGGGCCTGTGCATGTGTGTGTGTGTGTGCGACTGAGTGAGAGAGTGCTTGCTTGTGCGTGTGTCTTTGTGTTGTGTCAGTGTGAGTGTTTGAGGGGAATGGGGTGAAATATGATGCCTCCAATGTTGCGATGGTTTGTGACATTTTGTGTGAGTGGGAGTGTTGGAGTGCGAGAGAGTGCGTGATTGCGTGTGAGCCTGTGAGTGTGTGTATGTGTTTGTGAGTGTGTGTGATGGTGACATTGCGTGAGGGTGCATTTGTGTCTGCATACGTGTAAGTGTGCTTTGGACATGTGTGAATGTATGTAGGTCTATGTGTGAGTGTGTGTGTTTGTGGATATGTGATGGTGTGGGTCACTGTGAGTGTGCAGGTGAGCAAGGTGCTGTGCGAGCGTGTGTCAGAGTGTGAAGGGCGTTCGTGTGTGACTGTGTGAGATAGTATGAGCAGGTGTGTTTTAGTGTTATGTGTGTGTGTTTGTGAGAGATTAGCTGTGTGAGTGGGAGTGTTACTCTGAGTGTATGTGTGACTGTGTGTTTGGGTATGTAAGAATGCGTGTGAGTGTGTTTTAGTTTGTGAGTGTGCAGGTTTAGGAGCGTGTGTGCATGGGATGTGCGACTGTATGATTGTGCGTCATTCTGCATATGTATGTGCCTGGTTGTGAATGTGTGAGCATGTGTGAGTGAATGTGTGATTTTGGGTGTGTGTTCAAGGGCATGTTAGTGTCAGAGTTCAGGAGTGCTTATGTCTGTGTGTATATCAGTGTGTGTGAGTATATGTGGGAGATGTAGGTGCATGAGTGTGAGTGTTTCTATGTGTGTCTGTGTGCGTAATGGGGTGTGACTCTATGTGTTAAGGTCTCTGTGAGTGACTGTGTGTTTGAGTGTGTGTCAGTGTGTGTGAGTTTGTGTATGACTGTGTGAGTGTGAGTTTGCACATGTGTGAGGGACTTTATTTGAGTGTGTGTCAATGTGTTTGTGTGAGAGTGTATATGTGTATGGGCGTGAGTGTGTGTGAGAGGTTTTGTGAATTTGTGTGGGAGTGCAGATGTGTGAATGTGTGGGAGTGGGTGTTTGTGGGTGTGTATAAGAACTGTTGCGAGATTGTGTGATATTGAGTGTGTGTTTGGGTGTCTATGTGGTTTCATGCATGTGTGTGGGACTGAACGTGCGGGTCTGGGCGTGTGTCTGTGTGAGTGTGTGAGTGGAATGGGGTGAAATATGATGCAACAAAGGTTCCTGAGAGGTTTGAAAGCGATATTGGCCTTCTCTGATGGAACGGAAAGCCATAGAACGTGGTGGGAGGCTACAGATAGAAGAGCAATGTTGTGGAACGGACTGTAATGCAGTGTATTGTGATGCAATAGATGGTTCCTGTGTGTTATGGAAAAGAATGGATCCTTCTTTGATGGAATGAAACGCAGTAGAACGTGGTGAATTGTTGCGGAATGGAGTGGAATGCAGTGCATTGTGACGCAAGGGAGGGAAACCGAGCGGTTTGGACACGAAGGGAGCCTTCTTTCCAGGAATGGAAGGCAGTAAAAGGTGAAAGATTGTCAGGTACTGGAGTAGAATATTGTGGAGTGGAGTCGAACGGGGTGCCATTTGATGCAATAGACGGTTTCTCATTGTGTTTTAAGCGAATGGGTTTATGTGCACGTGATTGTGCAGCTGTGTGTGTTTGTGTGTCTATTTTTGATAGGGATTGAGTGTGTGCATTTGTCACTGTGTGTACGGTTTTGAGAGAGGTTGCTGTGTCAGCGTGCAGGTGTGTGCGTGGCTGAGCAAGAGTGTCTGTATATGCGAGGGTGTGACCATGTTTATAAGAGGGTGATTATATAAGTGTTTAAGTGTGTGTGTGAGAGTTTGACAGCATTTGAATGTATGAGTGCGTGTGAGCATGTTACTGTGTGAGTGTCTCTGTGTAGTTTTGTAAGTGTATGTGACATTTTGTCTGAGTGCGTGAGTCTGAAAGTGTGTTGGTGTGAGTGATTGTGTGCGTGATATTGTGCGCACGTCTGTGTCTGTGCGTTTGTCAGCATTCGTGTGTGTGTCTGTGTGTGACAGTTTGTGTGTCTGTGTTTATGGAGGTGTGTGTCTGTGTGAGTGGGTGTGATACTGAATATGAGATAGTGTGAGTTTCTTCGAGTGTGAGAGTGTAAGTGTGCAAGGTGCAGTGTCTCAGTGTGTGAATGTGAAATAAGGTCTTATGTGATTGTGTTTTATTTACTGTGAGGAGAGTTTTACTCTTCAGGTGAGTGTGTAAATGTGAGAGACCATTTGTGTGAGTGGGAGTGTTACTCTGCATGTATGAGGGACAGTGTGTGTTTGTGTTTGAACGGGAGTCCATGTGAGTCTTAGATTTTATGTGTGCAGTTGTGGGAGTGTGTGCGAGAGGTGAGTGGGACTGAGTGGGTGCGACTGTGTATCTCTGGTAGAGTATGTGTATGTGTGACTGAATGTATCTGTTTGAGAGAGTGTGTGTGCACGTGTGTGTTAGTGTATAAGTGTTGATATGCCTGTGTGTTTCAGTGAGGGTGAGTGTAAGTGTGTGTTAGTGTGTGCGTGAGTGTGTGTGTGTATGTGTGATTGACTGAATGTTTTCGAGATTATTGGAGATACTTTGAGTGTGTGTGAGTGTGTGACTTTGTGTGTGAATGTGTGTGTGAGGGTGCACACGTGTGAGGGACTTGGTGTGAGTGTGAAACTGTGCATGTGTCAGCATGCATATGTGTGTGTGATGGTGGGTGTATGAGTGTGAATGACTGAGTGTGTAGGGCCATGAATGGGACTGAGTGTTTGTGAGTGTGTATACAAGTCTGTTGCGTGATTGTGTGTGATTGTGTTATTCTGTGTGTGTGTGGTTCGGTGGTTTTCTGTGTGTGTGGGCCTGTGCATGTGTGTGTGTGTGTGCGACTGAGTGAGAGAGTGCTTGCTTGTGCGTGTGTCTTTGTGTTGTGTCAGTGTGAGTGTTTGAGGGGAATGGGGTGAAATATGATGCCTCCAATGTTGCGATGGTTTGTGACATTTTGTGTGAGTGGGAGTGTTGGAGTGCGAGAGAGTGCGTGATTGCGTGTGAGCCTGTGAGTGTGTGTATGTGTTTGTGAGTGTGTGTGATGGTGACATTGCGTGAGGGTGCATTTGTGTCTGCATACGTGTAAGTGTGCTTTGGACATGTGTGAATGTATGTAGGTCTATGTGTGAGTGTGTGTGTTTGTGGATATGTGATGGTGTGGGTCACTGTGAGTGTGCAGGTGAGCAAGGTGCTGTGCGAGCGTGTGTCAGAGTGTGAAGGGCGTTCGTGTGTGACTGTGTGAGATAGTATGAGCAGGTGTGTTTTAGTGTTATGTGTGTGTGTTTGTGAGAGATTAGCTGTGTGAGTGGGAGTGTTACTCTGAGTGTATGTGTGACTGTGTGTTTGGGTATGTAAGAATGCGTGTGAGTGTGATTTAGTTTGTGAGTATGCAGGTTTAGGAGCGTGTGTGCATGAGATGTGCGACTGTATGATTGTGCGTCATTCTGCATATGTATGTGCCTGGTTGTGAATGTGTGAGCATGTGTGAGTGAATGTGTGATTTTGGGTGTGTGTTCAAGGGCATGTTAGTGTCAGAGTTCAGGAGTGCTTATGTCTGTGTGTATATCAGTGTGTGTGAGTATATGTGGGAGATGTAGGTGCATGAGTGTGAGTGTTTCTATGTGTGTCTGTGTGCGTAATGGGGTGTGACTCTATGTGTTAAGGTCTCTGTGAGTGACTGTGTGTTTGAGTGTGTGTCAGTGTGTGTGAGTTTGTGTATGACTGTGTGAGTGTGAGTTTGCACATGTGTGAGGGACTTTATTTGAGTGTGTGTCAATGTGTTTGTGTGAGAGTGTATATGTGTATGGGCGTGAGTGTGTGTGAGAGGTTTTGTGAATTTGTGTGGGAGTGCAGATGTGTGAATGTGTGGGAGTGGGTGTTTGTGGGTGTGTATAAGAACTGTTGCGAGATTGTGTGATATTGAGTGTGTGTTTGGGTGTCTATGAGGTTTCATGCATGTGTGTGGGACTGAACGTGCGGGTCTGGGCGTGTGTCTGTGTGAGTGTGTGAGTGGAATGGGGTGAAATATGATGCAACAAAGGTTCCTGAGAGGTTTGAAAGCGATATTGGCCTTCTCTGATGGAACGGAAAGCCATAGAACGTGGTGGGAGGCTACAGATAGAAGAGCAATGTTGTGGAACGGACTGTAATGCAGTGTATTGTGATGCAATAGATGGTTCCTGTGTGTTATGGAAAAGAATGGATCCTTCTTTGATGGAATGAAACGCAGTAGAACGTGGTGGATTGTTGCGGAATGGAGTGGAATGCAGTGCATTGTGTCGCAAGGGAGGGAAACTGAGCGGTTTGGACACGAAGGGAGCCTTCTTTCCAGGAATGGAAGGCAGTAAAAGGTGAAAGATTGTCAGGTACTGGAGTAGAATATTGTGGAGTGGAGTCGAACGGGGTGCCATTTGATGCAATAGACGGTTTCTCATTGTGTTTTAAGCGAATGGATTTATGTGCACGTGATTGTGCAGCTGTGTGTGTTTGTGTGTCTATTTTTGATAGGGATTGAGTGTGTGCATTTGTCACTGTGTGTACGGTTTTGAGAGAGGTTGCTGTGTCAGCGTGCAGGTGTGTGCGTGGCTGAGCAAGAGTGTCTGTATATGCGAGGGTGTGACCATGTTTATAAGAGGGTGATTATATAAGTGTTTAAGTGTGTGTGTGAGAGTTTGACAGCATTTGAATGTATGAGTGCGTGTGAGCATGTTACTGTGTGAGTGTCTCTGTGTAGTTTTGTAAGTGTATGTGACATTTTGTCTGAGTGCGTGAGTCTGAAAGTGTGTTGGTGTGAGTGATTGTGTGCGTGATATTGTGCGCACGTCTGTGTCTGTGCGTTTGTCAGCATTCGTGTGTGTGTCTGTGTGTGACAGTTTGTGTGTCTGTGTTTATGGAGGTGTGTGTCTGTGTGAGTGGGTGTGATACTGAATATGAGATAGTGTGAGTTTCTTCGAGTGTGAGAGTGTAAGTGTGCAAGGTGCAGTGTCTCAGTGTGTGAATGTGAAGTAAGGTCTTATGTGATTGTGTTTTATTTACTGTGAGGAGAGTTTTACTCTTCAGGTGAGTGTGTAAATGTGAGAGACCATTTGTGTGAGTGGGAGTGTTACTCTGCATGTATGAGGGACAGTGTGTGTTTGTGTTTGAACGGGAGTCCATGTGAGTCTTAGATTTTATGTGTGCAGTTGTGGGAGTGTGTGCGAGAGGTGAGTGGGACTGAGTGGGTGCGACTGTGTATCTCTGGTAGAGTATGTGTATGTGTGACTGAATGTATCTGTTTGAGAGAGTGTGTGTGCACGTGTGTGTTAGTGTATAAGTGTTGATATGCCTGTGTGTTTCAGTGAGGGTGAGTGTAAGTGTGTGTTAGTGTGTGCGTGAGTGTGTGTGTGTATGTGTGATTGACTGAATGTTTTCGAGATTATTGGAGATACTTTGAGTGTGTGTGAGTGTGTGACTTTGTGTGTGAATGTGTGTGTGAGGGTGCACACGTGTGAGGGACTTGGTGTGAGTGTGAAACTGTGCATGTGTCAGCATGCATATGTGTGTGTGATGGTGGGTGTATGAGTGTGAATGACTGAGTGTGTAGGGCCATGAATGGGACTGAGTGTTTGTGAGTGTGTATACAAGTCTGTTGCGTGATTGTGTGTGATTGTGTTATTCTGTGTGTGTGTGGTTCGGTGGTTTTCTGTGTGTGTGGGCCTGTGCATGTGTGTGTGTGTGTGCGACTGAGTGAGAGAGTGCTTGCTTGTGCGTGTGTCTTTGTGTTGTGTCAGTGTGAGTGTTTGAGGGGAATGGGGTGAAATATGATGCCTCCAATGTTGCGATGGTTTGTGACATTTTGTGTGAGTGGGAGTGTTGGAGTGCGAGAGAGTGCGTGATTGCGTGTGAGCCTGTGAGTGTGTGTATGTGTTTGTGAGTGTGTGTGATGGTGACATTGCGTGAGGGTGCATTTGTGTCTGCATACGTGTAAGTGTGCTTTGGACATGTGTGAATGTATGTAGGTCTATGTGTGAGTGTGTGTGTTTGTGGATATGTGATGGTGTGGGTCACTGTGAGTGTGCAGGTGAGCAAGGTGCTGTGCGAGCGTGTGTCAGAGTGTGAAGGGCGTTCGTGTGTGACTGTGTGAGATAGTATGAGCAGGTGTGTTTTAGTGTTATGTGTGTGTGTTTGTGAGAGATTAGCTGTGTGAGTGGGAGTGTTACTCTGAGTGTATGTGTGACTGTGTGTTTGGGTATGTAAGAATGCGTGTGAGTGTGATTTAGTTTGTGAGTATGCAGGTTTAGGAGCGTGTGTGCATGAGATGTGCGACTGTATGATTGTGCGTCATTCTGCATATGTATGTGCCTGGTTGTGAATGTGTGAGCATGTGTGAGTGAATGTGTGATTTTGGGTGTGTGTTCAAGGGCATGTTAGTGTCAGAGTTCAGGAGTGCTTATGTCTGTGTGTATATCAGTGTGTGTGAGTATATGTGGGAGATGTAGGTGCATGAGTGTGAGTGTTTCTATGTGTGTCTGTGTGCGTAATGGGGTGTGACTCTATGTGTTAAGGTCTCTGTGAGTGACTGTGTGTTTGAGTGTGTGTCAGTGTGTGTGAGTTTGTGTATGACTGTGTGAGTGTGAGTTTGCACATGTGTGAGGGACTTTATTTGAGTGTGTGTCAATGTGTTTGTGTGAGAGTGTATATGTGTATGGGCGTGAGTGTGTGTGAGAGGTTTTGTGAATTTGTGTGGGAGTGCAGATGTGTGAATGTGTGGGAGTGGGTGTTTGTGGGTGTGTATAAGAACTGTTGCGAGATTGTGTGATATTGAGTGTGTGTTTGGGTGTCTATGAGGTTTCATGCATGTGTGTGGGACTGAACGTGCGGGTCTGGGCGTGTGTCTGTGTGAGTGTGTGAGTGGAATGGGGTGAAATATGATGCAACAAAGGTTCCTGAGAGGTTTGAAAGCGATATTGGCCTTCTCTGATGGAACGGAAAGCCATAGAACGTGGTGGGAGGCTACAGATAGAAGAGCAATGTTGTGGAACGGACTGTAATGCAGTGTATTGTGATGCAATAGATGGTTCCTGTGTGTTATGGAAAAGAATGGATCCTTCTTTGATGGAATGAAACGCAGTAGAACGTGGTGGATTGTTGCGGAATGGAGTGGAATGCAGTGCATTGTGTCGCAAGGGAGGGAAACTGAGCGGTTTGGACACGAAGGGAGCCTTCTTTCCAGGAATGGAAGGCAGTAAAAGGTGAAAGATTGTCAGGTACTGGAGTAGAATATTGTGGAGTGGAGTCGAACGGGGTGCCATTTGATGCAATAGACGGTTTCTCATTGTGTTTTAAGCGAATGGATTTATGTGCACGTGATTGTGCAGCTGTGTGTGTTTGTGTGTCTATTTTTGATAGGGATTGAGTGTGTGCATTTGTCACTGTGTGTACGGTTTTGAGAGAGGTTGCTGTGTCAGCGTGCAGGTGTGTGCGTGGCTGAGCAAGAGTGTCTGTATATGCGAGGGTGTGACCATGTTTATAAGAGGGTGATTATATAAGTGTTTAAGTGTGTGTGTGAGAGTTTGACAGCATTTGAATGTATGAGTGCGTGTGAGCATGTTACTGTGTGAGTGTCTCTGTGTAGTTTTGTAAGTGTATGTGACATTTTGTCTGAGTGCGTGAGTCTGTAAGTGTGTTGGTGTGAGTGATTGTGTGCGTGATATTGTGCGCACGTCTGTGTCTGTGCGTTTGTCAGCATTCGTGTGTGTGTCTGTGTGTGACAGTTTGTGTGTCTGTGTTTATGGAGGTGTGTGTCTGTGTGAGTGGGTGTGATACTGAATATGAGATAGTGTGAGTTTCTTCGAGTGTGAGTGTGTAAGTGTGCAAGGTGCAGTGTCTCCGTGTGTGAATGTGAAGTAAGGTCTTATGTGATTGTGTTTTATTTATTTTGAGGAGAGTTTTACTCTTCAGGTGAGTGTGTAAATGTGAGAGACCATTTGTGTGAGTGGGAGTGTTACTCTGCATGTATGAGGGACAGTGTGTGTTTGTGTTTGAACGGGAGTCCATGTGAGTCTTAGATTTTATGTGTGCAGTTGTGGGAGTGTGTGCGAGAGGTGAGTGGGACTGAGTGGGTGCGACTGTGTATCTCTGGTAGAGTATGTGTATGTGTGACTGAATGTATCTGTTTGAGAGAGTGTGTGTGCACGTGTGTGTTAGTGTATAAGTGTTGATATGCCTGTGTGTTTCAGTGAGGGTGAGTGTAAGTGTGTGTTAGTGTGTGCGTGAGTGTGTGTGTGTATGTGTGATTGACTGAATGTTTTCGAGATTATTGGAGATACTTTGAGTGTGTGTGAGTGTGTGACTTTGTGTGTGAATGTGTGTGTGAGGGTGCACACGTGTGAGGGACTTGGTGTGAGTGTGAAACTGTGCATGTGTCAGCATGCATATGTGTGTGTGATGGTGGGTGTATGAGTGTGAATGACTGAGTGTGTAGGGCCATGAATGGGACTGAGTGTTTGTGAGTGTGTATACAAGTCTGTTGCGTGATTGTGTGTGATTGTGTTATTCTGTGTGTGTGTGGTTCGGTGGTTTTCTGTGTGTGTGGGCCTGTGCATGTGTGTGTGTGTGTGCGACTGAGTGAGAGAGTGCTTGCTTGTGCGTGTGTCTTTGTGTTGTGTCAGTGTGAGTGTTTGAGGGGAATGGGGTGAAATATGATGCCTCCAATGTTGCGATGGTTTGTGACATTTTGTGTGAGTGGGAGTGTTGGAGTGCGAGAGAGTGCGTGATTGCGTGTGAGCCTGTGAGTGTGTGTATGTGTTTGTGAGTGTGTGTGATGGTGACATTGCGTGAGGGTGCATTTGTGTCTGCATACGTGTAAGTGTGCTTTGGACATGTGTGAATGTATGTAGGTCTATGTGTGAGTGTGTGTGTTTGTGGATATGTGATGGTGTGGGTCACTGTGAGTGTGCAGGTGAGCAAGGTGCTGTGCGAGCGTGTGTCAGAGTGTGAAGGGCGTTCGTGTGTGACTGTGTGAGATAGTATGAGCAGGTGTGTTTTAGTGTTATGTGTGTGTGTTTGTGAGAGATTAGCTGTGTGAGTGGGAGTGTTACTCTGAGTGTATGTGTGACTGTGTGTTTGGGTATGTAAGAATGCGTGTGAGTGTGATTTAGTTTGTGAGTGTGCAGGTTTAGGAGCGTGTGTGCATGAGATGTGCGACTGTATGATTGTGCGTCATTCTGCATATGTATGTGCCTGGTTGTGAATGTGTGAGCATGTGTGAGTGAATGTGTGATTTTGGGTGTGTGTTCAAGGGCATGTTAGTGTCAGAGTTCAGGAGTGCTTATGTCTGTGTGTATATCAGTGTGTGTGAGTATATGTGGGAGATGTAGGTGCATGAGTGTGAGTGTTTCTATGTGTGTCTGTGTGCGTAATGGGGTGTGACTCTATGTGTTAAGGTCTCTGTGAGTGACTGTGTGTTTGAGTGTGTGTCAGTGTGTGTGAGTTTGTGTATGACTGTGTGAGTGTGAGTTTGCACATGTGTGAGGGACTTTATTTGAGTGTGTGTCAATATGTTTGTGTGAGAGTGTATATGTGTATGGGCGTGAGTGTGTGTGAGAGGTTTTGTGAGTCTGTGTGGGAGTGCAGATGTGTGAATGTGTGGGAGTGGGTGTTTGTGGGTGTGTATAAGAACTGTTGCGAGATTGTGTGATATTGAGTGTGTGTTTGGGTGTCTATGTGGTTTCATGCATGTGTGTGGGACTGAACGTGCGGGTCTGGGCGTGTGTCTGTGTGAGTGTGTGAGTGGAATGGGGTGAAATATGATGCAACAAAGGTTCCTGAGAGGTTTGAAAGCGATATTGGCCTTCTCTGATGGAACGGAAAGCCATAGAACGTGGTGGGAGGCTACAGATAGAAGAGCAATGTTGTGGAACGGACTGTAATGCAGTGTATTGTGATGCAATAGATGGTGCCTGTGTGTTATGGAAAAGAATGGATCGTTCTTTGATGGAATGAAAAGCAGTAGAACGTGGTGGATTGTTGCGGAATGGAGTGGAATGTTGCGATGTGGAGTGCAATGCAGTGCATTGTGACGCAAGGGAGGGAAACCGAGCGGTTTGGACACGAAGGGAGCCTTCTTTCCAGGAATGGAAGGCAGTAAAAGGTGAAAGATTGTCAGGTACTGGAGTAGAATATTGTGGAGTGGAGTCGAACGGGGTGCCATTTGATGCAATAGACGGTTTCTCATTGTGTTTTAAGCGAATGGATTTATGTGCACGTGATTGTGCAGCTGTGTGTGTTTGTGTGTCTATTTTTGATAGGGATTGAGTGTGTGCATTTGTCACTGTGTGTACGGTTTTGAGAGAGGTTGCTGTGTCAGCGTGCAGGTGTGTGCGTGGCTGAGCAAGAGTGTCTGTATATGCGAGGGTGTGACCATGTTTATAAGAGGGTGATTATATAAGTGTTTAAGTGTGTGTGTGAGAGTTTGACAGCATTTGAATGTATGAGTGCGTGTGAGCATGTTACTGTGTGAGTGTCTCTGTGTAGTTTTGTAAGTGTATGTGACATTTTGTCTGAGTGCGTGAGTCTGTAAGTGTGTTGGTGTGAGTGATTGTGTGCGTGATATTGTGCGCACGTCTGTGTCTGTGCGTTTGTCAGCATTCGTGTGTGTGTCTGTGTGTGACAGTTTGTGTGTCTGTGTTTATGGAGGTGTGTGTCTGTGTGAGTGGGTGTGATACTGAATATGAGATAGTGTGAGTTTCTTCGAGTGTGAGTGTGTAAGTGTGCAAGGTGCAGTGTCTCCGTGTGTGAATGTGAAGTAAGGTCTTATGTGATTGTGTTTTATTTATTTTGAGGAGAGTTTTACTCTTCAGGTGAGTGTGTAAATGTGAGAGACCATTTGTGTGAGTGGGAGTGTTACTCTGCATGTATGAGGGACAGTGTGTGTTTGTGTTTGAACGGGAGTCCATGTGAGTCTTAGATTTTATGTGTGCAGTTGTGGGAGTGTGTGCGAGAGGTGAGTGGGACTGAGTGGGTGCGACTGTGTATCTCTGGTAGAGTATGTGTATGTGTGACTGAATGTATCTGTTTGAGAGAGTGTGTGTGCACGTGTGTGTTAGTGTATAAGTGTTGATATGCCTGTGTGTTTCAGTGAGGGTGAGTGTAAGTGTGTGTTAGTGTGTGCGTGAGTGTGTGTGTGTATGTGTGATTGACTGAATGTTTTCGAGATTATTGGAGATACTTTGAGTGTGTGTGAGTGTGTGACTTTGTGTGTGAATGTGTGTGTGAGGGTGCACACGTGTGAGGGACTTGGTGTGAGTGTGAAACTGTGCATGTGTCAGCATGCATATGTGTGTGTGATGGTGGGTGTATGAGTGTGAATGACTGAGTGTGTAGGGCCATGAATGGGACTGAGTGTTTGTGAGTGTGTATACAAGTCTGTTGCGTGATTGTGTGTGATTGTGTTATTCTGTGTGTGTGTGGTTCGGTGGTTTTCTGTGTGTGTGGGCCTGTGCATGTGTGTGTGTGTGTGCGCCTGAGTGAGAGAGTGCTTGCTTGTGCGTGTGTCTTTGTGTTGTGTCAGTGTGAGTGTTTGAGGGGAATGGGGTCAAATATGATGCCTCCAATGTTGCGATGGTTTGTGACATTTTGTGTGAGTGGGAGTGTTGGAGTGCGAGAGAGTGCGTGATTGCGTGTGAGCCTGTGAGTGTGTGTATGTGTTTGTGAGTGTGTGTGATGGTGACATTGCGTGAGGGTGCATTTGTGTCTGCATACGTGTAAGTGTGCTTTGGACATGTGTGAATGTATGTAGGTCTATGTGTGAGTGTGTGTGTTTGTGGATATGTGATGGTGTGGGTCACTGTGAGTGTGCAGGTGAGCAAGTTGCTGTGCGAGCGTGTGTCAGAGTGTGAAGGGCGTTCGTATGAGACTGTGTGAGATAGTATGAGCAGGTGTGTTTTAGTGTTATGTGTGTGTGTTTGTGAGAGATTAGCTGTGTGAGTGGGAGTGTTACTCTGAGTGTATGTGTGACTGTGTGTTTGGGTATGTAAGAATGCGTGTGAGTGTGTTTTAGTTTGTGAGTGTGCAGGTTTAGGAGCGTGTGTGCATGAGATGTGCGACTGTATGATTGTGCGTCATTCTGCATATGTATGTGCCTGGTTGTGAATGTGTGAGCATGTGTGAGTGAATGTGTGATTTTGGGTGTGTGTTCAAGGGCATGTTAGTGTCAGAGTTCAGGAGTGCTTATGTCTGTGTGTATATCAGTGTGTGTGAGTATATGTGGGAGATGTAGGTGCATGAGTGTGAGTGTTTCTATGTGTGTCTGTGTGCGTAATGGGGTGTGACTCTATGTGTTAAGGTCTCTGTGAGTGACTGTGTGTTTGAGTGTGTGTCAGTGTGTGTGAATTTGTGTATGACTGTGTGAGTGTGAGTTTGCACATGTGTGAGGGACTTTATTTGAGTGTGTGTCAATATGTTTGTGTGAGAGTGTATATGTGTATGGGCGTGAGTGTGTGTGAGAGGTTTTGTGAGTTTGTGTGGGAGTGCAGATGTGTGAATGTGTGGGAGTGGGTGTTTGTGGGTGTGTATAAGAACTGTTGCGAGATTGTGTGATATTGAGTGTGTGTTTGGGTGTCTATGTGGTTTCATGCATGTGTGTGGGACTGAACGTGCGGGTCTGGGCGTGTGTCTGTGTGAGTGTGTGAGTGGAATGGGGTGAAATATGATGCAAAAAAGGTTCCTGAGAGGTTTGAAAGCGATATTGGCCTTCTCTGATGGAACGGAAAGCCATAGAACGTGGTGGGAGGCTACAGATAGAAGAGCAATGTTGTGGAACGGACTGTAATGCAGTGTATTGTGATGCAGTAGATGGTTCCTGTGTGTTATGGAAAAGAATGGATCCTTCTTTGATGGAATGAAACGCAGTAGAACGTGGTGGATTGTTGCGGAATGGAGTGGAATGCAGTGCATTGTGACGCAAGGGAGGGAAACTGAGCGGTTTGGACACGAAGGGAGCCTTCTTTCCAGGAATGGAAGGCAGTAAAAGGTGAAAGATTGTCAGGTACTGGAGTAGAATATTGTTGAGTGGAGTCGAACGGGGTGCCATTTGATGCAATAGACGGTTTCTCATTGTGTTTTAAGCGAATGGATTTATGTGCACGTGATTGTGCAGCTGTGTGTGTTTGTGTGTCTATTTTTGATAGGGATTGAGTGTGTGCATTTGTCACTGTGTGTACGGTTTTGAGAGAGGTTGCTGTGTCAGCGTGCAGGTGTGTGAGTGGCTGAGCAAGAGTGTCTGTATATGCGAGGGTGTGACCATGTTTATAAGAGGGTGATTATATAAGTGTTTAAGTGTGTGTGTGAGAGTTTGACAGCATTTGAATGTATGAGTGCGTGTGAGCATGTTACTGTGTGAGTGTCTCTGTGTAGTTTTGTAAGTGTATGTGACATTTTGTCTGAGTGCGTGAGTCTGTAAGTGTGTTGGTGTGAGTGATTGTGTGCGTGATATTGTGCGCACGTCTGTGTCTGTGCGTTTGTCAGCATTCGTGTGTGTGTCTGTGTGTGACAGTTTGTGTGTCTGTGTTTATGGAGGTGTGTGTCTGTGTGAGTGGGTGTGATACTGAATATGAGATAGTGTGAGTTTCTTCGAGTGTGAGTGTGTAAGTGTGCAAGGTGCAGTGTCTCCGTGTGTGAATGTGAAGTAAGGTCTTATGTGATTGTGTTTTATTTATTTTGAGGAGAGTTTTACTCTTCAGGTGAGTGTGTAAATGTGAGAGACCATTTGTGTGAGTGGGAGTGTTACTCTGCATGTATGAGGGACAGTGTGTGTTTGTGTTTGAACGGGAGTCCATGTGAGTCTTAGATTTTATGTGTGCAGTTGTGGGAGTGTGTGCGAGAGGTGAGTGGGACTGAGTGGGTGCGACTGTGTATCTCTGGTAGAGTATGTGTATGTGTGACTGAATGTATCTGTTTGAGAGAGTGTGTGTGCACGTGTGTGTTAGTGTATAAGTGTTGATATGCCTGTGTGTTTCAGTGAGGGTGAGTGTAAGTGTGTGTTAGTGTGTGCGTGAGTGTGTGTGTGTATGTGTGATTGACTGAATGTTTTCGAGATTATTGGAGATACTTTGAGTGTGTGTGAGTGTGTGACTTTGTGTGTGAATGTGTGTGTGAGGGTGCACACGTGTGAGGGACTTGGTGTGAGTGTGAAACTGTGCATGTGTCAGCATGCATATGTGTGTGTGATGGTGGGTGTATGAGTGTGAATGACTGAGTGTGTAGGGCCATGAATGGGACTGAGTGTTTGTGAGTGTGTATACAAGTCTGTTGCGTGATTGTGTGTGATTGTGTTATTCTGTGTGTGTGTGGTTCGGTGGTTTTCTGTGTGTGTGGGCCTGTGCATGTGTGTGTGTGTGTGCGCCTGAGTGAGAGAGTGCTTGCTTGTGCGTGTGTCTTTGTGTTGTGTCAGTGTGAGTGTTTGAGGGGAATGGGGTCAAATATGATGCCTCCAATGTTGCGATGGTTTGTGACATTTTGTGTGAGTGGGAGTGTTGGAGTGCGAGAGAGTGCGTGATTGCGTGTGAGCCTGTGAGTGTGTGTATGTGTTTGTGAGTGTGTGTGATGGTGACATTGCGTGAGGGTGCATTTGTGTCTGCATACGTGTAAGTGTGCTTTGGACATGTGTGAATGTATGTAGGTCTATGTGTGAGTGTGTGTGTTTGTGGATATGTGATGGTGTGGGTCACTGTGAGTGTGCAGGTGAGCAAGTTGCTGTGCGAGCGTGTGTCAGAGTGTGAAGGGCGTTCGTATGAGACTGTGTGAGATAGTATGAGCAGGTGTGTTTTAGTGTTATGTGTGTGTGTTTGTGAGAGATTAGCTGTGTGAGTGGGAGTGTTACTCTGAGTGTATGTGTGACTGTGTGTTTGGGTATGTAAGAATGCGTGTGAGTGTGTTTTAGTTTGTGAGTGTGCAGGTTTAGGAGCGTGTGTGCATGAGATGTGCGACTGTATGATTGTGCGTCATTCTGCATATGTATGTGCCTGGTTGTGAATGTGTGAGCATGTGTGAGTGAATGTGTGATTTTGGGTGTGTGTTCAAGGGCATGTTAGTGTCAGAGTTCAGGAGTGCTTATGTCTGTGTGTATATCAGTGTGTGTGAGTATATGTGGGAGATGTAGGTGCATGAGTGTGAGTGTTTCTATGTGTGTCTGTGTGCGTAATGGGGTGTGACTCTATGTGTTAAGGTCTCTGTGAGTGACTGTGTGTTTGAGTGTGTGTCAGTGTGTGTGAGTTTGTGTATGACTGTGTGAGTGTGAGTTTGCACATGTGTGAGGGACTTTATTTGAGTGTGTGTCAATATGTTTGTGTGAGAGTGTATATGTGTATGGGCGTGAGTGTGTGTGAGAGGTTTTGTGAGTTTGTGTGGGAGTGCAGATGTGTGAATGTGTGGGAGTGGGTGTTTGTGGGTGTGTATAAGAACTGTTGCGAGATTGTGTGATATTGAGTGTGTGTTTGGGTGTCTATGTGGTTTCATGCATGTGTGTGGGACTGAACGTGCGGGTCTGGGCGTGTGTCTGTGTGAGTGTGTGAGTGGAATGGGGTGAAATATGATGCAAAAAAGGTTCCTGAGAGGTTTGAAAGCGATATTGGCCTTCTCTGATGGAACGGAAAGCCATAGAACGTGGTGGGAGGCTACAGATAGAAGAGCAATGTTGTGGAACGGACTGTAATGCAGTGTATTGTGATGCAATAGATGGTTCCTGTGTGTTATGGAAAAGAATGGATCCTTCTTTGATGGAATGAAACGCAGTAGAACGTGGTGGATTGTTGCGGAATGGAGTGGAATGCAGTGCATTGTGTCGCAAGGGAGGGAAACTGAGCGGTTTGGACACGAAGGGAGCCTTCTTTCCAGGAATGGAAGGCAGTAAAAGGTGAAAGATTGTCAGGTACTGGAGTAGAATATTGTGGAGTGGAGTCGAACGGGGTGCCATTTGATGCAATAGACGGTTTCTCATTGTGTTTTAAGCGAATGGATTTATGTGCACGTGATTGTGCAGCTGTGTGTGTTTGTGTGTCTATTTTTGATAGGGATTGAGTGTGTGCATTTGTCACTGTGTGTACGGTTTTGAGAGAGGTTGCTGTGTCAGCGTGCAGGTGTGTGCGTGGCTGAGCAAGAGTGTCTGTATATGCGAGGGTGTGACCATGTTTATAAGAGGGTGATTATATAAGTGTTTAAGTGTGTGTGTGAGAGTTTGACAGCATTTGAATGTATGAGTGCGTGTGAGCATGTTACTGTGTGAGTGTCTCTGTGTAGTTTTGTAAGTGTATGTGACATTTTGTCTGAGTGCGTGAGTCTGTAAGTGTGTTGGTGTGAGTGATTGTGTGCGTGATATTGTGCGCACGTCTGTGTCTGTGCGTTTGTCAGCATTCGTGTGTGTGTCTGTGTGTGACAGTTTGTGTGTCTGTGTTTATGGAGGTGTGTGTCTGTGTGAGTGGGTGTGATACTGAATATGAGATAGTGTGAGTTTCTTCGAGTGTGAGTGTGTAAGTGTGCAAGGTGCAGTGTCTCCGTGTGTGAATGTGAAGTAAGGTCTTATGTGATTGTGTTTTATTTATTTTGAGGAGAGTTTTACTCTTCAGGTGAGTGTGTAAATGTGAGAGACCATTTGTGTGAGTGGGAGTGTTACTCTGCATGTATGAGGGACAGTGTGTGTTTGTGTTTGAACGGGAGTCCATGTGAGTCTTAGATTTTATGTGTGCAGTTGTGGGAGTGTGTGCGAGAGGTGAGTGGGACTGAGTGGGTGCGACTGTGTATCTCTGGTAGAGTATGTGTATGTGTGACTGAATGTATCTGTTTGAGAGAGTGTGTGTGCACGTGTGTGTTAGTGTATAAGTGTTGATATGCCTGTGTGTTTCAGTGAGGGTGAGTGTAAGTGTGTGTTAGTGTGTGCGTGAGTGTGTGTGTGTATGTGTGATTGACTGAATGTTTTCGAGATTATTGGAGATACTTTGAGTGTGTGTGAGTGTGTGACTTTGTGTGTGAATGTGTGTGTGAGGGTGCACACGTGTGAGGGACTTGGTGTGAGTGTGAAACTGTGCATGTGTCAGCATGCATATGTGTGTGTGATGGTGGGTGTATGAGTGTGAATGACTGAGTGTGTAGGGCCATGAATGGGACTGAGTGTTTGTGAGTGTGTATACAAGTCTGTTGCGTGATTGTGTGTGATTGTGTTATTCTGTGTGTGTGTGGTTCGGTGGTTTTCTGTGTGTGTGGGCCTGTGCATGTGTGTGTGTGTGTGCGACTGAGTGAGAGAGTGCTTGCTTGTGCGTGTGTCTTTGTGTTGTGTCAGTGTGAGTGTTTGAGGGGAATGGGGTGAAATATGATGCCTCCAATGTTGCGATGGTTTGTGACATTTTGTGTGAGTGGGAGTGTTGGAGTGCGAGAGAGTGCGTGATTGCGTGTGAGCCTGTGAGTGTGTGTATGTGTTTGTGAGTGTGTGTGATGGTGACATTGCGTGAGGGTGCATTTGTGTCTGCATACGTGTAAGTGTGCTTTGGACATGTGTGAATGTATGTAGGTCTATGTGTGAGTGTGTGTGTTTGTGGATATGTGATGGTGTGGGTCACTGTGAGTGTGCAGGTGAGCAAGGTGCTGTGCGAGCGTGTGTCAGAGTGTGAAGGGCGTTCGTGTGTGACTGTGTGAGATAGTATGAGCAGGTGTGTTTTAGTGTTATGTGTGTGTGTTTGTGAGAGATTAGCTGTGTGAGTGGGAGTGTTACTCTGAGTGTATGTGTGACTGTGTGTTTGGGTATGTAAGAATGCGTGTGAGTGTGATTTAGTTTGTGAGTGTGCAGGTTTAGGAGCGTGTGTGCATGAGATGTGCGACTGTATGATTGTGCGTCATTCTGCATATGTATGTGCCTGGTTGTGAATGTGTGAGCATGTGTGAGTGAATGTGTGATTTTGGGTGTGTGTTCAAGGGCATGTTAGTGTCAGAGTTCAGGAGTGCTTATGTCTGTGTGTATATCAGTGTGTGTGAGTATATGTGGGAGATGTAGGTGCATGAGTGTGAGTGTTTCTATGTGTGTCTGTGTGCGTAATGGGGTGTGACTCTATGTGTTAAGGTCTCTGTGAGTGACTGTGTGTTTGAGTGTGTGTCAGTGTGTGTGAGTTTGTGTATGACTGTGTGAGTGTGAGTTTGCACATGTGTGAGGGACTTTATTTGAGTGTGTGTCAATATGTTTGTGTGAGAGTGTATATGTGTATGGGCGTGAGTGTGTGTGAGAGGTTTTGTGAGTCTGTGTGGGAGTGCAGATGTGTGAATGTGTGGGAGTGGGTGTTTGTGGGTGTGTATAAGAACTGTTGCGAGATTGTGTGATATTGAGTGTGTGTTTGGGTGTCTATGTGGTTTCATGCATGTGTGTGGGACTGAACGTGCGGGTCTGGGCGTGTGTCTGTGTGAGTGTGTGAGTGGAATGGGGTGAAATATGATGCAACAAAGGTTCCTGAGAGGTTTGAAAGCGATATTGGCCTTCTCTGATGGAACGGAAAGCCATAGAACGTGGTGGGAGGCTACAGATAGAAGAGCAATGTTGTGGAACGGACTGTAATGCAGTGTATTGTGATGCAATAGATGGTGCCTGTGTGTTATGGAAAAGAATGGATCGTTCTTTGATGGAATGAAAAGCAGTAGAACGTGGTGGATTGTTGCGGAATGGAGTGGAATGTTGCGATGTGGAGTGCAATGCAGTGCATTGTGACGCAAGGGAGGGAAACCGAGCGGTTTGGACACGAAGGGAGCCTTCTTTCCAGGAATGGAAGGCAGTAAAAGGTGAAAGATTGTCAGGTACTGGAGTAGAATATTGTGGAGTGGAGTCGAACGGGGTGCCATTTGATGCAATAGACGGTTTCTCATTGTGTTTTAAGCGAATGGATTTATGTGCACGTGATTGTGCAGCTGTGTGTGTTTGTGTGTCTATTTTTGATAGGGATTGAGTGTGTGCATTTGTCACTGTGTGTACGGTTTTGAGAGAGGTTGCTGTGTCAGCGTGCAGGTGTGTGCGTGGCTGAGCAAGAGTGTCTGTATATGCGAGGGTGTGACCATGTTTATAAGAGGGTGATTATATAAGTGTTTAAGTGTGTGTGTGAGAGTTTGACAGCATTTGAATGTATGAGTGCGTGTGAGCATGTTACTGTGTGAGTGTCTCTGTGTAGTTTTGTAAGTGTATGTGACATTTTGTCTGAGTGCGTGAGTCTGTAAGTGTGTTGGTGTGAGTGATTGTGTGCGTGATATTGTGCGCACGTCTGTGTCTGTGCGTTTGTCAGCATTCGTGTGTGTGTCTGTGTGTGACAGTTTGTGTGTCTGTGTTTATGGAGGTGTGTGTCTGTGTGAGTGGGTGTGATACTGAATATGAGATAGTGTGAGTTTCTTCGAGTGTGAGTGTGTAAGTGTGCAAGGTGCAGTGTCTCCGTGTGTGAATGTGAAGTAAGGTCTTATGTGATTGTGTTTTATTTATTTTGAGGAGAGTTTTACTCTTCAGGTGAGTGTGTAAATGTGAGAGACCATTTGTGTGAGTGGGAGTGTTACTCTGCATGTATGAGGGACAGTGTGTGTTTGTGTTTGAACGGGAGTCCATGTGAGTCTTAGATTTTATGTGTGCAGTTGTGGGAGTGTGTGCGAGAGGTGAGTGGGACTGAGTGGGTGCGACTGTGTATCTCTGGTAGAGTATGTGTATGTGTGACTGAATGTATCTGTTTGAGAGAGTGTGTGTGCACGTGTGTGTTAGTGTATAAGTGTTGATATGCCTGTGTGTTTCAGTGAGGGTGAGTGTAAGTGTGTGTTAGTGTGTGCGTGAGTGTGTGTGTGTATGTGTGATTGACTGAATGTTTTCGAGATTATTGGAGATACTTTGAGTGTGTGTGAGTGTGTGACTTTGTGTGTGAATGTGTGTGTGAGGGTGCACACGTGTGAGGGACTTGGTGTGAGTGTGAAACTGTGCATGTGTCAGCATGCATATGTGTGTGTGATGGTGGGTGTATGAGTGTGAATGACTGAGTGTGTAGGGCCATGAATGGGACTGAGTGTTTGTGAGTGTGTATACAAGTCTGTTGCGTGATTGTGTGTGATTGTGTTATTCTGTGTGTGTGTGGTTCGGTGGTTTTCTGTGTGTGTGGGCCTGTGCATGTGTGTGTGTGTGTGCGCCTGAGTGAGAGAGTGCTTGCTTGTGCGTGTGTCTTTGTGTTGTGTCAGTGTGAGTGTTTGAGGGGAATGGGGTCAAATATGATGCCTCCAATGTTGCGATGGTTTGTGACATTTTGTGTGAGTGGGAGTGTTGGAGTGCGAGAGAGTGCGTGATTGCGTGTGAGCCTGTGAGTGTGTGTATGTGTTTGTGAGTGTGTGTGATGGTGACATTGCGTGAGGGTGCATTTGTGTCTGCATACGTGTAAGTGTGCTTTGGACATGTGTGAATGTATGTAGGTCTATGTGTGAGTGTGTGTGTTTGTGGATATGTGATGGTGTGGGTCACTGTGAGTGTGCAGGTGAGCAAGTTGCTGTGCGAGCGTGTGTCAGAGTGTGAAGGGCGTTCGTATGAGACTGTGTGAGATAGTATGAGCAGGTGTGTTTTAGTGTTATGTGTGTGTGTTTGTGAGAGATTAGCTGTGTGAGTGGGAGTGTTACTCTGAGTGTATGTGTGACTGTGTGTTTGGGTATGTAAGAATGCGTGTGAGTGTGTTTTAGTTTGTGAGTGTGCAGGTTTAGGAGCGTGTGTGCATGAGATGTGCGACTGTATGATTGTGCGTCATTCTGCATATGTATGTGCCTGGTTGTGAATGTGTGAGCATGTGTGAGTGAATGTGTGATTTTGGGTGTGTGTTCAAGGGCATGTTAGTGTCAGAGTTCAGGAGTGCTTATGTCTGTGTGTATATCAGTGTGTGTGAGTATATGTGGGAGATGTAGGTGCATGAGTGTGAGTGTTTCTATGTGTGTCTGTGTGCGTAATGGGGTGTGACTCTATGTGTTAAGGTCTCTGTGAGTGACTGTGTGTTTGAGTGTGTGTCAGTGTGTGTGAGTTTGTGTATGACTGTGTGAGTGTGAGTTTGCACATGTGTGAGGGACTTTATTTGAGTGTGTGTCAATATGTTTGTGTGAGAGTGTATATGTGTATGGGCGTGAGTGTGTGTGAGAGGTTTTGTGAGTTTGTGTGGGAGTGCAGATGTGTGAATGTGTGGGAGTGGGTGTTTGTGGGTGTGTATAAGAACTGTTGCGAGATTGTGTGATATTGAGTGTGTGTTTGGGTGTCTATGTGGTTTCATGCATGTGTGTGGGACTGAACGTGCGGGTCTGGGCGTGTGTCTGTGTGAGTGTGTGAGTGGAATGGGGTGAAATATGATGCAAAAAAGGTTCCTGAGAGGTTTGAAAGCGATATTGGCCTTCTCTGATGGAACGGAAAGCCATAGAACGTGGTGGGAGGCTACAGATAGAAGAGCAATGTTGTGGAACGGACTGTAATGCAGTGTATTGTGATGCAGTAGATGGTTCCTGTGTGTTATGGAAAAGAATGGATCCTTCTTTGATGGAATGAAACGCAGTAGAACGTGGTGGATTGTTGCGGAATGGAGTGGAATGCAGTGCATTGTGACGCAAGGGAGGGAAACTGAGCGGTTTGGACACGAAGGGAGCCTTCTTTCCAGGAATGGAAGGCAGTAAAAGGTGAAAGATTGTCAGGTACTGGAGTAGAATATTGTTGAGTGGAGTCGAACGGGGTGCCATTTGATGCAATAGACGGTTTCTCATTGTGTTTTAAGCGAATGGATTTATGTGCACGTGATTGTGCAGCTGTGTGTGTTTGTGTGTCTATTTTTGATAGGGATTGAGTGTGTGCATTTGTCACTGTGTGTACGGTTTTGAGAGAGGTTGCTGTGTCAGCGTGCAGGTGTGTGAGTGGCTGAGCAAGAGTGTCTGTATATGCGAGGGTGTGACCATGTTTATAAGAGGGTGATTATATAAGTGTTTAAGTGTGTGTGTGAGAGTTTGACAGCATTTGAATGTATGAGTGCGTGTGAGCATGTTACTGTGTGAGTGTCTCTGTGTAGTTTTGTAAGTGTATGTGACATTTTGTCTGAGTGCGTGAGTCTGTAAGTGTGTTGGTGTGAGTGATTGTGTGCGTGATATTGTGCGCACGTCTGTGTCTGTGCGTTTGTCAGCATTCGTGTGTGTGTCTGTGTGTGACAGTTTGTGTGTCTGTGTTTATGGAGGTGTGTGTCTGTGTGAGTGGGTGTGATACTGAATATGAGATAGTGTGAGTTTCTTCGAGTGTGAGTGTGTAAGTGTGCAAGGTGCAGTGTCTCCGTGTGTGAATGTGAAGTAAGGTCTTATGTGATTGTGTTTTATTTATTTTGAGGAGAGTTTTACTCTTCAGGTGAGTGTGTAAATGTGAGAGACCATTTGTGTGAGTGGGAGTGTTACTCTGCATGTATGAGGGACAGTGTGTGTTTGTGTTTGAACGGGAGTCCATGTGAGTCTTAGATTTTATGTGTGCAGTTGTGGGAGTGTGTGCGAGAGGTGAGTGGGACTGAGTGGGTGCGACTGTGTATCTCTGGTAGAGTATGTGTATGTGTGACTGAATGTATCTGTTTGAGAGAGTGTGTGTGCACGTGTGTGTTAGTGTATAAGTGTTGATATGCCTGTGTGTTTCAGTGAGGGTGAGTGTAAGTGTGTGTTAGTGTGTGCGTGAGTGTGTGTGTGTATGTGTGATTGACTGAATGTTTTCGAGATTATTGGAGATACTTTGAGTGTGTGTGAGTGTGTGACTTTGTGTGTGAATGTGTGTGTGAGGGTGCACACGTGTGAGGGACTTGGTGTGAGTGTGAAACTGTGCATGTGTCAGCATGCATATGTGTGTGTGATGGTGGGTGTATGAGTGTGAATGACTGAGTGTGTAGGGCCATGAATGGGACTGAGTGTTTGTGAGTGTGTATACAAGTCTGTTGCGTGATTGTGTGTGATTGTGTTATTCTGTGTGTGTGTGGTTCGGTGGTTTTCTGTGTGTGTGGGCCTGTGCATGTGTGTGTGTGTGTGCGCCTGAGTGAGAGAGTGCTTGCTTGTGCGTGTGTCTTTGTGTTGTGTCAGTGTGAGTGTTTGAGGGGAATGGGGTCAAATATGATGCCTCCAATGTTGCGATGGTTTGTGACATTTTGTGTGAGTGGGAGTGTTGGAGTGCGAGAGAGTGCGTGATTGCGTGTGAGCCTGTGAGTGTGTGTATGTGTTTGTGAGTGTGTGTGATGGTGACATTGCGTGAGGGTGCATTTGTGTCTGCATACGTGTAAGTGTGCTTTGGACATGTGTGAATGTATGTAGGTCTATGTGTGAGTGTGTGTGTTTGTGGATATGTGATGGTGTGGGTCACTGTGAGTGTGCAGGTGAGCAAGTTGCTGTGCGAGCGTGTGTCAGAGTGTGAAGGGCGTTCGTATGAGACTGTGTGAGATAGTATGAGCAGGTGTGTTTTAGTGTTATGTGTGTGTGTTTGTGAGAGATTAGCTGTGTGAGTGGGAGTGTTACTCTGAGTGTATGTGTGACTGTGTGTTTGGGTATGTAAGAATGCGTGTGAGTGTGTTTTAGTTTGTGAGTGTGCAGGTTTAGGAGCGTGTGTGCATGAGATGTGCGACTGTATGATTGTGCGTCATTCTGCATATGTATGTGCCTGGTTGTGAATGTGTGAGCATGTGTGAGTGAATGTGTGATTTTGGGTGTGTGTTCAAGGGCATGTTAGTGTCAGAGTTCAGGAGTGCTTATGTCTGTGTGTATATCAGTGTGTGTGAGTATATGTGGGAGATGTAGGTGCATGAGTGTGAGTGTTTCTATGTGTGTCTGTGTGCGTAATGGGGTGTGACTCTATGTGTTAAGGTCTCTGTGAGTGACTGTGTGTTTGAGTGTGTGTCAGTGTGTGTGAGTTTGTGTATGACTGTGTGAGTGTGAGTTTGCACATGTGTGAGGGACTTTATTTGAGTGTGTGTCAATATGTTTGTGTGAGAGTGTATATGTGTATGGGCGTGAGTGTGTGTGAGAGGTTTTGTGAGTTTGTGTGGGAGTGCAGATGTGTGAATGTGTGGGAGTGGGTGTTTGTGGGTGTGTATAAGAACTGTTGCGAGATTGTGTGATATTGAGTGTGTGTTTGGGTGTCTATGTGGTTTCATGCATGTGTGTGGGACTGAACGTGCGGGTCTGGGCGTGTGTCTGTGTGAGTGTGTGAGTGGAATGGGGTGAAATATGATGCAAAAAAGGTTCCTGAGAGGTTTGAAAGCGATATTGGCCTTCTCTGATGGAACGGAAAGCCATAGAACGTGGTGGGAGGCTACAGATAGAAGAGCAATGTTGTGGAACGGACTGTAATGCAGTGTATTGTGATGCAGTAGATGGTTCCTGTGTGTTATGGAAAAGAATGGATCCTTCTTTGATGGAATGAAACGCAGTAGAACGTGGTGGATTGTTGCGGAATGGAGTGGAATGCAGTGCATTGTGACGCAAGGGAGGGAAACTGAGCGGTTTGGACACGAAGGGAGCCTTCTTTCCAGGAATGGAAGGCAGTAAAAGGTGAAAGATTGTCAGGTACTGGAGTAGAATATTGTTGAGTGGAGTCGAACGGGGTGCCATTTGATGCAATAGACGGTTTCTCATTGTGTTTTAAGCGAATGGATTTATGTGCACGTGATTGTGCAGCTGTGTGTGTTTGTGTGTCTATTTTTGATAGGGATTGAGTGTGTGCATTTGTCACTGTGTGTACGGTTTTGAGAGAGGTTGCTGTGTCAGCGTGCAGGTGTGTGAGTGGCTGAGCAAGAGTGTCTGTATATGCGAGGGTGTGACCATGTTTATAAGAGGGTGATTATATAAGTGTTTAAGTGTGTGTGTGAGAGTTTGACAGCATTTGAATGTATGAGTGCGTGTGAGCATGTTACTGTGTGAGTGTCTCTGTGTAGTTTTGTAAGTGTATGTGACATTTTGTCTGAGTGCGTGAGTCTGTAAGTGTGTTGGTGTGAGTGATTGTGTGCGTGATATTGTGCGCACGTCTGTGTCTGTGCGTTTGTCAGCATTCGTGTGTGTGTCTGTGTGTGACAGTTTGTGTGTCTGTGTTTATGGAGGTGTGTGTCTGTGTGAGTGGGTGTGATACTGAATATGAGATAGTGTGAGTTTCTTCGAGTGTGAGTGTGTAAGTGTGCAAGGTGCAGTGTCTCCGTGTGTGAATGTGAAGTAAGGTCTTATGTGATTGTGTTTTATTTATTTTGAGGAGAGTTTTACTCTTCAGGTGAGTGTGTAAATGTGAGAGACCATTTGTGTGAGTGGGAGTGTTACTCTGCATGTATGAGGGACAGTGTGTGTTTGTGTTTGAACGGGAGTCCATGTGAGTCTTAGATTTTATGTGTGCAGTTGTGGGAGTGTGTGCGAGAGGTGAGTGGGACTGAGTGGGTGCGACTGTGTATCTCTGGTAGAGTATGTGTATGTGTGACTGAATGTATCTGTTTGAGAGAGTGTGTGTGCACGTGTGTGTTAGTGTATAAGTGTTGATATGCCTGTGTGTTTCAGTGAGGGTGAGTGTAAGTGTGTGTTAGTGTGTGCGTGAGTGTGTGTGTGTATGTGTGATTGACTGAATGTTTTCGAGATTATTGGAGATACTTTGAGTGTGTGTGAGTGTGTGACTTTGTGTGTGAATGTGTGTGTGAGGGTGCACACGTGTGAGGGACTTGGTGTGAGTGTGAAACTGTGCATGTGTCAGCATGCATATGTGTGTGTGATGGTGGGTGTATGAGTGTGAATGACTGAGTGTGTAGGGCCATGAATGGGACTGAGTGTTTGTGAGTGTGTATACAAGTCTGTTGCGTGATTGTGTGTGATTGTGTTATTCTGTGTGTGTGTGGTTCGGTGGTTTTCTGTGTGTGTGGGCCTGTGCATGTGTGTGTGTGTGTGCGCCTGAGTGAGAGAGTGCTTGCTTGTGCGTGTGTCTTTGTGTTGTGTCAGTGTGAGTGTTTGAGGGGAATGGGGTCAAATATGATGCCTCCAATGTTGCGATGGTTTGTGACATTTTGTGTGAGTGGGAGTGTTGGAGTGCGAGAGAGTGCGTGATTGCGTGTGAGCCTGTGAGTGTGTGTATGTGTTTGTGAGTGTGTGTGATGGTGACATTGCGTGAGGGTGCATTTGTGTCTGCATACGTGTAAGTGTGCTTTGGACATGTGTGAATGTATGTAGGTCTATGTGTGAGTGTGTGTGTTTGTGGATATGTGATGGTGTGGGTCACTGTGAGTGTGCAGGTGAGCAAGTTGCTGTGCGAGCGTGTGTCAGAGTGTGAAGGGCGTTCGTATGAGACTGTGTGAGATAGTATGAGCAGGTGTGTTTTAGTGTTATGTGTGTGTGTTTGTGAGAGATTAGCTGTGTGAGTGGGAGTGTTACTCTGAGTGTATGTGTGACTGTGTGTTTGGGTATGTAAGAATGCGTGTGAGTGTGTTTTAGTTTGTGAGTGTGCAGGTTTAGGAGCGTGTGTGCATGAGATGTGCGACTGTATGATTGTGCGTCATTCTGCATATGTATGTGCCTGGTTGTGAATGTGTGAGCATGTGTGAGTGAATGTGTGATTTTGGGTGTGTGTTCAAGGGCATGTTAGTGTCAGAGTTCAGGAGTGCTTATGTCTGTGTGTATATCAGTGTGTGTGAGTATATGTGGGAGATGTAGGTGCATGAGTGTGAGTGTTTCTATGTGTGTCTGTGTGCGTAATGGGGTGTGACTCTATGTGTTAAGGTCTCTGTGAGTGACTGTGTGTTTGAGTGTGTGTCAGTGTGTGTGAGTTTGTGTATGACTGTGTGAGTGTGAGTTTGCACATGTGTGAGGGACTTTATTTGAGTGTGTGTCAATATGTTTGTGTGAGAGTGTATATGTGTATGGGCGTGAGTGTGTGTGAGAGGTTTTGTGAGTCTGTGTGGGAGTGCAGATGTGTGAATGTGTGGGAGTGGGTGTTTGTGGGTGTGTATAAGAACTGTTGCGAGATTGTGTGATATTGAGTGTGTGTTTGGGTGTCTATGTGGTTTCATGCATGTGTGTGGGACTGAACGTGCGGGTCTGGGCGTGTGTCTGTGTGAGTGTGTGAGTGGAATGGGGTGAAATATGATGCAACAAAGGTTCCTGAGAGGTTTGAAAGCGATATTGGCCTTCTCGAATGGAACGGAAAGCCATAGAACGTGGTGGGAGGCTACAGATAGAAGAGCAATGTTGTGGAACGGACTGTAATGCAGTGTATTGTGATGCAATAGATGGTGCCTGTGTGTTATGGAAAAGAATGGATCGTTCTTTGATGGAATGAAAAGCAGTAGAACGTGGTGGATTGTTGCGGAATGGAGTGGAATGTTGCGATGTGGAGTGCAATGCAGTGCATTGTGACGCAAGGGAGGGAAACCGAGCGGTTTGGACACGAAGGGAGCCTTCTTTCCAGGAATGGAAGGCAGTAAAAGGTGAAAGATTGTCAGGTACTGGAGTAGAATATTGTGGAGTGGAGTCGAACGGGGTGCCATTTGATGCAATAGACGGTTTCTCATTGTGTTTTAAGCGAATGGATTTATGTGCACGTGATTGTGCAGCTGTGTGTGTTTGTGTGTCTATTTTTGATAGGGATTGAGTGTGTGCATTTGTCACTGTGTGTACGGTTTTGAGAGAGGTTGCTGTGTCAGCGTGCAGGTGTGTGCGTGGCTGAGCAAGAGTGTCTGTATATGCGAGGGTGTGACCATGTTTATAAGAGGGTGATTATATAAGTGTTTAAGTGTGTGTGTGAGAGTTTGACAGCATTTGAATGTATGAGTGCGTGTGAGCATGTTACTGTGTGAGTGTCTCTGTGTAGTTTTGTAAGTGTATGTGACATTTTGTCTGAGTGCGTGAGTCTGTAAGTGTGTTGGTGTGAGTGATTGTGTGCGTGATATTGTGCGCACGTCTGTGTCTGTGCGTTTGTCAGCATTCGTGTGTGTGTCTGTGTGTGACAGTTTGTGTGTCTGTGTTTATGGAGGTGTGTGTCTGTGTGAGTGGGTGTGATACTGAATATGAGATAGTGTGAGTTTCTTCGAGTGTGAGTGTGTAAGTGTGCAAGGTGCAGTGTCTCCGTGTGTGAATGTGAAGTAAGGTCTTATGTGATTGTGTTTTATTTATTTTGAGGAGAGTTTTACTCTTCAGGTGAGTGTGTAAATGTGAGAGACCATTTGTGTGAGTGGGAGTGTTACTCTGCATGTATGAGGGACAGTGTGTGTTTGTGTTTGAACGGGAGTCCATGTGAGTCTTAGATTTTATGTGTGCAGTTGTGGGAGTGTGTGCGAGAGGTGAGTGGGACTGAGTGGGTGCGACTGTGTATCTCTGGTAGAGTATGTGTATGTGTGACTGAATGTATCTGTTTGAGAGAGTGTGTGTGCACGTGTGTGTTAGTGTATAAGTGTTGATATGCCTGTGTGTTTCAGTGAGGGTGAGTGTAAGTGTGTGTTAGTGTGTGCGTGAGTGTGTGTGTGTATGTGTGATTGACTGAATGTTTTCGAGATTATTGGAGATACTTTGAGTGTGTGTGAGTGTGTGACTTTGTGTGTGAATGTGTGTGTGAGGGTGCACACGTGTGAGGGACTTGGTGTGAGTGTGAAACTGTGCATGTGTCAGCATGCATATGTGTGTGTGATGGTGGGTGTATGAGTGTGAATGACTGAGTGTGTAGGGCCATGAATGGGACTGAGTGTTTGTGAGTGTGTATACAAGTCTGTTGCGTGATTGTGTGTGATTGTGTTATTCTGTGTGTGTGTGGTTCGGTGGTTTTCTGTGTGTGTGGGCCTGTGCATGTGTGTGTGTGTGTGCGCCTGAGTGAGAGAGTGCTTGCTTGTGCGTGTGTCTTTGTGTTGTGTCAGTGTGAGTGTTTGAGGGGAATGGGGTCAAATATGATGCCTCCAATGTTGCGATGGTTTGTGACATTTTGTGTGAGTGGGAGTGTTGGAGTGCGAGAGAGTGCGTGATTGCGTGTGAGCCTGTGAGTGTGTGTATGTGTTTGTGAGTGTGTGTGATGGTGACATTGCGTGAGGGTGCATTTGTGTCTGCATACGTGTAAGTGTGCTTTGGACATGTGTGAATGTATGTAGGTCTATGTGTGAGTGTGTGTGTTTGTGGATATGTGATGGTGTGGGTCACTGTGAGTGTGCAGGTGAGCAAGTTGCTGTGCGAGCGTGTGTCAGAGTGTGAAGGGCGTTCGTATGAGACTGTGTGAGATAGTATGAGCAGGTGTGTTTTAGTGTTATGTGTGTGTGTTTGTGAGAGATTAGCTGTGTGAGTGGGAGTGTTACTCTGAGTGTATGTGTGACTGTGTGTTTGGGTATGTAAGAATGCGTGTGAGTGTGTTTTAGTTTGTGAGTGTGCAGGTTTAGGAGCGTGTGTGCATGAGATGTGCGACTGTATGATTGTGCGTCATTCTGCATATGTATGTGCCTGGTTGTGAATGTGTGAGCATGTGTGAGTGAATGTGTGATTTTGGGTGTGTGTTCAAGGGCATGTTAGTGTCAGAGTTCAGGAGTGCTTATGTCTGTGTGTATATCAGTGTGTGTGAGTATATGTGGGAGATGTAGGTGCATGAGTGTGAGTGTTTCTATGTGTGTCTGTGTGCGTAATGGGGTGTGACTCTATGTGTTAAGGTCTCTGTGAGTGACTGTGTGTTTGAGTGTGTGTCAGTGTGTGTGAGTTTGTGTATGACTGTGTGAGTGTGAGTTTGCACATGTGTGAGGGACTTTATTTGAGTGTGTGTCAATATGTTTGTGTGAGAGTGTATATGTGTATGGGCGTGAGTGTGTGTGAGAGGTTTTGTGAGTCTGTGTGGGAGTGCAGATGTGTGAATGTGTGGGAGTGGGTGTTTGTGGGTGTGTATAAGAACTGTTGCGAGATTGTGTGATATTGAGTGTGTGTTTGGGTGTCTATGTGGTTTCATGCATGTGTGTGGGACTGAACGTGCGGGTCTGGGCGTGTGTCTGTGTGAGTGTGTGAGTGGAATGGGGTGAAATATGATGCAACAAAGGTTCCTGAGAGGTTTGAAAGCGATATTGGCCTTCTCGAATGGAACGGAAAGCCATAGAACGTGGTGGGAGGCTACAGATAGAAGAGCAATGTTGTGGAACGGACTGTAATGCAGTGTATTGTGATGCAATAGATGGTGCCTGTGTGTTATGGAAAAGAATGGATCGTTCTTTGATGGAATGAAAAGCAGTAGAACGTGGTGGATTGTTGCGGAATGGAGTGGAATGTTGCGATGTGGAGTGCAATGCAGTGCATTGTGACGCAAGGGAGGGAAACCGAGCGGTTTGGACACGAAGGGAGCCTTCTTTCCAGGAATGGAAGGCAGTAAAAGGTGAAAGATTGTCAGGTACTGGAGTAGAATATTGTGGAGTGGAGTCGAACGGGGTGCCATTTGATGCAATAGACGGTTTCTCATTGTGTTTTAAGCGAATGGATTTATGTGCACGTGATTGTGCAGCTGTGTGTGTTTGTGTGTCTATTTTTGATAGGGATTGAGTGTGTGCATTTGTCACTGTGTGTACGGTTTTGAGAGAGGTTGCTGTGTCAGCGTGCAGGTGTGTGCGTGGCTGAGCAAGAGTGTCTGTATATGCGAGGGTGTGACCATGTTTATAAGAGGGTGATTATATAAGTGTTTAAGTGTGTGTGTGAGAGTTTGACAGCATTTGAATGTATGAGTGCGTGTGAGCATGTTACTGTGTGAGTGTCTCTGTGTAGTTTTGTAAGTGTATGTGACATTTTGTCTGAGTGCGTGAGTCTGTAAGTGTGTTGGTGTGAGTGATTGTGTGCGTGATATTGTGCGCACGTCTGTGTCTGTGCGTTTGTCAGCATTCGTGTGTGTGTCTGTGTGTGACAGTTTGTGTGTCTGTGTTTATGGAGGTGTGTGTCTGTGTGAGTGGGTGTGATACTGAATATGAGATAGTGTGAGTTTCTTCGAGTGTGAGTGTGTAAGTGTGCAAGGTGCAGTGTCTCCGTGTGTGAATGTGAAGTAAGGTCTTATGTGATTGTGTTTTATTTATTTTGAGGAGAGTTTTACTCTTCAGGTGAGTGTGTAAATGTGAGAGACCATTTGTGTGAGTGGGAGTGTTACTCTGCATGTATGAGGGACAGTGTGTGTTTGTGTTTGAACGGGAGTCCATGTGAGTCTTAGATTTTATGTGTGCAGTTGTGGGAGTGTGTGCGAGAGGTGAGTGGGACTGAGTGGGTGCGACTGTGTATCTCTGGTAGAGTATGTGTATGTGTGACTGAATGTATCTGTTTGAGAGAGTGTGTGTGCACGTGTGTGTTAGTGTATAAGTGTTGATATGCCTGTGTGTTTCAGTGAGGGTGAGTGTAAGTGTGTGTTAGTGTGTGCGTGAGTGTGTGTGTGTATGTGTGATTGACTGAATGTTTTCGAGATTATTGGAGATACTTTGAGTGTGTGTGAGTGTGTGACTTTGTGTGTGAATGTGTGTGTGAGGGTGCACACGTGTGAGGGACTTGGTGTGAGTGTGAAACTGTGCATGTGTCAGCATGCATATGTGTGTGTGATGGTGGGTGTATGAGTGTGAATGACTGAGTGTGTAGGGCCATGAATGGGACTGAGTGTTTGTGAGTGTGTATACAAGTCTGTTGCGTGATTGTGTGTGATTGTGTTATTCTGTGTGTGTGTGGTTCGGTGGTTTTCTGTGTGTGTGGGCCTGTGCATGTGTGTGTGTGTGTGCGCCTGAGTGAGAGAGTGCTTGCTTGTGCGTGTGTCTTTGTGTTGTGTCAGTGTGAGTGTTTGAGGGGAATGGGGTCAAATATGATGCCTCCAATGTTGCGATGGTTTGTGACATTTTGTGTGAGTGGGAGTGTTGGAGTGCGAGAGAGTGCGTGATTGCGTGTGAGCCTGTGAGTGTGTGTATGTGTTTGTGAGTGTGTGTGATGGTGACATTGCGTGAGGGTGCATTTGTGTCTGCATACGTGTAAGTGTGCTTTGGACATGTGTGAATGTATGTAGGTCTATGTGTGAGTGTGTGTGTTTGTGGATATGTGATGGTGTGGGTCACTGTGAGTGTGCAGGTGAGCAAGTTGCTGTGCGAGCGTGTGTCAGAGTGTGAAGGGCGTTCGTATGAGACTGTGTGAGATAGTATGAGCAGGTGTGTTTTAGTGTTATGTGTGTGTGTTTGTGAGAGATTAGCTGTGTGAGTGGGAGTGTTACTCTGAGTGTATGTGTGACTGTGTGTTTGGGTATGTAAGAATGCGTGTGAGTGTGTTTTAGTTTGTGAGTGTGCAGGTTTAGGAGCGTGTGTGCATGAGATGTGCGACTGTATGATTGTGCGTCATTCTGCATATGTATGTGCCTGGTTGTGAATGTGTGAGCATGTGTGAGTGAATGTGTGATTTTGGGTGTGTGTTCAAGGGCATGTTAGTGTCAGAGTTCAGGAGTGCTTATGTCTGTGTGTATATCAGTGTGTGTGAGTATATGTGGGAGATGTAGGTGCATGAGTGTGAGTGTTTCTATGTGTGTCTGTGTGCGTAATGGGGTGTGACTCTATGTGTTAAGGTCTCTGTGAGTGACTGTGTGTTTGAGTGTGTGTCAGTGTGTGTGAGTTTGTGTATGACTGTGTGAGTGTGAGTTTGCACATGTGTGAGGGACTTTATTTGAGTGTGTGTCAATATGTTTGTGTGAGAGTGTATATGTGTATGGGCGTGAGTGTGTGTGAGAGGTTTTGTGAGTTTGTGTGGGAGTGCAGATGTGTGAATGTGTGGGAGTGGGTGTTTGTGGGTGTGTATAAGAACTGTTGCGAGATTGTGTGATATTGAGTGTGTGTTTGGGTGTCTATGTGGTTTCATGCATGTGTGTGGGACTGAACGTGCGGGTCTGGGCGTGTGTCTGTGTGAGTGTGTGAGTGGAATGGGGTGAAATATGATGCAACAAAGGTTCCTGAGAGGTTTGAAAGCGATATTGGCCTTCTCTGATGGAACGGAAAGCCATAGAACGTGGTGGGAGGCTACAGATAGAAGAGCAATGTTGTGGAACGGACTGTAATGCAGTGTATTGTGATGCAGTAGATGGTTCCTGTGTGTTATGGAAAAGAATGGATCCTTCTTTGATGGAATGAAACGCAGTAGAACGTGGTGGATTGTTGCGGAATGGAGTGGAATGCAGTGCATTGTGTCGCAAGGGAGGGAAACTGAGCGGTTTGGACACGAAGGGAGCCTTCTTTCCAGGAATGGAAGGCAGTAAAAGGTGAAAGATTGTCAGGTACTGGAGTAGAATATTGTGGAGTGGAGTCGAACGGGGTGCCATTTGATGCAATAGACGGTTTCTCATTGTGTTTTAAGCGAATGGATTTATGTGCACGTGATTGTGCAGCTGTGTGTGTTTGTGTGTCTATTTTTGATAGGGATTGAGTGTGTGCATTTGTCACTGTGTGTACGGTTTTGAGAGAGGTTGCTGTGTCAGCGTGCAGGTGTGTGAGTGGCTGAGCAAGAGTGTCTGTATATGCGAGGGTGTGACCATGTTTATAAGAGGGTGATTATATAAGTGTTTAAGTGTGTGTGTGAGAGTTTGACAGCATTTGAATGTATGAGTGCGTGTGAGCATGTTACTGTGTGAGTGTCTCTGTGTAGTTTTGTAAGTGTATGTGACATTTTGTCTGAGTGCGTGAGTCTGTAAGTGTGTTGGTGTGAGTGATTGTGTGCGTGATATTGTGCGCACGTCTGTGTCTGTGCGTTTGTCAGCATTCGTGTGTGTGTCTGTGTGTGACAGTTTGTGTGTCTGTGTTTATGGAGGTGTGTGTCTGTGTGAGTGGGTGTGATACTGAATATGAGATAGTGTGAGTTTCTTTGAGTGTGAGTGTGTAAGTGTGCAAGGTGCAGTGTCTCAGTGTGTGAATGTGAAGTAAGGTCTTATGTGATTGTGTTTTATTTATTGTGAGGTGAGTTTTACTCTTCACGTGAGTGTGTAAATGTGAGAGACCATTTGTGTGAGTGGGAGTGTTACTCTGCATGTATGAGGGACAGTGTGTGTTTGTGTTTGAACGGGAGTCCATGTGAGTCTTAGATTTTATGTGTGCAGTTGTGGGAGTGTGTGCGAGAGGTGAGTGGGACTGAGTGGGTGCGACTGTGTATCTCTGGTAGAGTATGTGTATGTGTGACTGAATGTATCTGTTTGAGAGAGTGTGTGTGCACGTGTGTGTTAGTGTATAAGTGTTGATATGCCTGTGTGTTTCAGTGAGGGTGAGTGTAAGTGTGTGTTAGTGTGTGCGTGAGTGTGTGTGTGTATGTGTGATTGACTGAATGTTTTCGAGATTATTGGAGATACTTTGAGTGTGTGTGAGTGTGTGACTTTGTGTGTGAATGTGTGTGTGAGGGTGCACACGTGTGAGGGACTTGGTGTGAGTGTGAAACTGTGCATGTGTCAGCATGCATATGTGTGTGTGATGGTGGGTGTATGAGTGTGAATGACTGAGTGTGTAGGGCCATGAATGGGACTGAGTGTTTGTGAGTGTGTATACAAGTCTGTTGCGTGATTGTGTGTGATTGTGTTATTCTGTGTGTGTGTGGTTCGGTGGTTTTCTGTGTGTGTGGGCCTGTGCATGTGTGTGTGTGTGTGCGCCTGAGTGAGAGAGTGCTTGCTTGTGCGTGTGTCTTTGTGTTGTGTCAGTGTGAGTGTTTGAGGGGAATGGGGTCAAATATGATGCCTCCAATGTTGCGATGGTTTGTGACATTTTGTGTGAGTGGGAGTGTTGGAGTGCGAGAGAGTGCGTGATTGCGTGTGAGCCTGTGAGTGTGTGTATGTGTTTGTGAGTGTGTGTGATGGTGACATTGCGTGAGGGTGCATTTGTGTCTGCATACGTGTAAGTGTGCTTTGGACATGTGTGAATGTATGTAGGTCTATGTGTGAGTGTGTGTGTTTGTGGATATGTGATGGTGTGGGTCACTGTGAGTGTGCAGGTGAGCAAGTTGCTGTGCGAGCGTGTGTCAGAGTGTGAAGGGCGTTCGTATGAGACTGTGTGAGATAGTATGAGCAGGTGTGTTTTAGTGTTATGTGTGTGTGTTTGTGAGAGATTAGCTGTGTGAGTGGGAGTGTTACTCTGAGTGTATGTGTGACTGTGTGTTTGGGTATGTAAGAATGCGTGTGAGTGTGTTTTAGTTTGTGAGTGTGCAGGTTTAGGAGCGTGTGTGCATGAGATGTGCGACTGTATGATTGTGCGTCATTCTGCATATGTATGTGCCTGGTTGTGAATGTGTGAGCATGTGTGAGTGAATGTGTGATTTTGGGTGTGTGTTCAAGGGCATGTTAGTGTCAGAGTTCAGGAGTGCTTATGTCTGTGTGTATATCAGTGTGTGTGAGTATATGTGGGAGATGTAGGTGCATGAGTGTGAGTGTTTCTATGTGTGTCTGTGTGCGTAATGGGGTGTGACTCTATGTGTTAAGGTCTCTGTGAGTGACTGTGTGTTTGAGTGTGTGTCAGTGTGTGTGAGTTTGTGTATGACTGTGTGAGTGTGAGTTTGCACATGTGTGAGGGACTTTATTTGAGTGTGTGTCAATATGTTTGTGTGAGAGTGTATATGTGTATGGGCGTGAGTGTGTGTGAGAGGTTTTGTGAGTCTGTGTGGGAGTGCAGATGTGTGAATGTGTGGGAGTGGGTGTTTGTGGGTGTGTATAAGAACTGTTGCGAGATTGTGTGATATTGAGTGTGTGTTTGGGTGTCTATGTGGTTTCATGCATGTGTGTGGGACTGAACGTGCGGGTCTGGGCGTGTGTCTGTGTGAGTGTGTGAGTGGAATGGGGTGAAATATGATGCAACAAAGGTTCCTGAGAGGTTTGAAAGCGATATTGGCCTTCTCGAATGGAACGGAAAGCCATAGAACGTGGTGGGAGGCTACAGATAGAAGAGCAATGTTGTGGAACGGACTGTAATGCAGTGTATTGTGATGCAATAGATGGTGCCTGTGTGTTATGGAAAAGAATGGATCGTTCTTTGATGGAATGAAAAGCAGTAGAACGTGGTGGATTGTTGCGGAATGGAGTGGAATGTTGCGATGTGGAGTGCAATGCAGTGCATTGTGACGCAAGGGAGGGAAACCGAGCGGTTTGGACACGAAGGGAGCCTTCTTTCCAGGAATGGAAGGCAGTAAAAGGTGAAAGATTGTCAGGTACTGGAGTAGAATATTGTGGAGTGGAGTCGAACGGGGTGCCATTTGATGCAATAGACGGTTTCTCATTGTGTTTTAAGCGAATGGATTTATGTGCACGTGATTGTGCAGCTGTGTGTGTTTGTGTGTCTATTTTTGATAGGGATTGAGTGTGTGCATTTGTCACTGTGTGTACGGTTTTGAGAGAGGTTGCTGTGTCAGCGTGCAGGTGTGTGCGTGGCTGAGCAAGAGTGTCTGTATATGCGAGGGTGTGACCATGTTTATAAGAGGGTGATTATATAAGTGTTTAAGTGTGTGTGTGAGAGTTTGACAGCATTTGAATGTATGAGTGCGTGTGAGCATGTTACTGTGTGAGTGTCTCTGTGTAGTTTTGTAAGTGTATGTGACATTTTGTCTGAGTGCGTGAGTCTGTAAGTGTGTTGGTGTGAGTGATTGTGTGCGTGATATTGTGCGCACGTCTGTGTCTGTGCGTTTGTCAGCATTCGTGTGTGTGTCTGTGTGTGACAGTTTGTGTGTCTGTGTTTATGGAGGTGTGTGTCTGTGTGAGTGGGTGTGATACTGAATATGAGATAGTGTGAGTTTCTTCGAGTGTGAGTGTGTAAGTGTGCAAGGTGCAGTGTCTCCGTGTGTGAATGTGAAGTAAGGTCTTATGTGATTGTGTTTTATTTATTTTGAGGAGAGTTTTACTCTTCAGGTGAGTGTGTAAATGTGAGAGACCATTTGTGTGAGTGGGAGTGTTACTCTGCATGTATGAGGGACAGTGTGTGTTTGTGTTTGAACGGGAGTCCATGTGAGTCTTAGATTTTATGTGTGCAGTTGTGGGAGTGTGTGCGAGAGGTGAGTGGGACTGAGTGGGTGCGACTGTGTATCTCTGGTAGAGTATGTGTATGTGTGACTGAATGTATCTGTTTGAGAGAGTGTGTGTGCACGTGTGTGTTAGTGTATAAGTGTTGATATGCCTGTGTGTTTCAGTGAGGGTGAGTGTAAGTGTGTGTTAGTGTGTGCGTGAGTGTGTGTGTGTATGTGTGATTGACTGAATGTTTTCGAGATTATTGGAGATACTTTGAGTGTGTGTGAGTGTGTGACTTTGTGTGTGAATGTGTGTGTGAGGGTGCACACGTGTGAGGGACTTGGTGTGAGTGTGAAACTGTGCATGTGTCAGCATGCATATGTGTGTGTGATGGTGGGTGTATGAGTGTGAATGACTGAGTGTGTAGGGCCATGAATGGGACTGAGTGTTTGTGAGTGTGTATACAAGTCTGTTGCGTGATTGTGTGTGATTGTGTTATTCTGTGTGTGTGTGGTTCGGTGGTTTTCTGTGTGTGTGGGCCTGTGCATGTGTGTGTGTGTGTGCGCCTGAGTGAGAGAGTGCTTGCTTGTGCGTGTGTCTTTGTGTTGTGTCAGTGTGAGTGTTTGAGGGGAATGGGGTCAAATATGATGCCTCCAATGTTGCGATGGTTTGTGACATTTTGTGTGAGTGGGAGTGTTGGAGTGCGAGAGAGTGCGTGATTGCGTGTGAGCCTGTGAGTGTGTGTATGTGTTTGTGAGTGTGTGTGATGGTGACATTGCGTGAGGGTGCATTTGTGTCTGCATACGTGTAAGTGTGCTTTGGACATGTGTGAATGTATGTAGGTCTATGTGTGAGTGTGTGTGTTTGTGGATATGTGATGGTGTGGGTCACTGTGAGTGTGCAGGTGAGCAAGTTGCTGTGCGAGCGTGTGTCAGAGTGTGAAGGGCGTTCGTATGAGACTGTGTGAGATAGTATGAGCAGGTGTGTTTTAGTGTTATGTGTGTGTGTTTGTGAGAGATTAGCTGTGTGAGTGGGAGTGTTACTCTGAGTGTATGTGTGACTGTGTGTTTGGGTATGTAAGAATGCGTGTGAGTGTGTTTTAGTTTGTGAGTGTGCAGGTTTAGGAGCGTGTGTGCATGAGATGTGCGACTGTATGATTGTGCGTCATTCTGCATATGTATGTGCCTGGTTGTGAATGTGTGAGCATGTGTGAGTGAATGTGTGATTTTGGGTGTGTGTTCAAGGGCATGTTAGTGTCAGAGTTCAGGAGTGCTTATGTCTGTGTGTATATCAGTGTGTGTGAGTATATGTGGGAGATGTAGGTGCATGAGTGTGAGTGTTTCTATGTGTGTCTGTGTGCGTAATGGGGTGTGACTCTATGTGTTAAGGTCTCTGTGAGTGACTGTGTGTTTGAGTGTGTGTCAGTGTGTGTGAGTTTGTGTATGACTGTGTGAGTGTGAGTTTGCACATGTGTGAGGGACTTTATTTGAGTGTGTGTCAATATGTTTGTGTGAGAGTGTATATGTGTATGGGCGTGAGTGTGTGTGAGAGGTTTTGTGAGTTTGTGTGGGAGTGCAGATGTGTGAATGTGTGGGAGTGGGTGTTTGTGGGTGTGTATAAGAACTGTTGCGAGATTGTGTGATATTGAGTGTGTGTTTGGGTGTCTATGTGGTTTCATGCATGTGTGTGGGACTGAACGTGCGGGTCTGGGCGTGTGTCTGTGTGAGTGTGTGAGTGGAATGGGGTGAAATATGATGCAACAAAGGTTCCTGAGAGGTTTGAAAGCGATATTGGCCTTCTCTGATGGAACGGAAAGCCATAGAACGTGGTGGGAGGCTACAGATAGAAGAGCAATGTTGTGGAACGGACTGTAATGCAGTGTATTGTGATGCAGTAGATGGTTCCTGTGTGTTATGGAAAAGAATGGATCCTTCTTTGATGGAATGAAACGCAGTAGAACGTGGTGGATTGTTGCGGAATGGAGTGGAATGCAGTGCATTGTGTCGCAAGGGAGGGAAACTGAGCGGTTTGGACACGAAGGGAGCCTTCTTTCCAGGAATGGAAGGCAGTAAAAGGTGAAAGATTGTCAGGTACTGGAGTAGAATATTGTGGAGTGGAGTCGAACGGGGTGCCATTTGATGCAATAGACGGTTTCTCATTGTGTTTTAAGCGAATGGATTTATGTGCACGTGATTGTGCAGCTGTGTGTGTTTGTGTGTCTATTTTTGATAGGGATTGAGTGTGTGCATTTGTCACTGTGTGTACGGTTTTGAGAGAGGTTGCTGTGTCAGCGTGCAGGTGTGTGAGTGGCTGAGCAAGAGTGTCTGTATATGCGAGGGTGTGACCATGTTTATAAGAGGGTGATTATATAAGTGTTTAAGTGTGTGTGTGAGAGTTTGACAGCATTTGAATGTATGAGTGCGTGTGAGCATGTTACTGTGTGAGTGTCTCTGTGTAGTTTTGTAAGTGTATGTGACATTTTGTCTGAGTGCGTGAGTCTGTAAGTGTGTTGGTGTGAGTGATTGTGTGCGTGATATTGTGCGCACGTCTGTGTCTGTGCGTTTGTCAGCATTCGTGTGTGTGTCTGTGTGTGACAGTTTGTGTGTCTGTGTTTATGGAGGTGTGTGTCTGTGTGAGTGGGTGTGATACTGAATATGAGATAGTGTGAGTTTCTTTGAGTGTGAGTGTGTAAGTGTGCAAGGTGCAGTGTCTCAGTGTGTGAATGTGAAGTAAGGTCTTATGTGATTGTGTTTTATTTATTGTGAGGTGAGTTTTACTCTTCACGTGAGTGTGTAAATGTGAGAGACCATTTGTGTGAGTGGGAGTGTTACTCTGCATGTATGAGGGACAGTGTGTGTTTGTGTTTGAACGGGAGTCCATGTGAGTCTTAGATTTTATGTGTGCAGTTGTGGGAGTGTGTGCGAGAGGTGAGTGGGACTGAGTGGGTGCGACTGTGTATCTCTGGTAGAGTATGTGTATGTGTGACTGAATGTATCTGTTTGAGAGAGTGTGTGTGCACGTGTGTGTTAGTGTATAAGTGTTGATATGCCTGTGTGTTTCAGTGAGGGTGAGTGTAAGTGTGTGTTAGTGTGTGCGTGAGTGTGTGTGTGTATGTGTGATTGACTGAATGTTTTCGAGATTATTGGAGATACTTTGAGTGTGTGTGAGTGTGTGACTTTGTGTGTGAATGTGTGTGTGAGGGTGCACACGTGTGAGGGACTTGGTGTGAGTGTGAAACTGTGCATGTGTCAGCATGCATATGTGTGTGTGATGGTGGGTGTATGAGTGTGAATGACTGAGTGTGTAGGGCCATGAATGGGACTGAGTGTTTGTGAGTGTGTATACAAGTCTGTTGCGTGATTGTGTGTGATTGTGTTATTCTGTGTGTGTGTGGTTCGGTGGTTTTCTGTGTGTGTGGGCCTGTGCATGTGTGTGTGTGTGTGCGACTGAGTGAGAGAGTGCTTGCTTGTGCGTGTGTCTTTGTGTTGTGTCAGTGTGAGTGTTTGAGGGGAATGGGGTGAAATATGATGCCTCCAATGTTGCGATGGTTTGTGACATTTTGTGTGAGTGGGAGTGTTGGAGTGTGAGAGAGTGCGTGATTGCGTGTGAGCCTGTGAGTGTGTGTATGTGTTTGTGAGTGTGTGTGATGGTGACATTGCGTGAGGGTGCATTTGTGTCTGCATACGTGTAAGTGTGCTTTGGACATGTGTGAATGTATGTAGGTCTATGTGTGAGTGTGTGTGTTTGTGGATATGTGGTGGTGTGGGTCACTGTGAGTGTGCAGGTGAGCAAGGTGCTGTGGGGGCGTGTGTCAGAGTGTGAAGGGCGTTCGTGTGTGACTGTGTGAGATAGTATGAGCAGGTGTGTTTTAGTGTTATGTGTGTGTGTTTGTGAGAGATTAGCTGTGTGAGTGGGAGTGTTACTCTGAGTGTATGTGTGACTGTGTGTTTGGGTATGTAAGAATGCGTGTGAGTGTGCAGGTTTAGGAGCGTGTGTGCATGAGATGTGCGACTGTATGATTGTGCGTCATTCTGCATATGTATGTGCCTGGTTGTGAATGTGTGAGCATGTGTGAGTGAATGTGTGATTTTGGGTGTGTGTTCAAGGGCATGTTAGTGTCAGAGTTCAGGAGTGCTTATGTCTGTGTGTATATCAGTGTGTGTGAGTATATGTGGGAGATGTAGGTGCATGAGTGTGAGTGTTTCTATGTGTGTCTGTGTGCGTAATGGGGTGTGACTCTATGTGTTAAGGTCTCTGTGAGTGACTGTGTGTTTGAGTGTGTGTCAGTGTGTGTGAGTTTGTGTATGACTGTGTGAGTGTGAGTTTGCACATGTGTGAGGGACTTTATTTGAGTGTGTGTCAATGTGTTTGTGTGAGAGTGTATATGTGTATGGGCGTGAGTGTGTGTGAGAGGTTTTGTGAATTTGTGTGGGAGTGCAGATGTGTGAATGTGTGGGAGTGGGTGTTTGTGGGTGTGTATAAGAACTGTTGCGAGATTGTGTGATATTGAGTGTGTGTTTGGGTGTCTATGTGGTTTCATGCATGTGTGTGGGACTGAACGTGCGGGTCTGGGCGTGTGTCTGTGTGAGTGTGTGAGTGGAATGGGGTGAAATATGATGCAACAAAGGTTCCTGAGAGGTTTGAAAGCGATATTGGCCTTCTCTGATGGAACGGAAAGCCATAGAACGTGGTGGGAGGCTACAGATAGAAGAGCAATGTTGTGGAACGGACTGTAATGCAGTGTATTGTGATGCAATAGATGGTGCCTGTGTGTTATGGAAAAGAATGGATCGTTCTTTGATGGAATGAAACGCAGTAGAACGTGGTGGATTGTTGCGGAATGGAGTGGAATGCAGTGCATTGTGACGCAAGGGAAGGAAACTGAGCGGTTTGGACACGAAGGGAGCCTTCTTTCCAGGAATGGAAGGCAGTAAAAGGTGAAAGATTGTCAGGTACTGGAGTAGAATATTGTGGAGTGGAGTCGAACGGGGTGCCATTTGATGCAATAGACGGTTTCTCATTGTGTTTTAAGCGAATGGATTTATGTGCACGTGATTGTGCAGCTGTGTGTGTTTGTGTGTCTATTTTTGATAGGGATTGAGTGTGTGCATTTGTCACTGTGTGTACGGTTTTGAGAGAGGTTGCTGTGTCAGCGTGCAGGTGTGTGAGTGGCTGAGCAAGAGTGTCTGTATATGCGAGGGTGTGACCATGTTTATAAGAGGGTGATTATATAAGTGTTTAAGTGTGTGTGTGAGAGTTTGACAGCATTTGAATGTATGAGTGCGTGTGAGCATGTTACTGTGTGAGTGTCTCTGTGTAGTTTTGTAAGTGTATGTGACATTTTGTCTGAGTGCGTGAGTCTGAAAGTGTGTTGGTGTGAGTGATTGTGTGCGTGATATTGTGCGCACGTCTGTGTCTGTGCGTTTGTCAGCATTCGTGTGTGTGTCTGTGTGTGACAGTTTGTGTGTCTGTGTTTATGGAGGTGTGTGTCTGTGTGAGTGGGTGTGATACTGAATATGAGATAGTGTGAGTTTCTTCGAGTGTGAGTGTGTAAGTGTGCAAGGTGCAGTGTCTCCGTGTGTGAATGTGAAGTAAGGTCTTATGTGATTGTGTTTTATTTATTTTGAGGAGAGTTTTACTCTTCAGGTGAGTGTGTAAATGTGAGAGACCATTTGTGTGAGTGGGAGTGTTACTCTGCATGTATGAGGGACAGTGTGTGTTTGTGTTTGAACGGGAGTCCATGTGAGTCTTAGATTTTATGTGTGCAGTTGTGGGAGTGTGTGCGAGAGGTGAGTGGGACTGAGTGGGTGCGACTGTGTATCTCTGGTAGAGTATGTGTATGTGTGACTGAATGTATCTGTTTGAGAGAGTGTGTGTGCACGTGTGTGTTAGTGTATAAGTGTTGATATGCCTGTGTGTTTCAGTGAGGGTGAGTGTAAGTGTGTGTTAGTGTGTGCGTGAGTGTGTGTGTGTATGTGTGATTGACTGAATGTTTTCGAGATTATTGGAGATACTTTGAGTGTGTGTGAGTGTGTGACTTTGTGTGTGAATGTGTGTGTGAGGGTGCACACGTGTGAGGGACTTGGTGTGAGTGTGAAACTGTGCATGTGTCAGCATGCATATGTGTGTGTGATGGTGGGTGTATGAGTGTGAATGACTGAGTGTGTAGGGCCATGAATGGGACTGAGTGTTTGTGAGTGTGTATACAAGTCTGTTGCGTGATTGTGTGTGATTGTGTTATTCTGTGTGTGTGTGGTTCGGTGGTTTTCTGTGTGTGTGGGCCTGTGCATGTGTGTGTGTGTGTGCGACTGAGTGAGAGAGTGCTTGCTTGTGCGTGTGTCTTTGTGTTGTGTCAGTGTGAGTGTTTGAGGGGAATGGGGTGAAATATGATGCCTCCAATGTTGCGATGGTTTGTGACATTTTGTGTGAGTGGGAGTGTTGGAGTGCGAGAGAGTGCGTGATTGCGTGTGAGCCTGTGAGTGTGTGTATGTGTTTGTGAGTGTGTGTGATGGTGACATTGCGTGAGGGTGCATTTGTGTCTGCATACGTGTAAGTGTGCTTTGGACATGTGTGAATGTATGTAGGTCTATGTGTGAGTGTGTGTGTTTGTGGATATGTGATGGTGTGGGTCACTGTGAGTGTGCAGGTGAGCAAGGTGCTGTGCGAGCGTGTGTCAGAGTGTGAAGGGCGTTCGTGTGTGACTGTGTGAGATAGTATGAGCAGGTGTGTTTTAATGTTATGTGTGTGTGTTTGTGAGAGATTAGCTGTGTGAGTGGGAGTGTTACTCTGAGTGTATGTGTGACTGTGTGTTTGGGTATGTAAGAATGCGTGTGAGTGTGATTTAGTTTGTGAGTATGCAGGTTTAGGAGCGTGTGTGCATGAGATGTGCGACTGTATGATTGTGCGTCATTCTGCATATGTATGTGCCTGGTTGTGAATGTGTGAGCATGTGTGAGTGAATGTGTGATTTTGGGTGTGTGTTCAAGGGCATGTTAGTGTCAGAGTTCAGGAGTGCTTATGTCTGTGTGTATATCAGTGTGTGTGAGTATATGTGGGAGATGTAGGTGCATGAGTGTGAGTGTTTCTATGTGTGTCTGTGTGCATAATGGGGTGTGACTCTATGTGTTAAGGTCTCTGTGAGTGACTGTGTGTTTGAGTGTGTGTCAGTGTGTGTGAGTTTGTGTATGACTGTGTGAGTGTGAGTTTGCACATGTGTGAGGGACTTTATTTGAGTGTGTGTCAATGTGTTTGTGTGAGAGTGTATATGTGTATGGGCGTGAGTGTGTGTGAGAGGTTTTGTGAATTTGTGTGGGAGTGCAGATGTGTGAATGTGTGGGAGTGGGTGTTTGTGGGTGTGTATAAGAACTGTTGCGAGATTGTGTGATATTGAGTGTGTGTTTGGGTGTCTATGTGGTTTCATGCATGTGTGTGGGACTGAACGTGCGGGTCTGGGCGTGTGTCTGTGTGAGTGTGTGAGTGGAATGGGGTGAAATATGATGCAACAAAGGTTCCTGAGAGGTTTGAAAGCGATATTGGCCTTCTCTGATGGAACGGAAAGCCATAGAACGTGGTGGGAGGCTACAGATAGAAGAGCAATGTTGTGAAACGGACTGTAATGCAGTGTATTGTGATGCAATAGATGGTTCCTGTGTGTTATGGAAAAGAATGGATCCTTCTTTGATGGAATGAAACGCAGTAGAACGTGGTGGATTGTTGCGGAATGGAGTGGAATGCAGTGCATTGTGTCGCAAGGGAGGGAAACTGAGCGGTTTGGACACGAAGGGAGCCTTCTTTCCAGGAATGGAAGGCAGTAAAAGGTGAAAGATTGTCAGGTACTGGAGTAGAATATTGTGGAGTGGAGTCGAACGGGGTGCCATTTGATGCAATAGACGGTTTCTCATTGTGTTTTAAGCGAATGGATTTATGTGCACGTGATTGTGCAGCTGTGTGTGTTTGTGTGTCTATTTTTGATAGGGATTGAGTGTGTGCATTTGTCACTGTGTGTACGGTTTTGAGAGAGGTTGCTGTGTCAGCATGCAGGTGTGTGCGTGGCTGAGCAAGAGTGTCTGTATATGCGAGGGTGTGACCATGTTTATAAGAGGGTGATTATATAAGTGTTTAAGTGTGTGTGTGAGAGTTTGACAGCATTTGAATGTATGAGTGCGTGTGAGCATGTTACTGTGTGAGTGTCTCTGTGTAGTTTTGTAAGTGTATGTGACATTTTGTCTGAGTGCGTGAGTCTGTAAGTGTGTTGGTGTGAGTGATTGTGTGCGTGATATTGTGCGCACGTCTGTGTCTGTGCGTTTGTCAGCATTCGTGTGTGTGTCTGTGTGTGACAGTTTGTGTGTCTGTGTTTATGGAGGTGTGTGTCTGTGTGAGTGGGTGTGATACTGAATATGAGATAGTGTGAGTTTCTTCGAGTGTGAGTGTGTAAGTGTGCAAGGTGCAGTGTCTCAGTGTGTGAATGTGAAGTAAGGTCTTATGTGATTGTGTTTTATTTATTGTGAGGAGAGTTTTACTCTTCGGGTGAGTGTGTAAATGTGAGAGACCATTTGTTTGAGTGGGAGTGTTACTCTGCATGTATGAGGGACAGTGTGTGTTTGTGTTTGAACGGGAGTCCATGTGAGTCTTAGATTTTATGTGTGCAGTTGTGGGAGTGTGTGCGAGAGGTGAGTGGGACTGAGTGGGTGCGACTGTGTATCTCTGGTAGAGTATGTGTATGTGTGACTGAATGTATCTGTTTGAGAGAGTGTGTGTGCACGTGTGTGTTAGTGTATAAGTGTTGATATGCCTGTGTGTTTCAGTGAGGGTGAGTGTAAGTGTGTGTTAGTGTGTGCGTGAGTGTGTGTGTGTATGTGTGATTGACTGAATGTTTTCGAGATTATTGGAGATACTTTGAGTGTGTGTGAGTGTGTGACTTTGTGTGTGAATGTGTGTGTGAGGGTGCACACGTGTGAGGGACTTGGTGTGAGTGTGAAACTGTGCATGTGTCAGCATGCATATGTGTGTGTGATGGTGGGTGTATGAGTGTGAATGACTGAGTGTGTAGGGCCATGAATGGGACTGAGTGTTTGTGAGTGTGTATACAAGTCTGTTGCGTGATTGTGTGTGATTGTGTTATTCTGTGTGTGTGTGGTTCGGTGGTTTTCTGTGTGTGTGGGCCTGTGCATGTGTGTGTGTGTGTGCGACTGAGTGAGAGAGTGCTTGCTTGTGCGTGTGTCTTTGTGTTGTGTCAGTGTGAGTGTTTGAGGGGAATGGGGTGAAATATGATGCCTCCAATGTTGCGATGGTTTGTGACATTTTGTGTGAGTGGGAGTGTTGGAGTGCGAGAGAGTGCGTGATTGCGTGTGAGCCTGTGAGTGTGTGTATGTGTTTGTGAGTGTGTGTGATGGTGACATTGCGTGAGGGTGCATTTGTGTCTGCATACGTGTAAGTGTGCTTTGGACATGTGTGAATGTATGTAGGTCTATGTGTGAGTGTGTGTGTTTGTGGATATGTGATGGTGTGGGTCACTGTGAGTGTGCAGGTGAGCAAGGTGCTGTGCGAGCGTGTGTCAGAGTGTGAAGGGCGTTCGTGTGTGACTGTGTGAGATAGTATGAGCAGGTGTGTTTTAGTGTTATGTGTGTGTGTTTGTGAGAGATTAGCTGTGTGAGTGGGAGTGTTACTCTGAGTGTATGTGTGACTGTGTGTTTGGGTATGTAAGAATGCGTGTGAGTGTGATTTAGTTTGTGAGTGTGCAGGTTTAGGAGCGTGTGTGCATGAGATGTGCGACTGTATGATTGTGCGTCATTCTGCATATGTATGTGCCTGGTTGTGAATGTGTGAGCATGTGTGAGTGAATGTGTGATTTTGGGTGTGTGTTCAAGGGCATGTTAGTGTCAGAGTTCAGGAGTGCTTATGTCTGTGTGTATATCAGTGTGTGTGAGTATATGTGGGAGATGTAGGTGCATGAGTGTGAGTGTTTCTATGTGTGTCTGTGTGCGTAATGGGGTGTGACTCTATGTGTTAAGGTCTCTGTGAGTGACTGTGTGTTTGAGTGTGTGTCAGTGTGTGTGAGTTTGTGTATGACTGTGTGAGTGTGAGTTTGCACATGTGTGAGGGACTTTATTTGAGTGTGTGTCAATGTGTTTGTGTGAGAGTGTATATGTGTATGGGCGTGAGTGTGTGTGAGAGGTTTTGTGAATTTGTGTGGGAGTGCAGATGTGTGAATGTGTGGGAGTGGGTGTTTGTGGGTGTGTATAAGAACTGTTGCGAGATTGTGTGATATTGAGTGTGTGTTTGGGTGTCTATGTGGTTTCATGCATGTGTGTGGGACTGAACGTGCGGGTCTGGGCGTGTGTCTGTGTGAGTGTGTGAGTGGAATGGGGTGAAATATGATGCAACAAAGGTTCCTGAGAGGTTTGAAAGCGATATTGGCCTTCTCTGATGGAACGGAAAGCCATAGAACGTGGTGGGAGGCTACAGATAGAAGAGCAATGTTGTGGAACGGACTGTAATGCAGTGTATTGTGATGCAATAGATGGTTCCTGTGTGTTATGGAAAAGAATGGATCCTTCTTTGATTGAATGAAACGCAGTAGAACGTGGTGGATTGTTGCGGAATGGAGTGGAATGCAGTGCATTGTGTCGCAAGGGAGGGAAACTGAGCGGTTTGGACACGAAGGGAGCCTTCTTTCCAGGAATGGAAGGCAGTAAAAGGTGAAAGATTGTCAGGTACTGGAGTAGAATATTGTGGAGTGGAGTCGAACGGGGTGCCATTTGATGCAATAGACAGTTTCTCATTGTGTTTTAAGCGAATGGATTTATGTGCACGTGATTGTGCAGCTGTGTGTGTTTGTGTGTCTATTTTTGATAGGGATTGAGTGTGTGCATTTGTCACTGTGTGTACGGTTTTGAGAGAGGTTGCTGTGTCAGCGTGCAGGTGTGTGCGTGGCTGAGCAAGAGTGTCTGTATATGCGAGGGTGTGACCATGTTTATAAGAGGGTGATTATATAAGTGTTTAAGTGTGTGTGTGAGAGTTTGACAGCATTTGAATGTATGAGTGCGTGTGAGCATGTTACTGTGTGAGTGTCTCTGTGTAGTTTTGTAAGTGTATGTGACATTTTGTCTGAGTGCGTGAGTCTGTAAGTGTGTTGGTGTGAGTGATTGTGTGCGTGATATTGTGCGCACGTCTGTGTCTGTGCGTTTGTCAGCATTCGTGTGTGTGTCTGTGTGTGACAGTTTGTGTGTCTGTGTTTATGGAGGTGTGTGTCTGTGTGAGTGGGTGTGATACTGAATATGAGATAGTGTGAGTTTCTTCGAGTGTGAGTGTGTAAGTGTGCAAGGTGCAGTGTCTCCGTGTGTGAATGTGAAGTAAGGTCTTATGTGATTGTGTTTTATTTATTTTGAGGAGAGTTTTACTCTTCAGGTGAGTGTGTAAATGTGAGAGATCATTTGTGTGAGTGGGAGTGTTACTCTGCATGTATGAGGGACAGTGTGTGTTTGTGTTTGAACGGGAGTCCATGTGAGTCTTAGATTTTATGTGTGCAGTTGTGGGAGTGTGTGCGAGAGGTGATTGGGACTGAGTGGGTGCCACTGTGTATCTCTGGTAGAGTATGTGTATGTGTGACTGAATGTATCTGTTTGAGAGAGTGTGTGTGCACGTGTGTGTTAGTGTATAAGTGTTGATATGCCTGTGTGTTTCAGTGAGGGTGAGTGTAAGTGTGTGTTAGTGTGTGCGTGAGTGTGTGTGTGTATGTGTGATTGACTGAATGTTTTCGAGATTATTGGAGATACTTTGAGTGTGTGTGAGTGTGTGACTTTGTGTGTGAATGTGTGTGTGAGGGTGCACACGTGTGAGGGACTTGGTGTGAGTGTGAAACTGTGCATGTGTCAGCATGCATATGTGTGTGTGATGGTGGGTGTATGAGTGTGAATGACTGAGTGTGTAGGGCCATGAATGGGACTGAGTGTTTGTGAGTGTGTATACAAGTCTGTTGCGTGATTGTGTGTGATTGTGTTATTCTGTGTGTGTGTGGTTCGGTGGTTTTCTGTGTGTGTGGGCCTGTGCATGTGTGTGTGTGTGTGCGACTGAGTGAGAGAGTGCTTGCTTGTGCGTGTGTCTTTGTGTTGTGTCAGTGTGAGTGTTTGAGGGGAATGGGGTGAAATATGATGCCTCCAATGTTGCGATGGTTTGTGACATTTTGTGTGAGTGGGAGTGTTGGAGTGCGAGAGAGTGCGTGATTGCGTGTGAGCCTGTGAGTGTGTGTATGTGTTTGTGAGTGTGTGTGATGGTGACATTGCGTGAGGGTGCATTTGTGTCTGCATACGTGTAAGTGTGCTTTGGACATGTGTGAATGTATGTAGGTCTATGTGTGAGTGTGTGTGTTTGTGGATATGTGATGGTGTGGGTCACTGTGAGTGTGCAGGTGAGCAAGGTGCTGTGCGAGCGTGTGTCAGAGTGTGAAGGGCGTTCGTGTGTGACTGTGTGAGATAGTATGAGCAGGTGTGTTTTAGTGTTATGTGTGTGTGTTTGTGAGAGATTAGCTGTGTGAGTGGGAGTGTTACTCTGAGTGTATGTGTGACTGTGTGTTTGGGTATGTAAGAATGCGTGTGAGTGTGCAGGTTTAGGAGCGTGTGTGCATGAGATGTGCGACTGTATGATTGTGCGTCATTCTGCATATGTATGTGCCTGGTTGTGAATGTGTGAGCATGTGTGAGTGAATGTGTGATTTTGGGTGTGTGTTCAAGGGCATGTTAGTGTCAGAGTTCAGGAGTGCTTATGTCTGTGTGTATATCAGTGTGTGTGAGTATATGTGGGAGATGTAGGTGCATGAGTGTGAGTGTTTCTATGTGTGTCTGTGTGCGTAATGGGGTGTGACTCTATGTGTTAAGGTCTCTGTGAGTGACTGTGTGTTTGAGTGTGTGTCAGTGTGTGTGAGTTTGTGTATGACTGTGTGAGTGTGAGTTTGCACATGTGTGAGGGACTTTATTTGAGTGTGTGTCAATGTGTTTGTGTGAGAGTGTATATGTGTATGGGCGTGAGTGTGTGTGAGAGGTTTTGTGAATTTGTGTGGGAGTGCAGATGTGTGAATGTGTGGGAGTGGGTGTTTGTGGGTGTGTATAAGAACTGTTGCGAGATTGTGTGATATTGAGTGTGTGTTTGGGTGTCTATGTGGTTTCATGCATGTGTGTGGGACTGAACGTGCGGGTCTGGGCGTGTGTCTGTGTGAGTGTGTGAGTGGAATGGGGTGAAATATGATGCAACAAAGGTTCCTGAGAGGTTTGAAAGCGATATTGGCCTTCTCTGATGGAACGGAAAGCCATAGAACGTGGTGGGAGGCTACAGATAGAAGAGCAATGTTGTGGAACGGACTGTAATGCAGTGTATTGTGATGCAATAGATGGTTCCTGTGTGTTATGGAAAAGAATGGATCCTTCTTTGATGGAATGAAACGCAGTAGAACGTGGTGGATTGCTGCGGAATGGAGTGGAATGCAGTGCATTGTGTCGCAAGGGAGGGAAACTGAGCGGTTTGGACACGAAGGGAGCCTTCTTTCCAGGAATGGAAGGCAGTAAAAGGTGAAAGATTGTCAGGTACTGGAGTAGAATATTGTGGAGTGGAGTCGAACGGGGTGCCATTTGATGCAATAGACGGTTTCTCATTGTGTTTTAAGCGAATGGATTTATGCACGTGATTGTGCAGCTGTGTGTGTTTGTGTGTCTATTTTTGATAGGGATTGAATGTGTGCATTTGTCACTGTGTGTACGGTTTTGAGAGAGGTTGCTGTGTCAGCGTGCAGGTGTGTGCGTGGCTGAGCAAGAGTGTCTGTATATGCGAGGGTGTGACCATGTTTATAAGAGGGTGATTATATAAGTGTTTAAGTGTGTGTGTGAGAGTTTGACAGCATTTGAATGTATGAGTGCGTGTGAGCATGTTACTGTGTGAGTGTCTCTGTGTAGTTTTGTAAGTGTATGTGACATTTTGTCTGAGTGCGTGAGTCTGTAAGTGTGTTGGTGTGAGTGATTGTGTGCGTGATATTGTGCGCACGTCTGTGTCTGTGCGTTTGTCAGCATTCGTGTGTGTGTCTGTGTGTGACAGTTTGTGTGTCTGTGTTTATGGAGGTGTGTGTCTGTGTGAGTGGGTGTGATACTGAATATGAGATAGTGTGAGTTTCTTTGAGTGTGAGTGTGTAAGTGTGCAATGTGCAGTGTCTCAGTGTGTGAATGTGAAATAAGGTCTTATGTGATTGTGTTTTATTTATTGTGAGGAGAGTTTTACTCTTCAGGTGAGTGTGTAAATGTGAGAGACAATTTGTGTGAGTGGGAGTGTTACTCTGCATGTATGAGGGACAGTGTGTGTTTGTGTTTGAACGGGAGTCCATGTGAGTCTTAGATTTTATGTGTGCAGTTGTGGGAGTGTGTGCGAGAGGTGAGTGGGACTGAGTGGGTGCCACTGTGTATCTCTGGTAGAGTATGTGTATGTGTGACTGAATGTATCTGTTTGAGAGAGTGTGTGTGCACGTGTGTGTTAGTGTATAAGTGTTGATATGCCTGTGTGTTTCAGTGAGGGTGAGTGTAAGTGTGTGTTAGTGTGTGCGTGAGTGTGAGTGTGTATGTGTGATTGACTGAATGTTTTCGAGATTATTGGAGATACTTTGAGTGTGTGTGAGTGTGTGACTTTGTGTGTGAATGTGTGTGTGAGGGTGCACACGTGTGAGGGACTTGGTGTGAGTGTGAAACTGTGCATGTGTCAGCATGCATATGTGTGTGTGATGGTGGGTGTATGAGTGTGAATGACTGAGTGTGTAGGGCCATGAATGGGACTGAGTGTTTGTGAGTGTGTATACAAGTCTGTTGCGTGATTGTGTGTGATTGTGTTATTCTGTGTGTGTGTGGTTCGGTGGTTTTCTGTGTGTGTGGGCCTGTGCATGTGTGTGTGTGTGTGCGACTGAGTGAGAGAGTGCTTGCTTGTGCGTGTGTCTTTGTGTTGTGTCAGTGTGAGTGTTTGAGGGGAATGGGGTGAAATATGATGCCTCCAATGTTGCGATGGTTTGTGACATTTTGTGTGAGTGGGAGTGTTGGAGTGCGAGAGAGTGCGTGATTGCGTGTGAGCCTGTGAGTGTGTGTATGTGTTTGTGAGTGTGTGTGATGGTGACATTGCGTGAGGGTGCATTTGTGTCTGCATACGTGTAAGTGTGCTTTGGACATGTGTGAATGTATGTAGGTCTATGTGTGAGTGTGTGTGTTTGTGGATATGTGATGGTGTGGGTCACTGTGAGTGTGCAGGTGAGCAAGGTGCTGTGCGAGCGTGTGTCAGAGTGTGAAGGGCGTTCGTGTGTGACTGTGTGAGATAGTATGAGCAGGTGTGTTTTAGTGTTATGTGTGTGTGTTTGTGAGAGATTAGCTGTGTGAGTGGGAGTGTTACTCTGAGTGTATGTGTGACTGTGTGTTTGGGTATGTAAGAATGCGTGTGAGTGTGTTTTAGTTTGTGAGTGTGCAGGTTTAGGAGCGTGTGTGCATGAGATGTGCGACTGTATGATTGTGCGTCATTCTGCATATGTATGTGCCTGGTTGTGAATGTGTGAGCATGTGTGAGTGAATGTGTGATTTTGGGTGTGTGTTCAAGGGCATGTTAGTGTCAGAGTTCAGGAGTGCTTATGTCTGTGTGTATATCAGTGTGTGTGAGTATATGTGGGAGATGTAGGTGCATGAGTGTGAGTGTTTCTATGTGTGTCTGTGTGCGTAATGGGGTGTGACTCTATGTGTTAAGGTCTCTGTGAGTGACTGTGTGTTTGAGTGTGTGTCAGTGTGTGTGAGTTTGTGTATGACTGTGTGAGTGTGAGTTTGCACATGTGTGAGGGACTTTATTTGAGTGTGTGTCAATGTGTTTGTGTGAGAGTGTATATGTGTATGGGCGTGAGTGTGTGTGAGAGGTTTTGTGAATTTGTGTGGGAGTGCAGATGTGTGAATGTGTGGGAGTGGGTGTTTGTGGGTGTGTATAAGAACTGTTGCGAGATTGTGTGATATTGAGTGTGTGTTTGGGTGTCTATGTGGTTTCATGCATGTGTGTGGGACTGAACGTGCGGGTCTGGGCGTGTGTCTGTGTGAGTGTGTGAGTGGAATGGGGTGAAATATGATGCAACAAAGGTTCCTGAGAGGTTTGAAAGCGATATTGGCCTTCTCTGATGGAACGGAAAGCCATAGAACGTGGTGGGAGGCTACAGATAGAAGAGCAATGTTGTGGAACGGACTGTAATGCAGTGTATTGTGATGCAATAGATGGTTCCTGTGTGTTATGGAAAAGAATGGATCCTTCTTTGATGGAATGAAACGCAGTAGAACGTGGTGGATTGTTGCGGAATGGAGTGGAATGCAGTGCATTGTGACGCAAGGGAGGGAAACTGAGCGGTTTGGACACGAAGGGAGCCTTCTTTCCAGGAATGGAAGGCAGTAAAAGGTGAAAGATTGTCAGGTACTGGAGTAGAATATTGTGGAGTGGAGTCGAACGGGGTGCCATTTGATGCAATAGACGGTTTCTCATTGTGTTTTAAGCGAATGGATTTATGTGCACGTGATTGTGCAGCTGTGTGTGTTTGTGTGTCTATTTTTGATAGGGATTGAGTGTGTGCATTTGTCACTGTGTGTACGGTTTTGAGAGAGGTTGCTGTGTCAGCGTGCAGGTGTGTGAGTGGCTGAGCAAGAGTGTCTGTATATGCGAGGGTGTGACCATGTTTATAAGAGGGTGATTATATAAGTGTTTAAGTGTGTGTGTGAGAGTTTGACAGCATTTGAATGTATGAGTGCGTGTGAGCATGTTACTGTGTGAGTGTCTCTGTGTAGTTTTGTAAGTGTATGTGACATTTTGTCTGAGTGCGTGAGTCTGTAAGTGTGTTGGTGTGAGTGATTGTGTGCGTGATATTGTGCGCACGTCTGTGTCTGTGCGTTTGTCAGCATTCGTGTGTGTGTCTGTGTGTGACAGTTTGTGTGTCTGTGTTTATGGAGGTGTGTGTCTGTGTGAGTGGGTGTGATACTGAATATGAGATAGTGTGAGTTTCTTTGAGTGTGAGTGTGTAAGTGTGCAAGGTGCAGTGTCTCAGTGTGTGAATGTGAAATAAGGTCTTATGTGATTGTGTTTTATTTATTGTGAGGAGAGTTTTACTCTTCAGGTGAGTGTGTAAATGTGAGAGACCATTTGTGTGAGTGGGAGTGTTACTCTGCATGTATGAGGGACAGTGTGTGTTTGTGTTTGAACGGGAGTCCATGTGAGTCTTAGATTATATGTGTGCAGTTGTGGGAGTGTGTGCGAGAGGTGAGTGGGACTGAGTGGGTGCGACTGTGTATCTCTGGTAGAGTATGTGTATGTGTGACTGAATGTATCTGTTTGAGAGAGTGTGTGTGCACGTGTGTGTTAGTGTATAAGTGTTGATATGCCTGTGTGTTTCAGTGAGGGTGAGTGTAAGTGTGTGTTAGTGTGTGCGTGAGTGTGTGTGTGTATGTGTGATTGACTGAATGTTTTCGAGATTATTGGAGATACTTTGAGTGTGTGTGAGTGTGTGAATTTGTGTGTGAATGTGTGTGTGAGGGTGCACACGTGTGAGGGACTTGGTGTGAGTGTGAAACTGTGCATGTGTCAGCATGCATATGTGTGTGTGATGGTGGGTGTATGAGTGTGAATGACTGAGTGTGTAGGGCCATGAATGGGACTGAGTGTTTGTGAGTGTGTATACAAGTCTGTTGCGTGATTGTGTGTGATTGTGTTATTCTGTGTGTGTGTGGTTCGGTGGTTTTCTGTGTGTGTGGGCCTGTGCATGTATGTGTGTGTGTGCGACTGAGTGAGAGAGTGCTTGCTTGTGCGTGTGTCTTTGTGTTGTGTCAGTGTGAGTGTTTGAGGGGAATGGGGTGAAATACGATGCCTCCAATGTTGCGATGGTTTGTGACATTTTGTGTGAGTGGGAGTGTTGGAGTGCGAGAGAGTGCGTGATTGCGTGTGAGCCTGTGAGTGTGTGTATGTGTTTGTGAGTGTGTGTGATGGTGACATTGCGTGAGGGTGCATTTGTGTCTGCATACGTGTAAGTGTGCTTTGGACATGTGTGAATGTATGTAGGTCTATGTGTGAGTGTGTGTGTTTGTGGATATGTGATGGTGTGGGTCACAGTGAGTGTGCAGTTGAGCAAGGTGCTGTGCGAGTGTGTGTCACAGTGTGAAGGGCGTTCGTGTGTGACTGTGTGAGATAGTATGAGCAGGTGTGTTTTAGTGTTATGTGTGTGTGTTTGTGAGAGATTAGCTGTGTGAGTGGGAGTGTTACTCTGAGTGTATGTGTGACTGTGTGTTTGGGTATGTAAGAATGCGTGTGAGTGTGTTTTAGTTTGTGAGTGTGCAGGTTTAGGAGCGTGTGTGCATGAGATGTGCGACTGTATGATTGTGCGTCATTCTGCATATGTATGTGCCTGGTTGTGAATGTGTGAGCATGTGTGAGTGAATGTGTGATTTTGGGTGTGTGTTCAAGGGCATGTTAGTGTCAGAGTTCAGGAGTGCTTATGTCTGTGTCTATATCAGTGTGTGTGAGTATATGTGGGAGATGTAGGTGCATGAGTGTGAGTGTTTCTATGTGTGTCTGTGTGCGTAATGGGGTGTGACTCTATGTGTTAAGGTCTCTGTGAGTGACTGTGTGTTTGAGTGTGTGTCAGTGTGTGTGAGTTTGTGTATGACTGTGTGAGTGTGAGTTTGCACATGTGTGAGGGACTTTATTTGAGTGTGTGTCAATGTGTTTGTGTGAGAGTGTATATGTGTATGGGCGTGAGTGTGTGTGAGAGGTTTTGTGAATTTGTGTGGGAGTGCAGATGTGTAAATGTGTGGGAGTGGGTGTTTGTGTGTGTGTATAAGAACTGTTGCGAGATTGTGTGATATTGAGTGTGTGTTTGGGTGTCTATGTGGTTTCATGCATGTGTGTGGGACTGAACGTGCGGGTCTGGGCGTGTGTCTGTGTGAGTGTGTGAGTGGAATGGGGTGAAATATGATGCAACAAAGGTTCCTGAGAGGTTTGAAAGCGATATTGGCCTTCTCTGATGGAACGGAAAGCCATAGAACGTGGTGGGAGGCTACAGATAGAAGAGCAATGTTGTGGAACGGACTGTAATGCAGGGTATTGTGATGCAATAGATGGTGCCTGTGTGTTATGGAAAAGAATGGATCGTTCTTTGATGGAATGAAACGCAGTAGAACGTGTTGGATTGTTGCGGAATGGAGTGGAATGCAGTGCATTGTGACGCAAGGGAGGGAAACTGAGCGGTTTGGACACGAAGGGAGCCTTCTTTCCAGGAATGGAAGGCAGTAAAAGGTGAAAGATTGTCAGGTACTGGAGTAGAATATTGTGGAGTGGAGTCGAACGGGGTGCCATTTGATGCAATAGACGGTTTCTCATTGTGTTTTAAGCGAATGGATTTATGTGCACGTGATTGTGCAGCTGTGTGTGTTTGTGTGTCTATTTTTGATAGGGATTGAGTGTGTGCATTTGTCACTGTGTGTACGGTTTTGAGAGAGGTTGCTGTGTCAGCGTGCAGGTGTGTGAGTGGCTGAGCAAGAGTGTCTGTATATGCGAGGGTGTGACCATGTTTATAAGAGGGTGATTATATAAGTGTTTAAGTGTGTGTGTGAGAGTTTGACAGCATTTGAATGTATGAGTGCGTGTGAGCATGTTACTGTGTGAGGGTCTCTGTGTAGTTTTGTAAGTGTATGTGACATTTTGTCTGAGTGCGTGAGTCTGTAAGTGTGTTGGTGTGAGTGATTGTGTGCGTGATATTGTGCGCACGTCTGTGTCTGTGCGTTTGTCAGCATTCGTGTGTGTGTCTGTGTGTGACAGTTTGTGTGTCTGTGTTTATGGAGGTGTGTGTCTGTGTGAGTGGGTGTGATACTGAATATGAGATAGTGTGAGTTTCTTTGAGTGTGAGTGTGTAAGTGTGCAAGGTGCAGTGTCTCAGTGTGTGAATGTGAAATAAGGTCTTATGTGATTGTGTTTTATTTATTGTGAGGAGAGTTTTACTCTTCAGGTGAGTGTGTAAATGTGAGAGACCATTTGTGCGAGTGGGAGTGTTACTCTGCATGTATGAGGGACAGTGTGTGTTTGTGTTTGAACGGGAGTCCATGTGAGTCTTAGATTTTATGTGTGCAGTTGTGGGAGTGTGTGCGAGAGGTGAGTGGGACTGAGTGGGTGCGACTGTGTATCTCTGGTAGAGAATGTGTATGTGTGACTGAATGTATCTGTTTGAGAGAGTGTGTGTGCACGTGTGTGTTAGTGTATAAGTGTTGATATGCCTGTGTGTTTCAGTGAGGGTGAGTGTAAGTGTGTGTTAGTGTGTGCGTGAGTGTGTGTGTGTATGTGTGATTGACTGAATGTTTTCGAGATTATTGGAGATACTTTGAGTGTGTGTGAGTGTGTGAATTTGTGTGTGAATGTGTGTGTGAGGGTGCACACGTGTGAGGGACTTGGTGTGAGTGTGAAACTGTGCATGTGTCAGCATGCATATGTGTGTGTGATGGTGGGTGTATGAGTGTGAATGACTGAGTGTGTAGGGCCATGAATGGGACTGAGTGTTTGTGAGTGTGTATACAAGTCTGTTGCGTGATTGTGTGTGATTGTGTTATTCTGTGTGTGTGTGGTTCGGTGGTTTTCTGTGTGTGTGGGCCTGTGCATGTATGTGTGTGTGTGCGACTGAGTGAGAGAGTGCTTGCTTGTGCGTGTGTCTTTGTGTTGTGTCAGTGTGAGTGTTTGAGGGGAATGGGGTGAAATACGATGCCTCCAATGTTGCGATGGTTTGTGACATTTTGTGTGAGTGGGAGTGTTGGAGTGCGAGAGAGTGCGTGATTGCGTGTGAGCCTGTGAGTGTGTGTATGTGTTTGTGAGTGTGTGTGATGGTGACATTGCGTGAGGGTGCATTTGTGTCTGCATACGTGTAAGTGTGCTTTGGACATGTGTGAATGTATGTAGGTCTATGTGTGAGTGTGTGTGTTTGTGGATATGTGATGGTGTGGGTCACAGTGAGTGTGCAGTTGAGCAAGGTGCTGTGCGAGTGTGTGTCACAGTGTGAAGGGCGTTCGTGTGTGACTGTGTGAGATAGTATGAGCAGGTGTGTTTTAGTGTTATGTGTGTGTGTTTGTGAGAGATTAGCTGTGTGAGTGGGAGTGTTACTCTGAGTGTATGTGTGACTGTGTGTTTGGGTATGTAAGAATGCGTGTGAGTGTGTTTTAGTTTGTGAGTGTGCAGGTTTAGGAGCGTGTGTGCATGAGATGTGCGACTGTATGATTGTGCGTCATTCTGCATATGTATGTGCCTGGTTGTGAATGTGTGAGCATGTGTGAGTGAATGTGTGATTTTGGGTGTGTGTTCAAGGGCATGTTAGTGTCAGAGTTCAGGAGTGCTTATGTCTGTGTGTATATCAGTGTGTGTGAGTATATGTGGGAGATGTAGGTGCATGAGTGTGAGTGTTTCTATGTGTGTCTGTGTGCGTAATGGGGTGTGACTCTATGTGTTAAGGTCTCTGTGAGTGACTGTGTGTTTGAGTGTGTGTCAGTGTGTGTGAGTTTGTGTATGACTGTGTGAGTGTGAGTTTGCACATGTGTGAGGGACTTTATTTGAGTGTGTGTCAATGTGTTTGTGTGAGAGTGTATATGTGTATGGGCGTGAGTGTGTGTGAGAGGTTTTGTGAATTTGTGTGGGAGTGCAGATGTGTAAATGTGTGGGAGTGGGTGTTTGTGGGTGTGTATAAGAACTGTTGCGAGATTGTGTGATATTGAGTGTGTGTTTGGGTGTCTATGTGGTTTCATGCATGTGTGTGGGACTGAACGTGCGGGTCTGGGCGTGTGTCTGTGTGAGTGTGTGAGTGGAATGGGGTGAAATATGATGCAACAAAGGTTCCTGAGAGGTTTGAAAGCGATATTGGCCTTCTCTGATGGAACGGAAAGCCATAGAACGTGGTGGGAGGCTACAGATAGAAGAGCAATGTTGTGGAACGGACTGTAATGCAGGGTATTGTGATGCAATAGATGGTGCCTGTGTGTTTTGGAAAAGAATGGATCGTTCTTTGATGGAATGAAACGCAGTAGAACGTGGTGGATTGTTGCGGAATGGAGTGGAATGCAGTGCATTGTGACGCAAGGGAGGGAAACTGAGCGGTTTGGACACGAAGGGAGCCTTCTTTCCAGGAATGGAAGGCAGTAAAAGGTGAAAGATTGTCAGGTACTGGAGTAGAATATTGTGGAGTGGAGTCGAACGGGGTGCCATTTGATGCAATAGACGGTTTCTCATTGTGTTTTAAGCGAATGGATTTATGTGCACGTGATTGTGCAGCTGTGTGTGTTTGTGTGTCTATTTTTGATAGGGATTGAGTGTGTGCATTTGTCACTGTGTGTACGGTTTTGAGAGAGGTTGCTGTGTCAGCGTGCAGGTGTGTGAGTGGCTGAGCAAGAGTGTCTGTATATGCGAGGGTGTGACCATGTTTATAAGAGGGTGATTATATAAGTGTTTAAGTGTGTGTGTGAGAGTTTGACAGCATTTGAATGTATGAGTGCGTGTGAGCATGTTACTGTGTGAGTGTCTCTGTGTAGTTTTGTAAGTGTATGTGACATTTTGTCTGAGTGCGTGAGTCTGTAAGTGTGTTGGTGTGAGTGATTGTGTGCGTGATATTGTGCGCACGTCTGTGTCTGTGCGTTTGTCAGCATTCGTGTGTGTGTCTGTGTGTGACAGTTTGTGTGTCTGTGTTTATGGAGGTGTGTGTCTGTGTGAGTGGGTGTGATACTGAATATGAGATAGTGTGAGTTTCTTTGAGTGTGAGTGTGTAAGTGTGCAAGGTGCAGTGTCTCAGTGTGTGAATGTGAAATAAGGTCTTATGTGATTGTGTTTTATTTATTGTGAGGAGAGTTTTACTCTTCAGGTGAGTGTGTAAATGTGAGAGACCATTTGTGTGAGTGGGAGTGTTACTCTGCATGTATGAGGGACAGTGTGTGTTTGTGTTTGAACGGGAGTCCATGTGAGTCTTAGATTATATGTGTGCAGTTGTGGGAGTGTGTGCGAGAGGTGAGTGGGACTGAGTGGGTGCGACTGTGTATCTCTGGTAGAGAATGTGTATGTGTGACTGAATGTATCTGTTTGAGAGAGTGTGTGTGCACGTGTGTGTTAGTGTATAAGTGTTGATATGCCTGTGTGTTTCAGTGAGGGTGAGTGTAAGTGTGTGTTAGTGTGTGCGTGAGTGTGTGTGTGTATGTGTGATTGACTGAATGTTTTCGAGATTATTGGAGATACTTTGAGTGTGTGTGAGTGTGTGAATTTGTGTGTGAATGTGTGTGTGAGGGTGCACACGTGTGAGGGACTTGGTGTGAGTGTGAAACTGTGCATGTGTCAGCATGCATATGTGTGTGTGATGGTGGGTGTATGAGTGTGAATGACTGAGTGTGTAGGGCCATGAATGGGACTGAGTGTTTGTGAGTGTGTATACAAGTCTGTTGCGTGATTGTGTGTGATTGTGTTATTCTGTGTGTGTGTGGTTCGGTGGTTTTCTGTGTGTGTGGGCCTGTGCATGTATGTGTGTGTGTGCGACTGAGTGAGAGAGTGCTTGCTTGTGCGTGTGTCTTTGTGTTGTGTCAGTGTGAGTGTTTGAGGGGAATGGGGTGAAATATGATGCCTCCAATGTTGCGATGGTTTGTGACATTTTGTGTGAGTGGGAGTGTTGGAGTGCGAGAGAGTGCGTGATTGCGTGTGAGCCTGTGAGTGTGTGTATGTGTTTGTGAGTGTGTGTGATGGTGACATTGCGTGAGGGTGCATTTGTGTCTGCATACGTGTAAGTGTGCTTTGGACATGTGTGAATGTATGTAGGTCTATGTGTGAGTGTGTGTGTTTGTGGATATGTGATGGTGTGGGTCACAGTGAGTGTGCAGTTGAGCAAGGTGCTGTGCGAGTGTGTGTCAGAGTGTGAAGGGCGTTCGTGTGTGACTGTGTGAGATAGTATGAGCAGGTGTGTTTTAGTGTTATGTGTGTGTGTTTGTGAGAGATTAGCTGTGTGAGTGGGAGTGTTACTCTGAGTGTATGTGTGACTGTGTGTTTGGGTATGTAAGAATGCGTGTGAGTGTGTTTTAGTTTGTGAGTGTGCAGGTTTAGGAGCGTGTGTGCATGAGATGTGCGACTGTATGATTGTGCGTCATTCTGCATATGTATGTGCCTGGTTGTGAATGTGTGAGCATGTGTGAGTGAATGTGTGATTTTGGGTGTGTGTTCAAGGGCATGTTAGTGTCAGAGTTCAGGAGTGCTTATGTCTGTGTGTATATCAGTGTGTGTGAGTATATGTGGGAGATGTAGGTGCATGAGTGTGAGTGTTTCTATGTGTGTCTGTGTGCGTAATGGGGTGTGACTCTATGTGTTAAGGTCTCTGTGAGTGACTGTGTGTTTGAGTGTGTGTCAGTGTGTGTGAGTTTGTGTATGACTGTGTGAGTGTGAGTTTGCACATGTGTGAGGGACTTTATTTGAGTGTGTGTCAATGTGTTTGTGTGAGAGTGTATATGTGTATGGGCGTGAGTGTGTGTGAGAGGTTTTGTGAATTTGTGTGGGAGTGCAGATGTGTGAATGTGTGGGAGTGGGTGTTTGTGGGTGTGTATAAGAACTGTTGCGAGATTGTGTGATATTGAGTGTGTGTTTGGGTGTCTATGTGGTTTCATGCATGTGTGTGGGACTGAACGTGCGGGTCTGGGCGTGTGTCTGTGTGAGTGTGTGAGTGGAATGGGGTGAAATATGATGCAACAAAGGTTCCTGAGAGGTTTGAAAGCGATATTGGCCTTCTCTGATGGAACGGAAAGCCATAGAACGTGGTGGGAGGCTACAGATAGAAGAGCAATGTTGTGGAACGGACTGTAATGCAGTGTATTGTGATGCAATAGATGGTTCCTGTGTGTTATGGAAAAGAATGGATCCTTCTTTGATGGAATGAAACGCAGTAGAACGTGGTGGATTGTTGCGGAATGGAGTGGAATGCAGTGCATTGTGACGCAAGGGAGGGAAACTGAGCGGTTTGGACACGAAGGGAGCCTTCTTTCCAGGAATGGAAGGCAGTAAAAGGTGAAAGATTGTCAGGTACTGGAGTAGAATATTGTGGAGTGGAGTCGAACGGGGTGCCATTTGATGCAATAGACGGTTTCTCATTGTGTTTTAAGCGAATGGATTTATGTGCACGTGATTGTGCAGCTGTGTGTGTTTGTGTGTCTATTTTTGATAGGGATTGAGTGTGTGCATTTGTCACTGTGTGTACGGTTTTGAGAGAGGTTGCTGTGTCAGCGTGCAGGTGTGTGCGTGGCTGAGCAAGAGTGTCTGTATATGCGAGGGTGTGACCATGTTTATAAGAGGGTGATTATATAAGTGTTTAAGTGTGTGTGTGAGAGTTTGACAGCATTTGAATGTATGAGTGCGTGTGAGCATGTTACTGTGTGAGTGTCTCTGTGTAGTTTTGTAAGTGTATGTGACATTTTGTCTGAGTGCGTGAGTCTGTAAGTGTGTTGGTGTGAGTGATTGTGTGCGTGATATTGTGCGCACGTCTGTGTCTGTGCGTTTGTCAGCATTCGTGTGTGTGTCTGTGTGTGACAGTTTGTGTGTCTGTGTTTATGGAGGTGTGTGTCTGTGTGAGTGGGTGTGATACTGAATATGAGATAGTGTGAGTTTCTTCGAGTGTGAGTGTGTAAGTGTGCAAGGTGCAGTGTCTCCGTGTGTGAATGTGAAGTAAGGTCTTATGTGATTGTGTTTTATTTATTTTGAGGAGAGTTTTACTCTTCAGGTGAGTGTGTAAATGTGAGAGACCATTTGTGTGAGTGGGAGTGTTACTCTGCATGTATGAGGGACAGTGTGTGTTTGTGTTTGAACGGGAGTCCATGTGAGTCTTAGATTTTATGTGTGCAGTTGTGGGAGTGTGTGCGAGAGGTGAGTGGGACTGAGTGGGTGCGACTGTGTATCTCTGGTAGAGTATGTGTATGTGTGACTGAATGTATCTGTTTGAGAGAGTGTGTGTGCACGTGTGTGTTAGTGTATAAGTGTTGATATGCCTGTGTGTTTCAGTGAGGGTGAGTGTAAGTGTGTGTTAGTGTGTGCGTGAGTGTGTGTGTGTATGTGTGATTGACTGAATGTTTTCGAGATTATTGGAGATACTTTGAGTGTGTGTGAGTGTGTGACTTTGTGTGTGAATGTGTGTGTGAGGGTGCACACGTGTGAGGGACTTGGTGTGAGTGTGAAACTGTGCATGTGTCAGCATGCATATGTGTGTGTGATGGTGGGTGTATGAGTGTGAATGACTGAGTGTGTAGGGCCATGAATGGGACTGAGTGTTTGTGAGTGTGTATACAAGTCTGTTGCGTGATTGTGTGTGATTGTGTTATTCTGTGTGTGTGTGGTTCGGTGGTTTTCTGTGTGTGTGGGCCTGTGCATGTGTGTGTGTGTGTGCGACTGAGTGAGAGAGTGCTTGCTTGTGCGTGTGTCTTTGTGTTGTGTCAGTGTGAGTGTTTGAGGGGAATGGGGTGAAATATGATGCCTCCAATGTTGCGATGGTTTGTGACATTTTGTGTGAGTGGGAGTGTTGGAGTGCGAGAGAGTGCGTGATTGCGTGTGAGCCTGTGAGTGTGTGTATGTGTTTGTGAGTGTGTGTGATGGTGACATTGCGTGAGGGTGCATTTGTGTCTGCATACGTGTAAGTGTGCTTTGGACATGTGTGAATGTATGTAGGTCTATGTGTGAGTGTGTGTGTTTGTGGATATGTGATGGTGTGGGTCACTGTGAGTGTGCAGGTGAGCAAGGTGCTGTGCGAGCGTGTGTCAGAGTGTGAAGGGCGTTCGTGTGTGACTGTGTGAGATAGTATGAGCAGGTGTGTTTTAGTGTTATGTGTGTGTGTTTGTGAGAGATTAGCTGTGTGAGTGGGAGTGTTACTCTGAGTGTATGTGTGACTGTGTGTTTGGGTATGTAAGAATGCGTGTGAGTGTGTTTTAGTTTGTGAGTGTGCAGGTTTAGGAGCGTGTGTGCATGAGATGTGCGACTGTATGATTGTGCGTCATTCTGCATATGTATGTGCCTGGTTGTGAATGTGTGAGCATGTGTGAGTGAATGTGTGATTTTGGGTGTGTGTTCAAGGGCATGTTAGTGTCAGAGTTCAGGAGTGCTTATGTCTGTGTGTATATCAGTGTGTGTGAGTATATGTGGGAGATGTAGGTGCATGAGTGTGAGTGTTTCTATGTGTGTCTGTGTGCGTAATGGGGTGTGACTCTATGTGTTAAGGTCTCTGTGAGTGACTGTGTGTTTGAGTGTGGGTCAGTGTGTGTGAGTTTGTGTATGACTGTGTGAGTGTGAGTTTGCACATGTGTGAGGGACTTTATTTGAGTGTGTGTCAATGTGTTTGTGTGAGAGTGTATATGTGTATGGGCGTGAGTGTGTGTGAGAGGTTTTGTGAATTTGTGTGGGAGTGCAGATGTGTGAATGTGTGGGAGTGGGTGTTTGTGGGTGTGTATAAGAACTGTTGCGAGATTGTGTGATATTGAGTGTGTGTTTGGGTGTCTATGTGGTTTCATGCATGTGTGTGGGACTGAACGTGCGGGTCTGGGCGTGTGTCTGTGTGAGTGTGTGAGTGGAATGGGGTGAAATATGATGCAACAAAGGTTCCTGAGAGGTTTGAAAGCGATATTGGCCTTCTCTGATGGAACGGAAAGCCATAGAACGTGGTGGGAGGCTACAGATAGAAGAGCAATGTTGTGGAACGGACTGTAATGCAGTGTATTGTGATGCAATAGATGGTTCCTGTGTGTTATGGAAAAGAATGGATCCTTCTTTGATGGAATGAAACGCAGTAGAACGTGGTGGATTGTTGCGGAATGGAGTGGAATGCAGTGCATTGTGACGCAAGGGAGGGAAACTGAGCGGTTTGGACACGAAGGGAGCCTTCTTTCCAGGAATGGAAGGCAGTAAAAGGTGAAAGATTGTCAGGTACTGGAGTAGAATATTGTGGAGTGGAGTCGAACGGGGTGCCATTTGATGCAATAGACGGTTTCTCATTGTGTTTTAAGCGAATGGATTTATGTGCACGTGATTGTGCAGCTGTGTGTGTTTGTGTGTCTATTTTTGATAGGGATTGAGTGTGTGCATTTGTCACTGTGTGTACGGTTTTGAGAGAGGTTGCTGTGTCAGCGTGCAGGTGTGTGCGTGGCTGAGCAAGAGTGTCTGTATATGCGAGGGTGTAACCATGTTTATAAGAGGGTGATTATATAAGTGTTTAAGTGTGTGTGTGAGAGTTTGACAGCATTTGAATGTATGAGTGCGTGTGAGCATGTTACTGTGTGAGTGTCTCTGTGTAGTTTTGTAAGTGTATGTGACATTTTGTCTGAGTGCGTGAGTCTGAAAGTGTGTTGGTGTGAGTGATTGTGTGCGTGATATTGTGCGCACGTCTGTGTCTGTGCGTTTGTCAGCATTCGTGTGTGTGTCTGTGTGTGACAGTTTGTGTGTCTGTGTTTATGGAGGTGTGTGTCTGTGTGAGTGGGTGTGATACTGAATATGAGATAGTGTGAGTTTCTTTGAGTGTGAGTGTGTAAGTGTGCAAGGTGCAGTGTCTCAGTGTGTGAATGTGAAGTAAGGTCTTATGTGATTGTGTTTTATTTACTGTGAGGAGAGTTTTACTCTTCAGGTGAGTGTGTAAATGTGAGAGACCATTTGTGTGAGTGGGAGTGTTACTCTGCATGTATGAGGGACAGTGTGTGTTTGTGTTTGAACGGGAGTCCATGTGAGTCTTAGATTTTATGTGTGCAGTTGTGGGAGTGTGTGCGAGAGGTGAGTGGGACTGAGTGGGTGCGACTGTGTATCTCTGGTAGAGTATGTGTATGTGTGACTGAATGTATCTGTTTGAGAGAGTGTGTGTGCACGTGTGTGTTAGTGTATAAGTGTTGATATGCCTGTGTGTTTCAGTGAGGGTGAGTGTAAGTGTGTGTTAGTGTGTGCGTGAGTGTGTGTGTGTATGTGTGATTGACTGAATGTTTTCGAGATTATTGGAGATACTTTGAGTGTGTGTGAGTGTGTGACTTTGTGTGTGAATGTGTGTGTGAGGGTGCACACGTGTGAGGGACTTGGTGTGAGTGTGAAACTGTGCATGTGTCAGCATGCATATGTGTGTGTGATGGTGGGTGTATGAGTGTGAATGACTGAGTGTGTAGGGCCATGAATGGGACTGAGTGTTTGTGAGTGTGTATACAAGTCTGTTGCGTGATTGTGTGTGATTGTGTTATTCTGTGTGTGTGTGGTTCGGTGGTTTTCTGTGTGTGTGGGCCTGTGCATGTGTGTGTGTGTGTGCGACTGAGTGAGAGAGTGCTTGCTTGTGCGTGTGTCTTTGTGTTGTGTCAGTGTGAGTGTTTGAGGGGAATGGGGTGAAATATGATGCCTCCAATGTTGCGATGGTTTGTGACATTTTGTGTGAGTGGGAGTGTTGGAGTGCGAGAGAGTGCGTGATTGCGTGTGAGCCTGTGAGTGTGTGTATGTGTTTGTGAGTGTGTGTGATGGTGACATTGCGTGAGGGTGCATTTGTGTCTGCATACGTGTAAGTGTGCTTTGGACATGTGTGAATGTATGTAGGTCTATGTGTGAGTGTGTGTGTTTGTGGATATGTGATGGTGTGGGTCACTGTGAGTGTGCAGGTGAGCAAGGTGCTGTGCGAGCGTGTGTCAGAGTGTGAAGGGCGTTCGTGTGTGACTGTGTGAGATAGTATGAGCAGGTGTGTTTTAGTGTTATGTGTGTGTGTTTGTGAGAGATTAGCTGTGTGAGTGGGAGTGTTACTCTGAGTGTATGTGTGACTGTGTGTTTGGGTATGTAAGAATGCGTGTGAGTGTGTTTTAGTTTGTGAGTGTGCAGGTTTAGGAGCGTGTGTGCATGAGATGTGCGACTGTATGATTGTGCGTCATTCTGCATATGTATGTGCCTGGTTGTGAATGTGTGAGCATGTGTGAGTGAATGTGTGATTTTGGGTGTGTGTTCAAGGGCATGTTAGTGTCAGAGTTCAGGAGTGCTTATGTCTGTGTGTATATCAGTGTGTGTGAGTATATGTGGGAGATGTAGGTGCATGAGTGTGAGTGTTTCTATGTGTGTCTGTGTGCGTAATGGGGTGTGACTCTATGTGTTAAGGTCTCTGTGAGTGACTGTGTGTTTGAGTGTGTGTCAGTGTGTGTGAGTTTGTGTATGACTGTGTGAGTGTGAGTTTGCACATGTGTGAGGGACTTTATTTGAGTGTGTGTCAATGTGTTTGTGTGAGAGTGTATATGTGTATGGGCGTGAGTGTGTGTGAGAGGTTTTGTGAATTTGTGTGGGAGTGCAGATGTGTGAATGTGTGGGAGTGGGTGTTTGTGGGTGTGTATAAGAACTGTTGCGAGATTGTGTGATATTGAGTGTGTGTTTGGGTGTCTATGTGGTTTCATGCATGTGTGTGGGACTGAACGTGCGGGTCTGGGCGTGTGTCTGTGTGAGTGTGTGAGTGGAATGGGGTGAAATATGATGCAACAAAGGTTCCTGAGAGGTTTGAAAGCGATATTGGCCTTCTCTGATGGAACGGAAAGCCATAGAACGTGGTGGGAGGCTACAGATAGAAGAGCAATGTTGTGGAACGGACTGTAATGCAGTGTATTGTGATGCAATAGATGGTTCCTGTGTGTTATGGAAAAGAATGGATCCTTCTTTGATGGAATGAAACGCAGTAGAACGTGGTGGATTGTTGCGGAATGGAGTGGAATGCAGTGCATTGTGACGCAAGGGAGGGAAACTGAGCGGTTTGGACACGAAGGGAGCCTTCTTTCCAGGAATGGAAGGCAGTAAAAGGTGAAAGATTGTCAGGTACTGGAGTAGAATATTGTGGAGTGGAGTCGAACGGGGTGCCATTTGATGCAATAGACGGTTTCTCATTGTGTTTTAAGCGAATGGATTTATGTGCACGTGATTGTGCAGCTGTGTGTGTTTGTGTGTCTATTTTTGATAGGGATTGAGTGTGTGCATTTGTCACTGTGTGTACGGTTTTGAGAGAGGTTGCTGTGTCAGCGTGCAGGTGTGTGCGTGGCTGAGCAAGAGTGTCTGTATATGCGAGGGTGTGACCATGTTTATAAGAGGGTGATTATATAAGTGTTTAAGTGTGTGTGTGAGAGTTTGACAGCATTTGAATGTATGAGTGCGTGTGAGCATGTTACTGTGTGAGGGTCTCTGTGTAGTTTTGTAAGTGTATGTGACATTTTGTCTGAGTGCGTGAGTCTGAAAGTGTGTTGGTGTGAGTGATTGTGTGCGTGATATTGTGCGCACGTCTGTGTCTGTGCGTTTGTCAGCATTCGTGTGTGTGTCTGTGTGTGACAGTTTGTGTGTCTGTGTTTATGGAGGTGTGTGTCTGTGTGAGTGGGTGTGATACTGAATATGAGATAGTGTGAGTTTCTTTGAGTGTGAGTGTGTAAGTGTGCAAGGTGCAGTGTCTCAGTGTGTGAATGTGAAGTAAGGTCTTATGTGATTGTGTTTTATTTACTGTGAGGAGAGTTTTACTCTTCAGGTGAGTGTGTAAATGTGAGAGACCATTTGTGTGAGTGGGAGTGTTACTCTGCATGTATGAGGGACAGTGTGTGTTTGTGTTTGAACGGGAGTCCATGTGAGTCTTAGATTTTATGTGTGCAGTTGTGGGAGTGTGTGCGAGAGGTGAGTGGGACTGAGTGGGTGCGACTGTGTATCTCTGGTAGAGTATGTGTATGTGTGACTGAATGTATCTGTTTGAGAGAGTGTGTGTGCACGTGTGTGTTAGTGTATAAGTGTTGATATGCCTGTGTGTTTCAGTGAGGGTGAGTGTAAGTGTGTGTTAGTGTGTGCGTGAGTGTGTGTGTGTATGTGTGATTGACTGAATGTTTTCGAGATTATTGGAGATACTTTGAGTGTGTGTGAGTGTGTGACTTTGTGTGTGAATGTGTGTGTGAGGGTGCACACGTGTGAGGGACTTGGTGTGAGTGTGAAACTGTGCATGTGTCAGCATGCATATGTGTGTGTGATGGTGGGTGTATGAGTGTGAATGACTGAGTGTGTAGGGCCATGAATGGGACTGAGTGTTTGTGAGTGTGTATACAAGTCTGTTGCGTGATTGTGTGTGATTGTGTTATTCTGTGTGTGTGTGGTTCGGTGGTTTTCTGTGTGTGTGGGCCTGTGCATGTGTGTGTGTGTGTGCGACTGAGTGAGAGAGTGCTTGCTTGTGCGTGTGTCTTTGTGTTGTGTCAGTGTGAGTGTTTGAGGGGAATGGGGTGAAATATGATGCCTCCAATGTTGCGATGGTTTGTGACATTTTGTGTGAGTGGGAGTGTTGGAGTGCGAGAGAGTGCGTGATTGCGTGTGAGCCTGTGAGTGTGTGTATGTGTTTGTGAGTGTGTGTGATGGTGACATTGCGTGAGGGTGCATTTGTGTCTGCATACGTGTAAGTGTGCTTTGGACATGTGTGAATGTATGTAGGTCTATGTGTGAGTGTGTGTGTTTGTGGATATGTGATGGTGTGGGTCACTGTGAGTGTGCAGGTGAGCAAGGTGCTGTGCGAGCGTGTGTCAGAGTGTGAAGGGCGTTCGTGTGTGACTGTGTGAGATAGTATGAGCAGGTGTGTTTTAGTGTTATGTGTGTGTGTTTGTGAGAGATTAGCTGTGTGAGTGGGAGTGTTACTCTGAGTGTATGTGTGACTGTGTGTTTGGGTATGTAAGAATGCGTGTGAGTGTGTTTTAGTTTGTGAGTGTGCAGGTTTAGGAGCGTGTGTGCATGAGATGTGCGACTGTATGATTGTGCGTCATTCTGCATATGTATGTGCCTGGTTGTGAATGTGTGAGCATGTGTGAGTGAATGTGTGATTTTGGGTGTGTGTTCAAGGGCATGTTAGTGTCAGAGTTCAGGAGTGCTTATGTCTGTGTGTATATCAGTGTGTGTGAGTATATGTGGGAGATGTAGGTGCATGAGTGTGAGTGTTTCTATGTGTGTCTGTGTGCGTAATGGGGTGTGACTCTATGTGTTAAGGTCTCTGTGAGTGACTGTGTGTTTGAGTGTGGGTCAGTGTGTGTGAGTTTGTGTATGACTGTGTGAGTGTGAGTTTGCACATGTGTGAGGGACTTTATTTGAGTGTGTGTCAATGTGTTTGTGTGAGAGTGTATATGTGTATGGGCGTGAGTGTGTGTGAGAGGTTTTGTGAATTTGTGTGGGAGTGCAGATGTGTGAATGTGTGGGAGTGGGTGTTTGTGGGTGTGTATAAGAACTGTTGCGAGATTGTGTGATATTGAGTGTGTGTTTGGGTGTCTATGTGGTTTCATGCATTGTGTGGGACTGAACGTGCGGGTCTGGGCGTGTGTCTGTGTGAGTGTGTGAGTGGAATGGGGTGAAATATGATGCAACAAAGGTTCCTGAGAGGTTTGAAAGCGATATTGGCCTTCTCTGATGGAACGGAAAGCCATAGAACGTGGTGGGAGGCTACAGATAGAAGAGCAATGTTGTGGAACGGACTGTAATGCAGTGTATTGTGATGCAATAGATGGTTCCTGTGTGTTATGGAAAAGAATGGATCCTTCTTTGATGGAATGAAACGCAGTAGAACGTGGTGGATTGTTGCGGAATGGAGTGGAATGCAGTGCATTGTGACGCAAGGGAGGGAAACTGAGCGGTTTGGACACGAAGGGAGCCTTCTTTCCAGGAATGGAAGGCAGTAAAAGGTGAAAGATTGTCAGGTACTGGAGTAGAATATTGTGGAGTGGAGTCGAACGGGGTGCCATTTGATGCAATAGACGGTTTCTCATTGTGTTTTAAGCGAATGGATTTATGTGCACGTGATTGTGCAGCTGTGTGTGTTTGTGTGTCTATTTTTGATAGGGATTGAGTGTGTGCATTTGTCACTGTGTGTACGGTTTTGAGAGAGGTTGCTGTGTCAGCGTGCAGGTGTGTGCGTGGCTGAGCAAGAGTGTCTGTATATGCGAGGGTGTAACCATGTTTATAAGAGGGTGATTATATAAGTGTTTAAGTGTGTGTGTGAGAGTTTGACAGCATTTGAATGTATGAGTGCGTGTGAGCATGTTACTGTGTGAGTGTCTCTGTGTAGTTTTGTAAGTGTATGTGACATTTTGTCTGAGTGCGTGAGTCTGAAAGTGTGTTGGTGTGAGTGATTGTGTGCGTGATATTGTGCGCACGTCTGTGTCTGTGCGTTTGTCAGCATTCGTGTGTGTGTCTGTGTGTGACAGTTTGTGTGTCTGTGTTTATGGAGGTGTGTGTCTGTGTGAGTGGGTGTGATACTGAATATGAGATAGTGTGAGTTTCTTTGAGTGTGAGTGTGTAAGTGTGCAAGGTGCAGTGTCTCAGTGTGTGAATGTGAAGTAAGGTCTTATGTGATTGTGTTTTATTTACTGTGAGGAGAGTTTTACTCTTCAGGTGAGTGTGTAAATGTGAGAGACCATTTGTGTGAGTGGGAGTGTTACTCTGCATGTATGAGGGACAGTGTGTGTTTGTGTTTGAACGGGAGTCCATGTGAGTCTTAGATTTTATGTGTGCAGTTGTGGGAGTGTGTGCGAGAGGTGAGTGGGACTGAGTGGGTGCGACTGTGTATCTCTGGTAGAGTATGTGTATGTGTGACTGAATGTATCTGTTTGAGAGAGTGTGTGTGCACGTGTGTGTTAGTGTATAAGTGTTGATATGCCTGTGTGTTTCAGTGAGGGTGAGTGTAAGTGTGTGTTAGTGTGTGCGTGAGTGTGTGTGTGTATGTGTGATTGACTGAATGTTTTCGAGATTATTGGAGATACTTTGAGTGTGTGTGAGTGTGTGAATTTGTGTGTGAATGTGTGTGTGAGGGTGCACACGTGTGAGGGACTTGGTGTGAGTGTGAAACTGTGCATGTGTCAGCATGCATATGTGTGTGTGATGGTGGGTGTATGAGTGTGAATGACTGAGTGTGTAGGGCCATGAATGGGACTGAGTGTTTGTGAGTGTGTATACAAGTCTGTTGCGTGATTGTGTGTGATTGTGTTATTCTGTGTGTGTGTGGTTCGGTGGTTTTCTGTGTGTGTGGGCCTGTGCATGTATGTGTGTGTGTGCGACTGAGTGAGAGAGTGCTTGCTTGTGCGTGTGTCTTTGTGTTGTGTCAGTGTGAGTGTTTGAGGGGAATGGGGTGAAATATGATGCCTCCAATGTTGCGATGGTTTGTGACATTTTGTGTGAGTGGGAGTGTTGGAGTGCGAGAGAGTGCGTGATTGCGTGTGAGCCTGTGAGTGTGTGTATGTGTTTGTGAGTGTGTGTGATGGTGACATTGCGTGAGGGTGCATTTGTGTCTGCATACGTGTAAGTGTGCTTTGGACATGTGTGAATGTATGTAGGTCTATGTGTGAGTGTGTGTGTTTGTGGATATGTGATGGTGTGGGTCACAGTGAGTGTGCAGTTGAGCAAGGTGCTGTGCGAGTGTGTGTCAGAGTGTGAAGGGCGTTCGTGTGTGACTGTGTGAGATAGTATGAGCAGGTGTGTTTTAGTGTTGTGTGTGTGTTTGTGAGAGATTAGCTGTGTGAGTGGGAGTGTTACTCTGAGTGTATGTGTGACTGTGTGTTTGGGTATGTAAGAATGCGTGTGAGTGTGTTTTAGTTTGTGAGTGTGCAGGTTTAGGAGCGTGTGTGCATGAGATGTGCGACTGTATGATTGTGCGTCATTCTGCATATGTATGTGCCTGGTTGTGAATGTGTGAGCATGTGTGAGTGAATGTGTGATTTTGGGTGTGTGTTCAAGGGCATGTTAGTGTCAGAGTTCAGGAGTGCTTATGTCTGTGTGTATATCAGTCTGTGTGAGTATATGTGGGAGATGTAGGTGCATGAGTGTGAGTGTTTCTATGTGTGTCTGTGTGCGTAATGGGGTGTGACTCTATGTGTTAAGGTCTCTGTGAGTGACTGTGTGTTTGAGTGTGTGTCAGTGTGTGTGAGTTTGTGTATGACTGTGTGAGTGTGAGTTTGCACATGTGTGAGGGACTTTATTTGAGTGTGTGTCAATGTGTTTGTGTGAGAGTGTATATGTGTATGGGCGTGAGTGTGTGTGAGAGGTTTTGTGAATTTGTGTGGGAGTGCAGATGTGTGAATGTGTGGGAGTGGGTGTTTGTGGGTGTGTATAAGAACTGTTGCGAGATTGTGTGATATTGAGTGTGTGTTTGGGTGTCTATGTGGTTTCATGCATTGTGTGGGACTGAACGTGCGGGTCTGGGCGTGTGTCTGTGTGAGTGTGTGAGTGGAATGGGGTGAAATATGATGCAACAAAGGTTCCTGAGAGGTTTGAAAGCGATATTGGCCTTCTCTGATGGAACGGAAAGCCATAGAACGTGGTGGGAGGCTACAGATAGAAGAGCAATGTTGTGGAACGGACTGTAATGCAGTGTATTGTGATGCAATAGATGGTTCCTGTGTGTTATGGAAAAGAATGGATCCTTCTTTGATGGAATGAAACGCAGTAGAACGTGGTGGATTGTTGCGGAATGGAGTGGAATGCAGTGCATTGTGACGCAAGGGAGGGAAACTGAGCGGTTTGGACACGAAGGGAGCCTTCTTTCCAGGAATGGAAGGCAGTAAAAGGTGAAAGATTGTCAGGTACTGGAGTAGAATATTGTGGAGTGGAGTCGAACGGGGTGCCATTTGATGCAATAGACGGTTTCTCATTGTGTTTTAAGCGAATGGATTTATGTGCACGTGATTGTGCAGCTGTGTGTGTTTGTGTGTCTATTTTTGATAGGGATTGAGTGTGTGCATTTGTCACTGTGTGTACGGTTTTGAGAGAGGTTGCTGTGTCAGCGTGCAGGTGTGTGCGTGGCTGAGCAAGAGTGTCTGTATATGCGAGGGTGTGACCATGTTTATAAGAGGGTGATTATATAAGTGTTTAAGTGTGTGTGTGAGAGTTTGACAGCATTTGAATGTATGAGTGCGTGTGAGCATGTTACTGTGTGAGTGTCTCTGTGTAGTTTTGTAAGTGTATGTGACATTTTGTCTGAGTGCGTGAGTCTGTAAGTGTGTTGGTGTGAGTGATTGTGTGCGTGATATTGTGCGCACGTCTGTGTCTGTGCGTTTGTCAGCATTCGTGTGTGTGTCTGTGTGTGACAGTTTGTGTGTCTGTGTTTATGGAGGTGTGTGTCTGTGTGAGTGGGTGTGATACTGAATATGAGATAGTGTGAGTTTCTTCGAGTGTGAGTGTGTAAGTGTGCAAGGTGCAGTGTCTCCGTGTGTGAATGTGAAGTAAGGTCTTATGTGATTGTGTTTTATTTATTTTGAGGAGAGTTTTACTCTTCAGGTGAGTGTGTAAATGTGAGAGACCATTTGTGTGAGTGGGAGTGTTACTCTGCATGTATGAGGGACAGTGTGTGTTTGTGTTTGAACGGGAGTCCATGTGAGTCTTAGATTTTATGTGTGCAGTTGTGGGAGTGTGTGCGAGAGGTGAGTGGGACTGAGTGGGTGCGACTGTGTATCTCTGGTAGAGTATGTGTATGTGTGACTGAATGTATCTGTTTGAGAGAGTGTGTGTGCACGTGTGTGTTAGTGTATAAGTGTTGATATGCCTGTGTGTTTCAGTGAGGGTGAGTGTAAGTGTGTGTTAGTGTGTGCGTGAGTGTGTGTGTGTATGTGTGATTGACTGAATGTTTTCGAGATTATTGGAGATACTTTGAGTGTGTGTGAGTGTGTGACTTTGTGTGTGAATGTGTGTGTGAGGGTGCACACGTGTGAGGGACTTGGTGTGAGTGTGAAACTGTGCATGTGTCAGCATGCATATGTGTGTGTGATGGTGGGTGTATGAGTGTGAATGACTGAGTGTGTAGGGCCATGAATGGGACTGAGTGTTTGTGAGTGTGTATACAAGTCTGTTGCGTGATTGTGTGTGATTGTGTTATTCTGTGTGTGTGTGGTTCGGTGGTTTTCTGTGTGTGTGGGCCTGTGCATGTGTGTGTGTGTGTGCGACTGAGTGAGAGAGTGCTTGCTTGTGCGTGTGTCTTTGTGTTGTGTCAGTGTGAGTGTTTGAGGGGAATGGGGTGAAATATGATGCCTCCAATGTTGCGATGGTTTGTGACATTTTGTGTGAGTGGGAGTGTTGGAGTGCGAGAGAGTGCGTGATTGCGTGTGAGCCTGTGAGTGTGTGTATGTGTTTGTGAGTGTGTGTGATGGTGACATTGCGTGAGGGTGCATTTGTGTCTGCATACGTGTAAGTGTGCTTTGGACATGTGTGAATGTATGTAGGTCTATGTGTGAGTGTGTGTGTTTGTGGATATGTGATGGTGTGGGTCACTGTGAGTGTGCAGGTGAGCAAGGTGCTGTGCGAGCGTGTGTCAGAGTGTGAAGGGCGTTCGTGTGTGACTGTGTGAGATAGTATGAGCAGGTGTGTTTTAGTGTTATGTGTGTGTGTTTGTGAGAGATTAGCTGTGTGAGTGGGAGTGTTACTCTGAGTGTATGTGTGACTGTGTGTTTGGGTATGTAAGAATGCGTGTGAGTGTGTTTTAGTTTGTGAGTGTGCAGGTTTAGGAGCGTGTGTGCATGAGATGTGCGACTGTATGATTGTGCGTCATTCTGCATATGTATGTGCCTGGTTGTGAATGTGTGAGCATGTGTGAGTGAATGTGTGATTTTGGGTGTGTGTTCAAGGGCATGTTAGTGTCAGAGTTCAGGAGTGCTTATGTCTGTGTGTATATCAGTGTGTGTGAGTATATGTGGGAGATGTAGGTGCATGAGTGTGAGTGTTTCTATGTGTGTCTGTGTGCGTAATGGGGTGTGACTCTATGTGTTAAGGTCTCTGTGAGTGACTGTGTGTTTGAGTGTGGGTCAGTGTGTGTGAGTTTGTGTATGACTGTGTGAGTGTGAGTTTGCACATGTGTGAGGGACTTTATTTGAGTGTGTGTCAATGTGTTTGTGTGAGAGTGTATATGTGTATGGGCGTGAGTGTGTGTGAGAGGTTTTGTGAATTTGTGTGGGAGTGCAGATGTGTGAATGTGTGGGAGTGGGTGTTTGTGGGTGTGTATAAGAACTGTTGCGAGATTGTGTGATATTGAGTGTGTGTTTGGGTGTCTATGTGGTTTCATGCATGTGTGTGGGACTGAACGTGCGGGTCTGGGCGTGTGTCTGTGTGAGTGTGTGAGTGGAATGGGGTGAAATATGATGCAACAAAGGTTCCTGAGAGGTTTGAAAGCGATATTGGCCTTCTCTGATGGAACGGAAAGCTATAGAACGTGGTGGGAGGCTACAGATAGAAGAGCAATGTTGTGGAACGGACTGTAATGCAGTGTATTGTGATGCAATAGATGGTTCCTGTGTGTTATGGAAAAGAATGGATCCTTCTTTGATGGAATGAAACGCAGTAGAACGTGGTGGATTGTTGCGGAATGGAGTGGAATGCAGTGCATTGTGACGCAAGGGAGGGAAACTGAGCGGTTTGGACACGAAGGGAGCCTTCTTTCCAGGAATGGAAGGCAGTAAAAGGTGAAAGATTGTCAGGTACTGGAGTAGAATATTGTGGAGTGGAGTCGAACGGGGTGCCATTTGATGCAATAGACGGTTTCTCATTGTGTTTTAAGCGAATGGATTTATGTGCACGTGATTGTGCAGCTGTGTGTGTTTGTGTGTCTATTTTTGATAGGGATTGAGTGTGTGCATTTGTCACTGTGTGTACGGTTTTGAGAGAGGTTGCTGTGTCAGCGTGCAGGTGTGTGCGTGGCTGAGCAAGAGTGTCTGTATATGCGAGGGTGTAACCATGTTTATAAGAGGGTGATTATATAAGTGTTTAAGTGTGTGTGTGAGAGTTTGACAGCATTTGAATGTATGAGTGCGTGTGAGCATGTTACTGTGTGAGTGTCTCTGTGTAGTTTTGTAAGTGTATGTGACATTTTGTCTGAGTGCGTGAGTCTGAAAGTGTGTTGGTGTGAGTGATTGTGTGCGTGATATTGTGCGCACGTCTGTGTCTGTGCGTTTGTCAGCATTCGTGTGTGTGTCTGTGTGTGACAGTTTGTGTGTCTGTGTTTATGGAGGTGTGTGTCTGTGTGAGTGGGTGTGATACTGAATATGAGATAGTGTGAGTTTCTTTGAGTGTGAGTGTGTAAGTGTGCAAGGTGCAGTGTCTCAGTGTGTGAATGTGAAGTAAGGTCTTATGTGATTGTGTTTTATTTACTGTGAGGAGAGTTTTACTCTTCAGGTGAGTGTGTAAATGTGAGAGACCATTTGTGTGAGTGGGAGTGTTACTCTGCATGTATGAGGGACAGTGTGTGTTTGTGTTTGAACGGGAGTCCATGTGAGTCTTAGATTTTATGTGTGCAGTTGTGGGAGTGTGTGCGAGAGGTGAGTGGGACTGAGTGGGTGCGACTGTGTATCTCTGGTAGAGTATGTGTATGTGTGACTGAATGTATCTGTTTGAGAGAGTGTGTGTGCACGTGTGTGTTAGTGTATAAGTGTTGATATGCCTGTGTGTTTCAGTGAGGGTGAGTGTAAGTGTGTGTTAGTGTGTGCGTGAGTGTGTGTGTGTATGTGTGATTGACTGAATGTTTTCGAGATTATTGGAGATACTTTGAGTGTGTGTGAGTGTGTGACTTTGTGTGTGAATGTGTGTGTGAGGGTGCACACGTGTGAGGGACTTGGTGTGAGTGTGAAACTGTGCATGTGTCAGCATGCATATGTGTGTGTGATGGTGGGTGTATGAGTGTGAATGACTGAGTGTGTAGGGCCATGAATGGGACTGAGTGTTTGTGAGTGTGTATACAAGTCTGTTGCGTGATTGTGTGTGATTGTGTTATTCTGTGTGTGTGTGGTTCGGTGGTTTTCTGTGTGTGTGGGCCTGTGCATGTGTGTGTGTGTGTGCGACTGAGTGAGAGAGTGCTTGCTTGTGCGTGTGTCTTTGTGTTGTGTCAGTGTGAGTGTTTGAGGGGAATGGGGTGAAATATGATGCCTCCAATGTTGCGATGGTTTGTGACATTTTGTGTGAGTGGGAGTGTTGGAGTGCGAGAGAGTGCGTGATTGCGTGTGAGCCTGTGAGTGTGTGTATGTGTTTGTGAGTGTGTGTGATGGTGACATTGCGTGAGGGTGCATTTGTGTCTGCATACGTGTAAGTGTGCTTTGGACATGTGTGAATGTATGTAGGTCTATGTGTGAGTGTGTGTGTTTGTGGATATGTGATGGTGTGGGTCACTGTGAGTGTGCAGGTGAGCAAGGTGCTGTGCGAGCGTGTGTCAGAGTGTGAAGGGCGTTCGTGTGTGACTGTGTGAGATAGTATGAGCAGGTGTGTTTTAGTGTTATGTGTGTGTGTTTGTGAGAGATTAGCTGTGTGAGTGGGAGTGTTACTCTGAGTGTATGTGTGACTGTGTGTTTGGGTATGTAAGAATGCGTGTGAGTGTGTTTTAGTTTGTGAGTGTGCAGGTTTAGGAGCGTGTGTGCATGAGATGTGCGACTGTATGATTGTGCGTCATTCTGCATATGTATGTGCCTGGTTGTGAATGTGTGAGCATGTGTGAGTGAATGTGTGATTTTGGGTGTGTGTTCAAGGGCATGTTAGTGTCAGAGTTCAGGAGTGCTTATGTCTGTGTGTATATCAGTGTGTGTGAGTATATGTGGGAGATGTAGGTGCATGAGTGTGAGTGTTTCTATGTGTGTCTGTGTGCGTAATGGGGTGTGACTCTATGTGTTAAGGTCTCTGTGAGTGACTGTGTGTTTGAGTGTGGGTCAGTGTGTGTGAGTTTGTGTATGACTGTGTGAGTGTGAGTTTGCACATGTGTGAGGGACTTTATTTGAGTGTGTGTCAATGTGTTTGTGTGAGAGTGTATATGTGTATGGGCGTGAGTGTGTGTGAGAGGTTTTGTGAATTTGTGTGGGAGTGCAGATGTGTGAATGTGTGGGAGTGGGTGTTTGTGGGTGTGTATAAGAACTGTTGCGAGATTGTGTGATATTGAGTGTGTGTTTGGGTGTCTATGTGGTTTCATGCATGTGTGTGGGACTGAACGTGCGGGTCTGGGCGTGTGTCTGTGTGAGTGTGTGAGTGGAATGGGGTGAAATATGATGCAACAAAGGTTCCTGAGAGGTTTGAAAGCGATATTGGCCTTCTCTGATGGAACGGAAAGCCATAGAACGTGGTGGGAGGCTACAGATAGAAGAGCAATGTTGTGGAACGGACTGTAATGCAGTGTATTGTGATGCAATAGATGGTTCCTGTGTGTTATGGAAAAGAATGGATCCTTCTTTGATGGAATGAAACGCAGTAGAACGTGGTGGATTGTTGCGGAATGGAGTGGAATGCAGTGCATTGTGACGCAAGGGAGGGAAACTGAGCGGTTTGGACACGAAGGGAGCCTTCTTTCCAGGAATGGAAGGCAGTAAAAGGTGAAAGATTGTCAGGTACTGGAGTAGAATATTGTGGAGTGGAGTCGAACGGGGTGCCATTTGATGCAATAGACGGTTTCTCATTGTGTTTTAAGCGAATGGATTTATGTGCACGTGATTGTGCAGCTGTGTGTGTTTGTGTGTCTATTTTTGATAGGGATTGAGTGTGTGCATTTGTCACTGTGTGTACGGTTTTGAGAGAGGTTGCTGTGTCAGCGTGCAGGTGTGTGCGTGGCTGAGCAAGAGTGTCTGTATATGCGAGGGTGTGACCATGTTTATAAGAGGGTGATTATATAAGTGTTTAAGTGTGTGTGTGAGAGTTTGACAGCATTTGAATGTATGAGTGCGTGTGAGCATGTTACTGTGTGAGGGTCTCTGTGTAGTTTTGTAAGTGTATGTGACATTTTGTCTGAGTGCGTGAGTCTGAAAGTGTGTTGGTGTGAGTGATTGTGTGCGTGATATTGTGCGCACGTCTGTGTCTGTGCGTTTGTCAGCATTCGTGTGTGTGTCTGTGTGTGACAGTTTGTGTGTCTGTGTTTATGGAGGTGTGTGTCTGTGTGAGTGGGTGTGATACTGAATATGAGATAGTGTGAGTTTCTTTGAGTGTGAGTGTGTAAGTGTGCAAGGTGCAGTGTCTCAGTGTGTGAATGTGAAGTAAGGTCTTATGTGATTGTGTTTTATTTACTGTGAGGAGAGTTTTACTCTTCAGGTGAGTGTGTAAATGTGAGAGACCATTTGTGTGAGTGGGAGTGTTACTCTGCATGTATGAGGGACAGTGTGTGTTTGTGTTTGAACGGGAGTCCATGTGAGTCTTAGATTTTATGTGTGCAGTTGTGGGAGTGTGTGCGAGAGGTGAGTGGGACTGAGTGGGTGCGACTGTGTATCTCTGGTAGAGTATGTGTATGTGTGACTGAATGTATCTGTTTGAGAGAGTGTGTGTGCACGTGTGTGTTAGTGTATAAGTGTTGATATGCCTGTGTGTTTCAGTGAGGGTGAGTGTAAGTGTGTGTTAGTGTGTGCGTGAGTGTGTGTGTGTATGTGTGATTGACTGAATGTTTTCGAGATTATTGGAGATACTTTGAGTGTGTGTGAGTGTGTGACTTTGTGTGTGAATGTGTGTGTGAGGGTGCACACGTGTGAGGGACTTGGTGTGAGTGTGAAACTGTGCATGTGTCAGCATGCATATGTGTGTGTGATGGTGGGTGTATGAGTGTGAATGACTGAGTGTGTAGGGCCATGAATGGGACTGAGTGTTTGTGAGTGTGTATACAAGTCTGTTGCGTGATTGTGTGTGATTGTGTTATTCTGTGTGTGTGTGGTTCGGTGGTTTTCTGTGTGTGTGGGCCTGTGCATGTGTGTGTGTGTGTGCGACTGAGTGAGAGAGTGCTTGCTTGTGCGTGTGTCTTTGTGTTGTGTCAGTGTGAGTGTTTGAGGGGAATGGGGTGAAATATGATGCCTCCAATGTTGCGATGGTTTGTGACATTTTGTGTGAGTGGGAGTGTTGGAGTGCGAGAGAGTGCGTGATTGCGTGTGAGCCTGTGAGTGTGTGTATGTGTTTGTGAGTGTGTGTGATGGTGACATTGCGTGAGGGTGCATTTGTGTCTGCATACGTGTAAGTGTGCTTTGGACATGTGTGAATGTATGTAGGTCTATGTGTGAGTGTGTGTGTTTGTGGATATGTGATGGTGTGGGTCACTGTGAGTGTGCAGGTGAGCAAGGTGCTGTGCGAGCGTGTGTCAGAGTGTGAAGGGCGTTCGTGTGTGACTGTGTGAGATAGTATGAGCAGGTGTGTTTTAGTGTTATGTGTGTGTGTTTGTGAGAGATTAGCTGTGTGAGTGGGAGTGTTACTCTGAGTGTATGTGTGACTGTGTGTTTGGGTATGTAAGAATGCGTGTGAGTGTGTTTTAGTTTGTGAGTGTGCAGGTTTAGGAGCGTGTGTGCATGAGATGTGCGACTGTATGATTGTGCGTCATTCTGCATATGTATGTGCCTGGTTGTGAATGTGTGAGCATGTGTGAGTGAATGTGTGATTTTGGGTGTGTGTTCAAGGGCATGTTAGTGTCAGAGTTCAGGAGTGCTTATGTCTGTGTGTATATCAGTGTGTGTGAGTATATGTGGGAGATGTAGGTGCATGAGTGTGAGTGTTTCTATGTGTGTCTGTGTGCGTAATGGGGTGTGACTCTATGTGTTAAGGTCTCTGTGAGTGACTGTGTGTTTGAGTGTGGGTCAGTGTGTGTGAGTTTGTGTATGACTGTGTGAGTGTGAGTTTGCACATGTGTGAGGGACTTTATTTGAGTGTGTGTCAATGTGTTTGTGTGAGAGTGTATATGTGTATGGGCGTGAGTGTGTGTGAGAGGTTTTGTGAATTTGTGTGGGAGTGCAGATGTGTGAATGTGTGGGAGTGGGTGTTTGTGGGTGTGTATAAGAACTGTTGCGAGATTGTGTGATATTGAGTGTGTGTTTGGGTGTCTATGTGGTTTCATGCATTGTGTGGGACTGAACGTGCGGGTCTGGGCGTGTGTCTGTGTGAGTGTGTGAGTGGAATGGGGTGAAATATGATGCAACAAAGGTTCCTGAGAGGTTTGAAAGCGATATTGGCCTTCTCTGATGGAACGGAAAGCCATAGAACGTGGTGGGAGGCTACAGATAGAAGAGCAATGTTGTGGAACGGACTGTAATGCAGTGTATTGTGATGCAATAGATGGTTCCTGTGTGTTATGGAAAAGAATGGATCCTTCTTTGATGGAATGAAACGCAGTAGAACGTGGTGGATTGTTGCGGAATGGAGTGGAATGCAGTGCATTGTGACGCAAGGGAGGGAAACTGAGCGGTTTGGACACGAAGGGAGCCTTCTTTCCAGGAATGGAAGGCAGTAAAAGGTGAAAGATTGTCAGGTACTGGAGTAGAATATTGTGGAGTGGAGTCGAACGGGGTGCCATTTGATGCAATAGACGGTTTCTCATTGTGTTTTAAGCGAATGGATTTATGTGCACGTGATTGTGCAGCTGTGTGTGTTTGTGTGTCTATTTTTGATAGGGATTGAGTGTGTGCATTTGTCACTGTGTGTACGGTTTTGAGAGAGGTTGCTGTGTCAGCGTGCAGGTGTGTGCGTGGCTGAGCAAGAGTGTCTGTATATGCGAGGGTGTAACCATGTTTATAAGAGGGTGATTATATAAGTGTTTAAGTGTGTGTGTGAGAGTTTGACAGCATTTGAATGTATGAGTGCGTGTGAGCATGTTACTGTGTGAGTGTCTCTGTGTAGTTTTGTAAGTGTATGTGACATTTTGTCTGAGTGCGTGAGTCTGAAAGTGTGTTGGTGTGAGTGATTGTGTGCGTGATATTGTGCGCACGTCTGTGTCTGTGCGTTTGTCAGCATTCGTGTGTGTGTCTGTGTGTGACAGTTTGTGTGTCTGTGTTTATGGAGGTGTGTGTCTGTGTGAGTGGGTGTGATACTGAATATGAGATAGTGTGAGTTTCTTTGAGTGTGAGTGTGTAAGTGTGCAAGGTGCAGTGTCTCAGTGTGTGAATGTGAAGTAAGGTCTTATGTGATTGTGTTTTATTTACTGTGAGGAGAGTTTTACTCTTCAGGTGAGTGTGTAAATGTGAGAGACCATTTGTGTGAGTGGGAGTGTTACTCTGCATGTATGAGGGACAGTGTGTGTTTGTGTTTGAACGGGAGTCCATGTGAGTCTTAGATTTTATGTGTGCAGTTGTGGGAGTGTGTGCGAGAGGTGAGTGGGACTGAGTGGGTGCGACTGTGTATCTCTGGTAGAGTATGTGTATGTGTGACTGAATGTATCTGTTTGAGAGAGTGTGTGTGCACGTGTGTGTTAGTGTATAAGTGTTGATATGCCTGTGTGTTTCAGTGAGGGTGAGTGTAAGTGTGTGTTAGTGTGTGCGTGAGTGTGTGTGTGTATGTGTGATTGACTGAATGTTTTCGAGATTATTGGAGATACTTTGAGTGTGTGTGAGTGTGTGAATTTGTGTGTGAATGTGTGTGTGAGGGTGCACACGTGTGAGGGACTTGGTGTGAGTGTGAAACTGTGCATGTGTCAGCATGCATATGTGTGTGTGATGGTGGGTGTATGAGTGTGAATGACTGAGTGTGTAGGGCCATGAATGGGACTGAGTGTTTGTGAGTGTGTATACAAGTCTGTTGCGTGATTGTGTGTGATTGTGTTATTCTGTGTGTGTGTGGTTCGGTGGTTTTCTGTGTGTGTGGGCCTGTGCATGTATGTGTGTGTGTGCGACTGAGTGAGAGAGTGCTTGCTTGTGCGTGTGTCTTTGTGTTGTGTCAGTGTGAGTGTTTGAGGGGAATGGGGTGAAATATGATGCCTCCAATGTTGCGATGGTTTGTGACATTTTGTGTGAGTGGGAGTGTTGGAGTGCGAGAGAGTGCGTGATTGCGTGTGAGCCTGTGAGTGTGTGTATGTGTTTGTGAGTGTGTGTGATGGTGACATTGCGTGAGGGTGCATTTGTGTCTGCATACGTGTAAGTGTGCTTTGGACATGTGTGAATGTATGTAGGTCTATGTGTGAGTGTGTGTGTTTGTGGATATGTGATGGTGTGGGTCACAGTGAGTGTGCAGTTGAGCAAGGTGCTGTGCGAGTGTGTGTCAGAGTGTGAAGGGCGTTCGTGTGTGACTGTGTGAGATAGTATGAGCAGGTGTGTTTTAGTGTTGTGTGTGTGTTTGTGAGAGATTAGCTGTGTGAGTGGGAGTGTTACTCTGAGTGTATGTGTGACTGTGTGTTTGGGTATGTAAGAATGCGTGTGAGTGTGTTTTAGTTTGTGAGTGTGCAGGTTTAGGAGCGTGTGTGCATGAGATGTGCGACTGTATGATTGTGCGTCATTCTGCATATGTATGTGCCTGGTTGTGAATGTGTGAGCATGTGTGAGTGAATGTGTGATTTTGGGTGTGTGTTCAAGGGCATGTTAGTGTCAGAGTTCAGGAGTGCTTATGTCTGTGTGTATATCAGTGTGTGTGAGTATATGTGGGAGATGTAGGTGCATGAGTGTGAGTGTCTCTATGTGTGTCTGTGTGCGTAATGGGGTGTGACTCTATGTGTTAAGGTCTCTGTGAGTGACTGTGTGTTTGAGTGTGTGTCAGTGTGTGTGAGTTTGTGTATGACTGTGTGAGTGTGAGTTTGCACATGTGTGAGGGACTTTATTTGAGTGTGTGTCAATGTGTTTGTGTGAGAGTGTATATGTGTATGGGCGTGAGTGTGTGTGAGAGGTTTTGTGAATTTGTGTGGGAGTGCAGATGTGTAAATGTGTGGGAGTGGGTGTTTGTGGGTGTGTATAAGAACTGTTGCGAGATTGTGTGATATTGAGTGTGTGTTTGGGTGTCTATGTGGTTTCATGCATGTGTGTGGGACTGAACGTGCGGGTCTGGGCGTGTGTCTGTGTGAGTGTGTGAGTGGAATGGGGTGAAATATGATGCAACAAAGGTTCCTGAGAGGTTTGAAAGCGATATTGGCCTTCTCTGATGGAACGGAAAGCCATAGAACGTGGTGGGAGGCTACAGATAGAAGAGCAATGTTGTGGAACGGACTGTAATGCAGGGTATTGTGATGCAATAGATGGTGCCTGTGTGTTATGGAAAAGAATGGATCCTTCTTTGTTGGAATGAAACGCAGTAGAACGTGGTGGATTGTTGCGGAATGGAGTGGAATGCAGTGCATTGTGACGCAAGGGAGGGAAACTGAGCGGTTTGGACACGAAGGGAGCCTTCTTTCCAGGAATGGAAGGCAGTAAAAGGTGAAAGATTGTCAGGTACTGGAGTAGAATATTGTGGAGTGGAGTCGAACGGGGTGCCATTTGATGCAATAGACGGTTTCTCATTGTGTTTTAAGCGAATGGATTTATGTGCACGTGATTGTGCAGCTGTGTGTGTTTGTGTGTCTATTTTTGATAGGGATTGAGTGTGTGCATTTGTCACTGTGTGTACGGTTTTGAGAGAGGTTGCTGTGTCAGCGTGCAGGTGTGTGAGTGGCTGAGCAAGAGTGTCTGTATATGCGAGGGTGTGACCATGTTTATAAGAGGGTGATTATATAAGTGTTTAAGTGTGTGTGTGAGAGTTTGACAGCATTTGAATGTATGAGTGCGTGTGAGCATGTTACTGTGTGAGGGTCTCTGTGTAGTTTTGTAAGTGTATGTGACATTTTGTCTGAGTGCGTGAGTCTGTAAGTGTGTTGGTGTGAGTGATTGTGTGCGTGATATTGTGCGCACGTCTGTGTCTGTGCGTTTGTCAGCATTCGTGTGTGTGTCTGTGTGTGACAGTTTGTGTGTCTGTGTTTATGGAGGTGTGTGTCTGTGTGAGTGGGTGTGATACTGAATATGAGATAGTGTGAGTTTCTTTGAGTGTGAGTGTGTAAGTGTGCAAGGTGCAGTGTCTCAGTGTGTGAATGTGAAATAAGGTCTTATGTGATTGTGTTTTATTTATTGTGAGGAGAGTTTTACTCTTCAGGTGAGTGTGTAAATGTGAGAGACCATTTGTGTGAGTGGGAGTGTTACTCTGCATGTATGAGGGACAGTGTGTGTTTGTGTTTGAACGGGAGTCCATGTGAGTCTTAGATTTTATGTGTGCAGTTGTGGGAGTGTGTGCGAGAGGTGAGTGGGACTGAGTGGGTGCGACTGTGTATCTCTGGTAGAGTATGTGTATGTGTGACTGAATGTATCTGTTTGAGAGAGTGTGTGTGCACGTGTGTGTTAGTGTATAAGTGTTGATATGCCTGTGTGTTTCAGTGAGGGTGAGTGTAAGTGTGTGTTAGTGTGTGCGTGAGTGTGTGTGTGTATGTGTGATTGACTGAATGTTTTCGAGATTATTGGAGATACTTTGAGTGTGTGTGAGTGTGTGAATTTGTGTGTGAATGTGTGTGTGAGGGTGCACACGTGTGAGGGACTTGGTGTGAGTGTGAAACTGTGCATGTGTCAGCATGCATATGTGTGTGTGATGGTGGGTGTATGAGTGTGAATGACTGAGTGTGTAGGGCCATGAATGGGACTGAGTGTTTGTGAGTGTGTATACAAGTCTGTTGCGTGATTGTGTGTGATTGTGTTATTCTGTGTGTGTGTGGTTCGGTGGTTTTCTGTGTGTGTGGGCCTGTGCATGTATGTGTGTGTGTGCGACTGAGTGAGAGAGTGCTTGCTTGTGCGTGTGTCTTTGTGTTGTGTCAGTGTGAGTGTTTGAGGGGAATGGGGTGAAATATGATGCCTCCAATGTTGCGATGGTTTGTGACATTTTGTGTGAGTGGGAGTGTTGGAGTGCGAGAGAGTGCGTGATTGCGTGTGAGCCTGTGAGTGTGTGTATGTGTTTGTGAGTGTGTGTGATGGTGACATTGCGTGAGGGTGCATTTGTGTCTGCATACGTGTAAGTGTGCTTTGGACATGTGTGAATGTATGTAGGTCTATGTGTGAGTGTGTGTGTTTGTGGATATGTGATGGTGTGGGTCACAGTGAGTGTGCAGTTGAGCAAGGTGCTGTGCGAGTGTGTGTCAGAGTGTGAAGGGCGTTCGTGTGTGACTGTGTGAGATAGTATGAGCAGGTGTGTTTTAGTGTTATGTGTGTGTGTTTGTGAGAGATTAGCTGTGTGAGTGGGAGTGTTACTCTGAGTGTATGTGTGACTGTGTGTTTGGGTATGTAAGAATGCGTGTGAGTGTGTTTTAGTTTGTGAGTGTGCAGGTTTAGGAGCGTGTGTGCATGAGATGTGCGACTGTATGATTGTGCGTCATTCTGCATATGTATGTGCCTGGTTGTGAATGTGTGAGCATGTGTGAGTGAATGTGTGATTTTGGGTGTGTGTTCAAGGGCATGTTAGTGTCAGAGTTCAGGAGTGCTTATGTCTGTGTGTATATCAGTGTGTGTGAGTATATGTGGGAGATGTAGGTGCATGAGTGTGAGTGTCTCTATGTGTGTCTGTGTGTGTAATGGGGTGTGACTCTATGTGTTAAGGTCTCTGTGAGTGACTGTGTGTTTGAGTGTGTGTCAGTGTGTGTGAGTTTGTGTATGACTGTGTGAGTGTGAGTTTGCACATGTGTGAGGGACTTTATTTGAGTGTGTGTCAATGTGTTTGTGTGAGAGTGTATATGTGTATGGGCGTGAGTGTGTGTGAGAGGTTTTGTGAATTTGTGTGGGAGTGCAGATGTGTAAATGTGTGGGAGTGGGTGTTTGTGGGTGTGTATAAGAACTGTTGCGAGATTGTGTGATATTGAGTGTGTGTTTGGGTGTCTATGTGGTTTCATGCATGTGTGTGGGACTGAACGTGCGGGTCTGGGCGTGTGTCTGTGTGAGTGTGTGAGTGGAATGGGGTGAAATATGATGCAACAAAGGTTCCTGAGAGGTTTGAAAGCGATATTGGCCTTCTCTGATGGAACGGAAAGCCATAGAACGTGGTGGGAGGCTACAGATAGAAGAGCAATGTTGTGGAACGGACTGTAATGCAGGGTATTGTGATGCAATAGATGGTGCCTGTGTGTTATGGAAAAGAATGGATCGTTCTTTGATGGAATGAAACGCAGTAGAACGTGGTGGATTGTTGCGGAATGGAGTGGAATGCAGTGCATTGTGACGCAAGGGAGGGAAACTGAGCGGTTTGGACACGAAGGGAGCCTTCTTTCCAGGAATGGAAGGCAGTAAAAGGTGAAAGATTGTCAGGTACTGGAGTAGAATATTGTGGAGTGGAGTCGAACGGGGTGCCATTTGATGCAATAGACGGTTTCTCATTGTGTTTTAAGCGAATGGATTTATGTGCACGTGATTGTGCAGCTGTGTGTGTTTGTGTGTCTATTTTTGATAGGGATTGAGTGTGTGCATTTGTCACTGTGTGTACGGTTTTGAGAGAGGTTGCTGTGTCAGCGTGCAGGTGTGTGAGTGGCTGAGCAAGAGTGTCTGTATATGCGAGGGTGTGACCATGTTTATAAGAGGGTGATTATATAAGTGTTTAAGTGTGTGTGTGAGAGTTTGACAGCATTTGAATGTATGAGTGCGTGTGAGCATGTTACTGTGTGAGGGTCTCTGTGTAGTTTTGTAAGTGTATGTGACATTTTGTCTGAGTGCGTGAGTCTGTAAGTGTGTTGGTGTGAGTGATTGTGTGCGTGATATTGTGCGCACGTCTGTGTCTGTGCGTTTGTCAGCATTCGTGTGTGTGTCTGTGTGTGACAGTTTGTGTGTCTGTGTTTATGGAGGTGTGTGTCTGTGTGAGTGGGTGTGATACTGAATATGAGATAGTGTGAGTTTCTTTGAGTGTGAGTGTGTAAGTGTGCAAGGTGCAGTGTCTCAGTGTGTGAATGTGAAATAAGGTCTTATGTGATTGTGTTTTATTTATTGTGAGGAGAGTTTTACTCTTCAGGTGAGTGTGTAAATGTGAGAGACCATTTGTGTGAGTGGGAGTGTTACTCTGCATGTATGAGGGACAGTGTGTGTTTGTGTTTGAACGGGAGTCCATGTGAGTCTTAGATTTTATGTGTGCAGTTGTGGGAGTGTGTGCGAGAGGTGAGTGGGACTGAGTGGGTGCGACTGTGTATCTCTGGTAGAGTATGTGTATGTGTGACTGAATGTATCTGTTTGAGAGAGTGTGTGTGCACGTGTGTGTTAGTGTATAAGTGTTGATATGCCTGTGTGTTTCAGTGAGGGTGAGTGTAAGTGTGTGTTAGTGTGTGCGTGAGTGTGTGTGTGTATGTGTGATTGACTGAATGTTTTCGAGATTATTGGAGATACTTTGAGTGTGTGTGAGTGTGTGAATTTGTGTGTGAATGTGTGTGTGAGGGTGCACACGTGTGAGGGACTTGGTGTGAGTGTGAAACTGTGCATGTGTCAGCATGCATATGTGTGTGTGATGGTGGGTGTATGAGTGAGAATGACTGAGTGTGTAGGGCCATGAATGGGACTGAGTGTTTGTGAGTGTGTATACAAGTCTGTTGCGTGATTGTGTGTGATTGTGTTATTCTGTGTGTGTGTGGTTCGGTGGTTTTCTGTGTGTGTGGGCCTGTGCATGTATGTGTGTGTGTGCGACTGAGTGAGAGAGTGCTTGCTTGTGCGTGTGTCTTTGTGTTGTGTCAGTGTGAGTGTTTGAGGGGAATGGGGTGAAATATGATGCCTCCAATGTTGCGATGGTTTGTGACATTTTGTGTGAGTGGGAGTGTTGGAGTGCGAGAGAGTGCGTGATTGCGTGTGAGCCTGTGAGTGTGTGTATGTGTTTGTGAGTGTGTGTGATGGTGACATTGCGTGAGGGTGCATTTGTGTCTGCATACGTGTAAGTGTGCTTTGGACATGTGTGAATGTATGTAGGTCTATGTGTGAGTGTGTGTGTTTGTGGATATGTGATGGTGTGGGTCACAGTGAGTGTGCAGTTGAGCAAGGTGCTGTGCGAGTGTGTGTCAGAGTGTGAAGGGCGTTCGTGTGTGACTGTGTGAGATAGTATGAGCAGGTGTGTTTTAGTGTTATGTGTGTGTGTTTGTGAGAGATTAGCTGTGTGAGTGGGAGTGTTACTCTGAGTGTATGTGTGACTGTGTGTTTGGGTATGTAAGAATGCGTGTGAGTGTGTTTTAGTTTGTGAGTGTGCAGGTTTAGGAGCGTGTGTGCATGAGATGTGCGACTGTATGATTGTGCGTCATTCTGCATATGTATGTGCCTGGTTGTGAATGTGTGAGCATGTGTGAGTGAATGTGTGATTTTGGGTGTGTGTTCAAGGGCATGTTAGTGTCAGAGTTCAGGAGTGCTTATGTCTGTGTGTATATCAGTGTGTGTGAGTATATGTGGGAGATGTAGGTGCATGAGTGTGAGTGTTTCTATGTGTGTCTGTGTGCGTAATGGGGTGTGACTCTATGTGTTAAGGTCTCTGTGAGTGACTGTGTGTTTGAGTGTGTGTCAGTGTGTGTGAGTTTGTGTATGACTGTGTGAGTGTGAGTTTGCACATGTGTGAGGGACTTTATTTGAGTGTGTGTCAATGTGTTTGTGTGAGAGTGTATATGTGTATGGGCGTGAGTGTGTGTGAGAGGTTTTGTGAATTTGTGTGGGAGTGCAGATGTGTAAATGTGTGGGAGTGGGTGTTTGTGGGTGTGTATAAGAACTGTTGCGAGATTGTGTGATATTGAGTGTGTGTTTGGGTGTCTATGTGGTTTCATGCATGTGTGTGGGACTGAACGTGCGGGTCTGGGCGTGTGTCTGTGTGAGTGTGTGAGTGGAATGGGGTGAAATATGATGCAACAAAGGTTCCTGAGAGGTTTGAAAGCGATATTGGCCTTCTCTGATGGAACGGAAAGCCATAGAACGTGGTGGGAGGCTACAGATAGAAGAGCAATGTTGTGGAACGGACTGTAATGCAGGGTATTGTGATGCAATAGATGGTGCCTGTGTGTTATGGAAAAGAATGGATCGTTCTTTGATGGAATGAAACGCAGTAGAACGTGGTGGATTGTTGCGGAATGGAGTGGAATGCAGTGCATTGTGACGCAAGGGAGGGAAACTGAGCGGTTTGGACACGAAGGGAGCCTTCTTTCCAGGAATGGAAGGCAGTAAAAGGTGAAAGATTGTCAGGTACTGGAGTAGAATATTGTGGAGTGGAGTCGAACGGGGTGCCATTTGATGCAATAGACGGTTTCTCATTGTGTTTTAAGCGAATGGATTTATGTGCACGTGATTGTGCAGCTGTGTGTGTTTGTGTGTCTATTTTTGATAGGGATTGAGTGTGTGCATTTGTCACTGTGTGTACGGTTTTGAGAGAGGTTGCTGTGTCAGCGTGCAGGTGTGTGAGTGGCTGAGCAAGAGTGTCTGTATATGCGAGGGTGTGACCATGTTTATAAGAGGGTGATTATATAAGTGTTTAAGTGTGTGTGTGAGAGTTTGACAGCATTTGAATGTATGAGTGCGTGTGAGCATGTTACTGTGTGAGGGTCTCTGTGTAGTTTTGTAAGTGTATGTGACATTTTGTCTGAGTGCGTGAGTCTGTAAGTGTGTTGGTGTGAGTGATTGTGTGCGTGATATTGTGCGCACGTCTGTGTCTGTGCGTTTGTCAGCATTCGTGTGTGTGTCTGTGTGTGACAGTTTGTGTGTCTGTGTTTATGGAGGTGTGTGTCTGTGTGAGTGGGTGTGATACTGAATATGAGATAGTGTGAGTTTCTTTGAGTGTGAGTGTGTAAGTGTGCAAGGTGCAGTGTCTCAGTGTGTGAATGTGAAATAAGGTCTTACGTGATTGTGTTTTATTTATTGTGAGGAGAGTTTTACTCTTCAGGTGAGTGTGTAAATGTGAGAGACCATTTGTGTGAGTGGGAGTGTTACTCTGCATGTATGAGGGACAGTGTGTGTTTGTGTTTGAACGGGAGTCCATGTGAGTCTTAGATTTTATGTGTGCAGTTGTGGGAGTGTGTGCGAGAGGTGAGTGGGACTGAGTGGGTGCGACTGTGTATCTCTGGTAGAGTATGTGTATGTGTGACTGAATGTATCTGTTTGAGAGAGTGTGTGTGCACGTGTGTGTTAGTGTATAAGTGTTGATATGCCTGTGTGTTTCAGTGAGGGTGAGTGTAAGTGTGTGTTAGTGTGTGCGTGAGTGTGAGTGTGTATGTGTGATTGACTGAATGTTTTCGAGATTATTGGAGATACTTTGAGTGTGTGTGAGTGTGTGACTTTGTGTGTGAATGTGTGTGTGAGGGTACACACGTGTGAGGGACTTGGTGTGAGTGTGAAACTGTGCATGTGTCAGCATGCATATGTGTGTGTGATGGTGGGTGTATGAGTGTGAATGACTGAGTGTGTAGGGCCATGAATGGGACTGAGTGTTTGTGAGTGTGTATACAAGTCTGTTGCGTGATTGTGTGTGATTGTGTTATTCTGTGTGTGTGTGGTTCGGTGGTTTTCTGTGTGTGTGGGCCTGTGCATGTGTGTGTGTGTGTGCGACTGAGTGAGAGAGTGCTTGCTTGTGCGTGTGTCTTTGTGTTGTGTCAGTGTGAGTGTTTGAGGGGAATGGGGTGAAATATGATGCCTCCAATGTTGCGATGGTTTGTGACATTTTGTGTGAGTGGGAGTGTTGGAGTGCGAGAGAGTGCGTGATTGCGTGTGAGCCAGTGAGTGTGTGTATGTGTTTGTGAGTGTGTGTGATGGTGACATTGCGTGAGGGTGCATTTGTGTCTGCATACGTGTAAGTGTGCTTTGGACATGTGTGAATGTATGTAGGTCTATGTGTGAGTGTGTGTGTTTGTGGATATGTGATGGTGTGGGTCACTGTGAGTGTGCAGGTGAGCAAGGTGCTGTGCGAGCGTGTGTCAGAGTGTGAAGGGCGTTCGTGTGTGACTGTGTGAGATAGTATGAGCAGGTGTGTTTTAGTGTTATGTGTGTGTGTTTGTGAGAGATTAGCTGTGTGAGTGGGAGTGTTACTCTGAGTGTATGTGTGACTGTGTGTTTGGGTATGTAAGAATGCGTGTGAGTGTGTTTTAGTTTGTGAGTGTGCAGGTTTAGGAGCGTGTGTGCATGAGATGTGCGACTGTATGATTGTGCGTCATTCTGCATATGTATGTGCCTGGTTGTGAATGTGTGAGCATGTGTGAGTGAATGTGTGATTTTGGGTGTGTGTTCAAGGGCATGTTAGTGTCAGAGTTCAGGAGTGCTTATGTCTGTGTGTATATCAGTGTGTGTGAGTATATGTGGGAGATGTAGGTGCATGAGTGTGAGTGTTTCTATGTGTGTCTGTGTGCGTAATGGGGTGTGACTCTATGTGTTAAGGTCTCTGTGAGTGACTGTGTGTTTGAGTGTGTGTCAGTGTGTGTGAGTTTGTGTATGACTGTGTGAGTGTGAGTTTGCACATGTGTGAGGGACTTTATTTGAGTGTGTGTCAATGTGTTTGTGTGAGAGTGTATATGTGTATGGGCGTGAGTGTGTGTGAGAGGTTTTGTGAATTTGTGTGGGAGTGCAGATGTGTGAATGTGTGGGAGTGGGTGTTTGTGGGTGTGTATAAGAACTGTTGCGAGATTGTGTGATATTGAGTGTGTGTTTGGGTGTCTATGTGGTTTCATGCATGTGTGTGGGACTGAACGTGCGGGTCTGGGCGTGTGTCTGTGTGAGTGTGTGAGTGGAATGGGGTGAAATATGATGCAACAAAGGTTCCTGAGAGGTTTGAAAGCGATATTGGCCTTCTCTGATGGAACGGAAAGCCATAGAACGTGGTGGGAGGCTACAGATAGAAGAGCAATGTTGTGGAACGGACTGTAATGCAGTGTATTGTGATGCAATAGATGGTTCCTGTGTGTTATGGAAAAGAATGGATCCTTCTTTGATGGAATGAAACGCAGTAGAACGTGGTGGATTGTTGCGGAATGGAGTGGAATGCAGTGCATTGTGACGCAAGGGAGGGAAACCGAGCGGTTTGGACACGAAGGGAGCCTTCTTTCCAGGAATGGAAGGCAGTAAAAGGTGAAAGATTGTCAGGTACTGGAGTAGAATATTGTGGAGTGGAGTCGAACGGGGTGCCATTTGATGCAATAGACGGTTTCTCATTGTGTTTTAAGCGAATGGATTTATGTGCACGTGATTGTGCAGCTGTGTGTGTTTGTGTGTCTATTTTTGATAGGGATTGAGTGTGTGCATTTGTCACTGTGTGTACGGTTTTGAGAGAGGTTGCTGTGTCAGCGTGCAGGTGTGTGCGTGGCTGAGCAAGAGTGTCTGTATATGCGAGGGTGTGACCATGTTTATAAGAGGGTGATTATATAAGTGTTTAAGTGTGTGTGTGAGAGTTTGACAGCATTTGAATGTATGAGTGCGTGTGAGCATGTTACTGTGTGAGGGTCTCTGTGTAGTTTTGTAAGTGTATGTGACATTTTGTCTGAGTGCGTGAGTCTGTAAGTGTGTTGGTGTGAGTGATTGTGTGCGTGATATTGTGCGCACGTCTGTGTCTGTGCGTTTGTCAGCATTCGTGTGTGTGTCTGTGTGTGACAGTTTGTGTGTCTGTGTTTATGGAGGTGTGTGTCTGTGTGAGTGGGTGTGATACTGAATATGAGATAGTGTGAGTTTCTTTGAGTGTGAGTGTGTAAGTGTGCAAGGTGCAGTGTCTCAGTGTGTGAATGTGAAATAAGGTCTTATGTGATTGTGTTTTATTTATTGTGAGGAGAGTTTTACTCTTCAGGTGAGTGTGTAAATGTGAGAGACCATTTGTGTGAGTGGGAGTGTTACTCTGCATGTATGAGGGACAGTGTGTGTTTGTGTTTGAACGGGAGTCCATGTGAGTCTTAGATTTTATGTGTGCAGTTGTGGGAGTGTGTGCGAGAGGTGAGTGGGACTGAGTGGGTGCGACTGTGTATCTCTGGTAGAGTATGTGTATGTGTGACTGAATGTATCTGTTTGAGAGAGTGTGTGTGCACGTGTGTGTTAGTGTATAAGTGTTGATATGCCTGTGTGTTTCAGTGAGGGTGAGTGTAAGTGTGTGTTAGTGTGTGCGTGAGTGTGTGTGTGTATGTGTGATTGACTGAATGTTTTCGAGATTATTGGAGATACTTTGAGTGTGTGTGAGTGTGTGACTTTGTGTGTGAATGTGTGTGTGAGGGTGCACACGTGTGAGGGACTTGGTGTGAGTGTGAAACTGTGCATGTGTCAGCATGCATATGTGTGTGTGATGGTGGGTGTATGAGTGTGAATGACTGAGTGTGTAGGGCCATGAATGGGACTGAGTGTTTGTGAGTGTGTATACAAGTCTGTTGCGTGATTGTGTGTGATTGTGTTATTCTGTGTGTGTGTGGTTCGGTGGTTTTCTGTGTGTGTGGGCCTGTGCATGTGTGTGTGTGTGTGCGACTGAGTGAGAGAGTGCTTGCTTGTGCGTGTGTCTTTGTGTTGTGTCAGTGTGAGTGTTTGAGGGGAATGGGGTGAAATATGATGCCTCCAATGTTGCGATGGTTTGTGACATTTTGTGTGAGTGGGAGTGTTGGAGTGCGAGAGAGTGCGTGATTGCGTGTGAGCCTGTGAGTGTGTGTATGTGTTTGTGAGTGTGTGTGATGGTGACATTGCGTGAGGGTGCATTTGTGTCTGCATACGTGTAAGTGTGCTTTGGACATGTGTGAATGTATGTAGGTCTATGTGTGAGTGTGTGTGTTTGTGGATATGTGATGGTGTGGGTCACAGTGAGTGTGCAGTTGAGCAAGGTGCTGTGCGAGTGTGTGTCAGAGTGTGAAGGGCGTTCGTGTGTGACTGTGTGAGATAGTATGAGCAGGTGTGTTTTAGTGTTATGTGTGTGTGTTTGTGAGAGATTAGCTGTGTGAGTGGGAGTGTTACTCTGAGTGTATGTGTGACTGTGTGTTTGGGTATGTAAGAATGCGTGTGAGTGTGTTTTAGTTTGTGAGTGTGCAGGTTTAGGAGCGTGTGTGCATGAGATGTGCGACTGCATGATTGTGCGTCATTCTGCATATGTATGTGCCTGGTTGTGAATGTGTGAGCATGTGTGAGTGAATGTGTGATTTTGGGTGTGTGTTCAAGGGCATGTTAGTGTCAGAGTTCAGGAGTGCTTATGTCTGTGTGTATATCAGTGTGTGTGAGTATATGTGGGAGATGTAGGTGCATGAGTGTGAGTGTTTCTATGTGTGTCTGTGTGCGTAATGGGGTGTGACTCTATGTGTTAAGGTCTCTGTGAGTGACTGTGTGTTTGAGTGTGTGTCAGTGTGTGTGAGTTTGTGTATGACTGTGTGAGTGTGAGTTTGCACATGTGTGAGGGACTTTATTTGAGTGTGTGTCAATGTGTTTGTGTGAGAGTGTATATGTGTATGGGCGTGAGTGTGTGTGAGAGGTTTTGTGAATTTGTGTGGGAGTGCAGATGTGTGAATGTGTGGGAGTGGGTGTTTGTGGGTGTGTATAAGAACTGTTGCGAGATTGTGTGATATTGAGTGTGTGTTTGGGTGTCTATGTGGTTTCATGCATGTGTGTGGGACTGAACGTGCGGGTCTGGGCGTGTGTCTGTGTGAGTGTGTGAGTGGAATGGGGTGAAATATGATGCAACAAAGGTTCCTGAGAGGTTTGAAAGCGATATTGGCCTTCTCTGATGGAACGGAAAGCCATAGAACGTGGTGGGAGGCTACAGATAGAAGAGCAATGTTGTGGAACGGACTGTAATGCAGTGTATTGTGATGCAATAGATGGTTCCTGTGTGTTATGGAAAAGAATGGATCCTTCTTTGATGGAATGAAACGCAGTAGAACGTGGTGGATTGTTGCGGAATGGAGTGGAATGCAGTGCATTGTGACGCAAGGGAGGGAAACTGAGCGGTTTGGACACGAAGGGAGCCTTCTTTCCAGGAATGGAAGGCAGTAAAAGGTGAAAGATTGTCAGGTACTGGAGTAGAATATTGTGGAGTGGAGTCGAACGGGGTGCCATTTGATGCAATAGACGGTTTCTCATTGTGTTTTAAGCGAATGGATTTATGTGCACGTGATTGTGCAGCTGTGTGTGTTTGTGTGTCTATTTTTGATAGGGATTGAGTGTGTGCATTTGTCACTGTGTGTACGGTTTTGAGAGAGGTTGCTGTGTCAGCGTGCAGGTGTGTGCGTGGCTGAGCAAGAGTGTCTGTATATGCGAGGGTGTGACCATGTTTATAAGAGGGTGATTATATAAGTGTTTAAGTGTGTGTGTGAGAGTTTGACAGCATTTGAATGTATGAGTGCGTGTGAGCATGTTACTGTGTGAGTGTCTCTGTGTAGTTTTGTAAGTGTATGTGACATTTTGTCTGAGTGCGTGAGTCTGAAAGTGTGTTGGTGTGAGTGATTGTGTGCGTGATATTGTGCGCACGTCTGTGTCTGTGCGTTTGTCAGCATTCGTGTGTGTGTCTGTGTGTGACAGTTTGTGTGTCTGTGTTTATGGAGGTGTGTGTCTGTGTGAGTGGGTGTGATACTGAATATGAGATAGTGTGAGTTTCTTTGAGTGTGAGTGTGTAAGTGTGCAAGGTGCAGTGTCTCAGTGTGTGAATGTGAAATAAGGTCTTACGTGATTGTGTTTTATTTATTGTGAGGAGAGTTTTACTCTTCAGGTGAGTGTGTAAATGTGAGAGACCATTTGTGTGAGTGGGAGTGTTACTCTGCATGTATGAGGGACAGTGTGTGTTTGTGTTTGAACGGGAGTCCATGTGAGTCTTAGATTTTATGTGTGCAGTTGTGGGAGTGTGTGCGAGAGGTGAGTGGGACTGAGTGGGTGCGACTGTGTATCTCTGGTAGAGTATGTGTATGTGTGACTGAATGTATCTGTTTGAGCGAGTGTGTGTGCACGTGTGTGTTAGTGTATAAGTGTTGATATGCCTGTGTGTTTCAGTGAGGGTGAGTGTAAGTGTGTGTTAGTGTGTGCGTGAGTGTGAGTGTGTATGTGTGATTGACTGAATGTTTTCGAGATTATTGGAGATACTTTGAGTGTGTGTGAGTGTGTGACTTTGTGTGTGAATGTGTGTGTGAGGGTGCACACGTGTGAGGGACTTGGTGTGAGTGTGAAACTGTGCATGTGTCAGCATGCATATGTGTGTGTGATGGTGGGTGTATGAGTGTGAATGACTGAGTGTGTAGGGCCATGAATGGGACTGAGTGTTTGTGAGTGTGTATACAAGTCTGTTGCGTGATTGTGTGTGATTGTGTTATTCTGTGTGTGTGTGGTTCGGTGGTTTTCTGTGTGTGTGGGCCTGTGCATGTGTGTGTTTGTGTGCGACTGAGTGAGAGAGTGCTTGCTTGTGCGTGTGTCTTTGTGTTGTGTCAGTGTGTGTGTTTGAGGGGAATGGGGTGAAATATGATGCCTCCAATGTTGCGATGGTTTGTGACATTTTGTGTGAGTGGGAGTGTTGGAGTGCGAGAGAGTGCGTGATTGCGTGTGAGCCTGTGAGTGTGTGTATGTGTTTGTGAGTGTGTGTGATGGTGACATTGCGTGAGGGTGCATTTGTGTCTGCATACGTGTAAGTGTGCTTTGGACATGTGTGAATGTATGTAGGTCTATGTGTGAGTGTGTGTGTTTGTGGATATGTGATGGTGTGGGTCACTGTGAGTGTGCAGGTGAGCAAGGTGCTGTGCGAGCGTGTGTCAGAGTGTGAAGGGCGTTCGTGTGTGACTGTGTGAGATAGTATGAGCAGGTGTGTTTTAGTGTTATGTGTGTGTGTTTGTGAGAGATTAGCTGTGTGAGTGGGAGTGTTACTCTGAGTGTATGTGTGACTGTGTGTTTGGGTATGTAAGAATGCGTGTGAGTGTGTTTTAGTTTGTGAGTGTGCAGGTTTAGGAGCGTGTGTGCATGAGATGTGCGACTGTATGATTGTGCGTCATTCTGCATATGTATGTGCCTGGTTGTGAATGTGTGAGCATGTGTGAGTGAATGTGTGATTTTGGGTGTGTGTTCAAGGGCATGTTAGTGTCAGAGTTCAGGAGTGCTTATGTCTGTGTGTATATCAGTGTGTGTGAGTATATGTGGGAGATGTAGGTGCATGAGTGTGAGTGTTTCTATGTGTGTCTGTGTGCGTAATGGGGTGTGACTCTATGTGTTAAGGTCTCTGTGAGTGACTGTGTGTTTGAGTGTGTGTCAGTGTGTGTGAGTTTGTGTATGACTGTGTGAGTGTGAGTTTGCACATGTGTGAGGGACTTTATTTGAGTGTGTGTCAATGTGTTTGTGTGAGAGTGTATATGTGTATGGGCGTGAGTGTGTGTGAGAGGTTTTGTGAATTTGTGTGGGAGTGCAGATGTGTGAATGTGTGGGAGTGGGTGTTTGTGGGTGTGTATAAGAACTGTTGCGAGATTGTGTGATATTGAGTGTGTGTTTGGGTGTCTATGTGGTTTCATGCATGTGTGTGGGACTGAACGTGCGGGTCTGGGCGTGTGTCTGTGTGAGTGTGTGAGTGGAATGGGGTGAAATATGATGCAACAAAGGTTCCTGAGAGGTTTGAAAGCGATATTGGCCTTCTCTGATGGAACGGAAAGCCATAGAACGTGGTGGGAGGCTACAGATAGAAGAGCAATGTTGTGGAACGGACTGTAATGCAGTGTATTGTGATGCAATAGATGGTTCCTGTGTGTTATGGAAAAGAATGGATCCTTCTTTGATGGAATGAAACGCAGTAGAACGTGGTGGATTGTTGCGGAATGGAGTGGAATGCAGTGCATTGTGACGCAAGGGAGGGAAACTGAGCGGTTTGGACACGAAGGGAGCCTTCTTTCCAGGAATGGAAGGCAGTAAAAGGTGAAAGATTGTCAGGTACTGGAGTAGAATATTGTGGAGTGGAGTCGAACGGGGTGCCATTTGATGCAATAGACGGTTTCTCATTGTGTTTTAAGCGAATGGATTTATGTGCACGTGATTGTGCAGCTGTGTGTGTTTGTGTGTCTATTTTTGATAGGGATTGAGTGTGTGCATTTGTCACTGTGTGTACGGTTTTGAGAGAGGTTGCTGTGTCAGCGTGCAGATGTGTGCGTGGCTGAGCAAGAGTGTCTGTATATGCGAGGGTGTGACCATGTTTATAAGAGGGTGATTATATAAGTGTTTAAGTGTGTGTGTGAGAGTTTGACAGCATTTGAATGTATGAGTGCGTGTGAGCATGTTACTGTGTGAGTGTCTCTGTGTAGTTTTGTAAGTGTATGTGACATTTTGTCTGATTGCGTGAGTCTGAAAGTGTGTTGGTGTGAGTGATTGTGTGCGTGATATTGTGCGCACGTCTGTGTCTGTGCGTTTGTCAGCATTCGTGTGTGTGTCTGTGTGTGACAGTTTGTGTGTCTGTGTTTATGGAGGTGTGTGTCTGTGTGAGTGGGTGTGATACTGAATATGAGATAGTGTGAGTTTCTTTGAGTGTGAGTGTGTAAGTGTGCAAGGTGCAGTGTCTCAGTGTGTGAATGTGAAATAAGGTCTTATGTGATTGTGTTTTATTTACTGTGAGGAGAGTTTTACTCTTCAGGTGAGTGTGTAAATGTGAGAGACCATTTGTGTGAGTGGGAGTGTTACTCTGCATGTATGAGGGACAGTGTGTGTTTGTGTTTGAACGGGAGTCCATGTGAGTCTTAGATTTTATGTGTGCAGTTGTGTGAGTGTGTGCGAGAGGTGAGTGGGACTGAGTGGGTGCGACTGTGTATCTCTGGTAGAGTATGTGTATGTGTGACTGAATGTATCTGTTTGAGAGAGTGTGTGTGCACGTGTGTGTTAGTGTATAAGTGTTGATATGCCTGTGTGTTTCAGTGAGGGTGAGTGTAAGTGTGTGTTAGTGTGTGCGTGAGTGTGTGTGTGTATGTGTGATTGACTGAATGTTTTCGAGATTATTGGAGATACTTTGAGTGTGTGTGAGTGTGTGACTTTGTGTGTGAATGTGTGTGTGAGGGTGCACACGTGTGAGGGACTTGGTGTGAGTGTGAAACTGTGCATGTGTCAGCATGCATATGTGTGTGTGATGGTGGGTGTATGAGTGTGAATGACTGAGTGTGTAGGGCCATGAATGGGACTGAGTGTTTGTGAGTGTGTATACAAGTCTGTTGCGTGATTGTGTGTGATTGTGTTATTCTGTGTGTGTGTGGTTCGGTGGTTTTCTGTGTGTGTGGGCCTGTGCATGTGTGTGTGTGTGTGCGACTGAGTGAGAGAGTGCTTGCTTGTGCGTGTGTCTTTGTGTTGTGTCAGTGTGAGTGTTTGAGGGGAATGGGGTGAAATATGATGCCTCCAATGTTGCGATGGTTTGTGACATTTTGTGTGAGTGGGAGTGTTGGAGTGCGAGAGAGTGCGTGATTGCGTGTGAGCCTGTGAGTGTGTGTATGTGTTTGTGAGTGTGTGTGATGGTGACATTGCGTGAGGGTGCATTTGTGTCTGCATACGTGTAAGTGTGCTTTGGACATGTGTGAATGTATGTAGGTCTATTTGTGAGTGTGTGTGTTTGTGGATATGTGATGGTGTGGGTCACAGTGAGTGTGCAGGGGAGCAAGGTGCTGTGCGAGCGTGTGTCAGAGTGTGAAGGGCGTTCGTGTGTGACTGTGTGAGATAGTATGAGCAGGTGTGTTTTAGTGTTATGTGTGTGTGTTTGTGAGAGATTAGCTGTGTGAGTGGGAGTGTTACTCTGAGTGTATGTGTGACTGTGTGTTTGGGTATGTAAGAATGCGTGTGAGTGTGTTTTAGTTTTTGAGTGTGCAGGTTTAGGAGCGTGTGTGCATGAGATGTGCGACTGTATGATTGTGCGTCATTCTGCATATGTATGTGCCTGGTTGTGAATGTGTGAGCATGTGTGAGTGAATGTGTGATTTTGGGTGTGTGTTCAAGGGCATGTTAGTGTCAGAGTTCAGGAGTGCTTATGTCTGTGTGTATATCAGTGTGTGTGAGTATATGTGGGAGATGTAGGTGCATGAGTGTGAGTGTTTCTATGTGTGTCTGTGTGCGTAATGGGGTGTGACTCTATGTGTTAAGGTCTCTGTGAGTGACTGTGTGTTTGAGTGTGTGTCAGTGTGTGTGAGTTTGTGTATGACTGTGTGAGTGTGAGTTTGCACATGTGTGAGGGACTTTATTTGAGTGTGTGTCAATATGTTTGTGTGAGAGTGTATATGTGTATGGGCGTGAGTGTGTGTGAGAGGTTTTGTGAATTTGTGTGGGAGTGCAGATGTGTGAATGTGTGGGAGTGGGTGTTTGTGGGTGTGTATAAGAACTGTTGCGAGATTGTGTGATATTGAGTGTGTGTTTGGGTGTCTATGTGGTTTCATGCATGTGTGTGGGACTGAACGTGCGGGTCTGGGCGTGTGTCTGTGTGAGTGTGTGAGTGGAATGGGGTGAAATATGATGCAACAAAGGTTCCTGAGAGGTTTGAAAGCGATATTGGCCTTCTCTGATGGAACGGAAAGCCATAGAACGTGGTGGGAGGCTACAGATAGAAGAGCAATGTTGTGGAACGGACTGTAATGCAGGGTATTGTGATGCAATAGATGGTGCCTGTGTGTTATGGAAAAGAATGGATCGTTCTTTGATGGAATGAAACGCAGTAGAACGTGGTGGATTGTTGCGGAATGGAGTGGAATGCAGTGCATTGTGACGCAAGGGAGGGAAACTGAGCGGTTTGGACACGAAGGGAGCCTTCTTTCCAGGAATGGAAGGCAGTAAAAGGTGAAAGATTGTCAGGTACTGGAGTAGAATATTGTGGAGTGGAGTCGAACGGGGTGCCATTTGATGCAATAGACGGTTTCTCATTGTGTTTTAAGCGAATGGATTTATGTGCACGTGATTGTGCAGCTGTGTGTGTTTGTGTGTCTATTTTTGATAGGGATTGAGTGTGTGCATTTGTCACTGTGTGTACGGTTTTGAGAGAGGTTGCTGTGTCAGCGTGCAGGTGTGTGCGTGGCTGAGCAAGAGTGTCTGTATATGCGAGGGTGTGACCATGTTTATAAGAGGGTGATTATATAAGTGTTTAAGTGTGTGTGTGAGAGTTTGACAGCATTTGAATGTATGAGTGCGTGTGAGCATGTTACTGTGTGAGTGTCTCTGTGTAGTTTTGTAAGTGTATGTGACATTTTGTCTGAGTGCGTGAGTCTGAAAGTGTGTTGGTGTGAGTGATTGTGTGCGTGATATTGTGCGCACGTCTGTCTGTGCGTTTGTCAGCATTCGTGTGTGTGTCTGTGTGTGACAGTTTGTGTGTCTGTGTTTATGGAGGTGTGTGTCTGTGTGAGTGGGTGTGATACTGAATATGAGATAGTGTGAGTTTCTTTGAGTGTGAGTGTGTAAGTGTGCAAGGTGCAGTGTCTCAGTGTGTGAATGTGAAGTAAGGTCTTATGTGATTGTGTTTTATTTATTGTGAGGAGAGTTTTACTCTTCAGGTGAGTGTGTAAATGTGAGAGACCATTTGTGTGAGTGGGAGTGTTACTCTGCATGTATGAGGGACAGTGTGTGTTTGTGTTTGAACGGGAGTCCATGTGAGTCTTAGATTTTATGTGTGCAGTTGTGGGAGTGTGTGCGAGAGGTGAGTGGGACTGAGTGGGTGCGACTGTGTATCTCTGGTAGAGTATGTGTATGTGTGACTGAATGTATCTGTTTGAGAGAGTGTGTGTGCACGTGTGTGTTAGTGTATAAGTGTTGATATGCCTGTGTGTTTCAGTGAGGGTGAGTGTAAGTGTGTGTTAGTGTGTGCGTGAGTGTGTGTGTGTATGTGTGATTGACTGAATGTTTTCGAGATTATTGGAGATACTTTGAGTGTGTGTGAGTGTGTGACTTTGTGTGTGAATGTGTGTGTGAGGGTGCACACGTGTGAGGGACTTGGTGTGAGTGTGAAACTGTGCATGTGTCAGCATGCATATGTGTGTGTGATGGTGGGTGTATGAGTGTGAATGACTGAGTGTGTAGGGCCATGAATGGGACTGAGTGTTTGTGAGTGTGTATACAAGTCTGTTGCGTGATTGTGTGTGATTGTGTTATTCTGTGTGTGTGTGGTTCGGTGGTTTTCTGTGTGTGTGGGCCTGTGCATGTGTGTGTGTGTGTGCGACTGAGTGAGAGAGTGCTTGCTTGTGCGTGTGTCTTTGTGTTGTGTCAGTGTGAGTGTTTGAGGGGAATGGGGTGAAATATGATGCCTCCAATGTTGCGATGGTTTGTGACATTTTGTGTGAGTGGGAGTGTTGGAGTGCGAGAGAGTGCGTGATTGCGTGTGAGCCTGTGAGTGTGTGTATGTGTTTGTGAGTGTGTGTGATGGTGACATTGCGTGAGGGTGCATTTGTGTCTGCATACGTGTAAGTGTGCTTTGGACATGTGTGAATGTATGTAGGTCTATGTGTGAGTGTGTGTGTTTGTGGATATGTGATGGTGTGGGTCACTGTGAGTGTGCAGGTGAGCAAGGTGCTGTGCGAGCGTGTGTCAGAGTGTGAAGGGCGTTCGTGTGTGACTGTGTGAGATAGTATGAGCAGGTGTGTTTTAGTGTTATGTGTGTGTGTTTGTGAGAGATTAGCTGTGTGAGTGGGAGTGTTACTCTGAGTGTATGTGTGACTGTGTGTTTGGGTATGTAAGAATGCGTGTGAGTGTGTTTTAGTTTGTGAGTGTGCAGGTTTAGGAGCGTGTGTGCATGAGATGTGCGACTGTATGATTGTGCGTCATTCTGCATATGTATGTGCCTGGTTGTGAATGTGTGAGCATGTGTGAGTGAATGTGTGATTTTGGGTGTGTGTTCAAGGGCATGTTAGTGTCAGAGTTCAGGAGTGCTTATGTCTGTGTGTATATCAGTGTGTGTGAGTATATGTGGGAGATGTAGGTGCATGAGTGTGAGTGTTTCTATGTGTGTCTGTGTGCGTAATGGGGTGTGACTCTATGTGTTAAGGTCTCTGTGAGTGACTGTGTGTTTGAGTGTGTGTCAGTGTGTGTGAGTTTGTGTATGACTGTGTGAGTGTGAGTTTGCACATGTGTGAGGGACTTTATTTGAGTGTGTGTCAATGTGTTTGTGTGAGAGTGTATATGTGTATGGGCGTGAGTGTGTGTGAGAGGTTTTGTGAATTTGTGTGGGAGTGCAGATGTGTGAATGTGTGGGAGTGGGTGTTTGTGGGTGTGTATAAGAACTGTTGCGAGATTGTGTGATATTGAGTGTGTGTTTGGGTGTCTATGTGGTTTCATGCATGTGTGTGGGACTGAACGTGCGGGTCTGGGCGTGTGTCTGTGTGAGTGTGTGAGTGGAATGGGGTGAAATATGATGCAACAAAGGTTCCTGAGAGGTTTGAAAGCGATATTGGCCTTCTCTGATGGAACGGAAAGCCATAGAACGTGGTGGGAGGCTACAGATAGAAGAGCAATGTTGTGGAACGGACTGTAATGCAGTGTATTGTGATGCAATAGATGGTTCCTGTGTGTTATGGAAAAGAATGGATCCTTCTTTGATGGAATGAAACGCAGTAGAACGTGGTGGATTGTTGCGGAATGGAGTGGAATGCAGTGCATTGTGACGCAAGGGAGGGAAACTGAGCGGTTTGGACACGAAGGGAGCCTTCTTTCCAGGAATGGAAGGCAGTAAAAGGTGAAAGATTGTCAGGTACTGGAGTAGAATATTGTGGAGTGGAGTCGAACGGGGTGCCATTTGATGCAATAGACGGTTTCTCATTGTGTTTTAAGCGAATGGATTTATGTGCACGTGATTGTGCAGCTGTGTGTGTTTGTGTGTCTATTTTTGATAGGGATTGAGTGTGTGCATTTGTCACTGTGTGTACGGTTTTGAGAGAGGTTGCTGTGTCAGCGTGCAGGTGTGTGCGTGGCTGAGCAAGAGTGTCTGTATATGCGAGGGTGTGACCATGTTTATAAGAGGGTGATTATATAAGTGTTTAAGTGTGTGTGTGAGAGTTTGACAGCATTTGAATGTATGAGTGCGTGTGAGCATGTTACTGTGTGAGTGTCTCTGTGTAGTTTTGTAAGTGTATGTGACATTTTGTCTGAGTGCGTGAGTCTGAAAGTGTGTTGGTGTGAGTGATTGTGTGCGTGATATTGTGCGCACGTCTGTCTGTGCGTTTGTCAGCATTCGTGTGTGTGTCTGTGTGTGACAGTTTGTGTGTCTGTGTTTATGGAGGTGTGTGTCTGTGTGAGTGGGTGTGATACTGAATATGAGATAGTGTGAGTTTCTTTGAGTGTGAGTGTGTAAGTGTGCAAGGTGCAGTGTCTCAGTGTGTGAATGTGAAGTAAGGTCTTATGTGATTGTGTTTTATTTATTGTGAGGAGAGTTTTACTCTTCAGGTGAGTGTGTAAATGTGAGAGACCATTTGTGTGAGTGGGAGTGTTACTCTGCATGTATGAGGGACAGTGTGTGTTTGTGTTTGAACGGGAGTCCATGTGAGTCTTAGATTTTATGTGTGCAGTTGTGGGAGTGTGTGCGAGAGGTGAGTGGGACTGAGTGGGTGCGACTGTGTATCTCTGGTAGAGTATGTGTATGTGTGACTGAATGTATCTGTTTGAGAGAGTGTGTGTGCACGTGTGTGTTAGTGTATAAGTGTTGATATGCCTGTGTGTTTCAGTGAGGGTGAGTGTAAGTGTGTGTTAGTGTGTGCGTGAGTGTGTGTGTGTATGTGTGATTGACTGAATGTTTTCGAGATTATTGGAGATACTTTGAGTGTGTGTGAGTGTGTGACTTTGTGTGTGAATGTGTGTGTGAGGGTGCACACGTGTGAGGGACTTGGTGTGAGTGTGAAACTGTGCATGTGTCAGCATGCATATGTGTGTGTGATGGTGGGTGTATGAGTGTGAATGACTGAGTGTGTAGGGCCATGAATGGGACTGAGTGTTTGTGAGTGTGTATACAAGTCTGTTGCGTGATTGTGTGTGATTGTGTTATTCTGTGTGTGTGTGGTTCGGTGGTTTTCTGTGTGTGTGGGCCTGTGCATGTGTGTGTGTGTGTGCGACTGAGTGAGAGAGTGCTTGCTTGTGCGTGTGTCTTTGTGTTGTGTCAGTGTGAGTGTTTGAGGGGAATGGGGTGAAATATGATGCCTCCAATGTTGCGATGGTTTGTGACATTTTGTGTGAGTGGGAGTGTTGGAGTGCGAGAGAGTGCGTGATTGCGTGTGAGCCTGTGAGTGTGTGTATGTGTTTGTGAGTGTGTGTGATGGTGACATTGCGTGAGGGTGCATTTGTGTCTGCATACGTGTAAGTGTGCTTTGGACATGTGTGAATGTATGTAGGTCTATGTGTGAGTGTGTGTGTTTGTGGATATGTGATGGTGTGGGTCACTGTGAGTGTGCAGGTGAGCAAGGTGCTGTGCGAGCGTGTGTCAGAGTGTGAAGGGCGTTCGTGTGTGACTGTGTGAGATAGTATGAGCAGGTGTGTTTTAGTGTTATGTGTGTGTGTTTGTGAGAGATTAGCTGTGTGAGTGGGAGTGTTACTCTGAGTGTATGTGTGACTGTGTGTTTGGGTATGTAAGAATGCGTGTGAGTGTGTTTTAGTTTGTGAGTGTGCAGGTTTAGGAGCGTGTGTGCATGAGATGTGCGACTGTATGATTGTGCGTCATTCTGCATATGTATGTGCCTGGTTGTGAATGTGTGAGCATGTGTGAGTGAATGTGTGATTTTGGGTGTGTGTTCAAGGGCATGTTAGTGTCAGAGTTCAGGAGTGCTTATGTCTGTGTGTATATCAGTGTGTGTGAGTATATGTGGGAGATGTAGGTGCATGAGTGTGAGTGTTTCTATGTGTGTCTGTGTGCGTAATGGGGTGTGACTCTATGTGTTAAGGTCTCTGTGAGTGACTGTGTGTTTGAGTGTGTGTCAGTGTGTGTGAGTTTGTGTATGACTGTGTGAGTGTGAGTTTGCACATGTGTGAGGGACTTTATTTGAGTGTGTGTCAATGTGTTTGTGTGAGAGTGTATATGTGTATGGGCGTGAGTGTGTGTGAGAGGTTTTGTGAATTTGTGTGGGAGTGCAGATGTGTGAATGTGTGGGAGTGGGTGTTTGTGGGTGTGTATAAGAACTGTTGCGAGATTGTGTGATATTGAGTGTGTGTTTGGGTGTCTATGTGGTTTCATGCATGTGTGTGGGACTGAACGTGCGGGTCTGGGCGTGTGTCTGTGTGAGTGTGTGAGTGGAATGGGGTGAAATATGATGCAACAAAGGTTCCTGAGAGGTTTGAAAGCGATATTGGCCTTCTCTGATGGAACGGAAAGCCATAGAACGTGGTGGGAGGCTACAGATAGAAGAGCAATGTTGTGGAACGGACTGTAATGCAGTGTATTGTGATGCAATAGATGGTTCCTGTGTGTTATGGAAAAGAATGGATCCTTCTTTGATGGAATGAAACGCAGTAGAACGTGGTGGATTGTTGCGGAATGGAGTGGAATGCAGTGCATTGTGACGCAAGGGAGGGAAACTGAGCGGTTTGGACACGAAGGGAGCCTTCGTGTCCAGGAATGGAAGGCAGTAAAAGGTGAAAGATTGTCAGGTACTGGAGTAGAATATTGTGGAGTGGAGTCGAACGGGGTGCTATTTGATGCAATAGACGGTTTCTCATTGTGTTTTAAGAGAATGGATTTATGTGCACGTGATTGTGCAGCTGTGTGTGTTTATGTGTCTATTTTTGATAGGGATTGAGTGTGTGCATTTGTCACTGTGTGTACGGTTTTGAGAGAGGTTGCTGTGTCAGCGTGCAGGTGTGTGAGTGGCTGAGCAAGAGTGTCTGTATATGCGAGGGTGTGACCATGTTTATAAGAGGGTGATTATATAAGTGTTTAAGTGTGTGTGTGAGAGTTTGACAGCATTTGAATGTATGAGTGCGTGTGAGCATGTTACTGTGTGAGTGTCTCTGTGTAGCTTTGTAAGTGTATGTGACATTTTGTCTGAGTGCGTGAGTCTGTAAGTGTGTTGGTGTGAGTGATTGTGTGCGTGATATTGTGCGCACGTCTGTGTCTGTGCGTTTGTCAGCATTCGTGTGTGTGTCTGTGTGTGACAGTTTGTGTGTCTGTGTTTATGGAGGTGTGTGTCTGTGTGAGTGGGTGTGATACTGAATATGAGATAGTGTGAGTTTCTTTGAGTGTGAGTGTGTAAGTGTGCAAGGTGCAGTGTCTCAGTGTGTGAATGTGAAATAAGGTCTTATGTGATTGTGTTTTATTTACTGTGAGGAGAGTTTTACTCTTCAGGTGAGTGTGTAAATGTGAGAGACCATTTGTGTGAGTGGGAGTGTTACTCTGCATGTATGAGGGACAGTGTGTGTTTGTGTTTGAACGGGAGTCCATGTGAGACTTAGATTTTATGTGTGCAGTTGTGGGAGTGTGTGCGAGAGGTGAGTGGGACTGAGTGGGTGCGACTGTGTATCTCTGGTAGAGTATGTGTATGTGTGACTGAATGTATCTGTTTGAGAGAGTGTGTGTGCACGTGTGTGTTAGTGTATAAGTGTTGATATGCCTGTGTGTTTCAGTGAGGGTGAGTGTAAGTGTGTGTTAGTGTGTGCGTGAGTGTGAGTGTGTATGTGTGATTGACTGAATGTTTTCGAGATTATTGGAGATACTTTGAGTGTGTGTGAGTGTGTGACTTTGTGTGTGAATGTGTGTGTGAGGGTGCACACGTGTGAGGGACTTGGTGTGAGTGTGAAACTGTGCATGTGTCAGCATGCATATGTGTGTGTGATGGTGGGTGTATGAGTGTGAATGACTGAGTGTGTAGGGCCATGAATGGGACTGAGTGTTTGTGAGTGTGTATACAAGTCTGTTGCGTGATTGTGTGTGATTGTGTTATTCTGTGTGTGTGTGGTTCGGTGGTTTTCTGTGTGTGTGGGCCTGTGCATGTGTGTGTGTGTGTGCGACTGAGTGAGAGAGTGCTTGCTTGTGCGTGTGTCTTTGTGTTGTGTCAGTGTGAGTGTTTGAGGGGAATGGGGTGAAATATGATGCCTCCAATGTTGCGATGGTTTGTGACATTTTGTGTGAGTGGGAGTGTTGGAGTGCGAGAGAGTGCGTGATTGCGTGTGAGCCTGTGAGTGTGTGTATGTGTTTGTGAGTGTGTGTGATGGTGACATTGCGTGAGGGTGCATTTGTGTCTGCATACGTGTAAGTGTGCTTTGGACATGTGTGAATGTATGTAGGTCTATGTGTGAGTGTGTGTGTTTGTGGATATGTGATGGTGTGGGTCACTGTGAGTGTGCAGGTGAGCAAGGTGCTGTGCGAGCGTGTGTCAGAGTGTGAAGGGCGTTCGTGTGTGACTGTGTGAGATAGTATGAGCAGGTGTGTTTTAGTGTTATGTGTGTGTGTTTGTGAGAGATTAGCTGTGTGAGTGGGAGTGTTACTCTGAGTGTATGTGTGACTGTGTGTTTGGGTATGTAAGAATGCGTGTGAGTGTGTTTTAGTTTGTGAGTGTGCAGGTTTAGGAGCGTGTGTGCATGAGATGTGCGACTGTATGATTGTGCATCATTCTGCATATGTATGTGCCTGGTTGTGAATGTGTGAGCATGTGTGAGTGAATGTGTGATTTTGGGTGTGTGTTCAAGGGCATGTTAGTGTCAGAGTTCAGGAGTGCTTATGTCTGTGTGTATATCAGTGTGTGTGAGTATATGTGGGAGATGTAGGTGCATGAGTGTGAGTGTTTCTATGTGTGTCTGTGTGCGTAATGGGGTGTGACTCTATGTGTTAAGGTCTCTGTGAGTGACTGTGTGTTTGAGTGTGTGTCAGTGTGTGTGAGTTTGTGTATGACTGTGTGAGTGTGAGTTTGCACATGTGTGAGGGACTTTATTTGAGTGTGTGTCAATGTGTTTGTGTGAGAGTGTATATGTGTATGGGCGTGAGTGTGTGTGAGAGGTTTTGTGAATTTGTGTGGGAGTGCAGATGTGTGAATGTGTGGGAGTGGGTGTTTGTGGGTGTGTATAAGAACTGTTGCGAGATTGTGTGATATTGAGTGTGTGTTTGGGTGTCTATGTGGTTTCATGCATGTGTGTGGGACTGAACGTGCGGGTCTGGGCGTGTGTCTGTGTGAGTGTGTGAGTGGAATGGGGTGAAATATGATGCAACAAAGGTTCCTGAGAGGTTTGAAAGCGATATTGGCCTTCTCTGATGGAACGGAAAGCCATAGAACGTGGTGGGAGGCTACAGATAGAAGAGCAATGTTGTGGAACGGACTGTAATGCAGTGTATTGTGATGCAATAGATGGTTCCTGTGTGTTATGGAAAAGAATGGATCCTTCTTTGATGGAATGAAACGCAGTAGAACGTGGTGGATTGTTGCGGAATGGAGTGGAATGCAGTGCATTGTGACGCAAGGGAGGGAAACTGAGCGGTTTGGACACGAAGGGAGCCTTCTTTCCAGGAATGGAAGGCAGTAAAAGGTGAAAGATTGTCAGGTACTGGAGTAGAATATTGTGGAGTGGAGTCGAACGGGGTGCCATTTGATGCAATAGACGTTTTCTCATTGTGTTTTAAGCGAATGGATTTATGTGCACGTGATTGTGCAGCTGTGTGTGTTTATGTGTCTATTTTTGATAGGGATTGAGTGTGTGCATTTGTCACTGTGTGTACGGTTTTGAGAGAGGTTGCTGTGTCAGCGTGCAGGTGTGTGAGTGGCTGAGCAAGAGTGTCTGTATATGCGAGGGTGTGACCATGTTTATAAGAGGGTGATTATATAAGTGTTTAAGTGTGTGTGTGAGAGTTTGACAGCATTTGAATGTATGAGTGCGTGTGAGCATGTTACTGTGTGAGTGTCTCTGTGTAGTTTTGTAAGTGTATGTGACATTTTGTCTGAGTGCGTGAGTCTGTAAGTGTGTTGGTGTGAGTGATTGTGTGCGTGATATTGTGCGCACGTCTGTGTCTGTGCGTTTGTCAGCATTCGTGTGTGTGTCTGTGTGTGACAGTTTGTGTGTCTGTGTTTATGGAGGTGTGTGTCTGTGTGAGTGGGTGTGATACTGAATATGAGATAGTGTGAGTTTCTTTGAGTGTGAGTGTGTAAGTGTGCAAGGTGCAGTGTCTCAGTGTGTGAATGTGAAATAAGGTCTTATGTGATTGTGTTTTATTTATTGTGAGGAGAGTTTTACTCTTCAGGTGAGTGTGTAAATGTGAGAGACCATTTGTGTGAGTGGGAGTGTTACTCTGCATGTATGAGGGACAGTGTGTGTTTGTGTTTGAACGGGAGTATATGTGAGTCTTAGATTTTATGTGTGCAGTTGTGGGAGTGTGTGCGAGAGGTGAGTGGGTCTGAGTGGGTGTGACTGTGTATCTCTGGTAGAGTATGTGTATGTGTGACTGAATGTATCTGTTTGAGAGAGTGTGTGTGCACGTGTGTGTTAGTGTATAAGTGTTGATATGCCTGTGTGTTTCAGTGAGGGTGAGTGTAAGTGTGTGTTAGTGTGTGCGTGAGTGTGAGTGTGTATGTGTGATTGACTGAATGTTTTCGAGATTATTGGAGATACTTTGAGTGTGTGTGAGTGTGTGACTTTGTGTGTGAATGTGTGTGTGAGGGTGCACACGTGTGAGGGACTTGGTGTGAGTGTGAAACTGTGCATGTGTCAGCATGCATATGTGTGTGTGATGGTGGGTGTATGAGTGTGAATGACTGAGTGTGTAGGGCCATGAATGGGACTGAGTGTTTGTGAGTGTGTATATAAGTCTGTTGCGTGATTGTGTGTGATTCTGTTATTCTGTGTGTGTGTGGTTCGGTGGTTTTCTGTGTGTGTGGGCCTGTGCATGTGTGTGTGTGTGTGCGACTGAGTGAGAGAGTGCTTGCTTGTGCGTGTGTCTTTGTGTTGTGTCAGTGTGAGTGTTTGAGGGGAATGGGGTGAAATATGATGCCTCCAATGTTGCGATGGTTTGTGACATTTTGTGTGAGTGGGAGTGTTGGAGTGCGAGAGAGTGCGTGATTGCGTGTGAGCCTGTGAGTGTGTGTATGTGTTTGTGAGTGTGTGTGATGGTGACATTGCGTGAGGGTGCATTTGTGTCTGCATACGTGTAAGTGTGCTTTGGACATGTGTGAATGTATGTAGGTCTATGTGTGAGTGTGTGTGTTTGTGGATATGTGATGGTGTGGGTCACTGTGAGTGTGCAGGTGAGCAAGGTGCTGTGCGAGCGTGTGTCAGAGTGTGAAGGGCGTTCGTGTGTGACTGTGTGAGATAGTATGAGCAGGTGTGTTTTAGTGTTATGTGTGTGTGTTTGTGAGAGATTAGCTGTGTGAGTGGGAGTGTTACTCTGAGTGTATGTGTGACTGTGTGTTTGGGTATGTAAGAATGCGTGTGAGTGTGTTTTAGTTTGTGAGTGTGCAGGTTTAGGAGCGTGTGTGCATGAGATGTGCGACTGTATGATTGTGCATCATTCTGCATATGTATGTGCCTGGTTGTGAATGTGTGAGCATGTGTGAGTGAATGTGTGATTTTGGGTGTGTGTTCAAGGGCATGTTAGTGTCAGAGTTCAGGAGTGCTTATGTCTGTGTGTATATCAGTGTGTGTGAGTATATGTGGGAGATGTAGGTGCATGAGTGTGAGTGTTTCTATGTGTGTCTGTGTGCGTAATGGGGTGTGACTCTATGTGTTAAGGTCTCTGTGAGTGACTGTGTGTTTGAGTGTGTGTCAGTGTGTGTGAGTTTGTGTATGACTGTGTGAGTGTGAGTTTGCACATGTGTGAGGGACTTTATTTGAGTGTGTGTCAATGTGTTTGTGTGAGAGTGTATATGTGTATGGGCGTGAGTGTGTGTGAGAGGTTTTGTGAATTTGTGTGGGAGTGCAGATGTGTGAATGTGTGGGAGTGGGTGTTTGTGGGTGTGTATAAGAACTGTTGCGAGATTGTGTGATATTGAGTGTGTGTTTGGGTGTCTATGTGGTTTCATGCATGTGTGTGGGACTGAACGTGCGGGTCTGGGCGTGTGTCTGTGTGAGTGTGTGAGTGGAATGGGGTGAAATATGATGCAACAAAGGTTCCTGAGAGGTTTGAAAGCGATATTGGCCTTCTCTGATGGAACGGAAAGCCATAGAACGTGGTGGGAGGCTACAGATAGAAGAGCAATGTTGTGGAACGGACTGTAATGCAGGGTATTGTGATGCAATAGACGGTTCCTGTGTGTTATGGAAAAGAATGGATCGTTCTTTGATGGAATGAAACGCAGTAGAACGTGGTGGATTGTTGCGGAATGGAGTGGAATGCAGTGCATTGTGACGCAAGGGAGGGAAACTGAGCGGTTTGGACACGAAGGGAGCCTTCTTTCCAGGAATGGAAGGCAGTAAAAGGTGAAAGATTGTCAGGTACTGGAGTAGAATATTGTGGAGTGGAGTCGAACGGGGTGCCATTTGATGCAATAGACGGTTTCTCATTGTGTTTTAAGCGAATGGATTTATGTGCACGTGATTGTGCAGCTGTGTGTGTTTGTGTGTCTATTTTTGATAGGGATTGAGTGTGTGCATTTGTCACTGTGTGTACGGTTTTGAGAGAGGTTGCTGTGTCAGCGTGCAGGTGTGTGCGTGGCTGAGCAAGAGTGTCTGTATATGCGAGGGTGTGACCATGTTTATAAGAGGGTGATTATATAAGTGTTTAAGTGTGTGTGTGAGAGTTTGACAGCATTTGAATGTATGAGTGCGTGTGAGCATGTTACTGTGTGAGTGTCTCTGTGTAGTTTTGTAAGTGTATGTGACATTTTGTCTGAGTGCGTGAGTCTGTAAGTGTGTTGGTGTGAGTGATTGTGTGCGTGATATTGTGCGCACGTCTGTGTCTGTGCGTTTGTCAGCATTCGTGTGTGTGTCTGTGTGTGACAGTTTGTGTGTCTGTGTTTATGGAGGTGTGTGTCTGTGTGAGTGGGTGTGATACTGAATATGAGATAGTGTGAGTTTCTTTGAGTGTGAGTGTGTAAGTGTGCAAGGTGCAGTGTCTCAGTGTGTGAATGTGAAATAAGGTCTTATGTGATTGTGTTTTATTTATTGTGAGGAGAGTTTTACTCTTCAGGTGAGTGTGTAAATGTGAGAGACCATTTGTGTGAGTGGGAGTGTTACTCTGCATGTATGAGGGACAGTGTGTGTTTGTGTTTGAACGGGAGTCCATGTGAGTCTTAGATTTTATGTGTGCAGTTGTGGGAGTGTGTGCGAGAGGTGAGTGGGACTGAGTGGGTGCGACTGTGTATCTCTGGTAGAGTATGTGTATGTGTGACTGAATGTATCTGTTTGAGAGAGTGTGTGTGCACGTGTGTGTTAGTGTATAAGTGTTGATATGCCTGTGTGTTTCAGTGAGGGTGAGTGTAAGTGTGTGTTAGTGTGTGCGTGAGTGTGAGTGTGTATGTGTGATTGACTGAATGTTTTCGAGATTATTGGAGATACTTTGAGTGTGTGTGAGTGTGTGACTTTGTGTGTGAATGTGTGTGTGAGGGTGCACACGTGTGAGGGACTTGGTGTGAGTGTGAAACTGTGCATGTGTCAGCATGCATATGTGTGTGTGATGGTGGGTGTATGAGTGTGAATGACTGAGTGTGTAGGGCCATGAATGGGACTGAGTGTTTGTGAGTGTGTATATAAGTCTGTTGCGTGATTGTGTGTGATTGTGTTATTCTGTGTGTGTGTGGTTCGGTGGTTTTCTGTGTGTGTGGGCCTGTGCATGTGTGTGTGTGTGTGCGACTGAGTGAGAGAGTGCTTGCTTGTGCGTGTGTCTTTGTGTTGTGTCAGTGTGAGTGTTTGAGGGGAATGGGGTGAAATATGATGCCTCCAATGTTGCGATGGTTTGTGACATTTTGTGTGAGTGGGAGTGTTGGAGTGCGAGAGAGTGCGTGATTGCGTGTGAGCCTGTGAGTGTGTGTATGTGTTTGTGAGTGTGTGTGATGGTGACATTGCGTGAGGGTGCATTTGTGTCTGCATACGTGTAAGTGTGCTTTGGACATGTGTGAATGTATGTAGGTCTATGTGTGAGTGTGTGTGTTTGTGGATATGTGATGGTGTGGGTCACTGTGAGTGTGCAGGTGAGCAAGGTGCTGTGCGAGCGTGTGTCAGAGTGTGAAGGGCGTTCGTGTGTGACTGTGTGAGATAGTATGAGCAGGTGTGTTTTAGTGTTATGTGTGTGTGTTTGTGAGAGATTAGCTGTGTGAGTGGGAGTGTTACTCTGAGTGTATGTGTGACTGTGTGTTTGGGTATGTAAGAATGCGTGTGAGTGTGTTTTAGTTTGTGAGTGTGCAGGTTTAGGAGCGTGTGTGCATGAGATGTGCGACTGTATGATTGTGCGTCATTCTGCATATGTATGTGCCTGGTTGTGAATGTGTGAGCATGTGTGAGTGAATGTGTGATTTTGGGTGTGTGTTCAAGGGCATGTTAGTGTCAGAGTTCAGGAGTGCTTATGTCTGTGTGTATATCACTGTGTGTGAGTATATGTGGGAGATGTAGGTGCATGAGTGTGAGTGTTTCTATGTGTGTCTGTGTGCGTAATGGGGTGTGACTCTATGTGTTAAGGTCTCTGTGAGTGACTGTGTGTTTGAGTGTGTGTCAGTGTGTGTGAGTTTGTGTATGACTGTGTGAGTGTGAGTTTGCACATGTGTGAGGGACTTTATTTGAGTGTGTGTCAATGTGTTTGTGTGAGAGTGTATATGTGTATGGGCGTGAGTGTGTGTGAGAGGTTTTGTGAATTTGTGTGGGAGTGCAGATGTGTGAATGTGTGGGAGTGGGTGTTTGTGGGTGTGTATAAGAACTGTTGCGAGATTGTGTGATATTGAGTGTGTGTTTGGGTGTCTATGTGGTTTCATGCATGTGTGTGGGACTGAACGTGCGGGTCTGGGCGTGTGTCTGTGTGAGTGTGTGAGTGGAATGGGGTGAAATATGATGCAACAAAGGTTCCTGAGAGGTTTGAAAGCGATATTGGCCTTCTCTGATGGAACGGAAAGCCATAGAACGTGGTGGGAGGCTACAGATAGAAGAGCAATGTTGTGGAACGGACTGTAATGCAGTGTATTGTGATGCAATAGATGGTTCCTGTGTGTTATGGAAAAGAATGGATCCTTCTTTGATGGAATGAAACGCAGTAGAACGTGGTGGATTGCTGCGGAATGGAGTGGAATGCAGTGCATTGTGTCGCAAGGGAGGGAAACTGAGCGGTTTGGACACGAAGGGAGCCTTCTTTCCAGGAATGGAAGGCAGTAAAAGGTGAAAGATTGTCAGGTACTGGAGTAGAATATTGTGGAGTGGAGTCGAACGGGGTGCCATTTGATGCAATAGACGGTTTCTCATTGTGTTTTAAGCGAATGGATTTATGCACGTGATTGTGCAGCTGTGTGTGTTTGTGTGTCTATTTTTGATAGGGATTGAATGTGTGCATTTGTCACTGTGTGTACGGTTTTGAGAGAGGTTGCTGTGTCAGCGTGCAGGTGTGTGCGTGGCTGAGCAAGAGTGTCTGTATATGCGAGGGTGTGACCATGTTTATAAGAGGGTGATTATATAAGTGTTTAAGTGTGTGTGTGAGAGTTTGACAGCATTTGAATGTATGAGTGCGTGTGAGCATGTTACTGTGTGAGTGTCTCTGTGTAGTTTTGTAAGTGTATGTGACATTTTGTCTGAGTGCGTGAGTCTGTAAGTGTGTTGGTGTGAGTGATTGTGTGCGTGATATTGTGCGCACGTCTGTGTCTGTGCGTTTGTCAGCATTCGTGTGTGTGTCTGTGTGTGACAGTTTGTGTGTCTGTGTTTATGGAGGTGTGTGTCTGTGTGAGTGGGTGTGATACTGAATATGAGATAGTGTGAGTTTCTTTGAGTGTGAGTGTGTAAGTGTGCAAGGTGCAGTGTCTCAGTGTGTGAATGTGAAATAAGGTCTTATGTGATTGTGTTTTATTTATTGTGAGGAGAGTTTTACTCTTCAGGTGAGTGTGTAAATGTGAGAGACCATTTGTGTGAGTGGGAGTGTTACTCTGCATGTATGAGGGACAGTGTGTGTTTGTGTTTGAACGGGAGTATATGTGAGTCTTAGATTTTATGTGTGCAGTTGTGGGAGTGTGTGCGAGAGGTGAGTGGGTCTGAGTGGGTGTGACTGTGTATCTCTGGTAGAGTATGTGTATGTGTGACTGAATGTATCTGTTTGAGAGAGTGTGTGTGCACGTGTGTGTTAGTGTATAAGTGTTGATATGCCTGTGTGTTTCAGTGAGGGTGAGTGTAAGTGTGTGTTAGTGTGTGCGTGAGTGTGAGTGTGTATGTGTGATTGACTGAATGTTTTCGAGATTATTGGAGATACTTTGAGTGTGTGTGAGTGTGTGACTTTGTGTGTGAATGTGTGTGTGAGGGTGCACACGTGTGAGGGACTTGGTGTGAGTGTGAAACTGTGCATGTGTCAGCATGCATATGTGTGTGTGATGGTGGGTGTATGAGTGTGAATGACTGAGTGTGTAGGGCCATGAATGGGACTGAGTGTTTGTGAGTGTGTATATAAGTCTGTTGCGTGATTGTGTGTGATTGTGTTATTCTGTGTGTGTGTGGTTCGGTGGTTTTCTGTGTGTGTGGGCCTGTGCATGTGTGTGTGTGTGTGCGACTGAGTGAGAGAGTGCTTGCTTGTGCGTGTGTCTTTGTGTTGTGTCAGTGTGAGTGTTTGAGGGGAATGGGGTGAAATATGATGCCTCCAATGTTGCGATGGTTTGTGACATTTTGTGTGAGTGGGAGTGTTGGAGTGCGAGAGAGTGCGTGATTGCGTGTGAGCCTGTGAGTGTGTGTATGTGTTTGTGAGTGTGTGTGATGGTGACATTGCGTGAGGGTGCATTTGTGTCTGCATACGTGTAAGTGTGCTTTGGACATGTGTGAATGTATGTAGGTCTATGTGTGAGTGTGTGTGTTTGTGGATATGTGATGGTGTGGGTCACTGTGAGTGTGCAGGTGAGCAAGGTGCTGTGCGAGCGTGTGTCAGAGTGTGAAGGGCGTTCGTGTGTGACTGTGTGAGATAGTATGAGCAGGTGTGTTTTAGTGTTATGTGTGTGTGTTTGTGAGAGATTAGCTGTGTGAGTGGGAGTGTTACTCTGAGTGTATGTGTGACTGTGTGTTTGGGTATGTAAGAATGCGTGTGAGTGTGTTTTAGTTTGTGAGTGTGCAGGTTTAGGAGCGTGTGTGCATGAGATGTGCGACTGTATGATTGTGCATCATTCTGCATATGTATGTGCCTGGTTGTGAATGTGTGAGCATGTGTGAGTGAATGTGTGATTTTGGGTGTGTGTTCAAGGGCATGTTAGTGTCAGAGTTCAGGAGTGCTTATGTCTGTGTGTATATCAGTGTGTGTGAGTATATGTGGGAGATGTAGGTGCATGAGTGTGAGTGTTTCTATGTGTGTCTGTGTGCGTAATGGGGTGTGACTCTATGTGTTAAGGTCTCTGTGAGTGACTGTGTGTTTGAGTGTGTGTCAGTGTGTGTGAGTTTGTGTATGACTGTGTGAGTGTGAGTTTGCACATGTGTGAGGGACTTTATTTGAGTGTGTGTCAATGTGTTTGTGTGAGAGTGTATATGTGTATGGGCGTGAGTGTGTGTGAGAGGTTTTGTGAATTTGTGTGGGAGTGCAGATGTGTGAATGTGTGGGAGTGGGTGTTTGTGGGTGTGTATAAGAACTGTTGCGAGATTGTGTGATATTGAGTGTGTGTTTGGGTGTCTATGTGGTTTCATGCATGTGTGTGGGACTGAACGTGCGGGTCTGGGCGTGTGTCTGTGTGAGTGTGTGAGTGGAATGGGGTGAAATATGATGCAACAAAGGTTCCTGAGAGGTTTGAAAGCGATATTGGCCTTCTCTGATGGAACGGAAAGCCATAGAACGTGGTGGGAGGCTACAGATAGAAGAGCAATGTTGTGGAACGGACTGTAATGCAGGGTATTGTGATGCAATAGACGGTTCCTGTGTGTTATGGAAAAGAATGGATCGTTCTTTGATGGAATGAAACGCAGTAGAACGTGGTGGATTGTTGCGGAATGGAGTGGAATGCAGTGCATTGTGACGCAAGGGAGGGAAACTGAGCGGTTTGGACACGAAGGGAGCCTTCTTTCCAGGAATGGAAGGCAGTAAAAGGTGAAAGATTGTCAGGTACTGGAGTAGAATATTGTGGAGTGGAGTCGAACGGGGTGCCATTTGATGCAATAGACGGTTTCTCATTGTGTTTTAAGCGAATGGATTTATGTGCACGTGATTGTGCAGCTGTGTGTGTTTGTGTGTCTATTTTTGATAGGGATTGAGTGTGTGCATTTGTCACTGTGTGTACGGTTTTGAGAGAGGTTGCTGTGTCAGCGTGCAGGTGTGTGCGTGGCTGAGCAAGAGTGTCTGTATATGCGAGGGTGTGACCATGTTTATAAGAGGGTGATTATATAAGTGTTTAAGTGTGTGTGTGAGAGTTTGACAGCATTTGAATGTATGAGTGCGTGTGAGCATGTTACTGTGTGAGTGTCTCTGTGTAGTTTTGTAAGTGTATGTGACATTTTGTCTGAGTGCGTGAGTCTGTAAGTGTGTTGGTGTGAGTGATTGTGTGCGTGATATTGTGCGCACGTCTGTGTCTGTGCGTTTGTCAGCATTCGTGTGTGTGTCTGTGTGTGACAGTTTGTGTGTCTGTGTTTATGGAGGTGTGTGTCTGTGTGAGTGGGTGTGATACTGAATATGAGATAGTGTGAGTTTCTTTGAGTGTGAGTGTGTAAGTGTGCAAGGTGCAGTGTCTCAGTGTGTGAATGTGAAATAAGGTCTTATGTGATTGTGTTTTATTTATTGTGAGGAGAGTTTTACTCTTCAGGTGAGTGTGTAAATGTGAGAGACCATTTGTGTGAGTGGGAGTGTTACTCTGCATGTATGAGGGACAGTGTGTGTTTGTGTTTGAACGGGAGTCCATGTGAGTCTTAGATTTTATGTGTGCAGTTGTGGGAGTGTGTGCGAGAGGTGAGTGGGACTGAGTGGGTGCGACTGTGTATCTCTGGTAGAGTATGTGTATGTGTGACTGAATGTATCTGTTTGAGAGAGTGTGTGTGCACGTGTGTGTTAGTGTATAAGTGTTGATATGCCTGTGTGTTTCAGTGAGGGTGAGTGTAAGTGTGTGTTAGTGTGTGCGTGAGTGTGAGTGTGTATGTGTGATTGACTGAATGTTTTCGAGATTATTGGAGATACTTTGAGTGTGTGTGAGTGTGTGACTTTGTGTGTGAATGTGTGTGTGAGGGTGCACACGTGTGAGGGACTTGGTGTGAGTGTGAAACTGTGCATGTGTCAGCATGCATATGTGTGTGTGATGGTGGGTGTATGAGTGTGAATGACTGAGTGTGTAGGGCCATGAATGGGACTGAGTGTTTGTGAGTGTGTATATAAGTCTGTTGCGTGATTGTGTGTGATTGTGTTATTCTGTGTGTGTGTGGTTCGGTGGTTTTCTGTGTGTGTGGGCCTGTGCATGTGTGTGTGTGTGTGCGACTGAGTGAGAGAGTGCTTGCTTGTGCGTGTGTCTTTGTGTTGTGTCAGTGTGAGTGTTTGAGGGGAATGGGGTGAAATATGATGCCTCCAATGTTGCGATGGTTTGTGACATTTTGTGTGAGTGGGAGTGTTGGAGTGCGAGAGAGTGCGTGATTGCGTGTGAGCCTGTGAGTGTGTGTATGTGTTTGTGAGTGTGTGTGATGGTGACATTGCGTGAGGGTGCATTTGTGTCTGCATACGTGTAAGTGTGCTTTGGACATGTGTGAATGTATGTAGGTCTATGTGTGAGTGTGTGTGTTTGTGGATATGTGATGGTGTGGGTCACTGTGAGTGTGCAGGTGAGCAAGGTGCTGTGCGAGCGTGTGTCAGAGTGTGAAGGGCGTTCGTGTGTGACTGTGTGAGATAGTATGAGCAGGTGTGTTTTAGTGTTATGTGTGTGTGTTTGTGAGAGATTAGCTGTGTGAGTGGGAGTGTTACTCTGAGTGTATGTGTGACTGTGTGTTTGGGTATGTAAGAATGCGTGTGAGTGTGTTTTAGTTTGTGAGTGTGCAGGTTTAGGAGCGTGTGTGCATGAGATGTGCGACTGTATGATTGTGCGTCATTCTGCATATGTATGTGCCTGGTTGTGAATGTGTGAGCATGTGTGAGTGAATGTGTGATTTTGGGTGTGTGTTCAAGGGCATGTTAGTGTCAGAGTTCAGGAGTGCTTATGTCTGTGTGTATATCAGTGTGTGTGAGTATATGTGGGAGATGTAGGTGCATGAGTGTGAGTGTTTCTATGTGTGTCTGTGTGCGTAATGGGGTGTGACTCTATGTGTTAAGGTCTCTGTGAGTGACTGTGTGTTTGAGTGTGTGTCAGTGTGTGTGAGTTTGTGTATGACTGTGTGAGTGTGAGTTTGCACATGTGTGAGGGACTTTATTTGAGTGTGTGTCAATGTGTTTGTGTGAGAGTGTATATGTGTATGGGCGTGAGTGTGTGTGAGAGGTTTTGTGAATTTGTGTGGGAGTGCAGATGTGTGAATGTGTGGGAGTGGGTGTTTGTGGGTGTGTATAAGAACTGTTGCGAGATTGTGTGATATTGAGTGTGTGTTTGGGTGTCTATGTGGTTTCATGCATGTGTGTGGGACTGAACGTGCGGGTCTGGGCGTGTGTCTGTGTGAGTGTGTGAGTGGAATGGGGTGAAATATGATGCAACAAAGGTTCCTGAGAGGTTTGAAAGCGATATTGGCCTTCTCTGATGGAACGGAAAGCCATAGAACGTGGTGGGAGGCTACAGATAGAAGAGCAATGTTGTGGAACGGACTGTAATGCAGGGTATTGTGATGCAATAGATGGTGCCTGTGTGTTATGGAAAAGAATGGATCGTTCTTTGATGGAATGAAACGCAGTAGAACGTGGTGGATTGTTGCGGAATGGAGTGGAATGCAGTGCATTGTGACGCAAGGGAGGGAAACTGAGCGGTTTGGACACGAAGGGAGCCTTCTTTCCAGGAATGGAAGGCAGTAAAAGGTGAAAGATTGTCAGGTACTGGAGTAGAATATTGTGGAGTGGAGTCGAACGGGGTGCCATTTGATGCAATAGACGGTTTCTCATTGTGTTTTAAGCGAATGGATTTATGTGCACGTGATTGTGCAGCTGTGTGTGTTTGTGTGTCTATTTTTGATAGGGATTGAGTGTGTGCATTTGTCACTGTGTGTACGGTTTTGAGAGAGGTTGCTGTGTCAGCGTGCAGGTGTGTGCGTGGCTGAGCAAGAGTGTCTGTATATGCGAGGGTGTGACCATGTTTATAAGAGGGTGATTATATAAGTGTTTAAGTGTGTGTGTGAGAGTTTGACAGCATTTGAATGTATGAGTGCGTGTGAGCATGTTACTGTGTGAGGGTCTCTGTGTAGTTTTGTAAGTGTATGTGACATTTTGTCTGAGTGCGTGAGTCTGTGTGTTGGTGTGAGTGATTGTGTGCGTGATATTGTGCGCACGTCTGTGTCTGTGCGTTTGTCAGCATTCGTGTGTGTGTCTGTGTGTGACAGTTTGTGTGTCTGTGTTTATGGAGGTGAGTGTCTGTGTGAGTGGGTGTGATACTGAATATGAGATAGTGTGAGTTTCTTTGAGTGTGAGTGTGTAAGTGTGCAAGGTGCAGTGTCTCAGTGTGTGAATGTGAAATAAGGTCTTATGTGATTGTGTTTTATTTACTGTGAGGAGAGTTTTACTCTTCAGGTGAGTGTGTAAATGTGAGAGACCATTTGTGTAAGTGGGAGTGTTACTCTGCATGTATGAGGGACAGTGTGTGTTTGTGTTTGAACGGGAGTCCATGTGAGTCTTAGATTTTATGTGTGCAGTTGTGGGAGTGTGTGCGAGAGGTGAGTGGGACTGAGTGGGTGCGACTGTGTATCTCTGGTAGAGTATGTGTATGTGTGACTGAATGTATCTGTTTGAGAGAGTGTGTGTGCACGTGTGTGTTAGTGTATAAGTGTTGATATGCCTGTGTGTTTCAGTGAGGGTGAGTGTAAGTGTGTGTTAGTGTGTGCGTGAGTGTGTGTGTGTATGTGTGATTGACTGAATGTTTTCGAGATTATTGGAGATACTTTGAGTGTGTGTGAGTGTGTGACTTTGTGTGTGAATGTGTGTGTGAGGGTGCACACGTGTGAGGGACTTGGTGTGAGTGTGAAACTGTGCATGTGTCAGCATGCATATGTGTGTGTGATGGTGGGTGTATGAGTGTGAATGACTGAGTGTGTAGGGCCATGAATGGGACTGAGTGTTTGTGAGTGTGTATACAAGTCTGTTGCGTGATTGTGTGTGATTGTGTTATTCTGTGTGTGTGTGGTTCGGTGGTTTTCTGTGTGTGTGGGCCTGTGCATGTGTGTGTGTGTGTGCGACTGAGTGAGAGAGTGCTTGCTTGTGCGTGTGTCTTTGTGTTGTGTCAGTGTGAGTGTTTGAGGGGAATGGGGTGAAATATGATGCCTCCAATGTTGCGATGGTTTGTGACATTTTGTGTGAGTGGGAGTGTTGGAGTGCGAGAGAGTGCGTGATTGCATGTGAGCCTGTGAGTGTGTGTATGTGTTTGTGAGTGTGTGTGATGGTGACATTGCGTGAGGGTGCATTTGTGTCTGCATACGTGTAAGTGTGCTTTGGACATGTGTGAATGTATGTAGGTCTATGTGTGAGTGTGTGTGTTTGTGGATATGTGATGGTGTGGGTCACTGTGAGTGTGCAGGTGAGCAAGGTGCTGTGCGAGCGTGTGTCAGAGTGTGAAGGGCGTTCGTGTGTGACTGTGTGAGATAGTATGAGCAGGTGTGTTTTAGTGTTATGTGTGTGTGTTTGTGAGAGATTAGCTGTGTGAGTGGGAGTGTTACTCTGAGTGTATGTGTGACTGTGTGTTTGGGTATGTAAGAATGCGTGTGAGTGTGTTTTAGTTTGTGAGTGTGCAGGTTTAGGAGCGTGTGTGCATGAGATGTGCGACTGTATGATTGTGCGTCATTCTGCATATGTATGTGCCTGGTTGTGAATGTGTGAGCATGTGTGAGTGAATGTGTGATTTTGGGTGTGTGTTCAAGGGCATGTTAGTGTCAGAGTTCAGGAGTGCTTATGTCTGTGTGTATATCAGTGTGTGTGAGTATATGTGGGAGATGTAGGTGCATGAGTGTGAGTGTTTCTATGTGTGTCTGTGTGCGTAATGGGGTGTGACTCTATGTGTTAAGGTCTCTGTGAGTGACTGTGTGTTTGAGTGTGTGTCAGTGTGTGTGAGTTTGTGTATGACTGTGTGAGTGTGAGTTTGCACATGTGTGAGGGACTTTATTTGAGTGTGTGTCAATGTGTTTGTGTGAGAGTGTATATGTGTATGGGCGTGAGTGTGTGTGAGAGGTTTTGTGAATTTGTGTGGGAGTGCAGATGTGTGAATGTGTGGGAGTGGGTGTTTGTGGGTGTGTATAAGAACTGTTGCGAGATTGTGTGATATTGAGTGTGTGTTTGGGTGTCTATGTGGTTTCATGCATGTGTGTGGGACTGAACGTGTGGGTCTGGGCGTGTGTCTGTGTGAGTGTGTGAGTGGAATGGGGTGAAATATGATGCAACAAAGGTTCCTGAGAGGTTTGAAAGCGATATTGGCCTTCTCTGATGGAACGGAAAGCCATAGAACGTGGTGGGAGGCTACAGATAGAAGAGCAATGTTGTGGAACGGACTGTAATGCAGTGTATTGTGATGCAATAGATGGTTCCTGTGTGTTATGGAAATGAATGGATCCTTCTTTGATGGAATGAAACGCAGTAGAACGTGGTGGATTGTTGCGGAATGGAGTGGAATGCAGTGCATTGTGACGCAAGGGAGGGAAACTGAGCGGTTTGGACACGAAGGGAGCCTTCTTTCCAGGAATGGAAGGCAGTAAAAGGTGAAAGATTGTCAGGTACTGGAGTAGAATATTGTGGAGTGGAGTCGAACGGGGTGCCATTTGATGCAATAGACGGTTTCTCATTGTGTTTTAAGCGAATGGATTTATGTGCACGTGATTGTGCAGCTGTGTGTGTTTGTGTGTCTATTTTTGATAGGGATTGAGTGTGTGCATTTGTCACTGTGTGTACGGTTTTGAGAGAGGTTGCTGTGTCAGCGTGCAGGTGTGTGCGTGGCTGAGCAAGAGTGTCTGTATATGCGAGGGTGTGACCATGTTTATAAGAGGGTGATTATATAAGTGTTTAAGTGTGTGTGTGAGAGTTTGACAGCATTTGAATGTATGAGTGCGTGTGAGCATGTTACTGTGTGAGTGTCTCTGTGTAGTTTTGTAAGTGTATGTGACATTTTGTCTGAGTGCGTGAGTCTGTAAGTGTGTTGGTGTGAGTGATTGTGTGCGTGATATTGTGCGCACGTCTGTGTCTGTGCGTTTGTCAGCATTCGTGTGTGTGTCTGTGTGTGACAGTTTGTGTGTCTGTGTTCATGGAGGTGTGTGTCTGTGTGAGTGGGTGTGATACTGAATATGAGATAGTGTGAGTTTCTTTGAGTGTGAGTGTGTAAGTGTGCAAGGTGCAGTGTCTCAGTGTGTGAATGTGAAATAAGGTCTTATGTGATTGTGTTTTATTTATTGTGAGGAGAGTTTTACTCTTCAGGTGAGTGTGTAAATGTGAGAGACCATTTGTGTGAGTGGGAGTGTTACTCTGCATGTATGAGGGACAGTGTGTGTTTGTGTTTGAACGGGAGTCCATGTGAGTCTTAGATTTTATGTGTGCAGTTGTGTGAGTGTGTGCGAGAGGTGAGTGGGACTGAGTGGGTGCGACTGTGTATCTCTGGTAGAGTATGTGTATGTGTGACTGAATGTATCTGTTTGAGAGAGTGTGTGGGCACGTGTGTGTTAGTGTGTAAGTGTTGATATGCCTGTGTGTTTCAGTGAGGGTGAGTGTAAGTGTGTGTTAGTGTGTGCGTGAGTGTGAGTGTGTATGTGTGATTGACTGAATGTTTTCGAGATTATTGGAGATACTTTGAGTGTGTGTGAGTGTGTGACTTTGTGTGTGAATGTGTGTGTGAGGGTGCACACGTGTGAGGGACTTGGTGTGAGTGTGAAACTGTGCATGTGTCAGCATGCATATGTGTGTGTGATGGTGGGTGTATGAGTGTGAATGACTGAATGTGTAGGGCCATGAATGGGACTGAGTGTTTGTGAGTGTGTATACAAGTCTGTTGCGTGATTGTGTGTGATTGTGTTATTCTGTGTGTGTGTGGTTCGGTGGTTTTCTGTGTGTGTGGGCCTGTGCATGTGTGTGTGTGTGTGCGACTGAGTGAGAGAGTGCTTGCTTGTGCGTGTGTCTTTGTGTTGTGTCAGTGTGAGTGTTTGAGGGGAATGGGGTGAAATATGATGCCTCCAATGTTGCGATGGTTTGTGACATTTTGTGTGAGTTGGAGTGTTGGAGTGCGAGAGAGTGCGTGATTGCGTGTGAGCCTGTGAGTGTGTGTATGTGTTTGTGAGTGTGTGTGATGGTGACATTGCGTGAGGGTGCATTTGTGTCTGCATACGTGTAAGTGTGCTTTGGACATGTGTGAATGTATGTAGGTCTATTTGTGAGTGTGTGTGTTTGTGGATATGTGATGGTGTGGGTCACTGTGAGTGTGCAGGGGAGCAAGGTGCTGTGCGAGCGTGTGTCAGAGTGTGAAGGGCGTTCGTGTGTGACTGTGTGAGATAGTATGAGCAGGTGTGTTTTAGTGTTATGTGTGTGTGTTTGTGAGAGATTAGCTGTGTGAGTGGGAGTGTTACTCTGAGTGTATGTGTGACTGTGTGTTTGGGTATGTAAGAATGCGTGTGAGTGTGCAGGTTTAGGAGCGTGTGTGCATGAGATGTGCGACTGTATGATTGTGCGTCATTCTGCATATGTATGTGCCTGGTTGTGAATGTGTGAGCATGTGTGAGTGAATGTGTGATTTTGGGTGTGTGTTCAAGGGCATGTTAGTGTCAGAGTTCAGGAGTGCTTATGTCTGTGTGTATATCAGTGTGTGTGAGTATATGTGGGAGATGTAGGTGCATGAGTGTGAGTGTTTCTATGTGTGTCTGTGTGCGTAATGGGGTGTGACTCTATGTGTTAAGGTCTCTGTGAGTGACTGTGTGTTTGAGTGTGTGTCAGTGTGTGTGAGTTTGTGTATGACTGTGTGAGTGTGAGTTTGCACATGTGTGAGGGACTTTATTTGAGTGTGTGTCAATGTGTTTGTGTGAGAGTGTATATGTGTATGGGCGTGAGTGTGTGTGAGAGGTTTTGTGAATTTGTGTGGGAGTGCAGATGTGTGAATGTGTGGGAGTGGGTGTTTGTGGGTGTGTATAAGAACTGTTGCGAGATTGTGTGATATTGAGTGTGTGTTTGGGTGTCTATGTGGTTTCATGCATGTGTGTGGGACTGAACGTGCGGGTCTGGGCGTGTGTCTGTGTGAGTGTGTGAGTGGAATGGGGTGAAATATGATGCAACAAAGGTTCCTGAGAGGTTTGAAAGCGATATTGGCCTTCTCTGATGGAACGGAAAGCCATAGAACGTGGTGGGAGGCTACAGATAGAAGAGCAATGTTGTGGAACGGACTGTAATGCAGTGTATTGTGATGCAATAGATGGTTCCTGTGTGTTATGGAAATGAATGGATCCTTCTTTGATGGAATGAAACGTAGTAGAACGCGGTGGATTGTTGCGGAATGGAGTGGAATGCAGTGCATTGTGACGCAAGGGAGGGAAACTGAGCGGTTTGGACACGAAGGGAGCCTTCTTTCCAGGAATGGAAGGCAGTAAAAGGTGAAAGATTGTCAGGTACTGGAGTAGAATATTGTGGAGTGGAGTCGAACGGGGTGCCATTTGATGCAATAGACGGTTTCTCATTGTGTTTTAAGCGAATGGATTTATGTGCACGTGATTGTGCAGCTGTGTGTGTTTGTGTGTCTATTTTTGATAGGGATTGAGTGTGTGCATTTGTCACTGTGTGTATGGTTTTGAGAGAGGTTGCTGTGTCAGCGTGCAGGTGTGTGAGTGGCTGAGCAAGAGTGTCTGTATATGCGAGGGTGTGACCATGTTTATAAGAGGGTGATTATATAAGTGTTTAAGTGTGTGTGTGAGAGTTTGACAGCATTTGAATGTATGAGTGCGTGTGAGCATGTTACTGTGTGAGTGTCTCTGTGTAGTTTTGTAAGTGTATGTGACATTTTGTCTGAGTGCGTGAGTCTGTAAGTGTGTTGGTGTGAGTGATTGTGTGCGTGATATTGTGCGCACGTCTGTGTCTGTGCGTTTGTCAGCATTCGTGTGTGTGTCTGTGTGTGACAGTTTGTGTGTCTGTGTTTATGGAGGTGTGTGTCTGTGTGAGTGGGTGTGATACTGAATATGAGATAGTGTGAGTTTCTTTGAGTGTGAGTGTGTAAGTGTGCAAGGTGCAGTGTCTCAGTGTGTGAATGTGAAATAAGGTCTTATGTGATTGTGTTTTATTTACTGTGAGGAGAGTTTTACTCTTCAGGTGAGTGTGTAAATGTGAGAGACCATTTGTGTGAGTGGGAGTGTTACTCTGCATGTATGAGGGACAGTGTGTGTTTGTGTTTGAACGGGAGTCCATGTGAGTCTTAGATTTTATGTGTGCAGTTGTGGGAGTGTGTGCGAGAGGTGAGTGGGACTGAGTGGGTGCGACTGTGTATCTCTGGTAGAGTATGTGTATGTGTGACTGAATGTATCTGTTTGAGAGAGTGTGTGTGCACGTGTGTGTTAGTGTATAAGTGTTGATATGCCTGTGTGTTTCAGTGAGGGTGAGTGTAAGTGTGTGTTAGTGTGTGCGTGAGTGTGAGTGTGTATGTGTGATTGACTGAATGTTTTCGAGATTATTGGAGATACTTTGAGTGTGTGTGAGTGTGTGACTTTGTGTGTGAATGTGTGTGTGAGGGTGCACACGTGTGAGGGACTTGGTGTGAGTGTGAAACTGTGCATGTGTCAGCATGCATATGTGTGTGTGATGGTGGGTGTATGAGTGTGAATGACTGAGTGTGTAGGGCCATGAATGGGACTGAGTGTTTGTGAGTGTGTATATAAGTCTGTTGCGTGATTGTGTGTGATTGTGTTATTCTGTGTGTGTGTGGTTCGGTGGTTTTCTGTGTGTGTGGGCCTGTGCATGTGTGTGTGTGTGTGCGACTGAGTGAGAGAGTGCTTGCTTGTGCGTGTGTCTTTGTGTTGTGTCAGTGTGAGTGTTTGAGGGGAATGGGGTGAAATATGATGCCTCCAATGTTGCGATGGTTTGTGACATTTTGTGTGAGTGGGAGTGTTGGAGTGCGAGAGAGTGCGTGATTGCGTGTGAGCCTGTGAGTGTGTGTATGTGTTTGTGAGTGTGTGTGATGGTGACATTGCGTGAGGGTGCATTTGTGTCTGCATACGTGTAAGTGTGCTTTGGACATGTGTGAATGTATGTAGGTCTATGTGTGAGTGTGTGTGTTTGTGGATATGTGATGGTGTGGGTCACTGTGAGTGTGCAGGTGAGCAAGGTGCTGTGCGAGCGTGTGTCAGAGTGTGAAGGGCGTTCGTGTGTGACTGTGTGAGATAGTATGAGCAGGTGTGTTTTAGTGTTATGTGTGTGTGTTTGTGAGAGATTAGCTGTGTGAGTGGGAGTGTTACTCTGAGTGTATGTGTGACTGTGTGTTTGGGTATGTAAGAATGCGTGTGAGTGTGTTTTAGTTTGTGAGTGTGCAGGTTTAGGAGCGTGTGTGCATGAGATGTGCGACTGTATGATTGTGCGTCATTCTGCATATGTATGTGCCTGGTTGTGAATGTGTGAGCATGTGTGAGTGAATGTGTGATTTTGGGTGTGTGTTCAAGGGCATGTTAGTGTCAGAGTTCAGGAGTGCTTATGTCTGTGTGTATATCAGTGTGTGTGAGTATATGTGGGAGATGTAGGTGCATGAGTGTGAGTGTTTCTATGTGTGTCTGTGTGCGTAATGGGGTGTGACTCTATGTGTTAAGGTCTCTGTGAGTGACTGTGTGTTTGAGTGTGTGTCAGTGTGTGTGAGTTTGTGTATGACTGTGTGAGTGTGAGTTTGCACATGTGTGAGGGACTTTATTTGAGTGTGTGTCAATGTGTTTGTGTGAGAGTGTATATGTGTATGGGCGTGAGTGTGTGTGAGAGGTTTTGTGAATTTGTGTGGGAGTGCAGATGTGTGAATGTGTGGGAGTGGGTGTTTGTGGGTGTGTATAAGAACTGTTGCGAGATTGTGTGATATTGAGTGTGTGTTTGGGTGTCTATGTGGTTTCATGCATGTGTGTGGGACTGAACGTGCGGGTCTGGGCGTGTGTCTGTGTGAGTGTGTGAGTGGAATGGGGTGAAATATGATGCAACAAAGGTTCCTGAGAGGTTTGAAAGCGATATTGGCCTTCTCTGATGGAACGGAAAGCCATAGAACGTGGTGGGAGGCTACAGATAGAAGAGCAATGTTGTGGAACGGACTGTAATGCAGGGTATTGTGATGCAATAGATGGTGCCTGTGTGTTATGGAAAAGAATGGATCGTTCTTTGATGGAATGAAACGCAGTAGAACGTGGTGGATTGTTGCGGAATGGAGTGGAATGCAGTGCATTGTGACGCAAGGGAGGGAAACTGAGCGGTTTGGACACGAAGGGAGCCTTCTTTCCAGGAATGGAAGGCAGTAAAAGGTGAAAGATTGTCAGGTACTGGAGTAGAATATTGTGGAGTGGAGTCGAACGGGGTGCCATTTGATGCAATAGACGGTTTCTCATTGTGTTTTAAGCGAATGGATTTATGTGCACGTGATTGTGCAGCTGTGTGTGTTTGTGTGTCTATTTTTGATAGGGATTGAGTGTGTGCATTTGTCACTGTGTGTACGGTTTTGAGAGAGGTTGCTGTGTCAGCGTGCAGGTGTGTGCGTGGCTGAGCAAGAGTGTCTGTATATGCGAGGGTGTGACCATGTTTATAAGAGGGTGATTATATAAGTGTTTAAGTGTGTGTGTGAGAGTTTGACAGCATTTGAATGTATGAGTGCGTGTGAGCATGTTACTGTGTGAGTGTCTCTGTGTAGTTTTGTAAGTGTATGTGACATTTTGTCTGAGTGCGTGAGTCTGTAAGTGTGTTGGTGTGAGTGATTGTGTGCGTGATATTGTGCGCACGTCTGTGTCTGTGCGTTTGTCAGCATTCGTGTGTGTGTCTGTGTGTGACAGTTTGTGTGTCTGTGTTCATGGAGGTGTGTGTCTGTGTGAGTGGGTGTGATACTGAATATGAGATAGTGTGAGTTTCTTTGAGTGTGAGTGTGTAAGTGTGCAAGGTGCAGTGTCTCAGTGTGTGAATGTGAAATAAGGTCTTATGTGATTGTGTTTTATTTATTGTGAGGAGAGTTTTACTCTTCAGGTGAGTGTGTAAAAGTGAGAGATCATTTGTGTGAGTGGGAGTGTTACTCTGCATGTATGAGGGACAGTGTGTGTTTGTGTTTGAACGGGAGTCCATGTGAGTCTTAGATTTTATGTGTGCAGTTGTGGGAGTGTGTGCGAGAGGTGAGTGGGACTGAGTGGGTGCGACTGTGTATCTCTGGTAGAGTATGTGTATGTGTGACTGAATGTATCTGTTTGAGAGAGTGTGTGTGCACGTGTGTGTTAGTGTGTAAGTGTTGATATGCCTGTGTGTTTCAGTGAGGGTGAGTGTAAGTGTGTGTTAGTGTGTGCGTGAGTGTGAGTGTGTATGTGTGATTGACTGAATGTTTTCGAGAAATTTGGAGATACTTTGAGTGTGTGTGAGTGTGTGACTTTGTGTGTGAATGTGTGTGTGAGGGTGCACACGTGTGAGGGACTTGGTGTGAGTGTGAAACTGTGCATGTGTCAGCATGCATATGTGTGTGTGATGGTGGGTGTATGAGTGTGAATGACTGAGTGTGTAGGGCCATGAATGGGACTGAGTGTTTGTGAGTGTGTATACAAGTCTGTTGCGTGATTGTGTGTGATTGTGTTATTCTGTGTGTGTGTGGTTCGGTGCTTTTCTGTGTGTGTGGGCCTGTGCATGTGTGTGTGTGTGTGCGACTGAGTGAGAGAGTGCTTGCTTGTGCGTGTGTCTTTGTGTTGTGTCAGTGTGAGTGTTTGAGGGGAATGGGGTGAAATATGATGCCTCCAATGTTGCGATGGTTTCTGACATTTTGTGTGAGTGGGAGTGTTGGAGTGCGAGAGAGTGCGTGATTGCGTGTGAGCCTGTGAGTGTGTGTATGTGTTTGTGAGTGTGTGTGATGGTGACATTGCGTGAGGGTGCATTTGTGTCTGCATACGTGTAAGTGTGCTTTGGACATGTGTGAATGTATGTAGGTCTATTTGTGAGTGTGTGTGTTTGTGGATATGTGATGGTGTGGGTCACTGTGAGTGTGCAGGGGAGCAAGGTGCTGTGCGAGCGTGTGTCAGAGTGTGAAGGGCGTTCGTGTGTGACTGTGTGAGATAGTATGAGCAGGTGTGTTTTAGTGTTATGTGTGTGTGTTTGTGAGAGATTAGCTGTGTGAGTGGGAGTGTTACTCTGAGTGTATGTGTGACTGTGTGTTTGGGTATGTAAGAATGCGTGTGAGTGTGCAGGTTTAGGAGCGTGTGTGCATGAGATGTGCGACTGTATGATTGTGCGTCATTCTGCATATGTATGTGCCTGGTTGTGAATGTGTGAGCATGTGTGAGTGAATGTGTGATTTTGGGTGTGTGTTCAAGGGCATGTTAGTGTCAGAGTTCAGGAGTGCTTATGTCTGTGTGTATATCAGTGTGTGTGAGTATATGTGGGAGATGTAGGTGCATGAGTGTGAGTGTTTCTATGTGTGTCTGTGTGCGTAATGGGGTGTGACTCTATGTGTTAAGGTCTCTGTGAGTGACTGTGTGTTTGAGTGTGTGTCAGTGTGTGTGAGTTTGTGTATGACTGTGTGAGTGTGAGTTTGCACATGTGTGAGGGACTTTATTTGAGTGTGTGTCAATGTGTTTGTGTGAGAGTGTATATGTGTATGGGCGTGAGTGTGTGTGAGAGGTTTTGTGAATTTGTGTGGGAGTGCAGATGTGTGAATGTGTGGGAGTGGGTGTTTGTGGGTGTGTATAAGAACTGTTGCGAGATTGTGTGATATTGAGTGTGTGTTTGGGTGTCTATGTGGTTTCATGCATGTGTGTGGGACTGAACGTGCGGGTCTGGGCGTGTGTCTGTGTGAGTGTGTGAGTGGAATGGGGTGAAATATGATGCAACAAAGGTTCCTGAGAGGTTTGAAAGCGATATTGGCCTTCTCTGATGGAACGGAAAGCCATAGAACGTGGTGGGAGGCTACAGATAGAAGAGCAATGTTGTGGAACGGACTGTAATGCAGTGTATTGTGATGCAATAGATGGTTCCTGTGTGTTATGGAAATGAATGGATCCTTCTTTGATGGAATGAAACGCAGTAGAACGCGGTAAATTGTTGCGGAATGGAGTGGAATGCAGTGCATTGTGACGCAAGGGAGGGAAACTGAGCGGTTTGGACACGAAGGGAGCCTTCTTTCCAGGAATGGAAGGCAGTAAAAGGTGAAAGATTGTCAGGTACTGGAGTAGAATATTGTGGAGTGGAGTCGAACGGGGTGCCATTTGATGCAATAGACGGTTTCTCATTGTGTTTTAAGCGAATGGATTTATGTGCACGTGATTGTGCAGCTGTGTGTGTTTGTGTGTCTATTTTTGATAGGGATTGAGTGTGTGCATTTGTCACTGTGTGTACGGTTTTGAGAGAGGTTGCTGTGTCAGCGTGCAGGTGTGTGAGTGGCTGAGCAAGAGTGTCTGTATATGCGAGGGTGTGACCATGTTTATAAGAGGGTGATTATATAAGTGTTTAAGTGTGTGTGTGAGAGTTTGACAGCATTTGAATGTATGAGTGCGTGTGAGCATGTTACTGTGTGAGTGTCTCTGTGTAGTTTTGTAAGTGTATGTGACATTTTGTCTGAGTGCGTGAGTCTGTAAGTGTGTTGGTGTGAGTGATTGTGTGCGTGATATTGTGCGCACGTCTGTGTCTGTGCGTTTGTCAGCATTCGTGTGTGTGTCTGTGTGTGACAGTTTGTGTGTCTGTGTTTATGGAGGTGTGTGTCTGTGTGAGTGGGTGTGATACTGAATATGAGATAGTGTGAGTTTCTTTGAGTGTGAGTGTGTAAGTGTGCAAGGTGCAGTGTCTCAGTGTGTGAATGTGAAATAAGGTCTTATGTGATTGTGTTTTATTTATTGTGAGGAGAGTTTTACTCTTCAGGTGAGTGTGTAAATGTGAGAGACCATTTGTGTGAGTGGGAGTGTTACTCTGCATGTATGAGGGACAGTGTGTGTTTGTGTTTGAACGGGAGTCCATGTGAGTCTTAGATTTTATGTGTGCAGTTGTGGGAGTGTGTGCGAGAGGTGAGTGGGACTGAGTGGGTGCGACTGTGTATCTCTGGTAGAGTATGTGTATGTGTGACTGAATGTATCTGTTTGAGAGAGTGTGTGTGCACGTGTGTGTTAGTGTATAAGTGTTGATATGCCTGTGTGTTTCAGTGAGGGTGAGTGTAAGTGTGTGTTAGTGTGTGCGTGAGTGTGAGTGTGTATGTGTGATTGACTGAATGTTTTCGAGATTATTGGAGATACTTTGAGTGTGTGTGAGTGTGTGACTTTGTGTGTGAATGTGTGTGTGAGGGTGCACACGTGTGAGGGACTTGGTGTGAGTGTGAAACTGTGCATGTGTCAGCATGCATATGTGTGTGTGATGGTGGGTGTATGAGTGTGAATGACTGAGTGTGTAGGGCCATGAATGGGACTGAGTGTTTGTGAGTGTGTATATAAGTCTGTTGCGTGATTGTGTGTGATTGTGTTATTCTGTGTGTGTGTGGTTCGGTGGTTTTCTGTGTGTGTGGGCCTGTGCATGTGTGTGTGTGTGTGCGACTGAGTGAGAGAGTGCTTGCTTGTGCGTGTGTCTTTGTGTTGTGTCAGTGTGAGTGTTTGAGGGGAATGGGGTGAAATATGATGCCTCCAATGTTGCGATGGTTTGTGACATTTTGTGTGAGTGGGAGTGTTGGAGTGCGAGAGAGTGCGTGATTGCGTGTGAGCCTGTGAGTGTGTGTATGTGTTTGTGAGTGTGTGTGATGGTGACATTGCGTGAGGGTGCATTTGTGTCTGCATACGTGTAAGTGTGCTTTGGACATGTGTGAATGTATGTAGGTCTATGTGTGAGTGTGTGTGTTTGTGGATATGTGATGGTGTGGGTCACTGTGAGTGTGCAGGTGAGCAAGGTGCTGTGCGAGCGTGTGTCAGAGTGTGAAGGGCGTTCGTGTGTGACTGTGTGAGATAGTATGAGCAGGTGTGTTTTAGTGTTATGTGTGTGTGTTTGTGAGAGATTAGCTGTGTGAGTGGGAGTGTTACTCTGAGTGTATGTGTGACTGTGTGTTTGGGTATGTAAGAATGCGTGTGAGTGTGTTTTAGTTTGTGAGTGTGCAGGTTTAGGAGCGTGTGTGCATGAGATGTGCGACTGTATGATTGTGCGTCATTCTGCATATGTATGTGCCTGGTTGTGAATGTGTGAGCATGTGTGAGTGAATGTGTGATTTTGGGTGTGTGTTCAAGGGCATGTTAGTGTCAGAGTTCAGGAGTGCTTATGTCTGTGTGTATATCAGTGTGTGTGAGTATATGTGGGAGATGTAGGTGCATGAGTGTGAGTGTTTCTATGTGTGTCTGTGTGCGTAATGGGGTGTGACTCTATGTGTTAAGGTCTCTGTGAGTGACTGTGTGTTTGAGTGTGTGTCAGTGTGTGTGAGTTTGTGTATGACTGTGTGAGTGTGAGTTTGCACATGTGTGAGGGACTTTATTTGAGTGTGTGTCAATGTGTTTGTGTGAGAGTGTATATGTGTATGGGCGTGAGTGTGTGTGAGAGGTTTTGTGAATTTGTGTGGGAGTGCAGATGTGTGAATGTGTGGGAGTGGGTGTTTGTGGGTGTGTATAAGAACTGTTGCGAGATTGTGTGATATTGAGTGTGTGTTTGGGTGTCTATGTGGTTTCATGCATGTGTGTGGGACTGAACGTGCGGGTCTGGGCGTGTGTCTGTGTGAGTGTGTGAGTGGAATGGGGTGAAATATGATGCAACAAAGGTTCCTGAGAGGTTTGAAAGCGATATTGGCCTTCTCTGATGGAACGGAAAGCCATAGAACGTGGTGGGAGGCTACAGATAGAAGAGCAATGTTGTGGAACGGACTGTAATGCAGGGTATTGTGATGCAATAGATGGTGCCTGTGTGTTATGGAAAAGAATGGATCGTTCTTTGATGGAATGAAACGCAGTAGAACGTGGTGGATTGTTGCGGAATGGAGTGGAATGCAGTGCATTGTGACGCAAGGGAGGGAAACTGAGCGGTTTGGACACGAAGGGAGCCTTCTTTCCAGGAATGGAAGGCAGTAAAAGGTGAAAGATTGTCAGGTACTGGAGTAGAATATTGTGGAGTGGAGTCGAACGGGGTGCCATTTGATGCAATAGACGGTTTCTCATTGTGTTTTAAGCGAATGGATTTATGTGCACGTGATTGTGCAGCTGTGTGTGTTTGTGTGTCTATTTTTGATAGGGATTGAGTGTGTGCATTTGTCACTGTGTGTACGGTTTTGAGAGAGGTTGCTGTGTCAGCGTGCAGGTGTGTGCGTGGCTGAGCAAGAGTGTCTGTATATGCGAGGGTGTGACCATGTTTATAAGAGGGTGATTATATAAGTGTTTAAGTGTGTGTGTGAGAGTTTGACAGCATTTGAATGTATGAGTGCGTGTGAGCATGTTACTGTGTGAGTGTCTCTGTGTAGTTTTGTAAGTGTATGTGACATTTTGTCTGAGTGCGTGAGTCTGAAAGTGTGTTGGTGTGAGTGATTGTGTGCGTGATATTGTGCGCACGTCTGTGTCTGTGCGTTTGTCAGCATTCGTGTGTGTGTCTGTGTGTGACAGTTTGTGTGTCTGTGTTTATGGAGGTGAGTGTCTGTGTGAGTGGGTGTGATACTGAATATGAGATAGTGTGAGTTTCTTTGAGTGTGAGTGTGTAAGTGTGCAAGGTGCAGTGTCTCAGTGTGTGAATGTGAAATAAGGTCTTATGTGATTGTGTTTTATTTACTGTGAGGAGAGTTTTACTCTTCAGGTGAGTGTGTAAATGTGAGAGACCATTTGTGTGATTGGGAGTGTTACTCTGCATGTATGAGGGACAGTGTGTGTTTGTGTTTGAACGGGAGTCCATGTGAGTCTTAGATTTTATGTGTGCAGTTGTGTGAGTGTGTGCGAGAGGTGAGTGGGACTGAGTGGGTGCGACTGTGTATCTCTGGTAGAGTATGTGTATGTGTGACTGAATGTATCTGTTTGAGAGAGTGTGTGTGCACGTGTGTGTTAGTGTATAAGTGTTGATATGCCTGTGTGTTTCAGTGAGGGTGAGTGTAAGTGTGTGTTAGTGTGTGCGTGAGTGTGTGTGTGTATGTGTGATTGACTGAATGTTTTCGAGATTATTGGAGATACTTTGAGTGTGTGTGAGTGTGTGACTTTGTGTGTGAATGTGTGTGTGAGGGTGCACACGTGTGAGGGACTTGGTGTGAGTGTGAAACTGTGCATGTGTCAGCATGCATATGTGTGTGTGATGGTGGGTGTATGAGTGTGAATGACTGAGTGTGTAGGGCCATGAATGGGACTGAGTGTTTGTGAGTGTGTATACAAGTCTGTTGCGTGATTGTGTGTGATTGTGTTATTCTGTGTGTGTGTGGTTCGGTGGTTTTCTGTGTGTGTGGGCCTGTGCATGTGTGTGTGTGTGTGCGACTGAGTGAGAGAGTGCTTGCTTGTGCGTGTGTCTTTGTGTTGTGTCAGTGTGAGTGTTTGAGGGGAATGGGGTGAAATATGATGCCTCCAATGTTGCGATGGTTTGTGACATTTTGTGTGAGTGGGAGTGTTGGAGTGCGAGAGAGTGCGTGATTGCGTGTGAGCCTGTGAGTGTGTGTATGTGTTTGTGAGTGTGTGTGATGGTGACATTGCGTGAGGGTGCATTTGTGTCTGCATACGTGTAAGTGTGCTTTGGACATGTGTGAATGTATGTAGGTCTATGTGTGAGTGTGTGTGTTTGTGGATATGTGATGGTGTGGGTCACTGTGAGTGTGCAGGTGAGCAAGGTGCTGTGCGAGCGTGTGTCAGAGTGTGAAGGGCGTTCGTGTGTGACTGTGTGAGATAGTATGAGCAGGTGTGTTTTAGTGTTATGTGTGTGTGTTTGTGAGAGATTAGCTGTGTGAGTGGGAGTGTTACTCTGAGTGTATGTGTGACTGTGTGTTTGGGTATGTAAGAATGCGTGTGAGTGTGTTTTAGTTTGTGAGTGTGCAGGTTTAGGAGCGTGTGTGCATGAGATGTGCGACTGTATGATTGTGCGTCATTCTGCATATGTATGTGCCTGGTTGTGAATGTGTGAGCATGTGTGAGTGAATGTGTGATTTTGGGTGTGTGTTCAAGGGCATGTTAGTGTCAGAGTTCAGGAGTGCTTATGTCTGTGTGTATATCAGTGTGTGTGAGTATATGTGGGAGATGTAGGTGCATGAGTGTGAGTGTTTCTATGTGTGTCTGTGTGCGTAATGGGGTGTGACTCTATGTGTTAAGGTCTCTGTGAGTGACTGTGTGTTTGAGTGTGTGTCAGTGTGTGTGAGTTTGTGTATGACTGTGTGAGTGTGAGTTTGCACATGTGTGAGGGACTTTATTTGAGTGTGTGTCAATGTGTTTGTGTGAGAGTGTATATGTGTATGGGCGTGAGTGTGTGTGAGAGGTTTTGTGAATTTGTGTGGGAGTGCAGATGTGTGAATGTGTGGGAGTGGGTGTTTGTGGGTGTGTATAAGAACTGTTGCGAGATTGTGTGATATTGAGTGTGTGTTTGGGTGTCTATGTGGTTTCATGCATGTGTGTGGGACTGAACGTGCGGGTCTGGGCGTGTGTCTGTGTGAGTGTGTGAGTGGAATGGGGTGAAATATGATGCAACAAAGGTTCCTGAGAGGTTTGAAAGCGATATTGGCCTTCTCTGATGGAACGGAAAGCCATAGAACGTGGTGGGTAGCTACAGATAGAAGAGCAATGTTGTGGAACGGACTGTAATGCAGTGTATTGTGATGCAATAGATGGTGCCTGTGTGTTATGGAAAAGAATGGATCGTTCTTTGATGGAATGAAACGCAGTAGAACGTGGTGGATTGTTGCGGAATGGAGTGGAATGCAGTGCATTGTGACGCAAGGGAGGGAAACTGAGCGGTTTGGACACGAAGGGAGCCTTCTTTCCAGGAATGGAAGGCAGTAAAAGGTGAAAGATTGTCAGGTACTGGAGTAGAATATTGTGGAGTGGAGTCGAACGGGGTGCCATTTGATGCAATAGACGGTTTCTCATTGTGTTTTAAGCGAATGGATTTATGTGCACGTGATTGTGCAGCTGTGTGTGTTTGTGTGTCTATTTTTGATAGGGATTGAGTGTGTGCATTTGTCACTGTGTGTACGGTTTTGAGAGAGGTTGCTGTGTCAGCGTGCAGGTGTGTGCGTGGCTGAGCAAGAGTGTCTGTATATGCGAGGGTGTGACCATGTTTATAAGAGGGTGATTATATAAGTGTTTAAGTGTGTGTGTGAGAGTTTGACAGCATTTGAATGTATGAGTGCGTGTGAGCATGTTACTGTGTGAGTGTCTCTGTGTAGTTTTGTAAGTGTATGTGACATTTTGTCTGAGTGCGTGAGTCTGTAAGTGTGTTGGTGTGAGTGATTGTGTGCGTGATATTGTGCGCACGTCTGTGTCTGTGCGTTTGTCAGCATTCGTGTGTGTGTCTGTGTGTGACAGTTTGTGTGTCTGTGTTTATGGAGGTGTGTGTCTGTGTGAGTGGGTGTGATACTGAATATGAGATAGTGTGAGTTTCTTTGAGTGTGAGTGTGTAAGTGTGCAAGGTGCAGTGTCTCAGTGTGTGAATGTGAAATAAGGTCTTATGTGATTGTGTTTTATTTATTGTGAGGAGAGTTTTACTCTTCAGGTGAGTGTGTAAATGTGAGAGACCATTTGTGTGAGTGGGAGTGTTACTCTGCATGTATGAGGGACAGTGTGTGTTTGTGTTTGAACGGGAGTCCATGTGAGTCTTAGATTTTATGTGTGCAGTTGTGGGAGTGTGTGCGAGAGGTGAGTGGGACTGAGTGGGTGCGACTGTGTATCTCTGGTAGAGTATGTGTATGTGTGACTGAATGTATCTGTTTGAGAGAGTGTGTGTGCACGTGTGTGTTAGTGTATAAGTGTTGATATGCCTGTGTGTTTCAGTGAGGGTGAGTGTAAGTGTGTGTTAGTGTGTGCGTGAGTGTGTGTGTGTATGTGTGATTGACTGAATGTTTTCGAGATTATTGGAGATACTTTGAGTGTGTGTGAGTGTGTGACTTTGTGTGTGAGGGTGCACACGTGTGAGGGACTTGGTGTGAGTGTGAAACTGTGCATGTGTCAGCATGCATATGTGTGTGTGATGGTGGGTGTATGAGTGTGAATGACTGAGTGTGTAGGGCCATGAATGGGACTGAGTGTTTGTGAGTGTGTATACAAGTCTGTTGCGTGATTGTGTGTGATTGTGTTATTCTGTGTGTGTGTGGTTCGGTGGTTTTCTGTGTGTGTGGGCCTGTGCATGTGTGTGTGTGTGTGCGACTGAGTGAGAGAGTGCTTGCTTGTGCGTGTGTCTTTGTGTTGTGTCAGTGTGAGTGTTTGAGGGGAATGGGGTGAAATATGATGCCTCCAATGTTGCGATGGTTTGTGACATTTTGTGTGAGTGGGAGTGTTGGAGTGCGAGAGAGTGCGTGATTGCGTGTGAGCCTGTGAGTGTGTGTATGTGTTTGTGAGTGTGTGTGATGGTGACATTGCGTGAGGGTGCATTTGTGTCTGCATACGTGTAAGTGTGCTTTGGACATGTGTGAATGTATGTAGGTCTATGTGTGAGTGTGTGTGTTTGTGGATATGTGATGGTGTGGGTCACTGTGAGTGTGCAGGTGAGCAAGGTGCTGTGCGAGCGTGTGTCAGAGTGTGAAGGGCGTTCGTGTGTGACTGTGTGAGATAGTATGAGCAGGTGTGTTTTAGTGTTATGTGTGTGTGTTTGTGAGAGATTAGCTGTGTGAGTGGGAGTGTTACTCTGAGTGTATGTGTGACTGTGTGTTTGGGTATGTAAGAATGCGTGTGAGTGTGTTTTAGTTTGTGAGTGTGCAGGTTTAGGAGCGTGTGTGCATGAGATGTGCGACTGTATGATTGTGCGTCATTCTGCATATGTATGTGCCTGGTTGTGAATGTGTGAGCATGTGTGAGTGAATGTGTGATTTTGGGTGTGTGTTCAAGGGCATGTTAGTGTCAGAGTTCAGGAGTGCTTATGTCTGTGTGTATATCAGTGTGTGTGAGTATATGTGGGAGATGTAGGTGCATGAGTGTGAGTGTTTCTATGTGTGTCTGTGTGCGTAATGGGGTGTGACTCTATGTGTTAAGGTCTCTGTGAGTGACTGTGTGTTTGAGTGTGTGTCAGTGTGTGTGAGTTTGTGTATGACTGTGTGAGTGTGAGTTTGCACATGTGTGAGGGACTTTATTTGAGTGTGTGTCAATGTGTTTGTGTGAGAGTGTATATGTGTATGGGCGTGAGTGTGTGTGAGAGGTTTTGTGAATTTGTGTGGGAGTGCAGATGTGTGAATGTGTGGGAGTGGGTGTTTGTGGGTGTGTATAAGAACTGTTGCGAGATTGTGTGATATTGAGTGTGTGTTTGGGTGTCTATGTGGTTTCATGCATGTGTGTGGGACTGAACGTGCGGGTCTGGGCGTGTGTCTGTGTGAGTGTGTGAGTGGAATGGGGTGAAATATGATGCAACAAAGGTTCCTGAGAGGTTTGAAAGCGATATTGGCCTTCTCTGATGGAACGGAAAGCCATAGAACGTGGTGGGTAGCTACAGATAGAAGAGCAATGTTGTGGAACGGACTGTAATGCAGTGTATTGTGATGCAATAGATGGTGCCTGTGTGTTATGGAAAAGAATGGATCGTTCTTTGATGGAATGAAACGCAGTAGAACGTGGTGGATTGTTGCGGAATGGAGTGGAATGCAGTGCATTGTGACGCAAGGGAGGGAAACTGAGCGGTTTGGACACGAAGGGAGCCTTCTTTCCAGGAATGGAAGGCAGTAAAAGGTGAAAGATTGTCAGGTACTGGAGTAGAATATTGTGGAGTGGAGTCGAACGGGGTGCCATTTGATGCAATAGACGGTTTCTCATTGTGTTTTAAGCGAATGGATTTATGTGCACGTGATTGTGCAGCTGTGTGTGTTTGTGTGTCTATTTTTGATAGGGATTGAGTGTGTGCATTTGTCACTGTGTGTACGGTTTTGAGAGAGGTTGCTGTGTCAGCGTGCAGGTGTGTGCGTGGCTGAGCAAGAGTGTCTGTATATGCGAGGGTGTGACCATGTTTATAAGAGGGTGATTATATAAGTGTTTAAGTGTGTGTGTGAGAGTTTGACAGCATTTGAATGTATGAGTGCGTGTGAGCATGTTACTGTGTGAGTGTCTCTGTGTAGTTTTGTAAGTGTATGTGACATTTTGTCTGAGTGCGTGAGTCTGTAAGTGTGTTGGTGTGAGTGATTGTGTGCGTGATATTGTGCGCACGTCTGTGTCTGTGCGTTTGTCAGCATTCGTGTGTGTGTCTGTGTGTGACAGTTTGTGTGTCTGTGTTTATGGAGGTGTGTGTCTGTGTGAGTGGGTGTGATACTGAATATGAGATAGTGTGAGTTTCTTTGAGTGTGAGTGTGTAAGTGTGCAAGGTGCAGTGTCTCAGTGTGTGAATGTGAAATAAGGTCTTATGTGATTGTGTTTTATTTATTGTGAGGAGAGTTTTACTCTTCAGGTGAGTGTGTAAATGTGAGAGACCATTTGTGTGAGTGGGAGTGTTACTCTGCATGTATGAGGGACAGTGTGTGTTTGTGTTTGAACGGGAGTCCATGTGAGTCTTAGATTTTATGTGTGCAGTTGTGGGAGTGTGTGCGAGAGGTGAGTGGGACTGAGTGGGTGCGACTGTGTATCTCTGGTAGAGTATGTGTATGTGTGACTGAATGTATCTGTTTGAGAGAGTGTGTGTGCACGTGTGTGTTAGTGTATAAGTGTTGATATGCCTGTGTGTTTCAGTGAGGGTGAGTGTAAGTGTGTGTTAGTGTGTGCGTGAGTGTGTGTGTGTATGTGTGATTGACTGAATGTTTTCGAGATTATTGGAGATACTTTGAGTGTGTGTGAGTGTGTGACTTTGTGTGTGAGGGTGCACACGTGTGAGGGACTTGGTGTGAGTGTGAAACTGTGCATGTGTCAGCATGCATATGTGTGTGTGATGGTGGGTGTATGAGTGTGAATGACTGAGTGTGTAGGGCCATGAATGGGACTGAGTGTTTGTGAGTGTGTATACAAGTCTGTTGCGTGATTGTGTGTGATTGTGTTATTCTGTGTGTGTGTGGTTCGGTGGTTTTCTGTGTGTGTGGGCCTGTGCATGTGTGTGTGTGTGTGCGACTGAGTGAGAGAGTGCTTGCTTGTGCGTGTGTCTTTGTGTTGTGTCAGTGTGAGTGTTTGAGGGGAATGGGGTGAAATATGATGCCTCCAATGTTGCGATGGTTTGTGACATTTTGTGTGAGTGGGAGTGTTGGAGTGCGAGAGAGTGCGTGATTGCGTGTGAGCCTGTGAGTGTGTGTATGTGTTTGTGAGTGTGTGTGATGGTGACATTGCGTGAGGGTGCATTTGTGTCTGCATACGTGTAAGTGTGCTTTGGACATGTGTGAATGTATGTAGGTCTATGTGTGAGTGTGTGTGTTTGTGGATATGTGATGGTGTGGGTCACTGTGAGTGTGCAGGTGAGCAAGGTGCTGTGCGAGCGTGTGTCAGAGTGTGAAGGGCGTTCGTGTGTGACTGTGTGAGATAGTATGAGCAGGTGTGTTTTAGTGTTATGTGTGTGTGTTTGTGAGAGATTAGCTGTGTGAGTGGGAGTGTTACTCTGAGTGTATGTGTGACTGTGTGTTTGGGTATGTAAGAATGCGTGTGAGTGTGTTTTAGTTTGTGAGTGTGCAGGTTTAGGAGCGTGTGTGCATGAGATGTGCGACTGTATGATTGTGCGTCATTCTGCATATGTATGTGCCTGGTTGTGAATGTGTGAGCATGTGTGAGTGAATGTGTGATTTTGGGTGTGTGTTCAAGGGCATGTTAGTGTCAAAGTTCAGGAGTGCTTATGTCTGTGTGTATATCAGTGTGTGTGAGTATATGTGGGAGATGTAGGTGCATGAGTGTGAGTGTTTCTATGTGTGTCTGTGTGCGTAATGGGGTGTGACTCTATGTGTTAAGGTCTCTGTGAGTGACTGTGTGTTTGAGTGTGTGTCAGTGTGTGTGAGTTTGTGTATGACTGTGTGAGTGTGAGTTTGCACATGTGTGAGGGACTTTATTTGAGTGTGTGTCAATGTGTTTGTGTGAGAGTGTATATGTGTATGGGCGTGAGTGTGTGTGAGAGGTTTTGTGAATTTGTGTGGGAGTGCAGATGTGTGAATGTGTGGGAGTGGGTGTTTGTGGGTGTGTATAAGAACTGTTGCGAGATTGTGTGATATTGAGTGTGTGTTTGGGTGTCTATGTGGTTTCATGCATGTGTGTGGGACTGAACGTGCGGGTCTGGGCGTGTGTCTGTGTGAGTGTGTGAGTGGAATGGGGTGAAATATGATGCAACAAAGGTTCCTGAGAGGTTTGAAAGCGATATTGGCCTTCTCTGATGGAACGGAAAGCCATAGAACGTGGTGGGAGGCTACAGATAGAAGAGCAATGTTGTGGAACGGACTGTAATGCAGGGTATTGTGATGCAATAGATGGTGCCTGTGTGTTATGGAAAAGAATGGATCGTTCTTTGATGGAATGAAACGCAGTAGAACGTGGTGGATTGTTGCGGAATGGAGTGGAATGCAGTGCATTGTGACGCAAGGGAGGGAAACTGAGCGGTTTGGACACGAAGGGAGCCTTCTTTCCAGGAATGGAAGGCAGTAAAAGGTGAAAGATTGTCAGGTACTGGAGTAGAATATTGTGGAGTGGAGTCGAACGGGGTGCCATTTGATGCAATAGACGGTTTCTCATTGTGTTTTAAGCGAATGGATTTATGTGCACGTGATTGTGCAGCTGTGTGTGTTTGTGTGTCTATTTTTGATAGGGATTGAGTGTGTGCATTTGTCACTGTGTGTACGGTTTTGAGAGAGGTTGCTGTGTCAGCGTGCAGGTGTGTGCGTGGCTGAGCAAGAGTGTCTGTATATGCGAGGGTGTGACCATGTTTATAAGAGGGTGATTATATAAGTGTTTAAGTGTGTGTGTGAGAGTTTGACAGCATTTGAATGTATGAGTGCGTGTGAGCATGTTACTGTGTGAGTGTCTCTGTGTAGTTTTGTAAGTGTATGTGACATTTTGTCTGAGTGCGTGAGTCTGAAAGTGTGTTGGTGTGAGTGATTGTGTGCGTGATATTGTGCGCACGTCTGTGTCTGTGCGTTTGTCAGCATTCGTGTGTGTGTCTGTGTGTGACAGTTTGTGTGTCTGTGTTTATGGAGGTGAGTGTCTGTGTGAGTGGGTGTGATACTGAATATGAGATAGTGTGAGTTTCTTTGAGTGTGAGTGTGTAAGTGTGCAAGGTGCAGTGTCTCAGTGTGTGAATGTGAAATAAGGTCTTATGTGATTGTGTTTTATTTACTGTGAGGAGAGTTTTACTCTTCAGGTGAGTGTGTAAATGTGAGAGACCATTTGTGTGATTGGGAGTGTTACTCTGCATGTATGAGGGACAGTGTGTGTTTGTGTTTGAACGGGAGTCCATGTGAGTCTTAGATTTTATGTGTGCAGTTGTGGGAGTGTGTGCGAGAGGTGAGTGGGACTGAGTGGGTGCGACTGTGTATCTCTGGTAGAGTATGTGTATGTGTGACTGAATGTATCTGTTTGAGAGAGTGTGTGTGCACGTGTGTGTTAGTGTATAAGTGTTGATATGCCTGTGTGTTTCAGTGAGGGTGAGTGTAAGTGTGTGTTAGTGTGTGCGTGAGTGTGTGTGTGTATGTGTGATTGACTGAATGTTTTCGAGATTATTGGAGATACTTTGAGTGTGTGTGAGTGTGTGACTTTGTGTGTGAATGTGTGTGTGAGGGTGCACACGTGTGAGGGACTTGGTGTGAGTGTGAAACTGTGCATGTGTCAGCATGCATATGTGTGTGTGATGGTGGGTGTATGAGTGTGAATGACTGAGTGTGTAGGGCCATGAATGGGACTGAGTGTTTGTGAGTGTGTATACAAGTCTGTTGCGTGATTGTGTGTGATTGTGTTATTCTGTGTGTGTGTGGTTCGGTGGTTTTCTGTGTGTGTGGGCCTGTGCATGTGTGTGTGTGTGTGCGACTGAGTGAGAGAGTGCTTGCTTGTGCGTGTGTCTTTGTGTTGTGTCAGTGTGAGTGTTTGAGGGGAATGGGGTGAAATATGATGCCTCCAATGTTGCGATGGTTTGTGACATTTTGTGTGAGTGGGAGTGTTGGAGTGCGAGAGAGTGCGTGATTGCGTGTGAGCCTGTGAGTGTGTGTATGTGTTTGTGAGTGTGTGTGATGGTGACATTGCGTGAGGGTGCATTTGTGTCTGCATACGTGTAAGTGTGCTTTGGACATGTGTGAATGTATGTAGGTCTATGTGTGAGTGTGTGTGTTTGTGGATATGTGATGGTGTGGGTCACTGTGAGTGTGCAGGTGAGCAAGGTGCTGTGCGAGCGTGTGTCAGAGTGTGAAGGGCGTTCGTGTGTGACTGTGTGAGATAGTATGAGCAGGTGTGTTTTAGTGTTATGTGTGTGTGTTTGTGAGAGATTAGCTGTGTGAGTGGGAGTGTTACTCTGAGTGTATGTGTGACTGTGTGTTTGGGTATGTAAGAATGCGTGTGAGTGTGTTTTAGTTTGTGAGTGTGCAGGTTTAGGAGCGTGTGTGCATGAGATGTGCGACTGTATGATTGTGCGTCATTCTGCATATGTATGTGCCTGGTTGTGAATGTGTGAGCATGTGTGAGTGAATGTGTGATTTTGGGTGTGTGTTCAAGGGCATGTTAGTGTCAGAGTTCAGGAGTGCTTATGTCTGTGTGTATATCAGTGTGTGTGAGTATATGTGGGAGATGTAGGTGCATGAGTGTGAGTGTTTCTATGTGTGTCTGTGTGCGTAATGGGGTGTGACTCTATGTGTTAAGGTCTCTGTGAGTGACTGTGTGTTTGAGTGTGTGTCAGTGTGTGTGAGTTTGTGTATGACTGTGTGAGTGTGAGTTTGCACATGTGTGAGGGACTTTATTTGAGTGTGTGTCAATGTGTTTGTGTGAGAGTGTATATGTGTATGGGCGTGAGTGTGTGTGAGAGGTTTTGTGAATTTGTGTGGGAGTGCAGATGTGTGAATGTGTGGGAGTGGGTGTTTGTGGGTGTGTATAAGAACTGTTGCGAGATTGTGTGATATTGAGTGTGTGTTTGGGTGTCTATGTGGTTTCATGCATGTGTGTGGGACTGAACGTGCGGGTCTGGGCGTGTGTCTGTGTGAGTGTGTGAGTGGAATGGGGTGAAATATGATGCAACAAAGGTTCCTGAGAGGTTTGAAAGCGATATTGGCCTTCTCTGATGGAACGGAAAGCCATAGAACGTGGTGGGTAGCTACAGATAGAAGAGCAATGTTGTGGAACGGACTGTAATGCAGTGTATTGTGATGCAATAGATGGTGCCTGTGTGTTATGGAAAAGAATGGATCGTTCTTTGATGGAATGAAACGCAGTAGAACGTGGTGGATTGTTGCGGAATGGAGTGGAATGCAGTGCATTGTGACGCAAGGGAGGGAAACTGAGCGGTTTGGACACGAAGGGAGCCTTCTTTCCAGGAATGGAAGGCAGTAAAAGGTGAAAGATTGTCAGGTACTGGAGTAGAATATTGTGGAGTGGAGTCGAACGGGGTGCCATTTGATGCAATAGACGGTTTCTCATTGTGTTTTAAGCGAATGGATTTATGTGCACGTGATTGTGCAGCTGTGTGTGTTTGTGTGTCTATTTTTGATAGGGATTGAGTGTGTGCATTTGTCACTGTGTGTACGGTTTTGAGAGAGGTTGCTGTGTCAGCGTGCAGGTGTGTGCGTGGCTGAGCAAGAGTGTCTGTATATGCGAGGGTGTGACCATGTTTATAAGAGGGTGATTATATAAGTGTTTAAGTGTGTGTGTGAGAGTTTGACAGCATTTGAATGTATGAGTGCGTGTGAGCATGTTACTGTGTGAGTGTCTCTGTGTAGTTTTGTAAGTGTATGTGACATTTTGTCTGAGTGCGTGAGTCTGTAAGTGTGTTGGTGTGAGTGATTGTGTGCGTGATATTGTGCGCACGTCTGTGTCTGTGCGTTTGTCAGCATTCGTGTGTGTGTCTGTGTGTGACAGTTTGTGTGTCTGTGTTTATGGAGGTGTGTGTCTGTGTGAGTGGGTGTGATACTGAATATGAGATAGTGTGAGTTTCTTTGAGTGTGAGTGTGTAAGTGTGCAAGGTGCAGTGTCTCAGTGTGTGAATGTGAAATAAGGTCTTATGTGATTGTGTTTTATTTATTGTGAGGAGAGTTTTACTCTTCAGGTGAGTGTGTAAATGTGAGAGACCATTTGTGTGAGTGGGAGTGTTACTCTGCATGTATGAGGGACAGTGTGTGTTTGTGTTTGAACGGGAGTCCATGTGAGTCTTAGATTTTATGTGTGCAGTTGTGGGAGTGTGTGCGAGAGGTGAGTGGGACTGAGTGGGTGCGACTGTGTATCTCTGGTAGAGTATGTGTATGTGTGACTGAATGTATCTGTTTGAGAGAGTGTGTGTGCACGTGTGTGTTAGTGTATAAGTGTTGATATGCCTGTGTGTTTCAGTGAGGGTGAGTGTAAGTGTGTGTTAGTGTGTGCGTGAGTGTGTGTGTGTATGTGTGATTGACTGAATGTTTTCGAGATTATTGGAGATACTTTGAGTGTGTGTGAGTGTGTGACTTTGTGTGTGAGGGTGCACACGTGTGAGGGACTTGGTGTGAGTGTGAAACTGTGCATGTGTCAGCATGCATATGTGTGTGTGATGGTGGGTGTATGAGTGTGAATGACTGAGTGTGTAGGGCCATGAATGGGACTGAGTGTTTGTGAGTGTGTATACAAGTCTGTTGCGTGATTGTGTGTGATTGTGTTATTCTGTGTGTGTGTGGTTCGGTGGTTTTCTGTGTGTGTGGGCCTGTGCATGTGTGTGTGTGTGTGCGACTGAGTGAGAGAGTGCTTGCTTGTGCGTGTGTCTTTGTGTTGTGTCAGTGTGAGTGTTTGAGGGGAATGGGGTGAAATATGATGCCTCCAATGTTGCGATGGTTTGTGACATTTTGTGTGAGTGGGAGTGTTGGAGTGCGAGAGAGTGCGTGATTGCGTGTGAGCCTGTGAGTGTGTGTATGTGTTTGTGAGTGTGTGTGATGGTGACATTGCGTGAGGGTGCATTTGTGTCTGCATACGTGTAAGTGTGCTTTGGACATGTGTGAATGTATGTAGGTCTATGTGTGAGTGTGTGTGTTTGTGGATATGTGATGGTGTGGGTCACTGTGAGTGTGCAGGTGAGCAAGGTGCTGTGCGAGCGTGTGTCAGAGTGTGAAGGGCGTTCGTGTGTGACTGTGTGAGATAGTATGAGCAGGTGTGTTTTAGTGTTATGTGTGTGTGTTTGTGAGAGATTAGCTGTGTGAGTGGGAGTGTTACTCTGAGTGTATGTGTGACTGTGTGTTTGGGTATGTAAGAATGCGTGTGAGTGTGTTTTAGTTTGTGAGTGTGCAGGTTTAGGAGCGTGTGTGCATGAGATGTGCGACTGTATGATTGTGCGTCATTCTGCATATGTATGTGCCTGGTTGTGAATGTGTGAGCATGTGTGAGTGAATGTGTGATTTTGGGTGTGTGTTCAAGGGCATGTTAGTGTCAAAGTTCAGGAGTGCTTATGTCTGTGTGTATATCAGTGTGTGTGAGTATATGTGGGAGATGTAGGTGCATGAGTGTGAGTGTTTCTATGTGTGTCTGTGTGCGTAATGGGGTGTGACTCTATGTGTTAAGGTCTCTGTGAGTGACTGTGTGTTTGAGTGTGTGTCAGTGTGTGTGAGTTTGTGTATGACTGTGTGAGTGTGAGTTTGCACATGTGTGAGGGACTTTATTTGAGTGTGTGTCAATGTGTTTGTGTGAGAGTGTATATGTGTATGGGCGTGAGTGTGTGTGAGAGGTTTTGTGAATTTGTGTGGGAGTGCAGATGTGTGAATGTGTGGGAGTGGGTGTTTGTGGGTGTGTATAAGAACTGTTGCGAGATTGTGTGATATTGAGTGTGTGTTTGGGTGTCTATGTGGTTTCATGCATGTGTGTGGGACTGAACGTGCGGGTCTGGGCGTGTGTCTGTGTGAGTGTGTGAGTGGAATGGGGTGAAATATGATGCAACAAAGGTTCCTGAGAGGTTTGAAAGCGATATTGGCCTTCTCTGATGGAACGGAAAGCCATAGAACGTGGTGGGAGGCTACAGATAGAAGAGCAATGTTGTGGAACGGACTGTAATGCAGGGTATTGTGATGCAATAGATGGTGCCTGTGTGTTATGGAAAAGAATGGATCGTTCTTTGATGGAATGAAACGCAGTAGAACGTGGTGGATTGTTGCGGAATGGAGTGGAATGCAGTGCATTGTGACGCAAGGGAGGGAAACTGAGCGGTTTGGACACGAAGGGAGCCTTCTTTCCAGGAATGGAAGGCAGTAAAAGGTGAAAGATTGTCAGGTACTGGAGTAGAATATTGTGGAGTGGAGTCGAACGGGGTGCCATTTGATGCAATAGACGGTTTCTCATTGTGTTTTAAGCGAATGGATTTATGTGCACGTGATTGTGCAGCTGTGTGTGTTTGTGTGTCTATTTTTGATAGGGATTGAGTGTGTGCATTTGTCACTGTGTGTACGGTTTTGAGAGAGGTTGCTGTGTCAGCGTGCAGGTGTGTGCGTGGCTGAGCAAGAGTGTCTGTATATGCGAGGGTGTGACCATGTTTATAAGAGGGTGATTATATAAGTGTTTAAGTGTGTGTGTGAGAGTTTGACAGCATTTGAATGTATGAGTGCGTGTGAGCATGTTACTGTGTGAGTGTCTCTGTGTAGTTTTGTAAGTGTATGTGACATTTTGTCTGAGTGCGTGAGTCTGAAAGTGTGTTGGTGTGAGTGATTGTGTGCGTGATATTGTGCGCACGTCTGTGTCTGTGCGTTTGTCAGCATTCGTGTGTGTGTCTGTGTGTGACAGTTTGTGTGTCTGTGTTTATGGAGGTGAGTGTCTGTGTGAGTGGGTGTGATACTGAATATGAGATAGTGTGAGTTTCTTTGAGTGTGAGTGTGTAAGTGTGCAAGGTGCAGTGTCTCAGTGTGTGAATGTGAAATAAGGTCTTATGTGATTGTGTTTTATTTACTGTGAGGAGAGTTTTACTCTTCAGGTGAGTGTGTAAATGTGAGAGACCATTTGTGTGATTGGGAGTGTTACTCTGCATGTATGAGGGACAGTGTGTGTTTGTGTTTGAACGGGAGTCCATGTGAGTCTTAGATTTTATGTGTGCAGTTGTGGGAGTGTGTGCGAGAGGTGAGTGGGACTGAGTGGGTGCGACTGTGTATCTCTGGTAGAGTATGTGTATGTGTGACTGAATGTATCTGTTTGAGAGAGTGTGTGTGCACGTGTGTGTTAGTGTATAAGTGTTGATATGCCTGTGTGTTTCAGTGAGGGTGAGTGTAAGTGTGTGTTAGTGTGTGCGTGAGTGTGTGTGTGTATGTGTGATTGACTGAATGTTTTCGAGATTATTGGAGATACTTTGAGTGTGTGTGAGTGTGTGACTTTGTGTGTGAATGTGTGTGTGAGGGTGCACACGTGTGAGGGACTTGGTGTGAGTGTGAAACTGTGCATGTGTCAGCATGCATATGTGTGTGTGATGGTGGGTGTATGAGTGTGAATGACTGAGTGTGTAGGGCCATGAATGGGACTGAGTGTTTGTGAGTGTGTATACAAGTCTGTTGCGTGATTGTGTGTGATTGTGTTATTCTGTGTGTGTGTGGTTCGGTGGTTTTCTGTGTGTGTGGGCCTGTGCATGTGTGTGTGTGTGTGCGACTGAGTGAGAGAGTGCTTGCTTGTGCGTGTGTCTTTGTGTTGTGTCAGTGTGAGTGTTTGAGGGGAATGGGGTGAAATATGATGCCTCCAATGTTGCGATGGTTTGTGACATTTTGTGTGAGTGGGAGTGTTGGAGTGCGAGAGAGTGCGTGATTGCGTGTGAGCCTGTGAGTGTGTGTATGTGTTTGTGAGTGTGTGTGATGGTGACATTGCGTGAGGGTGCATTTGTGTCTGCATACGTGTAAGTGTGCTTTGGACATGTGTGAATGTATGTAGGTCTATGTGTGAGTGTGTGTGTTTGTGGATATGTGATGGTGTGGGTCACTGTGAGTGTGCAGGTGAGCAAGGTGCTGTGCGAGCGTGTGTCAGAGTGTGAAGGGCGTTCGTGTGTGACTGTGTGAGATAGTATGAGCAGGTGTGTTTTAGTGTTATGTGTGTGTGTTTGTGAGAGATTAGCTGTGTGAGTGGGAGTGTTACTCTGAGTGTATGTGTGACTGTGTGTTTGGGTATGTAAGAATGCGTGTGAGTGTGTTTTAGTTTGTGAGTGTGCAGGTTTAGGAGCGTGTGTGCATGAGATGTGCGACTGTATGATTGTGCGTCATTCTGCATATGTATGTGCCTGGTTGTGAATGTGTGAGCATGTGTGAGTGAATGTGTGATTTTGGGTGTGTGTTCAAGGGCATGTTAGTGTCAGAGTTCAGGAGTGCTTATGTCTGTGTGTATATCAGTGTGTGTGAGTATATGTGGGAGATGTAGGTGCATGAGTGTGAGTGTTTCTATGTGTGTCTGTGTGCGTAATGGGGTGTGACTCTATGTGTTAAGGTCTCTGTGAGTGACTGTGTGTTTGAGTGTGTGTCAGTGTGTGTGAGTTTGTGTATGACTGTGTGAGTGTGAGTTTGCACATGTGTGAGGGACTTTATTTGAGTGTGTGTCAATGTGTTTGTGTGAGAGTGTATATGTGTATGGGCGTGAGTGTGTGTGAGAGGTTTTGTGAATTTGTGTGGGAGTGCAGATGTGTGAATGTGTGGGAGTGGGTGTTTGTGGGTGTGTATAAGAACTGTTGCGAGATTGTGTGATATTGAGTGTGTGTTTGGGTGTCTATGTGGTTTCATGCATGTGTGTGGGACTGAACGTGCGGGTCTGGGCGTGTGTCTGTGTGAGTGTGTGAGTGGAATGGGGTGAAATATGATGCAACAAAGGTTCCTGAGAGGTTTGAAAGCGATATTGGCCTTCTCTGATGGAACGGAAAGCCATAGAACGTGGTGGGAGGCTACAGATAGAAGAGCAATGTTGTGGAACGGACTGTAATGCAGTGTATTGTGATGCAATAGATGGTTCCTGTGTGTTATGGAAAAGAATGGATCCTTCTTTGATGGAATGAAACGCAGTAGAACGTGGTGGATTGTTGCGGAATGGAGTGGAATGCAGTGCATTGTGACGCAAGGGAGGGAAACTGAGCGGTTTGGACACGAAGGGAGCCTTCTTTCCAGGAATGGAAGGCAGTAAAAGGTGAAAGATTGTCAGGTACTGGAGTAGAATATTGTGGAGTGGAGTCGAACGGGGTGCCATTTGATGCAATAGACGGTTTCTCATTGTGTTTTAAGCGAATGGATTTATGTGCACGTGATTGTGCAGCTGTGTGTGTTTGTGTGTCTATTTTTGATAGGGATTGAGTGTGTGCATTTGTCACTGTGTGTACGGTTTTGAGAGAGGTTGCTGTGTCAGCGTGCAGGTGTGTGCGTGGCTGAGCAAGAGTGTCTGTATATGCGAGGGTGTGACCATGTTTATAAGAGGGTGATTATATAAGTGTTTAAGTGTGTGTGTGAGAGTTTGACAGCATTTGAATGTATGAGTGCGTGTGAGCATGTTACTGTGTGAGTGTCTCTGTGTAGTTTTGTAAGTGTATGTGACATTTTGTCTGAGTGCGTGAGTCTGTAAGTGTGTTGGTGTGAGTGATTGTGTGCGTGATATTGTGCGCACGTCTGTGTCTGTGCGTTTGTCAGCATTCGTGTGTGTGTCTGTGTGTGACAGTTTGTGTGTCTGTGTTTATGGAGGTGTGTGTCTGTGTGAGTGGGTGTGATACTGAATATGAGATAGTGTGAGTTTCTTTGAGTGTGAGTGTGTAAGTGTGCAAGGTGCAGTGTCTCATTGTGTGAATGTGAAGTAAGGTCTTATGTGATTGTGTTTTATTTATTGTGAGGAGAGTTTTACTCTTCAGGTGAGTGTGTAAATGTGAGAGACCATTTGTGTGAGTGGGAGTGTTACTCTGCATGTATGAGGGACAGTGTGTGTTTGTGTTTGAACGGGAGTCCATGTGAGTCTTAGATTTTATGTGTGCAGTTGTGGGAGTGTGTGCGAGAGGTGAGTGGGACTGAGTGGGTGCGACTGTGTATCTCTGGTAGAGTATGTGTATGTGTGACTGAATGTATCTGTTTGAGAGAGTGTGTGTGCACGTGTGTGTTAGTGTATAAGTGTTGATATGCCTGTGTGTTTCAGTGAGGGTGAGTGTAAGTGTGTGTTAGTGTGTGCGTGAGTGTGTGTGTGTATGTGTGATTGACTGAATGTTTTCGAGATTATTGGAGATACTTTGAGTGTGTGTGAGTGTGTGACTTTGTGTGTGAATGTGTGTGTGAGGGTGCACACGTGTGAGGGACTTGGTGTGAGTGTGAAACTGTGCATGTGTCAGCATGCATATGTGTGTGTGATGGTGGGTGTATGAGTGTGAATGACTGAGTGTGTAGGGCCATGAATGGGACTGAGTGTTTGTGAGTGTGTATACAAGTCTGTTGCGTGATTGTGTGTGATTGTGTTATTCTGTGTGTGTGTGGTTCGGTGGTTTTCTGTGTGTGTGGGCCTGTGCATGTGTGTGTGTGTGTGCGACTGAGTGAGAGAGTGCTTGCTTGTGCGTGTGTCTTTGTGTTGTGTCAGTGTGAGTGTTTGAGGGGAATGGGGTGAAATATGATGCCTCCAATGTTGCGATGGTTTGTGACATTTTGTGTGAGTGGGAGTGTTGGAGTGCGAGAGAGTGCGTGATTGCGTGTGAGCCTGTGAGTGTGTGTATGTGTTTGTGAGTGTGTGTGATGGTGACATTGCGTGAGGGTGCATTTGTGTCTGCATACGTGTAAGTGTGCTTTGGACATGTGTGAATGTATGTAGGTCTATGTGTGAGTGTGTGTGTTTGTGGATATGTGATGGTGTGGGTCACTGTGAGTGTGCAGGTGAGCAAGGTGCTGTGCGAGCGTGTGTCAGAGTGTGAAGGGCGTTCGTGTGTGACTGTGTGAGATAGTATGAGCAGGTGTGTTTTAGTGTTATGTGTGTGTGTTTGTGAGAGATTAGCTGTGTGAGTGGGAGTGTTACTCTGAGTGTATGTGTGACTGTGTGTTTGGGTATGTAAGAATGCGTGTGAGTGTGTTTTAGTTTGTGAGTGTGCAGGTTTAGGAGCGTGTGTGCATGAGATGTGCGACTGTATGATTGTGCGTCATTCTGCATATGTATGTGCCTGGTTGTGAATGTGTGAGCATGTGTGAGTGAATGTGTGATTTTGGGTGTGTGTTCAAGGGCATGTTAGTGTCAGAGTTCAGGAGTGCTTATGTCTGTGTGTATATCAGTGTGTGTGAGTATATGTGGGAGATGTAGGTGCATGAGTGTGAGTGTTTCTATGTGTGTCTGTGTGCGTAATGGGGTGTGACTCTATGTGTTAAGGTCTCTGTGAGTGACTGTGTGTTTGAGTGTGTGTCAGTGTGTGTGAGTTTGTGTATGACTGTGTGAGTGTGAGTTTGCACATGTGTGAGGGACTTTATTTGAGTGTGTGTCAATGTGTTTGTGTGAGAGTGTATATGTGTATGGGCGTGAGTGTGTGTGAGAGGTTTTGTGAATTTGTGTGGGAGTGCAGATGTGTGAATGTGTGGGAGTGGGTGTTTGTGGGTGTGTATAAGAACTGTTGCGAGATTGTGTGATATTGAGTGTGTGTTTGGGTGTCTATGTGGTTTCATGCATGTGTGTGGGACTGAACGTGCGGGTCTGGGCGTGTGTCTGTGTGAGTGTGTGAGTGGAATGGGGTGAAATATGATGCAACAAAGGTTCCTGAGAGGTTTGAAAGCGATATTGGCCTTCTCTGATGGAACGGAAAGCCATAGAACGTGGTGGGAGGCTACAGATAGAAGAGCAATGTTGTGGAACGGACTGTAATGCAGTGTATTGTGATGCAATAGATGGTTCCTGTGTGTTATGGAAAAGAATGGATCCTTCTTTGATGGAATGAAACGCAGTAGAACGTGGTGGATTGTTGCGGAATGGAGTGGAATGCAGTGCATTGTGACGCAAGGGAGGGAAACTGAGCGGTTTGGACACGAAGGGAGCCTTCTTTCCAGGAATGGAAGGCAGTAAAAGGTGAAAGATTGTCAGGTACTGGAGTAGAATATTGTGGAGTGGAGTCGAACGGGGTGCCATTTGATGCAATAGACGGTTTCTCATTGTGTTTTAAGCGAATGGATTTATGTGCACGTGATTGTGCAGCTGTGTGTGTTTGTGTGTCTATTTTTGATAGGGATTGAGTGTGTGCATTTGTCACTGTGTGTACGGTTTTGAGAGAGGTTGCTGTGTCAGCGTGCAGGTGTGTGCGTGGCTGAGCAAGAGTGTCTGTATATGCGAGGGCGTGACCATGTTTATAAGAGGGTGATTATATAAGTGTTTAAGTGTGTGTGTGAGAGTTTGACAGCATTTGAATGTATGAGTGCGTGTGAGCATGTTACTGTGTGAGTGTCTCTGTGTAGTTTTGTAAGTGTATGTGACATTTTGTCTGAGTGCGTGAGTCTGTAAGTGTGTTGGTGTGAGTGATTGTGTGCGTGATATTGTGCGCACGTCTGTGTCTGTGCGTTTGTCAGCATTCGTGTGTGTGTCTATGTGTGACAGTTTGTGTGTCTGTGTTTATGGAGGTGTGTGTCTGTGTGAGTGGGTGTGATACTGAATATGAGATAGTGTGAGTTTCTTTGAGTGTGAGTGTGTAAGTGTGCAAGGTGCAGTGTCTCAGTGTGTGAATGTGAAATAAGGTCTTATGTGATTGTGTTTTATTTATTGTGAGGAGAGTTTTACTCTTCAGGTGAGTGTGTAAATGTGAGAGACCATTTGTGTGAGTGGGAGTGTTACTCTGCATGTATGAGGGACAGTGTGTGTTTGTGTTTGAACGGGAGTCCATGTGAGTCTTAGATTTTATGTGTGCAGTTGTGGGAGTGTGTGCGAGAGGTGAGTGGGACTGAGTGGGTGCGACTGTGTATCTCTGGTAGAGTATGTGTATGTGTGACTGAATGTATCTGTTTGAGAGAGTGTGTGTGCACGTGTGTGTTAGTGTATAAGTGTTGATATGCCTGTGTGTTTCAGTGAGGGTGAGTGTAAGTGTGTGTTAGTGTGTGCGTGAGTGTGTGTGTGTATGTGTGATTGACTGAATGTTTTCGAGATTATTGGAGATACTTTGAGTGTGTGTGAGTGTGTGACTTTGTGTGTGAGGGTGCACACGTGTGAGGGACTTGGTGTGAGTGTGAAACTGTGCATGTGTCAGCATGCATATGTGTGTGTGATGGTGGGTGTATGAGTGTGAATGACTGAGTGTGTAGGGCCATGAATGGGACTGAGTGTTTGTGAGTGTGTATACAAGTCTGTTGCGTGATTGTGTGTGATTGTGTTATTCTGTGTGTGTGTGGTTCGGTGGTTTTCTGTGTGTGTGGGCCTGTGCATGTGTGTGTGTGTGTGTGTGCGACTGAGTGAGAGAGTGCTTGCTTGTGCGTGTGTCTTTGTGTTGTGTCAGTGTGAGTGTTTGAGGGGAATGGGGTGAAATATGATGCCTCCAATGTTGCGATGGTTTGTGACATTTTGTGTGAGTGGGAGTGTTGGAGTGCGAGAGAGTGCGTGATTGCGTGTGAGCCTGTGAGTGTGTGTATGTGTTTGTGAGTGTGTGTGATGGTGACATTGCGTGAGGGTGCATTTGTGTCTGCATACGTGTAAGTGTGCTTTGGACATGTGTGAATGTATGTAGGTCTATGTGTGAGTGTGTGTGTTTGTGGATATGTGATGGTGTGGGTCACTGTGAGTGTGCAGGTGAGCAAGGTGCTGTGCGAGCGTGTGTCAGAGTGTGAAGGGCGTTCGTGTGTGACTGTGTGAGATAGTATGAGCAGGTGTGTTTTAGTGTTATGTGTGTGTGTTTGTGAGAGATTAGCTGTGTGAGTGGGAGTGTTACTCTGAGTGTATGTGTGACTGTGTGTTTGGGTATGTAAGAATGCGTGTGAGTGTGTTTTAGTTTGTGAGTGTGCAGGTTTAGGAGCGTGTGTGCATGAGATGTGCGACTGTATGATTGTGCGTCATTCTGCATATGTATGTGCCTGGTTGTGAATGTGTGAGCATGTGTGAGTGAATGTGTGATTTTGGGTGTGTGTTCAAGGGCATGTTAGTGTCAGAGTTCAGGAGTGCTTATGTCTGTGTGTATATCAGTGTGTGTGAGTATATGTGGGAGATGTAGGTGCATGAGTGTGAGTGTTTCTATGTGTGTCTGTGTGCGTAATGGGGTGTGACTCTATGTGTTAAGGTCTCTGTGAGTGACTGTGTGTTTGAGTGTGTGTCAGTGTGTGTGAGTTTGTGTATGACTGTGTGAGTGTGAGTTTGCACATGTGTGAGGGACTTTATTTGAGTGTGTGTCAATGTGTTTGTGTGAGAGTGTATATGTGTATGGGCGTGAGTGTGTGTGAGAGGTTTTGTGAATTTGTGTGGGAGTGCAGATGTGTGAATGTGTGGGAGTGGGTGTTTGTGGGTGTGTATAAGAACTGTTGCGAGATTGTGTGATATTGAGTGTGTGTTTGGGTGTCTATGTGGTTTCATGCATGTGTGTGGGACTGAACGTGCGGGTCTGGGCGTGTGTCTGTGTGAGTGTGTGAGTGGAATGGGGTGAAATATGATGCAACAAAGGTTCCTGAGAGGTTTGAAAGCGATATTGGCCTTCTCTGATGGAACGGAAAGCCATAGAACGTGGTGGGAGGCTACAGATAGAAGAGCAATGTTGTGGAACGGACTGTAATGCAGTGTATTGTGATGCAATAGATGGTTCCTGTGTGTTATGGAAAAGAATGGATCCTTCTTTGATGGAATGAAACGCAGTAGAACGTGGTGGATTGTTGCGGAATGGAGTGGAATGCAGTGCATTGTGACGCAAGGGAGGGAAACTGAGCGGTTTGGACACGAAGGGAGCCTTCTTTCCAGGAATGGAAGGCAGTAAAAGGTGAAAGATTGTCAGGTACTGGAGTAGAATATTGTGGAGTGGAGTCGAACGGGGTGCCATTTGATGCAATAGACGGTTTCTCATTGTGTTTTAAGCGAATGGATTTATGTGCACGTGATTGTGCAGCTGTGTGTGTTTGTGTGTCTATTTTTGATAGGGATTGAGTGTGTGCATTTGTCACTGTGTGTACGGTTTTGAGAGAGGTTGCTGTGTCAGCGTGCAGGTGTGTGCGTGGCTGAGCAAGAGTGTCTGTATATGCGAGGGTGTGACCATGTTTATAAGAGGGTGATTATATAAGTGTTTAAGTGTGTGTGTGAGAGTTTGACAGCATTTGAATGTATGAGTGCGTGTGAGCATGTTACTGTGTGAGTGTCTCTGTGTAGTTTTGTAAGTGTATGTGACATTTTGTCTGAGTGCGTGAGTCTGTAAGTGTGTTGGTGTGAGTGATTGTGTGCGTGATATTGTGCGCACGTCTGTGTCTGTGCGTTTGTCAGCATTCGTGTGTGTGTCTGTGTGTGACAGTTTGTGTGTCTGTGTTTATGGAGGTGTGTGTCTGTGTGAGTGGGTGTGATACTGAATATGAGATAGTGTGAGTTTCTTTGAGTGTGAGTGTGTAAGTGTGCAAGGTGCAGTGTCTCAGTGTGTGAATGTGAAATAAGGTCTTATGTGATTGTGTTTTATTTATTGTGAGGAGAGTTTTACTCTTCAGGTGAGTGTGTAAATGTGAGAGACCATTTGTGTGAGTGGGAGTGTTACTCTGCATGTATGAGGGACAGTGTGTGTTTGTGTTTGAACGGGAGTCCATGTGAGTCTTAGATTTTATGTGTGCAGTTGTGGGAGTGTGTGCGAGAGGTGAGTGGGACTGAGTGGGTGCGACTGTGTATCTCTGGTAGAGTATGTGTATGTGTGACTGAATGTATCTGTTTGAGAGAGTGTGTGTGCACGTGTGTGTTAGTGTATAAGTGTTGATATGCCTGTGTGTTTCAGTGAGGGTGAGTGTAAGTGTGTGTTAGTGTGTGCGTGAGTGTGTGTGTGTATGTGTGATTGACTGAATGTTTTCGAGATTATTGGAGATACTTTGAGTGTGTGTGAGTGTGTGACTTTGTGTGTGAGGGTGCACACGTGTGAGGGACTTGGTGTGAGTGTGAAACTGTGCATGTGTCAGCATGCATATGTGTGTGTGATGGTGGGTGTATGAGTGTGAATGACTGAGTGTGTAGGGCCATGAATGGGACTGAGTGTTTGTGAGTGTGTATACAAGTCTGTTGCGTGATTGTGTGTGATTGTGTTATTCTGTGTGTGTGTGGTTCGGTGGTTTTCTGTGTGTGTGGGCCTGTGCATGTGTGTGTGTGTGTGCGACTGAGTGAGAGAGTGCTTGCTTGTGCGTGTGTCTTTGTGTTGTGTCAGTGTGAGTGTTTGAGGGGAATGGGGTGAAATATGATGCCTCCAATGTTGCGATGGTTTGTGACATTTTGTGTGAGTGGGAGTGTTGGAGTGCGAGAGAGTGCGTGATTGCGTGTGAGCCTGTGAGTGTGTGTATGTGTTTGTGAGTGTGTGTGATGGTGACATTGCGTGAGGGTGCATTTGTGTCTGCATACGTGTAAGTGTGCTTTGGACATGTGTGAATGTATGTAGGTCTATGTGTGAGTGTGTGTGTTTGTGGATATGTGATGGTGTGGGTCACTGTGAGTGTGCAGGTGAGCAAGGTGCTGTGCGAGCGTGTGTCAGAGTGTGAAGGGCGTTCGTGTGTGACTGTGTGAGATAGTATGAGCAGGTGTGTTTTAGTGTTATGTGTGTGTGTTTGTGAGAGATTAGCTGTGTGAGTGGGAGTGTTACTCTGAGTGTATGTGTGACTGTGTGTTTGGGTATGTAAGAATGCGTGTGAGTGTGTTTTAGTTTGTGAGTGTGCAGGTTTAGGAGCGTGTGTGCATGAGATGTGCGACTGTATGATTGTGCGTCATTCTGCATATGTATGTGCCTGGTTGTGAATGTGTGAGCATGTGTGAGTGAATGTGTGATTTTGGGTGTGTGTTCAAGGGCATGTTAGTGTCAGAGTTCAGGAGTGCTTATGTCTGTGTGTATATCAGTGTGTGTGAGTATATGTGGGAGATGTAGGTGCATGAGTGTGAGTGTTTCTATGTGTGTCTGTGTGCGTAATGGGGTGTGACTCTATGTGTTAAGGTCTCTGTGAGTGACTGTGTGTTTGAGTGTGTGTCAGTGTGTGTGAGTTTGTGTATGACTGTGTGAGTGTGAGTTTGCACATGTGTGAGGGACTTTATTTGAGTGTGTGTCAATGTGTTTGTGTGAGAGTGTATATGTGTATGGGCGTGAGTGTGTGTGAGAGGTTTTGTGAATTTGTGTGGGAGTGCAGATGTGTGAATGTGTGGGAGTGGGTGTTTGTGGGTGTGTATAAGAACTGTTGCGAGATTGTGTGATATTGAGTGTGTGTTTGGGTGTCTATGTGGTTTCATGCATGTGTGTGGGACTGAACGTGCGGGTCTGGGCGTGTGTCTGTGTGAGTGTGTGAGTGGAATGGGGTGAAATATGATGCAACAAAGGTTCCTGAGAGGTTTGAAAGCGATATTGGCCTTCTCTGATGGAACGGAAAGCCATAGAACGTGGTGGGAGGCTACAGATAGAAGAGCAATGTTGTGGAACGGACTGTAATGCAGTGTATTGTGATGCAATAGATGGTTCCTGTGTGTTATGGAAAAGAATGGATCCTTCTTTGATGGAATGAAACGCAGTAGAACGTGGTGGATTGTTGCGGAATGGAGTGGAATGCAGTGCATTGTGACGCAAGGGAGGGAAACTGAGCGGTTTGGACACGAAGGGAGCCTTCTTTCCAGGAATGGAAGGCAGTAAAAGGTGAAAGATTGTCAGGTACTGGAGTAGAATATTGTGGAGTGGAGTCGAACGGGGTGCCATTTGATGCAATAGACGGTTTCTCATTGTGTTTTAAGCGAATGGATTTATGTGCACGTGATTGTGCAGCTGTGTGTGTTTGTGTGTCTATTTTTGATAGGGATTGAGTGTGTGCATTTGTCACTGTGTGTACGGTTTTGAGAGAGGTTGCTGTGTCAGCGTGCAGGTGTGTGCGTGGCTGAGCAAGAGTGTCTGTATATGCGAGGGTGTGACCATGTTTATAAGAGGGTGATTATATAAGTGTTTAAGTGTGTGTGTGAGAGTTTGACAGCATTTGAATGTATGAGTGCGTGTGAGCATGTTACTGTGTGAGTGTCTCTGTGTAGTTTTGTAAGTGTATGTGACATTTTGTCTGAGTGCGTGAGTCTGTAAGTGTGTTGGTGTGAGTGATTGTGTGCGTGATATTGTGCGCACGTCTGTCTGTGCGTTTGTCAGCATTCGTGTGTGTGTCTGTGTGTGACAGTTTGTGTGTCTGTGTTTATGGAGGTGTGTGTCTGTGTGAGTGGGTGTGATACTGAATATGAGATAGTGTGAGTTTCTTTGAGTGTGAGTGTGTAAGTGTGCAAGGTGCAGTGTCTCATTGTGTGAATGTGAAGTAAGGTCTTATGTGATTGTGTTTTATTTATTGTGAGGAGAGTTTTACTCTTCAGGTGAGTGTGTAAATGTGAGAGACCATTTGTGTGAGTGGGAGTGTTACTCTGCATGTATGAGGGACAGTGTGTGTTTGTGTTTGAACGGGAGTCCATGTGAGTCTTAGATTTTATGTGTGCAGTTGTGGGAGTGTGTGCGAGAGGTGAGTGGGACTGAGTGGGTGCGACTGTGTATCTCTGGTAGAGTATGTGTATGTGTGACTGAATGTATCTGTTTGAGAGAGTGTGTGTGCACGTGTGTGTTAGTGTATAAGTGTTGATATGCCTGTGTGTTTCAGTGAGGGTGAGTGTAAGTGTGTGTTAGTGTGTGCGTGAGTGTGTGTGTGTATGTGTGATTGACTGAATGTTTTCGAGATTATTGGAGATACTTTGAGTGTGTGTGAGTGTGTGACTTTGTGTGTGAGGGTGCACACGTGTGAGGGACTTGGTGTGAGTGTGAAACTGTGCATGTGTCAGCATGCATATGTGTGTGTGATGGTGGGTGTATGAGTGTGAATGACTGAGTGTGTAGGGCCATGAATGGGACTGAGTGTTTGTGAGTGTGTATACAAGTCTGTTGCGTGATTGTGTGTGATTGTGTTATTCTGTGTGTGTGTGGTTCGGTGGTTTTCTGTGTGTGTGGGCCTGTGCATGTGTGTGTGTGTGTGTGCGACTGAGTGAGAGAGTGCTTGCTTGTGCGTGTGTCTTTGTGTTGTGTCAGTGTGAGTGTTTGAGGGGAATGGGGTGAAATATGATGCCTCCAATGTTGCGATGGTTTGTGACATTTTGTGTGAGTGGGAGTGTTGGAGTGCGAGAGAGTGCGTGATTGCGTGTGAGCCTGTGAGTGTGTGTATGTGTTTGTGAGTGTGTGTGATGGTGACATTGCGTGAGGGTGCATTTGTGTCTGCATACGTGTAAGTGTGCTTTGGACATGTGTGAATGTATGTAGGTCTATGTGTGAGTGTGTGTGTTTGTGGATATGTGATGGTGTGGGTCACTGTGAGTGTGCAGGTGAGCAAGGTGCTGTGCGAGCGTGTGTCAGAGTGTGAAGGGCGTTCGTGTGTGACTGTGTGAGATAGTATGAGCAGGTGTGTTTTAGTGTTATGTGTGTGTGTTTGTGAGAGATTAGCTGTGTGAGTGGGAGTGTTACTCTGAGTGTATGTGTGACTGTGTGTTTGGGTATGTAAGAATGCGTGTGAGTGTGTTTTAGTTTGTGAGTGTGCAGGTTTAGGAGCGTGTGTGCATGAGATGTGCGACTGTATGATTGTGCGTCATTCTGCATATGTATGTGCCTGGTTGTGAATGTGTGAGCATGTGTGAGTGAATGTGTGATTTTGGGTGTGTGTTCAAGGGCATGTTAGTGTCAGAGTTCAGGAGTGCTTATGTCTGTGTGTATATCAGTGTGTGTGAGTATATGTGGGAGATGTAGGTGCATGAGTGTGAGTGTTTCTATGTGTGTCTGTGTGCGTAATGGGGTGTGACTCTATGTGTTAAGGTCTCTGTGAGTGACTGTGTGTTTGAGTGTGTGTCAGTGTGTGTGAGTTTGTGTATGACTGTGTGAGTGTGAGTTTGCACATGTGTGAGGGACTTTATTTGAGTGTGTGTCAATGTGTTTGTGTGAGAGTGTATATGTGTATGGGCGTGAGTGTGTGTGAGAGGTTTTGTGAATTTGTGTGGGAGTGCAGATGTGTGAATGTGTGGGAGTGGGTGTTTGTGGGTGTGTATAAGAACTGTTGCGAGATTGTGTGATATTGAGTGTGTGTTTGGGTGTCTATGTGGTTTCATGCATGTGTGTGGGACTGAACGTGCGGGTCTGGGCGTGTGTCTGTGTGAGTGTGTGAGTGGAATGGGGTGAAATATGATGCAACAAAGGTTCCTGAGAGGTTTGAAAGCGATATTGGCCTTCTCTGATGGAACGGAAAGCCATAGAACGTGGTGGGAGGCTACAGATAGAAGAGCAATGTTGTGGAACGGACTGTAATGCAGTGTATTGTGATGCAATAGATGGTTCCTGTGTGTTATGGAAAAGAATGGATCCTTCTTTGATGGAATGAAACGCAGTAGAACGTGGTGGATTGTTGCGGAATGGAGTGGAATGCAGTGCATTGTGACGCAAGGGAGGGAAACTGAGCGGTTTGGACACGAAGGGAGCCTTCTTTCCAGGAATGGAAGGCAGTAAAAGGTGAAAGATTGTCAGGTACTGGAGTAGAATATTGTGGAGTGGAGTCGAACGGGGTGCCATTTGATGCAATAGACGGTTTCTCATTGTGTTTTAAGTGAATGGATTTATGTGCACGTGATTGTGCAGCTGTGTGTGTTTGTGTGTCTATTTTTGATAGGGATTGAGTGTGTGCATTTGTCACTGTGTGTACGGTTTTGAGAGAGGTTGCTGTGTCAGCGTGCAGGTGTGTGCGTGGCTGAGCAAGAGTGTCTGTATATGCGAGGGTGTGACCATGTTTATAAGAGGGTGATTATATAAGTGTTTAAGTGTGTGTGTGAGAGTTTGACAGCATTTGAATGTATGAGTGCGTGTGAGCATGTTACTGTGTGAGTGTCTCTGTGTAGTTTTGTAAGTGTATGTGACATTTTGTCTGAGTGCGTGAGTCTGTAAGTGTGTTGGTGTGAGTGATTGTGTGCGTGATATTGTGCGCACGTCTGTCTGTGCGTTTGTCAGCATTCGTGTGTGTGTCTGTGTGTGACAGTTTGTGTGTCTGTGTTTATGGAGGTGTGTGTCTGTGTGAGTGGGTGTGATACTGAATATGAGATAGTGTGAGTTTCTTTGAGTGTGAGTGTGTAAGTGTGCAAGGTGCAGTGTCTCATTGTGTGAATGTGAAGTAAGGTCTTATGTGATTGTGTTTTATTTATTGTGAGGAGAGTTTTACTCTTCAGGTGAGTGTGTAAATGTGAGAGACCATTTGTGTGAGTGGGAGTGTTACTCTGCATGTATGAGGGACAGTGTGTGTTTGTGTTTGAACGGGAGTCCATGTGAGTCTTAGATTTTATGTGTGCAGTTGTGGGAGTGTGTGCGAGAGGTGAGTGGGACTGAGTGGGTGCGACTGTGTATCTCTGGTAGAGTATGTGTATGTGTGACTGAATGTATCTGTTTGAGAGAGTGTGTGTGCACGTGTGTGTTAGTGTATAAGTGTTGATATGCCTGTGTGTTTCAGTGAGGGTGAGTGTAAGTGTGTGTTAGTGTGTGCGTGAGTGTGTGTGTGTATGTGTGATTGACTGAATGTTTTCGAGATTATTGGAGATACTTTGAGTGTGTGTGAGTGTGTGACTTTGTGTGTGAGGGTGCACACGTGTGAGGGACTTGGTGTGAGTGTGAAACTGTGCATGTGTCAGCATGCATATGTGTGTGTGATGGTGGGTGTATGAGTGTGAATGACTGAGTGTGTAGGGCCATGAATGGGACTGAGTGTTTGTGAGTGTGTATACAAGTCTGTTGCGTGATTGTGTGTGATTGTGTTATTCTGTGTGTGTGTGGTTCGGTGGTTTTCTGTGTGTGTGGGCCTGTGCATGTGTGTGTGTGTGTGCGACTGAGTGAGAGAGTGCTTGCTTGTGCGTGTGTCTTTGTGTTGTGTCAGTGTGAGTGTTTGAGGGGAATGGGGTGAAATATGATGCCTCCAATGTTGCGATGGTTTGTGACATTTTGTGTGAGTGGGAGTGTTGGAGTGCGAGAGAGTGCGTGATTGCGTGTGAGCCTGTGAGTGTGTGTATGTGTTTGTGAGTGTGTGTGATGGTGACATTGCGTGAGGGTGCATTTGTGTCTGCATACGTGTAAGTGTGCTTTGGACATGTGTGAATGTATGTAGGTCTATGTGTGAGTGTGTGTGTTTGTGGATATGTGATGGTGTGGGTCACTGTGAGTGTGCAGGTGAGCAAGGTGCTGTGCGAGCGTGTGTCAGAGTGTGAAGGGCGTTCGTGTGTGACTGTGTGAGATAGTATGAGCAGGTGTGTTTTAGTGTTATGTGTGTGTGTTTGTGAGAGATTAGCTGTGTGAGTGGGAGTGTTACTCTGAGTGTATGTGTGACTGTGTGTTTGGGTATGTAAGAATGCGTGTGAGTGTGTTTTAGTTTGTGAGTGTGCAGGTTTAGGAGCGTGTGTGCATGAGATGTGCGACTGTATGATTGTGCGTCATTCTGCATATGTATGTGCCTGGTTGTGAATGTGTGAGCATGTGTGAGTGAATGTGTGATTTTGGGTGTGTGTTCAAGGGCATGTTAGTGTCAGAGTTCAGGAGTGCTTATGTCTGTGTGTATATCAGTGTGTGTGAGTATATGTGGGAGATGTAGGTGCATGAGTGTGAGTGTTTCTATGTGTGTCTGTGTGCGTAATGGGGTGTGACTCTATGTGTTAAGGTCTCTGTGAGTGACTGTGTGTTTGAGTGTGTGTCAGTGTGTGTGAGTTTGTGTATGACTGTGTGAGTGTGAGTTTGCACATGTGTGAGGGACTTTATTTGAGTGTGTGTCAATGTGTTTGTGTGAGAGTGTATATGTGTATGGGCGTGAGTGTGTGTGAGAGGTTTTGTGAATTTGTGTGGGAGTGCAGATGTGTGAATGTGTGGGAGTGGGTGTTTGTGGGTGTGTATAAGAACTGTTGCGAGATTGTGTGATATTGAGTGTGTGTTTGGGTGTCTATGTGGTTTCATGCATGTGTGTGGGACTGAACGTGCGGGTCTGGGCGTGTGTCTGTGTGAGTGTGTGAGTGGAATGGGGTGAAATATGATGCAACAAAGGTTCCTGAGAGGTTTGAAAGCGATATTGGCCTTCTCTGATGGAACGGAAAGCCATAGAACGTGGTGGGAGGCTACAGATAGAAGAGCAATGTTGTGGAACGGACTGTAATGCAGTGTATTGTGATGCAATAGATGGTTCCTGTGTGTTATGGAAAAGAATGGATCCTTCTTTGATGGAATGAAACGCAGTAGAACGTGGTGGATTGTTGCGGAATGGAGTGGAATGCAGTGCATTGTGACGCAAGGGAGGGAAACTGAGCGGTTTGGACACGAAGGGAGCCTTCTTTCCAGGAATGGAAGGCAGTAAAAGGTGAAAGATTGTCAGGTACTGGAGTAGAATATTGTGGAGTGGAGTCGAACGGGGTGCCATTTGATGCAATAGACGGTTTCTCATTGTGTTTTAAGCGAATGGATTTATGTGCACGTGATTGTGCAGCTGTGTGTGTTTGTGTGTCTATTTTTGATAGGGATTGAGTGTGTGCATTTGTCACTGTGTGTACGGTTTTGAGAGAGGTTGCTGTGTCAGCGTGCAGGTGTGTGCGTGGCTGAGCAAGAGTGTCTGTATATGCGAGGGTGTGACCATGTTTATAAGAGGGTGATTATATAAGTGTTTAAGTGTGTGTGTGAGAGTTTGACAGCATTTGAATGTATGAGTGCGTGTGAGCATGTTACTGTGTGAGTGTCTCTGTGTAGTTTTGTAAGTGTATGTGACATTTTGTCTGAGTGCGTGAGTCTGTAAGTGTGTTGGTGTGAGTGATTGTGTGCGTGATATTGTGCGCACGTCTGTCTGTGCGTTTGTCAGCATTCGTGTGTGTGTCTGTGTGTGACAGTTTGTGTGTCTGTGTTTATGGAGGTGTGTGTCTGTGTGAGTGGGTGTGATACTGAATATGAGATAGTGTGAGTTTCTTTGAGTGTGAGTGTGTAAGTGTGCAAGGTGCAGTGTCTCATTGTGTGAATGTGAAGTAAGGTCTTATGTGATTGTGTTTTATTTATTGTGAGGAGAGTTTTACTCTTCAGGTGAGTGTGTAAATGTGAGAGACCATTTGTGTGAGTGGGAGTGTTACTCTGCATGTATGAGGGACAGTGTGTGTTTGTGTTTGAACGGGAGTCCATGTGAGTCTTAGATTTTATGTGTGCAGTTGTGGGAGTGTGTGCGAGAGGTGAGTGGGACTGAGTGGGTGCGACTGTGTATCTCTGGTAGAGTATGTGTATGTGTGACTGAATGTATCTGTTTGAGAGAGTGTGTGTGCACGTGTGTGTTAGTGTATAAGTGTTGATATGCCTGTGTGTTTCAGTGAGGGTGAGTGTAAGTGTGTGTTAGTGTGTGCGTGAGTGTGTGTGTGTATGTGTGATTGACTGAATGTTTTCGAGATTATTGGAGATACTTTGAGTGTGTGTGAGTGTGTGACTTTGTGTGTGAGGGTGCACACGTGTGAGGGACTTGGTGTGAGTGTGAAACTGTGCATGTGTCAGCATGCATATGTGTGTGTGATGGTGGGTGTATGAGTGTGAATGACTGAGTGTGTAGGGCCATGAATGGGACTGAGTGTTTGTGAGTGTGTATACAAGTCTGTTGCGTGATTGTGTGTGATTGTGTTATTCTGTGTGTGTGTGGTTCGGTGGTTTTCTGTGTGTGTGGGCCTGTGCATGTGTGTGTGTGTGTGTGCGACTGAGTGAGAGAGTGCTTGCTTGTGCGTGTGTCTTTGTGTTGTGTCAGTGTGAGTGTTTGAGGGGAATGGGGTGAAATATGATGCCTCCAATGTTGCGATGGTTTGTGACATTTTGTGTGAGTGGGAGTGTTGGAGTGCGAGAGAGTGCGTGATTGCGTGTGAGCCTGTGAGTGTGTGTATGTGTTTGTGAGTGTGTGTGATGGTGACATTGCGTGAGGGTGCATTTGTGTCTGCATACGTGTAAGTGTGCTTTGGACATGTGTGAATGTATGTAGGTCTATGTGTGAGTGTGTGTGTTTGTGGATATGTGATGGTGTGGGTCACTGTGAGTGTGCAGGTGAGCAAGGTGCTGTGCGAGCGTGTGTCAGAGTGTGAAGGGCGTTCGTGTGTGACTGTGTGAGATAGTATGAGCAGGTGTGTTTTAGTGTTATGTGTGTGTGTTTGTGAGAGATTAGCTGTGTGAGTGGGAGTGTTACTCTGAGTGTATGTGTGACTGTGTGTTTGGGTATGTAAGAATGCGTGTGAGTGTGTTTTAGTTTGTGAGTGTGCAGGTTTAGGAGCGTGTGTGCATGAGATGTGCGACTGTATGATTGTGCGTCATTCTGCATATGTATGTGCCTGGTTGTGAATGTGTGAGCATGTGTGAGTGAATGTGTGATTTTGGGTGTGTGTTCAAGGGCATGTTAGTGTCAGAGTTCAGGAGTGCTTATGTCTGTGTGTATATCAGTGTGTGTGAGTATATGTGGGAGATGTAGGTGCATGAGTGTGAGTGTTTCTATGTGTGTCTGTGTGCGTAATGGGGTGTGACTCTATGTGTTAAGGTCTCTGTGAGTGACTGTGTGTTTGAGTGTGTGTCAGTGTGTGTGAGTTTGTGTATGACTGTGTGAGTGTGAGTTTGCACATGTGTGAGGGACTTTATTTGAGTGTGTGTCAATGTGTTTGTGTGAGAGTGTATATGTGTATGGGCGTGAGTGTGTGTGAGAGGTTTTGTGAATTTGTGTGGGAGTGCAGATGTGTGAATGTGTGGGAGTGGGTGTTTGTGGGTGTGTATAAGAACTGTTGCGAGATTGTGTGATATTGAGTGTGTGTTTGGGTGTCTATGTGGTTTCATGCATGTGTGTGGGACTGAACGTGCGGGTCTGGGCGTGTGTCTGTGTGAGTGTGTGAGTGGAATGGGGTGAAATATGATGCAACAAAGGTTCCTGAGAGGTTTGAAAGCGATATTGGCCTTCTCTGATGGAACGGAAAGCCATAGAACGTGGTGGGAGGCTACAGATAGAAGAGCAATGTTGTGGAACGGACTGTAATGCAGTGTATTGTGATGCAATAGATGGTTCCTGTGTGTTATGGAAAAGAATGGATCCTTCTTTGATGGAATGAAACGCAGTAGAACGTGGTGGATTGTTGCGGAATGGAGTGGAATGCAGTGCATTGTGACGCAAGGGAGGGAAACTGAGCGGTTTGGACACGAAGGGAGCCTTCTTTCCAGGAATGGAAGGCAGTAAAAGGTGAAAGATTGTCAGGTACTGGAGTAGAATATTGTGGAGTGGAGTCGAACGGGGTGCCATTTGATGCAATAGACGGTTTCTCATTGTGTTTTAAGTGAATGGATTTATGTGCACGTGATTGTGCAGCTGTGTGTGTTTGTGTGTCTATTTTTGATAGGGATTGAGTGTGTGCATTTGTCACTGTGTGTACGGTTTTGAGAGAGGTTGCTGTGTCAGCGTGCAGGTGTGTGCGTGGCTGAGCAAGAGTGTCTGTATATGCGAGGGTGTGACCATGTTTATAAGAGGGTGATTATATAAGTGTTTAAGTGTGTGTGTGAGAGTTTGACAGCATTTGAATGTATGAGTGCGTGTGAGCATGTTACTGTGTGAGTGTCTCTGTGTAGTTTTGTAAGTGTATGTGACATTTTGTCTGAGTGCGTGAGTCTGTAAGTGTGTTGGTGTGAGTGATTGTGTGCGTGATATTGTGCGCACGTCTGTCTGTGCGTTTGTCAGCATTCGTGTGTGTGTCTGTGTGTGACAGTTTGTGTGTCTGTGTTTATGGAGGTGTGTGTCTGTGTGAGTGGGTGTGATACTGAATATGAGATAGTGTGAGTTTCTTTGAGTGTGAGTGTGTAAGTGTGCAAGGTGCAGTGTCTCATTGTGTGAATGTGAAGTAAGGTCTTATGTGATTGTGTTTTATTTATTGTGAGGAGAGTTTTACTCTTCAGGTGAGTGTGTAAATGTGAGAGACCATTTGTGTGAGTGGGAGTGTTACTCTGCATGTATGAGGGACAGTGTGTGTTTGTGTTTGAACGGGAGTCCATGTGAGTCTTAGATTTTATGTGTGCAGTTGTGGGAGTGTGTGCGAGAGGTGAGTGGGACTGAGTGGGTGCGACTGTGTATCTCTGGTAGAGTATGTGTATGTGTGACTGAATGTATCTGTTTGAGAGAGTGTGTGTGCACGTGTGTGTTAGTGTATAAGTGTTGATATGCCTGTGTGTTTCAGTGAGGGTGAGTGTAAGTGTGTGTTAGTGTGTGCGTGAGTGTGTGTGTGTATGTGTGATTGACTGAATGTTTTCGAGATTATTGGAGATACTTTGAGTGTGTGTGAGTGTGTGACTTTGTGTGTGAGGGTGCACACGTGTGAGGGACTTGGTGTGAGTGTGAAACTGTGCATGTGTCAGCATGCATATGTGTGTGTGATGGTGGGTGTATGAGTGTGAATGACTGAGTGTGTAGGGCCATGAATGGGACTGAGTGTTTGTGAGTGTGTATACAAGTCTGTTGCGTGATTGTGTGTGATTGTGTTATTCTGTGTGTGTGTGGTTCGGTGGTTTTCTGTGTGTGTGGGCCTGTGCATGTGTGTGTGTGTGTGCGACTGAGTGAGAGAGTGCTTGCTTGTGCGTGTGTCTTTGTGTTGTGTCAGTGTGAGTGTTTGAGGGGAATGGGGTGAAATATGATGCCTCCAATGTTGCGATGGTTTGTGACATTTTGTGTGAGTGGGAGTGTTGGAGTGCGAGAGAGTGCGTGATTGCGTGTGAGCCTGTGAGTGTGTGTATGTGTTTGTGAGTGTGTGTGATGGTGACATTGCGTGAGGGTGCATTTGTGTCTGCATACGTGTAAGTGTGCTTTGGACATGTGTGAATGTATGTAGGTCTATGTGTGAGTGTGTGTGTTTGTGGATATGTGATGGTGTGGGTCACTGTGAGTGTGCAGGTGAGCAAGGTGCTGTGCGAGCGTGTGTCAGAGTGTGAAGGGCGTTCGTGTGTGACTGTGTGAGATAGTATGAGCAGGTGTGTTTTAGTGTTATGTGTGTGTGTTTGTGAGAGATTAGCTGTGTGAGTGGGAGTGTTACTCTGAGTGTATGTGTGACTGTGTGTTTGGGTATGTAAGAATGCGTGTGAGTGTGTTTTAGTTTGTGAGTGTGCAGGTTTAGGAGCGTGTGTGCATGAGATGTGCGACTGTATGATTGTGCGTCATTCTGCATATGTATGTGCCTGGTTGTGAATGTGTGAGCATGTGTGAGTGAATGTGTGATTTTGGGTGTGTGTTCAAGGGCATGTTAGTGTCAGAGTTCAGGAGTGCTTATGTCTGTGTGTATATCAGTGTGTGTGAGTATATGTGGGAGATGTAGGTGCATGAGTGTGAGTGTTTCTATGTGTGTCTGTGTGCGTAATGGGGTGTGACTCTATGTGTTAAGGTCTCTGTGAGTGACTGTGTGTTTGAGTGTGTGTCAGTGTGTGTGAGTTTGTGTATGACTGTGTGAGTGTGAGTTTGCACATGTGTGAGGGACTTTATTTGAGTGTGTGTCAATGTGTTTGTGTGAGAGTGTATATGTGTATGGGCGTGAGTGTGTGTGAGAGGTTTTGTGAATTTGTGTGGGAGTGCAGATGTGTGAATGTGTGGGAGTGGGTGTTTGTGGGTGTGTATAAGAACTGTTGCGAGATTGTGTGATATTGAGTGTGTGTTTGGGTGTCTATGTGGTTTCATGCATGTGTGTGGGACTGAACGTGCGGGTCTGGGCGTGTGTCTGTGTGAGTGTGTGAGTGGAATGGGGTGAAATATGATGCAACAAAGGTTCCTGAGAGGTTTGAAAGCGATATTGGCCTTCTCTGATGGAACGGAAAGCCATAGAACGTGGTGGGAGGCTACAGATAGAAGAGCAATGTTGTGGAACGGACTGTAATGCAGTGTATTGTGATGCAATAGATGGTTCCTGTGTGTTATGGAAAAGAATGGATCCTTCTTTGATGGAATGAAACGCAGTAGAACGTGGTGGATTGTTGCGGAATGGAGTGGAATGCAGTGCATTGTGACGCAAGGGAGGGAAACTGAGCGGTTTGGACACGAAGGGAGCCTTCTTTCCAGGAATGGAAGGCAGTAAAAGGTGAAAGATTGTCAGGTACTGGAGTAGAATATTGTGGAGTGGAGTCGAACGGGGTGCCATTTGATGCAATAGACGGTTTCTCATTGTGTTTTAAGCGAATGGATTTATGTGCACGTGATTGTGCAGCTGTGTGTGTTTGTGTGTCTATTTTTGATAGGGATTGAGTGTGTGCATTTGTCACTGTGTGTACGGTTTTGAGAGAGGTTGCTGTGTCAGCGTGCAGGTGTGTGCGTGGCTGAGCAAGAGTGTCTGTATATGCGAGGGTGTGACCATGTTTATAAGAGGGTGATTATATAAGTGTTTAAGTGTGTGTGTGAGAGTTTGACAGCATTTGAATGTATGAGTGCGTGTGAGCATGTTACTGTGTGAGTGTCTCTGTGTAGTTTTGTAAGTGTATGTGACATTTTGTCTGAGTGCGTGAGTCTGTAAGTGTGTTGGTGTGAGTGATTGTGTGCGTGATATTGTGCGCACGTCTGTCTGTGCGTTTGTCAGCATTCGTGTGTGTGTCTGTGTGTGACAGTTTGTGTGTCTGTGTTTATGGAGGTGTGTGTCTGTGTGAGTGGGTGTGATACTGAATATGAGATAGTGTGAGTTTCTTTGAGTGTGAGTGTGTAAGTGTGCAAGGTGCAGTGTCTCATTGTGTGAATGTGAAGTAAGGTCTTATGTGATTGTGTTTTATTTATTGTGAGGAGAGTTTTACTCTTCAGGTGAGTGTGTAAATGTGAGAGACCATTTGTGTGAGTGGGAGTGTTACTCTGCATGTATGAGGGACAGTGTGTGTTTGTGTTTGAACGGGAGTCCATGTGAGTCTTAGATTTTATGTGTGCAGTTGTGGGAGTGTGTGCGAGAGGTGAGTGGGACTGAGTGGGTGCGACTGTGTATCTCTGGTAGAGTATGTGTATGTGTGACTGAATGTATCTGTTTGAGAGAGTGTGTGTGCACGTGTGTGTTAGTGTATAAGTGTTGATATGCCTGTGTGTTTCAGTGAGGGTGAGTGTAAGTGTGTGTTAGTGTGTGCGTGAGTGTGTGTGTGTATGTGTGATTGACTGAATGTTTTCGAGATTATTGGAGATACTTTGAGTGTGTGTGAGTGTGTGACTTTGTGTGTGAGGGTGCACACGTGTGAGGGACTTGGTGTGAGTGTGAAACTGTGCATGTGTCAGCATGCATATGTGTGTGTGATGGTGGGTGTATGAGTGTGAATGACTGAGTGTGTAGGGCCATGAATGGGACTGAGTGTTTGTGAGTGTGTATACAAGTCTGTTGCGTGATTGTGTGTGATTGTGTTATTCTGTGTGTGTGTGGTTCGGTGGTTTTCTGTGTGTGTGGGCCTGTGCATGTGTGTGTGTGTGTGCGACTGAGTGAGAGAGTGCTTGCTTGTGCGTGTGTCTTTGTGTTGTGTCAGTGTGAGTGTTTGAGGGGAATGGGGTGAAATATGATGCCTCCAATGTTGCGATGGTTTGTGACATTTTGTGTGAGTGGGAGTGTTGGAGTGCGAGAGAGTGCGTGATTGCGTGTGAGCCTGTGAGTGTGTGTATGTGTTTGTGAGTGTGTGTGATGGTGACATTGCGTGAGGGTGCATTTGTGTCTGCATACGTGTAAGTGTGCTTTGGACATGTGTGAATGTATGTAGGTCTATGTGTGAGTGTGTGTGTTTGTGGATATGTGATGGTGTGGGTCACTGTGAGTGTGCAGGTGAGCAAGGTGCTGTGCGAGCGTGTGTCAGAGTGTGAAGGGCGTTCGTGTGTGACTGTGTGAGATAGTATGAGCAGGTGTGTTTTAGTGTTATGTGTGTGTGTTTGTGAGAGATTAGCTGTGTGAGTGGGAGTGTTACTCTGAGTGTATGTGTGACTGTGTGTTTGGGTATGTAAGAATGCGTGTGAGTGTGTTTTAGTTTGTGAGTGTGCAGGTTTAGGAGCGTGTGTGCATGAGATGTGCGACTGTATGATTGTGCGTCATTCTGCATATGTATGTGCCTGGTTGTGAATGTGTGAGCATGTGTGAGTGAATGTGTGATTTTGGGTGTGTGTTCAAGGGCATGTTAGTGTCAGAGTTCAGGAGTGCTTATGTCTGTGTGTATATCAGTGTGTGTGAGTATATGTGGGAGATGTAGGTGCATGAGTGTGAGTGTTTCTATGTGTGTCTGTGTGCGTAATGGGGTGTGACTCTATGTGTTAAGGTCTCTGTGAGTGACTGTGTGTTTGAGTGTGTGTCAGTGTGTGTGAGTTTGTGTATGACTGTGTGAGTGTGAGTTTGCACATGTGTGAGGGACTTTATTTGAGTGTGTGTCAATGTGTTTGTGTGAGAGTGTATATGTGTATGGGCGTGAGTGTGTGTGAGAGGTTTTGTGAATTTGTGTGGGAGTGCAGATGTGTGAATGTGTGGGAGTGGGTGTTTGTGGGTGTGTATAAGAACTGTTGCGAGATTGTGTGATATTGAGTGTGTGTTTGGGTGTCTATGTGGTTTCATGCATGTGTGTGGGACTGAACGTGCGGGTCTGGGCGTGTGTCTGTGTGAGTGTGTGAGTGGAATGGGGTGAAATATGATGCAACAAAGGTTCCTGAGAGGTTTGAAAGCGATATTGGCCTTCTCTGATGGAACGGAAAGCCATAGAACGTGGTGGGAGGCTACAGATAGAAGAGCAATGTTGTGGAACGGACTGTAATGCAGTGTATTGTGATGCAATAGATGGTTCCTGTGTGTTATGGAAAAGAATGGATCCTTCTTTGATGGAATGAAACGCAGTAGAACGTGGTGGATTGTTGCGGAATGGAGTGGAATGCAGTGCATTGTGACGCAAGGGAGGGAAACTGAGCGGTTTGGACACGAAGGGAGCCTTCTTTCCAGGAATGGAAGGCAGTAAAAGGTGAAAGATTGTCAGGTACTGGAGTAGAATATTGTGGAGTGGAGTCGAACGGGGTGCCATTTGATGCAATAGACGGTTTCTCATTGTGTTTTAAGCGAATGGATTTATGTGCACGTGATTGTGCAGCTGTGTGTGTTTGTGTGTCTATTTTTGATAGGGATTGAGTGTGTGCATTTGTCACTGTGTGTACGGTTTTGAGAGAGGTTGCTGTGTCAGCGTGCAGGTGTGTGCGTGGCTGAGCAAGAGTGTCTGTATATGCGAGGGTGTGACCATGTTTATAAGAGGGTGATTATATAAGTGTTTAAGTGTGTGTGTGAGAGTTTGACAGCATTTGAATGTATGAGTGCGTGTGAGCATGTTACTGTGTGAGTGTCTCTGTGTAGTTTTGTAAGTGTATGTGACATTTTGTCTGAGTGCGTGAGTCTGTAAGTGTGTTGGTGTGAGTGATTGTGTGCGTGATATTGTGCGCACGTCTGTCTGTGCGTTTGTCAGCATTCGTGTGTGTGTCTGTGTGTGACAGTTTGTGTGTCTGTGTTTATGGAGGTGTGTGTCTGTGTGAGTGGGTGTGATACTGAATATGAGATAGTGTGAGTTTCTTTGAGTGTGAGTGTGTAAGTGTGCAAGGTGCAGTGTCTCATTGTGTGAATGTGAAGTAAGGTCTTATGTGATTGTGTTTTATTTATTGTGAGGAGAGTTTTACTCTTCAGGTGAGTGTGTAAATGTGAGAGACCATTTGTGTGAGTGGGAGTGTTACTCTGCATGTATGAGGGACAGTGTGTGTGTGTGTTTGAACGGGAGTCCATGTGAGTCTTAGATTTTATGTGTGCAGTTGTGGGAGTGTGTGCGAGAGGTGAGTGGGACTGAGTGGGTGCGACTGTGTATCTCTGGTAGAGTATGTGTATGTGTGACTGAATGTATCTGTTTGAGAGAGTGTGTGTGCACGTGTTTGTTAGTGTATAAGTGTTGATATGCCTGTGTGTTTCAGTGAGGGTGAGTGTAAGTGTGTGTTAGTGTGTGCGTGAGTGTGTGTGTGTATGTGTGATTGACTGAATGTTTTCGAGATTATTGGAGATACTTTGAGTGTGTGTGAGTGTGTGACTTTGTGTGTGAATGTGTGTGTGAGGGTGCACACGTGTGAGGGACTTGGTGTGAGTGTGAAACTGTGCATGTGTCAGCATGCATATGTGTGTGTGATGGTGGGTGTATGAGTGTGAATGACTGAGTGTGTAGGGCCATGAATGGGACTGAGTGTTTGTGAGTGTGTATACAAGTCTGTTGCGTGATTGTGTGTGATTGTGTTATTCTGTGTGTGTGTGGTTCGGTGGTTTTCTGTGTGTGTGGGCCTGTGCATGTGTGTGTGTGTGTGCGACTGAGTGAGAGAGTGCTTGCTTGTGCGTGTGTCTTTGTGTTGTGTCAGTGTGAGTGTTTGAGGGGAATGGGGTGAAATATGATGCCTCCAATGTTGCGATGGTTTGTGACATTTTGTGTGAGTGGGAGTGTTGGAGTGCGAGAGAGTGCGTGATTGCGTGTGAGCCTGTGAGTGTGTGTATGTGTTTGTGAGTGTGTGTGATGGTGACATTGCGTGAGGGTGCATTTGTGTCTGCATACGTGTAAGTGTGCTTTGGACATGTGTGAATGTATGTAGGTCTATGTGTGAGTGTGTGTGTTTGTGGATATGTGATGGTGTGGGTCACTGTGAGTGTGCAGGTGAGCAAGGTGCTGTGCGAGCGTGTGTCAGAGTGTGAAGGGCGTTCGTGTGTGACTGTGTGAAATAGTATGAGCAGGTGTGTTTTAGTGTTATGTGTGTGTGTTTGTGAGAGATTAGCTGTGTGAGTGGGAGTGTTACTCTGAGTGTATGTGTGACTGTGTGTTTGGGTATGTAAGAATGCGTGTGAGTGTGTTTTAGTTTGTGAGTGTGCAGGTTTAGGAGCGTGTGTGCATGAGATGTGCGACTGTATGATTGTGCGTCATTCTGCATATGTATGTGCCTGGTTGTGAATGTGTGAGCATGTGTGAGTGAATGTGTGATTTTGGGTGTGTGTTCAAGGGCATGTTAGTGTCAGAGTTCAGGAGTGCTTATGTCTGTGTGTATATCAGTGTGTGTGAGTATATGTGGGAGATGTAGGTGCATGAGTGTGAGTGTTTCTATGTGTGTCTGTGTGCGTAATGGGGTGTGACTCTATGTGTTAAGGTCTCTGTGAGTGACTGTGTGTTTGAGTGTGTGTCAGTGTGTGTGAGTTTGTGTATGACTGTGTGAGTGTGAGTTTGCACATGTGTGAGGGACTTTATTTGAGTGTGTGTCAATGTGTTTGTGTGAGAGTGTATATGTGTATGGGCGTGAGTGTGTGTGAGAGGTTTTGTGAATTTGTGTGGGAGTGCAGATGTGTGAATGTGTGGGAGTGGGTGTTTGTGGGTGTGTATAAGAACTGTTGCGAGATTGTGTGATATTGAGTGTGTGTTTGGGTGTCTATGTGGTTTCATGCATGTGTGTGGGACTGAACGTGCGGGTCTGGGCGTGTGTCTGTGTGAGTGTGTGAGTGGAATGGGGTGAAATATGATGCAACAAAGGTTCCTGAGAGGTTTGAAAGCGATATTGGCCTTCTCTGATGGAACGGAAAGCCATAGAACGTGGTGGGAGGCTACAGATAGAAGAGCAATGTTGTGGAACGGACTGTAATGCAGTGTATTGTGATGCAATAGATGGTTCCTGTGTGTTATGGAAAAGAATGGATCCTTCTTTGATGGAATGAAACGCAGTAGAACGTGGTGGATTGTTGCGGAATGGAGTGGAATGCAGTGCATTGTGACGCAAGGGAGGGAAACTGAGCGGTTTGGACACGAAGGGAGCCTTCTTTCCAGGAATGGAAGGCAGTAAAAGGTGAAAGATTGTCAGGTACTGGAGTAGAATATTGTGGAGTGGAGTCGAACGGGGTGCCATTTGATGCAATAGACGGTTTCTCATTGTGTTTTAAGCGAATGGATTTATGTGCACGTGATTGTGCAGCTGTGTGTGTTTGTGTGTCTATTTTTGATAGGGATTGAGTGTGTGCATTTGTCACTGTGTGTACGGTTTTGAGAGAGGTTGCTGTGTCAGCGTGCAGGTGTGTGAGTGGCTGAGCAAGAGTGTCTGTATATGCGACGGTGTGACCATGTTTATAAGAGGGTGATTATATAAGTGTTTAAGTGTGTGTGTGAGAGTTTGACAGCATTTGAATGTATGAGTGCGTGTGAGCATGTTACTGTGTGAGTGTCTCTGTGTAGTTTTGTAAGTGTATGTGACATTTTGTCTGAGTGCGTGAGTCTGTAAGTGTGTTGGTGTGAGTGATTGTGTGCGTGATATTGTGCGCACGTCTGTCTCTGTGCGTTTGTCAGCATTCGTGTGTGTGTCTGTGTGTGACAGTTTGTGTGTCTGTGTTTATGGAGGTGTGTGTCTGTGTGAGTGGGTGTGATACTGAATATGAGATAGTGTGAGTTTCTTTGAGTGTGAGTGTGTAAGTGTGCAAGGTGCAGTGTCTCAGTGTGTGAATGTGAAGTAAGGTCTTATGTGATTGTGTTTTATTTATTGTGAGGAGAGTTTTACTCTTCAGGTGAGTGTGTAAATGTGAGAGACCATTTGTGTGAGTGGGAGTGTTACTCTGCATGTATGAGGGACAGTGTGTGTTTGTGTTTGAACGGGAGTCCATGTGAGTCTTAGATTTTATGTGTGCAGTTGTGGGAGTGTGTGCGAGAGGTGAGTGGGACTGAGTGGGTGCGACTGTGTATCTCTGGTAGAGTATGTGTATGTGTGACTGAATGTATCTGTTTGAGAGAGTGTGTGTGCACGTGTGTGTTAGTGTATAAGTGTTGATATGCCTGTGTGTTTCAGTGAGGGTGAGTGTAAGTGTGTGTTAGTGTGTGCGTGAGTGTGTGTGTGTATGTGTGATTGACTGAATGTTTTCGAGATTATTGGAGATACTTTGAGTGTGTGTGAGTGTGTGACTTTGTGTGTGAGGGTGCACACGTGTGAGGGACTTGGTGTGAGTGTGAAACTGTGCATGTGTCAGCATGCATATGTGTGTGTGATGGTGGGTGTATGAGTGTGAATGACTGAGTGTGTAGGGCCATGAATGGGACTGAGTGTTTGTGAGTGTGTATACAAGTCTGTTGCGTGATTGTGTGTGATTGTGTTATTCTGTGTGTGTGTGGTTCGGTGGTTTTCTGTGTGTGTGGGCCTGTGCATGTGTGTGTGTGTGTGCGACTGAGTGAGAGAGTGCTTGCTTGTGCGTGTGTCTTTGTGTTGTGTCAGTGTGAGTGTTTGAGGGGAATGGGGTGAAATATGATGCCTCCAATGTTGCGATGGTTTGTGACATTTTGTGTGAGTGGGAGTGTTGGAGTGCGAGAGAGTGCGTGATTGCGTGTGAGCCTGTGAGTGTGTGTATGTGTTTGTGAGTGTGTGTGATGGTGACATTGCGTGAGGGTGCATTTGTGTCTGCATACGTGTAAGTGTGCTTTGGACATGTGTGAATGTATGTAGGTCTATGTGTGAGTGTGTGTGTTTGTGGATATGTGATGGTGTGGGTCACTGTGAGTGTGCAGGTGAGCAAGGTGCTGTGCGAGCGTGTGTCAGAGTGTGAAGGGCGTTCGTGTGTGACTGTGTGAGATAGTATGAGCAGGTGTGTTTTAGTGTTATGTGTGTGTGTTTGTGAGAGATTAGCTGTGTGAGTGGGAGTGTTACTCTGAGTGTATGTGTGACTGTGTGTTTGGGTATGTAAGAATGCGTGTGAGTGTGTTTTAGTTTGTGAGTGTGCAGGTTTAGGAGCGTGTGTGCATGAGATGTGCGACTGTATGATTGTGCGTCATTCTGCATATGTATGTGCCTGGTTGTGAATGTGTGAGCATGTGTGAGTGAATGTGTGATTTTGGGTGTGTGTTCAAGGGCATGTTAGTGTCAGAGTTCAGGAGTGCTTATGTCTGTGTGTATATCAGTGTGTGTGAGTATATGTGGGAGATGTAGGTGCATGAGTGTGAGTGTTTCTATGTGTGTCTGTGTGCGTAATGGGGTGTGACTCTATGTGTTAAGGTCTCTGTGAGTGACTGTGTGTTTGAGTGTGTGTCAGTGTGTGTGAGTTTGTGTATGACTGTGTGAGTGTGAGTTTGCACATGTGTGAGGGACTTTATTTGAGTGTGTGTCAATGTGTTTGTGTGAGAGTGTATATGTGTATGGGCGTGAGTGTGTGTGAGAGGTTTTGTGAATTTGTGTGGGAGTGCAGATGTGTGAATGTGTGGGAGTGGGTGTTTGTGGGTGTGTATAAGAACTGTTGCGAGATTGTGTGATATTGAGTGTGTGTTTGGGTGTCTATGTGGTTTCATGCATGTGTGTGGGACTGAACGTGCGGGTCTGGGCGTGTGTCTGTGTGAGTGTGTGAGTGGAATGGGGTGAAATATGATGCAACAAAGGTTCCTGAGAGGTTTGAAAGCGATATTGGCCTTCTCTGATGGAACGGAAAGCCATAGAACGTGGTGGGAGGCTACAGATAGAAGAGCAATGTTGTGGAACGGACTGTAATGCAGTGTATTGTGATGCAATAGATGGTTCCTGTGTGTTATGGAAAAGAATGGATCCTTCTTTGATGGAATGAAACGCAGTAGAACGTGGTGGATTGTTGCGGAATGGAGTGGAATGCAGTGCATTGTGACGCAAGGGAGGGAAACTGAGCGGTTTGGACACGAAGGGAGCCTTCTTTCCAGGAATGGAAGGCAGTAAAAGGTGAAAGATTGTCAGGTACTGGAGTAGAATATTGTGGAGTGGAGTCGAACGGGGTGCCATTTGATGCAATAGACGGTTTCTCATTGTGTTTTAAGCGAATGGATTTATGTGCACGTGATTGTGCAGCTGTGTGTGTTTGTGTGTCTATTTTTGATAGGGATTGAGTGTGTGCATTTGTCACTGTGTGTACGGTTTTGAGAGAGGTTGCTGTGTCAGCGTGCAGGTGTGTGCGTGGCTGAGCAAGAGTGTCTGTATATGCGAGGGTGTGACCATGTTTATAAGAGGGTGATTATATAAGTGTTTAAGTGTGTGTGTGAGAGTTTGACAGCATTTGAATGTATGAGTGCGTGTGAGCATGTTACTGTGTGAGTGTCTCTGTGTAGTTTTGTAAGTGTATGTGACATTTTGTCTGAGTGCGTGAGTCTGTAAGTGTGTTGGTGTGAGTGATTGTGTGCGTGATATTGTGCGCACGTCTGTCTGTGCGTTTGTCAGCATTCGTGTGTGTGTCTGTGTGTGACAGTTTGTGTGTCTGTGTTTATGGAGGTGTGTGTCTGTGTGAGTGGGTGTGATACTGAATATGAGATAGTGTGAGTTTCTTTGAGTGTGAGTGTGTAAGTGTGCAAGGTGCAGTGTCTCATTGTGTGAATGTGAAGTAAGGTCTTATGTGATTGTGTTTTATTTATTGTGAGGAGAGTTTTACTCTTCAGGTGAGTGTGTAAATGTGAGAGACCATTTGTGTGAGTGGGAGTGTTACTCTGCATGTATGAGGGACAGTGTGTGTTTGTGTTTGAACGGGAGTCCATGTGAGTCTTAGATTTTATGTGTGCAGTTGTGGGAGTGTGTGCGAGAGGTGAGTGGGACTGAGTGGGTGCGACTGTGTATCTCTGGTAGAGTATGTGTATGTGTGACTGAATGTATCTGTTTGAGAGAGTGTGTGTGCACGTGTGTGTTAGTGTATAAGTGTTGATATGCCTGTGTGTTTCAGTGAGGGTGAGTGTAAGTGTGTGTTAGTGTGTGCGTGAGTGTGTGTGTGTATGTGTGATTGACTGAATGTTTTCGAGATTATTGGAGATACTTTGAGTGTGTGTGAGTGTGTGACTTTGTGTGTGAGGGTGCACACGTGTGAGGGACTTGGTGTGAGTGTGAAACTGTGCATGTGTCAGCATGCATATGTGTGTGTGATGGTGGGTGTATGAGTGTGAATGACTGAGTGTGTAGGGCCATGAATGGGACTGAGTGTTTGTGAGTGTGTATACAAGTCTGTTGCGTGATTGTGTGTGATTGTGTTATTCTGTGTGTGTGTGGTTCGGTGGTTTTCTGTGTGTGTGGGCCTGTGCATGTGTGTGTGTGTGTGCGACTGAGTGAGAGAGTGCTTGCTTGTGCGTGTGTCTTTGTGTTGTGTCAGTGTGAGTGTTTGAGGGGAATGGGGTGAAATATGATGCCTCCAATGTTGCGATGGTTTGTGACATTTTGTGTGAGTGGGAGTGTTGGAGTGCGAGAGAGTGCGTGATTGCGTGTGAGCCTGTGAGTGTGTGTATGTGTTTGTGAGTGTGTGTGATGGTGACATTGCGTGAGGGTGCATTTGTGTCTGCATACGTGTAAGTGTGCTTTGGACATGTGTGAATGTATGTAGGTCTATGTGTGAGTGTGTGTGTTTGTGGATATGTGATGGTGTGGGTCACTGTGAGTGTGCAGGTGAGCAAGGTGCTGTGCGAGCGTGTGTCAGAGTGTGAAGGGCGTTCGTGTGTGACTGTGTGAGATAGTATGAGCAGGTGTGTTTTAGTGTTATGTGTGTGTGTTTGTGAGAGATTAGCTGTGTGAGTGGGAGTGTTACTCTGAGTGTATGTGTGACTGTGTGTTTGGGTATGTAAGAATGCGTGTGAGTGTGTTTTAGTTTGTGAGTGTGCAGGTTTAGGAGCGTGTGTGCATGAGATGTGCGACTGTATGATTGTGCGTCATTCTGCATATGTATGTGCCTGGTTGTGAATGTGTGAGCATGTGTGAGTGAATGTGTGATTTTGGGTGTGTGTTCAAGGGCATGTTAGTGTCAGAGTTCAGGAGTGCTTATGTCTGTGTGTATATCAGTGTGTGTGAGTATATGTGGGAGATGTAGGTGCATGAGTGTGAGTGTTTCTATGTGTGTCTGTGTGCGTAATGGGGTGTGACTCTATGTGTTAAGGTCTCTGTGAGTGACTGTGTGTTTGAGTGTGTGTCAGTGTGTGTGAGTTTGTGTATGACTGTGTGAGTGTGAGTTTGCACATGTGTGAGGGACTTTATTTGAGTGTGTGTCAATGTGTTTGTGTGAGAGTGTATATGTGTATGGGCGTGAGTGTGTGTGAGAGGTTTTGTGAATTTGTGTGGGAGTGCAGATGTGTGAATGTGTGGGAGTGGGTGTTTGTGGGTGTGTATAAGAACTGTTGCGAGATTGTGTGATATTGAGTGTGTGTTTGGGTGTCTATGTGGTTTCATGCATGTGTGTGGGACTGAACGTGCGGGTCTGGGCGTGTGTCTGTGTGAGTGTGTGAGTGGAATGGGGTGAAATATGATGCAACAAAGGTTCCTGAGAGGTTTGAAAGCGATATTGGCCTTCTCTGATGGAACGGAAAGCCATAGAACGTGGTGGGAGGCTACAGATAGAAGAGCAATGTTGTGGAACGGACTGTAATGCAGTGTATTGTGATGCAATAGATGGTTCCTGTGTGTTATGGAAAAGAATGGATCCTTCTTTGATGGAATGAAACGCAGTAGAACGTGGTGGATTGTTGCGGAATGGAGTGGAATGCAGTGCATTGTGACGCAAGGGAGGGAAACTGAGCGGTTTGGACACGAAGGGAGCCTTCTTTCCAGGAATGGAAGGCAGTAAAAGGTGAAAGATTGTCAGGTACTGGAGTAGAATATTGTGGAGTGGAGTCGAACGGGGTGCCATTTGATGCAATAGACGGTTTCTCATTGTGTTTTAAGCGAATGGATTTATGTGCACGTGATTGTGCAGCTGTGTGTGTTTGTGTGTCTATTTTTGATAGGGATTGAGTGTGTGCATTTGTCACTGTGTGTACGGTTTTGAGAGAGGTTGCTGTGTCAGCGTGCAGGTGTGTGCGTGGCTGAGCAAGAGTGTCTGTATATGCGAGGGTGTGACCATGTTTATAAGAGGGTGATTATATAAGTGTTTAAGTGTGTGTGTGAGAGTTTGACAGCATTTGAATGTATGAGTGCGTGTGAGCATGTTACTGTGTGAGTGTCTCTGTGTAGTTTTGTAAGTGTATGTGACATTTTGTCTGAGTGCGTGAGTCTGTAAGTGTGTTGGTGTGAGTGATTGTGTGCGTGATATTGTGCGCACGTCTGTGTCTGTGCGTTTGTCAGCATTCGTGTGTGTGTCTGTGTGTGACAGTTTGTGTGTCTGTGTTTATGGAGGTGTGTGTCTGTGTGAGTGGGTGTGATACTGAATATGAGATAGTGTGAGTTTCTTTGAGTGTGAGTGTGTAAGTGTGCAAGGTGCAGTGTCTCATTGTGTGAATGTGAAGTAAGGTCTTATGTGATTGTGTTTTATTTATTGTGAGGAGAGTTTTACTCTTCAGGTGAGTGTGTAAATGTGAGAGACCATTTGTGTGAGTGGGAGTGTTACTCTGCATTTATGAGGGACAGTGTGTGTTTGTGTTTGAACGGGAGTCCATGTGAGTCTTAGATTTTATGTGTGCAGTTGTGGGAGTGTGTGCGAGAGGTGAGTGGGACTGAGTGGGTGCGACTGTGTATCTCTGGTAGAGTATGTGTATGTGTGACTGAATGTATCTGTTTGAGAGAGTGTGTGTGCACGTGTTTGTTAGTGTATAAGTGTTGATATGCCTGTGTGTTTCAGTGAGGGTGAGTGTAAGTGTGTGTTAGTGTGTGCGTGAGTGTGTGTGTGTATGTGTGATTGACTGAATGTTTTCGAGATTATTGGAGATACTTTGAGTGTGTGTGAGTGTGTGACTTTGTGTGTGAATGTGTGTGTGAGGGTGCACACGTGTGAGGGACTTGGTGTGAGTGTGAAACTGTGCATGTGTCAGCATGCATATGTGTGTGTGATGGTGGGTGTATGAGTGTGAATGACTGAGTGTGTAGGGCCATGAATGGGACTGAGTGTTTGTGAGTGTGTATACAAGTCTGTTGCGTGATTGTGTGTGATTGTGTTATTCTGTGTGTGTGTGGTTCGGTGGTTTTCTGTGTGTGTGGGCCTGTGCATGTGTGTGTGTGTGTGCGACTGAGTGAGAGAGTGCTTGCTTGTGCGTGTGTCTTTGTGTTGTGTCAGTGTGAGTGTTTGAGGGGAATGGGGTGAAATATGATGCCTCCAATGTTGCGATGGTTTGTGACATTTTGTGTGAGTGGGAGTGTTGGAGTGCGAGAGAGTGCGTGATTGCGTGTGAGCCTGTGAGTGTGTGTATGTGTTTGTGAGTGTGTGTGATGGTGACATTGCGTGAGGGTGCATTTGTGTCTGCATACGTGTAAGTGTGCTTTGGACATGTGTGAATGTATGTAGGTCTATGTGTGAGTGTGTGTGTTTGTGGATATGTGATGGTGTGGGTCACTGTGAGTGTGCAGGTGAGCAAGGTGCTGTGCGAGCGTGTGTCAGAGTGTGAAGGGCGTTCGTGTGTGACTGTGTGAGATAGTATGAGCAGGTGTGTTTTAGTGTTATGTGTGTGTGTTTGTGAGAGATTAGCTGTGTGAGTGGGAGTGTTACTCTGAGTGTATGTGTGACTGTGTGTTTGGGTATGTAAGAATGCGTGTGAGTGTGTTTTAGTTTGTGAGTGTGCAGGTTTAGGAGCGTGTGTGCATGAGATGTGCGACTGTATGATTGTGCGTCATTCTGCATATGTATGTGCCTGGTTGTGAATGTGTGAGCATGTGTGAGTGAATGTGTGATTTTGGGTGTGTGTTCAAGGGCATGTTAGTGTCAGAGTTCAGGAGTGCTTATGTCTGTGTGTATATCAGTGTGTGTGAGTATATGTGGGAGATGTAGGTGCATGAGTGTGAGTGTTTCTATGTGTGTCTGTGTGCGTAATGGGGTGTGACTCTATGTGTTAAGGTCTCTGTGAGTGACTGTGTGTTTGAGTGTGTGTCAGTGTGTGTGAGTTTGTGTATGACTGTGTGAGTGTGAGTTTGCACATGTGTGAGGGACTTTATTTGAGTGTGTGTCAATGTGTTTGTGTGAGAGTGTATATGTGTATGGGCGTGAGTGTGTGTGAGAGGTTTTGTGAATTTGTGTGGGAGTGCAGATGTGTGAATGTGTGGGAGTGGGTGTTTGTGGGTGTGTATAAGAACTGTTGCGAGATTGTGTGATATTGAGTGTGTGTTTGGGTGTCTATGTGGTTTCATGCATGTGTGTGGGACTGAACGTGCGGGTCTGGGCGTGTGTCTGTGTGAGTGTGTGAGTGGAATGGGGTGAAATATGATGCAACAAAGGTTCCTGAGAGGTTTGAAAGCGATATTGGCCTTCTCTGATGGAACGGAAAGCCATAGAACGTGGTGGGAGGCTACAGATAGAAGAGCAATGTTGTGGAACGGACTGTAATGCAGTGTATTGTGATGCAATAGATGGTTCCTGTGTGTTATGGAAAAGAATGGATCCTTCTTTGATGGAATGAAACGCAGTAGAACGTGGTGGATTGTTGCGGAATGGAGTGGAATGCAGTGCATTGTGACGCAAGGGAGGGAAACTGAGCGGTTTGGACACGAAGGGAGCCTTCTTTCCAGGAATGGAAGGCAGTAAAAGGTGAAAGATTGTCAGGTACTGGAGTAGAATATTGTGGAGTGGAGTCGAACGGGGTGCCATTTGATGCAATAGACGGTTTCTCATTGTGTTTTAAGCGAATGGATTTATGTGCACGTGATTGTGCAGCTGTGTGTGTTTGTGTGTCTATTTTTGATAGGGATTGAGTGTGTGCATTTGTCACTGTGTGTACGGTTTTGAGAGAGGTTGCTGTGTCAGCGTGCAGGTGTGTGAGTGGCTGAGCAAGAGTGTCTGTATATGCGAGGGTGTGACCATGTTTATAAGAGGGTGATTATATAAGTGTTTAAGTGTGTGTGTGAGAGTTTGACAGCATTTGAATGTATGAGTGCGTGTGAGCATGTTACTGTGTGAGTGTCTCTGTGTAGTTTTGTAAGTGTATGTGACATTTTGTCTGAGTGCGTGAGTCTGTAAGTGTGTTGGTGTGAGTGATTGTGTGCGTGATATTGTGCGCACGTCTGTCTGTGCGTTTGTCAGCATTCGTGTGTGTGTCTGTGTGTGACAGTTTGTGTGTCTGTGTTTATGGAGGTGTGTGTCTGTGTGAGTGGGTGTGATACTGAATATGAGATAGTGTGAGTTTCTTTGAGTGTGAGTGTGTAAGTGTGCAAGGTGCAGTGTCTCATTGTGTGAATGTGAAGTAAGGTCTTATGTGATTGTGTTTTATTTATTGTGAGGAGAGTTTTACTCTTCAGGTGAGTGTGTAAATGTGAGAGACCATTTGTGTGAGTGGGAGTGTTACTCTGCATGTATGAGGGACAGTGTGTGTTTGTGTTTGAACGGGAGTCCATGTGAGTCTTAGATTTTATGTGTGCAGTTGTGGGAGTGTGTGCGAGAGGTGAGTGGGACTGAGTGGGTGCGACTGTGTATCTCTGGTAGAGTATGTGTATGTGTGACTGAATGTATCTGTTTGAGAGAGTGTGTGTGCACGTGTGTGTTAGTGTATAAGTGTTGATATGCCTGTGTGTTTCAGTGAGGGTGAGTGTAAGTGTGTGTTAGTGTGTGCGTGAGTGTGTGTGTGTATGTGTGATTGACTGAATGTTTTCGAGATTATTGGAGATACTTTGAGTGTGTGTGAGTGTGTGACTTTGTGTGTGAATGTGTGTGTGAGGGTGCACACGTGTGAGGGACTTGGTGTGAGTGTGAAACTGTGCATGTGTCAGCATGCATATGTGTGTGTGATGGTGGGTGTATGAGTGTGAATGACTGAGTGTGTAGGGCCATGAATGGGACTGAGTGTTTGTGAGTGTGTATACAAGTCTGTTGCGTGATTGTGTGTGATTGTGTTATTCTGTGTGTGTGTGGTTCGGTGGTTTTCTGTGTGTGTGGGCCTGTGCATGTGTGTGTGTGTGTGCGACTGAGTGAGAGAGTGCTTGCTTGTGCGTGTGTCTTTGTGTTGTGTCAGTGTGAGTGTTTGAGGGGAATGGGGTGAAATATGATGCCTCCAATGTTGCGATGGTTTGTGACATTTTGTGTGAGTGGGAGTGTTGGAGTGCGAGAGAGTGCGTGATTGCGTGTGAGCCTGTGAGTGTGTGTATGTGTTTGTGAGTGTGTGTGATGGTGACATTGCGTGAGGGTGCATTTGTGTCTGCATACGTGTAAGTGTGCTTTGGACATGTGTGAATGTATGTAGGTCTATGTGTGAGTGTGTGTGTTTGTGGATATGTGATGGTGTGGGTCACTGTGAGTGTGCAGGTGAGCAAGGTGCTGTGCGAGCGTGTGTCAGAGTGTGAAGGGCGTTCGTGTGTGACTGTGTGAGATAGTATGAGCAGGTGTGTTTTAGTGTTATGTGTGTGTGTTTGTGAGAGATTAGCTGTGTGAGTGGGAGTGTTACTCTGAGTGTATGTGTGACTGTGTGTTTGGGTATGTAAGAATGCGTGTGAGTGTGTTTTAGTTTGTGAGTGTGCAGGTTTAGGAGCGTGTGTGCATGAGATGTGCGACTGTATGATTGTGCGTCATTCTGCATATGTATGTGCCTGGTTGTGAATGTGTGAGCATGTGTGAGTGAATGTGTGATTTTGGGTGTGTGTTCAAGGGCATGTTAGTGTCAGAGTTCAGGAGTGCTTATGTCTGTGTGTATATCAGTGTGTGTGAGTATATGTGGGAGATGTAGGTGCATGAGTGTGAGTGTTTCTATGTGTGTCTGTGTGCGTAATGGGGTGTGACTCTATGTGTTAAGGTCTATGTGAGTGACTGTGTGTTTGAGTGTGTGTCAGTGTGTGTGAGTTTGTGTATGACTGTGTGAGTGTGAGTTTGCACATGTGTGAGGGACTTTATTTGAGTGTGTGTCAATGTGTTTGTGTGAGAGTGTATATGTGTATGGGCGTGAGTGTGTGTGAGAGGTTTTGTGAATTTGTGTGGGAGTGCAGATGTGTGAATGTGTGGGAGTGGGTGTTTGTGGGTGTGTATAAGAACTGTTGCGAGATTGTGTGATATTGAGTGTGTGTTTGGGTGTCTATGTGGTTTCATGCATGTGTGTGGGACTGAACGTGCGGGTCTGGGCGTGTGTCTGTGTGAGTGTGTGAGTGGAATGGGGTGAAATATGATGCAACAAAGGTTCCTGAGAGGTTTGAAAGCGATATTGGCCTTCTCTGATGGAACGGAAAGCCATAGAACGTGGTGGGAGGCTACAGATAGAAGAGCAATGTTGTGGAACGGACTGTAATGCAGTGTATTGTGATGCAATAGATGGTTCCTGTGTGTTATGGAAAAGAATGGATCCTTCTTTGATGGAATGAAACGCAGTAGAACGTGGTGGATTGTTGCGGAATGGAGTGGAATGCAGTGCATTGTGACGCAAGGGAGGGAAACTGAGCGGTTTGGACACGAAGGGAGCCTTCTTTCCAGGAATGGAAGGCAGTAAAAGGTGAAAGATTGTCAGGTACTGGAGTAGAATATTGTGGAGTGGAGTCGAACGGGGTGCCATTTGATGCAATAGACGGTTTCTCATTGTGTTTTAAGCGAATGGATTTATGTGCACGTGATTGTGCAGCTGTGTGTGTTTGTGTGTCTATTTTTGATAGGGATTGAGTGTGTGCATTTGTCACTGTGTGTACGGTTTTGAGAGAGGTTGCTGTGTCAGCGTGCAGGTGTGTGCGTGGCTGAGCAAGAGTGTCTGTATATGCGAGGGTGTGACCATGTTTATAAGAGGGTGATTATATAAGTGTTTAAGTGTGTGTGTGAGAGTTTGACAGCATTTGAATGTATGAGTGCGTGTGAGCATGTTACTGTGTGAGTGTCTCTGTGTAGTTTTGTAAGTGTATGTGACATTTTGTCTGAGTGCGTGAGTCTGTAAGTGTGTTGGTGTGAGTGATTGTGTGCGTGATATTGTGCGCACGTCTGTCTGTGCGTTTGTCAGCATTCGTGTGTGTGTCTGTGTGTGACAGTTTGTGTGTCTGTGTTTATGGAGGTGTGTGTCTGTGTGAGTGGGTGTGATACTGAATATGAGATAGTGTGAGTTTCTTTGAGTGTGAGTGTGTAAGTGTGCAAGGTGCAGTGTCTCATTGTGTGAATGTGAAGTAAGGTCTTATGTGATTGTGTTTTATTTATTGTGAGGAGAGTTTTACTCTTCAGGTGAGTGTGTAAATGTGAGAGACCATTTGTGTGAGTGGGAGTGTTACTCTGCATGTATGAGGGACAGTGTGTGTTTGTGTTTGAACGGGAGTCCATGTGAGTCTTAGATTTTATGTGTGCAGTTGTGGGAGTGTGTGCGAGAGGTGAGTGGGACTGAGTGGGTGCGACTGTGTATCTCTGGTAGAGTATGTGTATGTGTGACTGAATGTATCTGTTTGAGAGAGTGTGTGTGCACGTGTGTGTTAGTGTATAAGTGTTGATATGCCTGTGTGTTTCAGTGAGGGTGAGTGTAAGTGTGTGTTAGTGTGTGCGTGAGTGTGTGTGTGTATGTGTGATTGACTGAATGTTTTCGAGATTATTGGAGATACTTTGAGTGTGTGTGAGTGTGTGACTTTTTGTGTGAATGTGTGTGTGAGGGTGCACACGTGTGAGGGACTTGGTGTGAGTGTGAAACTGTGCATGTGTCAGCATGCATATGTGTGTGTGATGGTGGGTGTATGAGTGTGAATGACTGAGTGTGTAGGGCCATGAATGGGACTGAGTGTTTGTGAGTGTGTATACAAGTCTGTTGCGTGATTGTGTGTGATTGTGTTATTCTGTGTGTGTGTGGTTCGGTGGTTTTCTGTGTGTGTGGGCCTGTGCATGTGTGTGTGTGTGTGCGACTGAGTGAGAGAGTGCTTGCTTGTGCGTGTGTCTTTGTGTTGTGTCAGTGTGAGTGTTTGAGGGGAATGGGGTGAAATATGATGCCTCCAATGTTGCGATGGTTTGTGACATTTTGTGTGAGTGGGAGTGTTGGAGTGCGAGAGAGTGCGTGATTGCGTGTGAGCCTGTGAGTGTGTGTATGTGTTTGTGAGTGTGTGTGATGGTGACATTGCGTGAGGGTGCATTTGTGTCTGCATACGTGTAAGTGTGCTTTGGACATGTGTGAATGTATGTAGGTCTATGTGTGAGTGTGTGTGTTTGTGGATATGTGATGGTGTGGGTCACTGTGAGTGTGCAGGTGAGCAAGGTGCTGTGCGAGCGTGTGTCAGAGTGTGAAGGGCGTTCGTGTGTGACTGTGTGAGATAGTATGAGCAGGTGTGTTTTAGTGTTATGTGTGTGTGTTTGTGAGAGATTAGCTGTGTGAGTGGGAGTGTTACTCTGAGTGTATGTGTGACTGTGTGTTTGGGTATGTAAGAATGCGTGTGAGTGTGTTTTAGTTTGTGAGTGTGCAGGTTTAGGAGCGTGTGTGCATGAGATGTGCGACTGTATGATTGTGCGTCATTCTGCATATGTATGTGCCTGGTTGTGAATGTGTGAGCATGTGTGAGTGAATGTGTGATTTTGGGTGTGTGTTCAAGGGCATGTTAGTGTCAGAGTTCAGGAGTGCTTATGTCTGTGTGTATATCAGTGTGTGTGAGTATATGTGGGAGATGTAGGTGCATGAGTGTGAGTGTTTCTATGTGTGTCTGTGTGCGTAATGGGGTGTGACTCTATGTGTTAAGGTCTCTGTGAGTGACTGTGTGTTTGAGTGTGTGTCAGTGTGTGTGAGTTTGTGTATGACTGTGTGAGTGTGAGTTTGCACATGTGTGAGGGACTTTATTTGAGTGTGTGTCAATGTGTTTGTGTGAGAGTGTATATGTGTATGGGCGTGAGTGTGTGTGAGAGGTTTTGTGAATTTGTGTGGGAGTGCAGATGTGTGAATGTGTGGGAGTGGGTGTTTGTGGGTGTGTATAAGAACTGTTGCGAGATTGTGTGATATTGAGTGTGTGTTTGGGTGTCTATGTGGTTTCATGCATGTGTGTGGGACTGAACGTGCGGGTCTGGGCGTGTGTCTGTGTGAGTGTGTGAGTGGAATGGGGTGAAATATGATGCAACAAAGGTTCCTGAGAGGTTTGAAAGCGATATTGGCCTTCTCTGATGGAACGGAAAGCCATAGAACGTGGTGGGAGGCTACAGATAGAAGAGCAATGTTGTGGAACGGACTGTAATGCAGTGTATTGTGATGCAATAGATGGTTCCTGTGTGTTATGGAAAAGAATGGATCCTTCTTTGATGGAATGAAACGCAGTAGAACGTGGTGGATTGTTGCGGAATGGAGTGGAATGCAGTGCATTGTGACGCAAGGGAGGGAAACTGAGCGGTTTGGACACGAAGGGAGCCTTCTTTCCAGGAATGGAAGGCAGTAAAAGGTGAAAGATTGTCAGGTACTGGAGTAGAATATTGTGGAGTGGAGTCGAACGGGGTGCCATTTGATGCAATAGACGGTTTCTCATTGTGTTTTAAGCGAATGGATTTATGTGCACGTGATTGTGCAGCTGTGTGTGTTTGTGTGTCTATTTTTGATAGGGATTGAGTGTGTGCATTTGTCACTGTGTGTACGGTTTTGAGAGAGGTTGCTGTGTCAGCGTGCAGGTGTGTGCGTGGCTGAGCAAGAGTGTCTGTATATGCGAGGGTGTGACCATGTTTATAAGAGGGTGATTATATAAGTGTTTAAGTGTGTGTGTGAGAGTTTGACAGCATTTGAATGTATGAGTGCGTGTGAGCATGTTACTGTGTGAGTGTCTCTGTGTAGTTTTGTAAGTGTATGTGACATTTTGTCTGAGTGCGTGAGTCTGTAAGTGTGTTGGTGTGAGTGATTGTGTGCGTGATATTGTGCGCACGTCTGTCTGTGCGTTTGTCAGCATTCGTGTGTGTGTCTGTGTGTGACAGTTTGTGTGTCTGTGTTTATGGAGGTGTGTGTCTGTGTGAGTGGGTGTGATACTGAATATGAGATAGTGTGAGTTTCTTTGAGTGTGAGTGTGTAAGTGTGCAAGGTGCAGTGTCTCATTGTGTGAATGTGAAGTAAGGTCTTATGTGATTGTGTTTTATTTATTGTGAGGAGAGTTTTACTCTTCAGGTGAGTGTGTAAATGTGAGAGACCATTTGTGTGAGTGGGAGTGTTACTCTGCATGTATGAGGGACAGTGTGTGTTTGTGTTTGAACGGGAGTCCATGTGAGTCTTAGATTTTATGTGTGCAGTTGTGGGAGTGTGTGCGAGAGGTGAGTGGGACTGAGTGGGTGCGACTGTGTATCTCTGGTAGAGTATGTGTATGTGTGACTGAATGTATCTGTTTGAGAGAGTGTGTGTGCACGTGTGTGTTAGTGTATAAGTGTTGATATGCCTGTGTGTTTCAGTGAGGGTGAGTGTAAGTGTGTGTTAGTGTGTGCGTGAGTGTGTGTGTGTATGTGTGATTGACTGAATGTTTTCGAGATTATTGGAGATACTTTGAGTGTGTGTGAGTGTGTGACTTTGTGTGTGAATGTGTGTGTGAGGGTGCACACGTGTGAGGGACTTGGTGTGAGTGTGAAACTGTGCATGTGTCAGCATGCATATGTGTGTGTGATGGTGGGTGTATGAGTGTGAATGACTGAGTGTGTAGGGCCATGAATGGGACTGAGTGTTTGTGAGTGTGTATACAAGTCTGTTGCGTGATTGTGTGTGATTGTGTTATTCTGTGTGTGTGTGGTTCGGTGGTTTTCTGTGTGTGTGGGCCTGTGCATGTGTGTGTGTGTGTGCGACTGAGTGAGAGAGTGCTTGCTTGTGCGTGTGTCTTTGTGTTGTGTCAGTGTGAGTGTTTGAGGGGAATGGGGTGAAATATGATGCCTCCAATGTTGCGATGGTTTGTGACATTTTGTGTGAGTGGGAGTGTTGGAGTGCGAGAGAGTGCGTGATTGCGTGTGAGCCTGTGAGTGTGTGTATGTGTTTGTGAGTGTGTGTGATGGTGACATTGCGTGAGGGTGCATTTGTGTCTGCATACGTGTAAGTGTGCTTTGGACATGTGTGAATGTATGTAGGTCTATGTGTGAGTGTGTGTGTTTGTGGATATGTGATGGTGTGGGTCACTGTGAGTGTGCAGGTGAGCAAGGTGCTGTGCGAGCGTGTGTCAGAGTGTGAAGGGCGTTCGTGTGTGACTGTGTGAGATAGTATGAGCAGGTGTGTTTTAGTGTTATGTGTGTGTGTTTGTGAGAGATTAGCTGTGTGAGTGGGAGTGTTACTCTGAGTGTATGTGTGACTGTGTGTTTGGGTATGTAAGAATGCGTGTGAGTGTGTTTTAGTTTGTGAGTGTGCAGGTTTAGGAGCGTGTGTGCATGAGATGTGCGACTGTATGATTGTGCGTCATTCTGCATATGTATGTGCCTGGTTGTGAATGTGTGAGCATGTGTGAGTGAATGTGTGATTTTGGGTGTGTGTTCAAGGGCATGTTAGTGTCAGAGTTCAGGAGTGCTTATGTCTGTGTGTATATCAGTGTGTGTGAGTATATGTGGGAGATGTAGGTGCATGAGTGTGAGTGTTTCTATGTGTGTCTGTGTGCGTAATGGGGTGTGACTCTATGTGTTAAGGTCTCTGTGAGTGACTGTGTGTTTGAGTGTGTGTCAGTGTGTGTGAGTTTGTGTATGACTGTGTGAGTGTGAGTTTGCACATGTGTGAGGGACTTTATTTGAGTGTGTGTCAATGTGTTTGTGTGAGAGTGTATATGTGTATGGGCGTGAGTGTGTGTGAGAGGTTTTGTGAATTTGTGTGGGAGTGCAGATGTGTGAATGTGTGGGAGTGGGTGTTTGTGGGTGTGTATAAGAACTGTTGCGAGATTGTGTGATATTGAGTGTGTGTTTGGGTGTCTATGTGGTTTCATGCATGTGTGTGGGACTGAACGTGCGGGTCTGGGCGTGTGTCTGTGTGAGTGTGTGAGTGGAATGGGGTGAAATATGATGCAACAAAGGTTCCTGAGAGGTTTGAAAGCGATATTGGCCTTCTCTGATGGAACGGAAAGCCATAGAACGTGGTGGGAGGCTACAGATAGAAGAGCAATGTTGTGGAACGGACTGTAATGCAGTGTATTGTGATGCAATAGATGGTTCCTGTGTGTTATGGAAAAGAATGGATCCTTCTTTGATGGAATGAAACGCAGTAGAACGTGGTGGATTGTTGCGGAATGGAGTGGAATGCAGTGCATTGTGACGCAAGGGAGGGAAACTGAGCGGTTTGGACACGAAGGGAGCCTTCTTTCCAGGAATGGAAGGCAGTAAAAGGTGAAAGATTGTCAGGTACTGGAGTAGAATATTGTGGAGTGGAGTCGAACGGGGTGCCATTTGATGCAATAGACGGTTTCTCATTGTGTTTTAAGCGAATGGATTTATGTGCACGTGATTGTGCAGCTGTGTGTGTTTGTGTGTCTATTTTTGATAGGGATTGAGTGTGTGCATTTGTCACTGTGTGTACGGTTTTGAGAGAGGTTGCTGTGTCAGCGTGCAGGTGTGTGCGTGGCTGAGCAAGAGTGTCTGTATATGCGAGGGTGTGACCATGTTTATAAGAGGGTGATTATATAAGTGTTTAAGTGTGTGTGTGAGAGTTTGACAGCATTTGAATGTATGAGTGCGTGTGAGCATGTTACTGTGTGAGTGTCTCTGTGTAGTTTTGTAAGTGTATGTGACATTTTGTCTGAGTGCGTGAGTCTGTAAGTGTGTTGGTGTGAGTGATTGTGTGCGTGATATTGTGCGCACGTCTGTCTGTGCGTTTGTCAGCATTCGTGTGTGTGTCTGTGTGTGACAGTTTGTGTGTCTGTGTTTATGGAGGTGTGTGTCTGTGTGAGTGGGTGTGATACTGAATATGAGATAGTGTGAGTTTCTTTGAGTGTGAGTGTGTAAGTGTGCAAGGTGCAGTGTCTCATTGTGTGAATGTGAAGTAAGGTCTTATGTGATTGTGTTTTATTTATTGTGAGGAGAGTTTTACTCTTCAGGTGAGTGTGTAAATGTGAGAGACCATTTGTGTGAGTGGGAGTGTTACTCTGCATGTATGAGGGACAGTGTGTGTTTGTGTTTGAACGGGAGTCCATGTGAGTCTTAGATTTTATGTGTGCAGTTGTGGGAGTGTGTGCGAGAGGTGAGTGGGACTGAGTGGGTGCGACTGTGTATCTCTGGTAGAGTATGTGTATGTGTGACTGAATGTATCTGTTTGAGAGAGTGTGTGTGCACGTGTGTGTTAGTGTATAAGTGTTGATATGCCTGTGTGTTTCAGTGAGGGTGAGTGTAAGTGTGTGTTAGTGTGTGCGTGAGTGTGTGTGTGTATGTGTGATTGACTGAATGTTTTCGAGATTATTGGAGATACTTTGAGTGTGTGTGAGTGTGTGACTTTGTGTGTGAATGTGTGTGTGAGGGTGCACACGTGTGAGGGACTTGGTGTGAGTGTGAAACTGTGCATGTGTCAGCATGCATATGTGTGTGTGATGGTGGGTGTATGAGTGTGAATGACTGAGTGTGTAGGGCCATGAATGGGACTGAGTGTTTGTGAGTGTGTATACAAGTCTGTTGCGTGATTGTGTGTGATTGTGTTATTCTGTGTGTGTGTGGTTCGGTGGTTTTCTGTGTGTGTGGGCCTGTGCATGTGTGTGTGTGTGTGCGACTGAGTGAGAGAGTGCTTGCTTGTGCGTGTGTCTTTGTGTTGTGTCAGTGTGAGTGTTTGAGGGGAATGGGGTGAAATATGATGCCTCCAATGTTGCGATGGTTTGTGACATTTTGTGTGAGTGGGAGTGTTGGAGTGCGAGAGAGTGCGTGATTGCGTGTGAGCCTGTGAGTGTGTGTATGTGTTTGTGAGTGTGTGTGATGGTGACATTGCGTGAGGGTGCATTTGTGTCTGCATACGTGTAAGTGTGCTTTGGACATGTGTGAATGTATGTAGGTCTATGTGTGAGTGTGTGTGTTTGTGGATATGTGATGGTGTGGGTCACTGTGAGTGTGCAGGTGAGCAAGGTGCTGTGCGAGCGTGTGTCAGAGTGTGAAGGGCGTTCGTGTGTGACTGTGTGAGATAGTATGAGCAGGTGTGTTTTAGTGTTATGTGTGTGTGTTTGTGAGAGATTAGCTGTGTGAGTGGGAGTGTTACTCTGAGTGTATGTGTGACTGTGTGTTTGGGTATGTAAGAATGCGTGTGAGTGTGTTTTAGTTTGTGAGTGTGCAGGTTTAGGAGCGTGTGTGCATGAGATGTGCGACTGTATGATTGTGCGTCATTCTGCATATGTATGTGCCTGGTTGTGAATGTGTGAGCATGTGTGAGTGAATGTGTGATTTTGGGTGTGTGTTCAAGGGCATGTTAGTGTCAGAGTTCAGGAGTGCTTATGTCTGTGTGTATATCAGTGTGTGTGAGTATATGTGGGAGATGTAGGTGCATGAGTGTGAGTGTTTCTATGTGTGTCTGTGTGCGTAATGGGGTGTGACTCTATGTGTTAAGGTCTCTGTGAGTGACTGTGTGTTTGAGTGTGTGTCAGTGTGTGTGAGTTTGTGTATGACTGTGTGAGTGTGAGTTTGCACATGTGTGAGGGACTTTATTTGAGTGTGTGTCAATGTGTTTGTGTGAGAGTGTATATGTGTATGGGCGTGAGTGTGTGTGAGAGGTTTTGTGAATTTGTGTGGGAGTGCAGATGTGTGAATGTGTGGGAGTGGGTGTTTGTGGGTGTGTATAAGAACTGTTGCGAGATTGTGTGATATTGAGTGTGTGTTTGGGTGTCTATGTGGTTTCATGCATGTGTGTGGGACTGAACGTGCGGGTCTGGGCGTGTGTCTGTGTGAGTGTGTGAGTGGAATGGGGTGAAATATGATGCAACAAAGGTTCCTGAGAGGTTTGAAAGCGATATTGGCCTTCTCTGATGGAACGGAAAGCCATAGAACGTGGTGGGAGGCTACAGATAGAAGAGCAATGTTGTGGAACGGACTGTAATGCAGTGTATTGTGATGCAATAGATGGTTCCTGTGTGTTATGGAAAAGAATGGATCCTTCTTTGATGGAATGAAACGCAGTAGAACGTGGTGGATTGTTGCGGAATGGAGTGGAATGCAGTGCATTGTGACGCAAGGGAGGGAAACTGAGCGGTTTGGACACGAAGGGAGCCTTCTTTCCAGGAATGGAAGGCAGTAAAAGGTGAAAGATTGTCAGGTACTGGAGTAGAATATTGTGGAGTGGAGTCGAACGGGGTGCCATTTGATGCAATAGACGGTTTCTCATTGTGTTTTAAGCGAATGGATTTATGTGCACGTGATTGTGCAGCTGTGTGTGTTTGTGTGTCTATTTTTGATAGGGATTGAGTGTGTGCATTTGTCACTGTGTGTACGGTTTTGAGAGAGGTTGCTGTGTCAGCGTGCAGGTGTGTGCGTGGCTGAGCAAGAGTGTCTGTATATGCGAGGGTGTGACCATGTTTATAAGAGGGTGATTATATAAGTGTTTAAGTGTGTGTGTGAGAGTTTGACAGCATTTGAATGTATGAGTGCGTGTGAGCATGTTACTGTGTGAGTGTCTCTGTGTAGTTTTGTAAGTGTATGTGACATTTTGTCTGAGTGCGTGAGTCTGTAAGTGTGTTGGTGTGAGTGATTGTGTGCGTGATATTGTGCGCACGTCTGTGTCTGTGCGTTTGTCAGCATTCGTGTGTGTGTCTGTGTGTGACAGTTTGTGTGTCTGTGTTTATGGAGGTGTGTGTCTGTGTGAGTGGGTGTGATACTGAATATGAGATAGTGTGAGTTTCTTTGAGTGTGAGTGTGTAAGTGTGCAAGGTGCAGTGTCTCAGTGTGTGAATGTGAAATAAGGTCTTATGTGATTGTGTTTTATTTATTGTGAGGAGAGTTTTACTCTTCAGGTGAGTGTGTAAATGTGAGAGACCATTTGTGTGAGTGGGAGTGTTACTCTGCATGTATGAGGGACAGTGTGTGTTTGTGTTTGAACGGGAGTCCATGTGAGTCTTAGATTTTATGTGTGCAGTTGTGGGAGTGTGTGCGAGAGGTGAGTGGGACTGAGTGGGTGCGACTGTGTATCTCTGGTAGAGTATGTGTATGTGTGACTGAATGTATCTGTTTGAGAGAGTGTGTGTGCACGTGTGTGTTAGTGTATAAGTGTTGATATGCCTGTGTGTTTCAGTGAGGGTGAGTGTAAGTGTGTGTTAGTGTGTGCGTGAGTGTGTGTGTGTATGTGTGATTGACTGAATGTTTTCGAGATTATTGGAGATACTTTGAGTGTGTGTGAGTGTGGGACTTTGTGTGTGAGGGTGCACACGTGTGAGGGACTTGGTGTGAGTGTGAAACTGTGCATGTGTCAGCATGCATATGTGTGTGTGATGGTGGGTGTATGAGTGTGAATGACTGAGTGTGTAGGGCCATGAATGGGACTGAGTGTTTGTGAGTGTGTATACAAGTCTGTTGCGTGATTGTGTGTGATTGTGTTATTCTGTGTGTGTGTGGTTCGGTGGTTTTCTGTGTGTGTGGGCCTGTGCATGTGTGTGTGTGTGTGCGACTGAGTGAGAGAGTGCTTGCTTGTGCGTGTGTCTTTGTGTTGTGTCAGTGTGAGTGTTTGAGGGGAATGGGGTGAAATATGATGCCTCCAATGTTGCGATGGTTTGTGACATTTTGTGTGAGTGGGAGTGTTGGAGTGCGAGAGAGTGCGTGATTGCGTGTGAGCCTGTGAGTGTGTGTATGTGTTTGTGAGTGTGTGTGATGGTGACATTGCGTGAGGGTGCATTTGTGTCTGCATACGTGTAAGTGTGCTTTGGACATGTGTGAATGTATGTAGGTCTATGTGTGAGTGTGTGTGTTTGTGGATATGTGATGGTGTGGGTCACTGTGAGTGTGCAGGTGAGCAAGGTGCTGTGCGAGCGTGTGTCAGAGTGTGAAGGGCGTTCGTGTGTGACTGTGTGAGATAGTATGAGCAGGTGTGTTTTAGTGTTATGTGTGTGTGTTTGTGAGAGATTAGCTGTGTGAGTGGGAGTGTTACTCTGAGTGTATGTGTGACTGTGTGTTTGGGTATGTAAGAATGCGTGTGAGTGTGTTTTAGTTTGTGAGTGTGCAGGTTTAGGAGCGTGTGTGCATGAGATGTGCGACTGTATGATTGTGCGTCATTCTGCATATGTATGTGCCTGGTTGTGAATGTGTGAGCATGTGTGAGTGAATGTGTGATTTTGGGTGTGTGTTCAAGGGCATGTTAGTGTCAGAGTTCAGGAGTGCTTATGTCTGTGTGTATATCAGTGTGTGTGAGTATATGTGGGAGATGTAGGTGCATGAGTGTGAGTGTTTCTATGTGTGTCTGTGTGCGTAATGGGGTGTGACTCTATGTGTTAAGGTCTCTGTGAGTGACTGTGTGTTTGAGTGTGTGTCAGTGTGTGTGAGTTTGTGTATGACTGTGTGAGTGTGAGTTTGCACATGTGTGAGGGACTTTATTTGAGTGTGTGTCAATGTGTTTGTGTGAGAGTGTATATGTGTATGGGCGTGAGTGTGTGTGAGAGGTTTTGTGAATTTGTGTGGGAGTGCAGATGTGTGAATGTGTGGGAGTGGGTGTTTGTGGGTGTGTATAAGAACTGTTGCGAGATTGTGTGATATTGAGTGTGTGTTTGGGTGTCTATGTGGTTTCATGCATGTGTGTGGGACTGAACGTGCGGGTCTGGGCGTGTGTCTGTGTGAGTGTGTGAGTGGAATGGGGTGAAATATGATGCAACAAAGGTTCCTGAGAGGTTTGAAAGCGATATTGGCCTTCTCTGATGGAACGGAAAGCCATAGAACGTGGTGGGAGGCTACAGATAGAAGAGCAATGTTGTGGAACGGACTGTAATGCAGTGTATTGTGATGCAATAGATGGTTCCTGTGTGTTATGGAAAAGAATGGATCCTTCTTTGATGGAATGAAACGCAGTAGAACGTGGTGGATTGTTGCGGAATGGAGTGGAATGCAGTGCATTGTGACGCAAGGGAGGGAAACTGAGCGGTTTGGACACGAAGGGAGCCTTCTTTCCAGGAATGGAAGGCAGTAAAAGGTGAAAGATTGTCAGGTACTGGAGTAGAATATTGTGGAGTGGAGTCGAACGGGGTGCCATTTGATGCAATAGACGGTTTCTCATTGTGTTTTAAGCGAATGGATTTATGTGCACGTGATTGTGCAGCTGTGTGTGTTTGTGTGTCTATTTTTGATAGGGATTGAGTGTGTGCATTTGTCACTGTGTGTACGGTTTTGAGAGAGGTTGCTGTGTCAGCGTGCAGGTGTGTGCGTGGCTGAGCAAGAGTGTCTGTATATGCGAGGGTGTGACCATGTTTATAAGAGGGTGATTATATAAGTGTTTAAGTGTGTGTGTGAGAGTTTGACAGCATTTGAATGTATGAGTGCGTGTGAGCATGTTACTGTGTGAGTGTCTCTGTGTAGTTTTGTAAGTGTATGTGACATTTTGTCTGAGTGCGTGAGTCTGTAAGTGTGTTGGTGTGAGTGATTGTGTGCGTGATATTGTGCGCACGTCTGTCTGTGCGTTTGTCAGCATTCGTGTGTGTGTCTGTGTGTGACAGTTTGTGTGTCTGTGTTTATGGAGGTGTGTGTCTGTGTGAGTGGGTGTGATACTGAATATGAGATAGTGTGAGTTTCTTTGAGTGTGAGTGTGTAAGTGTGCAAGGTGCAGTGTCTCATTGTGTGAATGTGAAGTAAGGTCTTATGTGATTGTGTTTTATTTATTGTGAGGAGAGTTTTACTCTTCAGGTGAGTGTGTAAATGTGAGAGACCATTTGTGTGAGTGGGAGTGTTACTCTGCATGTATGAGGGACAGTGTGTGTTTGTGTTTGAACGGGAGTCCATGTGAGTCTTAGATTTTATGTGTGCAGTTGTGGGAGTGTGTGCGAGAGGTGAGTGGGACTGAGTGGGTGCGACTGTGTATCTCTGGTAGAGTATGTGTATGTGTGACTGAATGTATCTGTTTGAGAGAGTGTGTGTGCACGTGTGTGTTAGTGTATAAGTGTTGATATGCCTGTGTGTTTCAGTGAGGGTGAGTGTAAGTGTGTGTTAGTGTGTGCGTGAGTGTGTGTGTGTATGTGTGATTGACTGAATGTTTTCGAGATTATTGGAGATACTTTGAGTGTGTGTGAGTGTGTGACTTTGTGTGTGAATGTGTGTGTGAGGGTGCACACGTGTGAGGGACTTGGTGTGAGTGTGAAACTGTGCATGTGTCAGCATGCATATGTGTGTGTGATGGTGGGTGTATGAGTGTGAATGACTGAGTGTGTAGGGCCATGAATGGGACTGAGTGTTTGTGAGTGTGTATACAAGTCTGTTGCGTGATTGTGTGTGATTGTGTTATTCTGTGTGTGTGTGGTTCGGTGGTTTTCTGTGTGTGTGGGCCTGTGCATGTGTGTGTGTGTGTGCGACTGAGTGAGAGAGTGCTTGCTTGTGCGTGTGTCTTTGTGTTGTGTCAGTGTGAGTGTTTGAGGGGAATGGGGTGAAATATGATGCCTCCAATGTTGCGATGGTTTGTGACATTTTGTGTGAGTGGGAGTGTTGGAGTGCGAGAGAGTGCGTGATTGCGTGTGAGCCTGTGAGTGTGTGTATGTGTTTGTGAGTGTGTGTGATGGTGACATTGCGTGAGGGTGCATTTGTGTCTGCATACGTGTAAGTGTGCTTTGGATATGTGTGAATGTATGTAGGTCTATGTGTGAGTGTGTGTGTTTGTGGATATGTGATGGTGTGGGTCACTGTGAGTGTGCAGGTGAGCAAGGTGCTGTGCGAGCGTGTGTCAGAGTGTGAAGGGCGTTCGTGTGTGACTGTGTGAGATAGTATGAGCAGGTGTGTTTTAGTGTTATGTGTGTGTGTTTGTGAGAGATTAGCTGTGTGAGTGGGAGTGTTACTCTGAGTGTATGTGTGACTGTGTGTTTGGGTATGTAAGAATGCGTGTGAGTGTGTTTTAGTTTGTGAGTGTGCAGGTTTAGGAGCGTGTGTGCATGAGATGTGCGACTGTATGATTGTGCGTCATTCTGCATATGTATGTGCCTGGTTGTGAATGTGTGAGCATGTGTGAGTGAATGTGTGATTTTGGGTGTGTGTTCAAGGGCATGTTAGTGTCAGAGTTCAGGAGTGCTTATGTCTGTGTGTATATCAGTGTGTGTGAGTATATGTGGGAGATGTAGGTGCATGAGTGTGAGTGTTTCTATGTGTGTCTGTGTGCGTAATGGGGTGTGACTCTATGTGTTAAGGTCTCTGTGAGTGACTGTGTGTTTGAGTGTGTGTCAGTGTGTGTGAGTTTGTGTATGACTGTGTGAGTGTGAGTTTGCACATGTGTGAGGGACTTTATTTGAGTGTGTGTCAATGTGTTTGTGTGAGAGTGTATATGTGTATGGGCGTGAGTGTGTGTGAGAGGTTTTGTGAATTTGTGTGGGAGTGCAGATGTGTGAATGTGTGGGAGTGGGTGTTTGTGGGTGTGTATAAGAACTGTTGCGAGATTGTGTGATATTGAGTGTGTGTTTGGGTGTCTATGTGGTTTCATGCATGTGTGTGGGACTGAACGTGCGGGTCTGGGCGTGTGTCTGTGTGAGTGTGTGAGTGGAATGGGGTGAAATATGATGCAACAAAGGTTCCTGAGAGGTTTGAAAGCGATATTGGCCTTCTCTGATGGAACGGAAAGCCATAGAACGTGGTGGGAGGCTACAGATAGAAGAGCAATGTTGTGGAACGGACTGTAATGCAGTGTATTGTGATGCAATAGATGGTTCCTGTGTGTTATGGAAAAGAATGGATCCTTCTTTGATGGAATGAAACGCAGTAGAACGTGGTGGATTGTTGCGGAATGGAGTGGAATGCAGTGCATTGTGACGCAAGGGAGGGAAACTGAGCGGTTTGGACACGAAGGGAGCCTTCTTTCCAGGAATGGAAGGCAGTAAAAGGTGAAAGATTGTCAGGTACTGGAGTAGAATATTGTGGAGTGGAGTCGAATGGGGTGCCATTTGATGCAATAGACGGTTTCTCATTGTGTTTTAAGCGAATGGATTTATGTGCACGTGATTGTGCAGCTGTGTGTGTTTGTGTGTCTATTTTTGATAGGGATTGAGTGTGTGCATTTGTCACTGTGTGTACGGTTTTGAGAGAGGTTGCTGTGTCAGCGTGCAGGTGTGTGCGTGGCTGAGCAAGAGTGTCTGTATATGCGAGGGTGTGACCATGTTTATAAGAGGGTGATTATATAAGTGTTTAAGTGTGTGTGTGAGAGTTTGACAGCATTTGAATGTATGAGTGCGTGTGAGCATGTTACTGTGTGAGTGTCTCTGTGTAGTTTTGTAAGTGTATGTGACATTTTGTCTGAGTGCGTGAGTCTGTAAGTGTGTTGGTGTGAGTGATTGTGTGCGTGATATTGTGCGCACGTCTGTGTCTGTGCGTTTGTCAGCATTCGTGTGTGTGTCTATGTGTGACAGTTTGTGTGTCTGTGTTTATGGAGGTGTGTGTCTGTGTGAGTGGGTGTGATACTGAATATGAGATAGTGTGAGTTTCTTTGAGTGTGAGTGTGTAAGTGTGCAAGGTGCAGTGTCTCAGTGTGTGAATGTGAAATAAGGTCTTATGTGATTGTGTTTTATTTACTGTGAGGAGAGTTTTACTCTTCAGGTGAGTGTGTAAATGTGAGAGACCATTTGTGTGAGTGGGAGTGTTACTCTGCATGTATGAGGGACAGTGTGTGTTTGTGTTTGAACGGGAGTCCATGTGAGTCTTAGATTTTATGTGTGCAGTTGTGGGAGTGTGTGCGAGAGGTGAGTGGGACTGAGTGGGTGCGACTGTGTATCTCTGGTAGAGTATGTGTATGTGTGACTGAATGTATCTGTTTGAGAGAGTGTGTGTGCACGTGTGTGTTAGTGTATAAGTGTTGATATGCCTGTGTGTTTCAGTGAGGGTGAGTGTAAGTGTGTGTTAGTGTGTGCGTGAGTGTGTGTGTGTATGTGTGATTGACTGAATGTTTTCGAGATTATTGGAGATACTTTGAGTGTGTGTGAGTGTGTGACTTTGTGTGTGAGGGTGCACACGTGTGAGGGACTTGGTGTGAGTGTGAAACTGTGCATGTGTCAGCATGCATATGTGTGTGTGATGGTGGGTGTATGAGTGTGAATGACTGAGTGTGTAGGGCCATGAATGGGACTGAGTGTTTGTGAGTGTGTATACAAGTCTGTTGCGTGATTGTGTGTGATTGTGTTATTCTGTGTGTGTGTGGTTCGGTGGTTTTCTGTGTGTGTGGGCCTGTGCATGTGTGTGTGTGTGTGCGACTGAGTGAGAGAGTGCTTGCTTGTGCGTGTGTCTTTGTGTTGTGTCAGTGTGAGTGTTTGAGGGGAATGGGGTGAAATATGATGCCTCCAATGTTGCGATGGTTTGTGACATTTTGTGTGAGTGGGAGTGTTGGAGTGCGAGAGAGTGCGTGATTGCGTGTGAGCCTGTGAGTGTGTGTATGTGTTTGTGAGTGTGTGTGATGGTGACATTGCGTGAGGGTGCATTTGTGTCTGCATACGTGTAAGTGTGCTTTGGACATGTGTGAATGTATGTAGGTCTATGTGTGAGTGTGTGTGTTTGTGGATATGTGATGGTGTGGGTCACTGTGAGTGTGCAGGTGAGCAAGGTGCTGTGCGAGCGTGTGTCAGAGTGTGAAGGGCGTTCGTGTGTGACTGTGTGAGATAGTATGAGCAGGTGTGTTTTAGTGTTATGTGTGTGTGTTTGTGAGAGATTAGCTGTGTGAGTGGGAGTGTTACTCTGAGTGTATGTGTGACTGTGTGTTTGGGTATGTAAGAATGCGTGTGAGTGTGTTTTAGTTTGTGAGTGTGCAGGTTTAGGAGCGTGTGTGCATGAGATGTGCGACTGTATGATTGTGCGTCATTCTGCATATGTATGTGCCTGGTTGTGAATGTGTGAGCATGTGTGAGTGAATGTGTGATTTTGGGTGTGTGTTCAAGGGCATGTTAGTGTCAGAGTTCAGGAGTGCTTATGTCTGTGTGTATATCAGTGTGTGTGAGTATATGTGGGAGATGTAGGTGCATGAGTGTGAGTGTTTCTATGTGTGTCTGTGTGCGTAATGGGGTGTGACTCTATGTGTTAAGGTCTCTGTGAGTGACTGTGTGTTTGAGTGTGTGTCAGTGTGTGTGAGTTTGTGTATGACTGTGTGAGTGTGAGTTTGCACATGTGTGAGGGACTTTATTTGAGTGTGTGTCAATGTGTTTGTGTGAGAGTGTATATGTGTATGGGCGTGAGTGTGTGTGAGAGGTTTTGTGAATTTGTGTGGGAGTGCAGATGTGTGAATGTGTGGGAGTGGGTGTTTGTGGGTGTGTATAAGAACTGTTGCGAGATTGTGTGATATTGAGTGTGTGTTTGGGTGTCTATGTGGTTTCATGCATGTGTGTGGGACTGAACGTGCGGGTCTGGGCGTGTGTCTGTGTGAGTGTGTGAGTGGAATGGGGTGAAATATGATGCAACAAAGGTTCCTGAGAGGTTTGAAAGCGATATTGGCCTTCTCTGATGGAACGGAAAGCCATAGAACGTGGTGGGAGGCTACAGATAGAAGAGCAATGTTGTGGAACGGACTGTAATGCAGTGTATTGTGATGCAATAGATGGTTCCTGTGTGTTATGGAAAAGAATGGATCCTTCTTTGATGGAATGAAACGCAGTAGAACGTGGTGGATTGTTGCGGAATGGAGTGGAATGCAGTGCATTGTGACGCAAGGGAGGGAAACTGAGCGGTTTGGACACGAAGGGAGCCTTCTTTCCAGGAATGGAAGGCAGTAAAAGGTGAAAGATTGTCAGGTACTGGAGTAGAATATTGTGGAGTGGAGTCGAATGGGGTGCCATTTGATGCAATAGACGGTTTCTCATTGTGTTTTAAGCGAATGGATTTATGTGCACGTGATTGTGCAGCTGTGTGTGTTTGTGTGTCTATTTTTGATAGGGATTGAGTGTGTGCATTTGTCACTGTGTGTACGGTTTTGAGAGAGGTTGCTGTGTCAGCGTGCAGGTGTGTGCGTGGCTGAGCAAGAGTGTCTGTATATGCGAGGGTGTGACCATGTTTATAAGAGGGTGATTATATAAGTGTTTAAGTGTGTGTGTGAGAGTTTGACAGCATTTGAATGTATGAGTGCGTGTGAGCATGTTACTGTGTGAGTGTCTCTGTGTAGTTTTGTAAGTGTATGTGACATTTTGTCTTAGTGCGTGAGTCTGAAAGTGTGTTGGTGTGAGTGATTGTGTGCGTGATATTGTGCGCACGTCTGTGTCTGTGCGTTTGTCAGCATTCGTGTGTGTGTCTGTGGGTGACAGTTTGTGTGTCTGTGTCTATGGAGGTGTGTGTCTGTGTGAGTGGGTGTGATACTGAATATGAGATAGTGTGAGTTTCTTTGAGTGTGAGTGTGTAAGTGTGCAAGGTGCAGTGTCTCAGTGTGTGAATGTGAAATAAGGTCTTATGTGATTGTGTTTTATTTACTGTGAGGAGAGTTTTACTCTTCAGGTGAGTGTGTAAATGTGAGAGACCATTTGTGTGAGTGGGAGTGTTACTCTGCATGTATGAGGGACAGTGTGTGTTTGTGTTTGAACGGGAGTACATGTGAGTCTTAGATTTTATGTGTGCAGTTGTGGGAGTGTGTGCGAGAGGTGAGTGGGACTGAGTGGGTGCGACTGTGTATCTCTGGTAGAGTATGTGTATGTGTGACTGAATGTATCTGTTTGAGAGAGTGTGTGTGCACGTGTGTGTTAGTGTATAAGTGTTGATATGCCTGTGTGTTTCAGTGAGGGTGAGTGTAAGTGTGTGTTAGTGTGTGCGTGAGTGTGAGTGTGTATGTGTGATTGACTGAATGTTTTCGAGATTATTGGAGATACTTTGAGTGTGTGTGAGTGTGTGACTTTGTGTGTGAATGTGTGTGTGAGGGTGCACACGTGTGAGGGACTTGGTGTGAGTGTGAAACTGTGCATGTGTCAGCATGCATATGTGTGTGTGATGGTGGGTGTATGAGTGTGAATGACTGAGTGTGTAGGGCCATGAATGGGACTGAGTGTTTGTGAGTGTGTATACAAGTCTGTTGCGTGATTGTGTGTGATTGTGTTATTCTGTGTGTGTGTGGTTCGGTGGTTTTCTGTGTGTGTGGGCCTGTGCATGTGTGTGTGTGTGTGCGACTGAGTGAGAGAGTGCTTGCTTGTGCGTGTGTCTTTGTGTTGTGTCAGTGTGAGTGTTTGAGGGGAATGGGGTGAAATATGATGCCTCCAATGTTGCGATGGTTTGTGACATTTTGTGTGAGTGGGAGTGTTGGAGTGCGAGAGAGTGCGTGATTGCGTGTGAGCCTGTGAGTGTGTGTATGTGTTTGTGAGTGTGTGTGATGGTGACATTGCGTGAGGGTGCATTTGTGTCTGCATACGTGTAAGTGTGCTTTGGACATGTGTGAATGTATGTAGGTCTATGTGTGAGTGTGTGTGTTTGTGGATATGTGATGGTGTGGGTCACTGTGAGTGTGCAGGTGAGCAAGGTGCTGTGCGAGCGTGTGTCAGAGTGTGAAGGGCGTTCGTGTGTGACTGTGTGAGATAGTATGAGCAGGTGTGTTTTAGTGTTATGTGTGTGTGTTTGTGAGAGATTAGCTGTGTGAGTGGGAGTGTTACTCTGAGTGTATGTGTGACTGTGTGTTTGGGTATGTAAGAATGCGTGTGAGTGTGTTTTAGTTTGTGAGTGTGCAGGTTTAGGAGCGTGTGTGCATGAGATGTGCGACTGTATGATTGTGCGTCATTCTGCATATGTATGTGCCTGGTTGTGAATGTGTGAGCATGTGTGAGTGAATGTGTGATTTTGGGTGTGTGTTCAAGGGCATGTTAGTGTCAGAGTTCAGGAGTGCTTATGTCTGTGTGTATATCAGTGTGTGTGAGTATATGTGGGAGATGTAGGTGCATGAGTGTGAGTGTTTCTATGTGTGTCTGTGTGCGTAATGGGGTGTGACTCTATGTGTTAAGGTCTCTGTGAGTGACTGTGTGTTTGAGTGTGTGTCAGTGTGTGTGAGTTTGTGTATGACTGTGTGAGTGTGAGTTTGCACATGTGTGAGGGACTTTATTTGAGTGTGTGTCAATGTGTTTGTGTGAGAGTGTATATGTGTATGGGCGTGAGTGTGTGTGAGAGGTTTTGTGAATTTGTGTGGGAGTGCAGATGTGTGAATGTGTGGGAGTGGGTGTTTGTGGGTGTGTATAAGAACTGTTGCGAGATTGTGTGATATTGAGTGTGTGTTTGGGTGTCTATGTGGTTTCATGCATGTGTGTGGGACTGAACGTGCGGGTCTGGGCGTGTGTCTGTGTGAGTGTGTGAGTGGAATGGGGTGAAATATGATGCAACAAAGGTTCCTGAGAGGTTTGAAAGCGATATTGGCCTTCTCTGATGGAACGGAAAGCCATAGAACGTGGTGGGAGGCTACAGATAGAAGAGCAATGTTGTGGAACGGACTGTAATGCAGTGTATTGTGATGCAATAGATGGTTCCTGTGTGTTATGGAAAAGAATGGATCCTTCTTTGATGGAATGAAACGCAGTAGAACGTGGTGGATTGTTGCGGAATGGAGTGGAATGCAGTGCATTGTGACGCAAGGGAGGGAAACTGAGCGGTTTGGACACGAAGGGAGCCTTCTTTCCAGGAATGGAAGGCAGTAAAAGGTGAAAGATTGTCAGGTACTGGAGTAGAATATTGTGGAGTGGAGTCGAACGGGGTGCCATTTGATGCAATAGACGGTTTCTCATTGTGTTTTAAGCGAATGGATTTATGTGCACGTGATTGTGCAGCTGTGTGTGTTTGTGTGTCTATTTTTGATAGGGATTGAGTGTGTGCATTTGTCACTGTGTGTACGGTTTTGAGAGAGGTTGCTGTGTCAGCGTGCAGGTGTGTGCGTGGCTGAGCAAGAGTGTCTGTATATGCGAGGGTGTGACCATGTTTATAAGAGGGTGATTATATAAGTGTTTAAGTGTGTGTGTGAGAGTTTGACAGCATTTGAATGTATGAGTGCGTGTGAGCATGTTACTGTGTGAGTGTCTCTGTGTAGTTTTGTAAGTGTATGTGACATTTTGTCTGAGTGCGTGAGTCTGTAAGTGTGTTGGTGTGAGTGATTGTGTGCGTGATATTGTGCGCACGTCTGTGTCTGTGCGTTTGTCAGCATTCGTGTGTGTGTCTATGTGTGACAGTTTGTGTGTCTGTGTTTATGGAGGTGTGTGTCTGTGTGAGTGGGTGTGATACTGAATATGAGATAGTGTGAGTTTCTTTGAGTGTGAGTGTGTAAGTGTGCAAGGTGCAGTGTCTCAGTGTGTGAATGTGAAATAAGGTCTTATGTGATTGTGTTTTATTTATTGTGAGGAGAGTTTTACTCTTCAGGTGAGTGTGTAAATGTGAGAGACCATTTGTGTGAGTGGGAGTGTTACTCTGCATGTATGAGGGACAGTGTGTGTTTGTGTTTGAACGGGAGTCCATGTGAGTCTTAGATTTTATGTGTGCAGTTGTGGGAGTGTGTGCGAGAGGTGAGTGGGACTGAGTGGGTGCGACTGTGTATCTCTGGTAGAGTATGTGTATGTGTGACTGAATGTATCTGTTTGAGAGAGTGTGTGTGCACGTGTGTGTTAGTGTATAAGTGTTGATATGCCTGTGTGTTTCAGTGAGGGTGAGTGTAAGTGTGTGTTAGTGTGTGCGTGAGTGTGTGTGTGTATGTGTGATTGACTGAATGTTTTCGAGATTATTGGAGATACTTTGAGTGTGTGTGAGTGTGTGACTTTGTGTGTGAGGGTGCACACGTGTGAGGGACTTGGTGTGAGTGTGAAACTGTGCATGTGTCAGCATGCATATGTGTGTGTGATGGTGGGTGTATGAGTGTGAATGACTGAGTGTGTAGGGCCATGAATGGGACTGAGTGTTTGTGAGTGTGTATACAAGTCTGTTGCGTGATTGTGTGTGATTGTGTTATTCTGTGTGTGTGTGGTTCGGTGGTTTTCTGTGTGTGTGGGCCTGTGCATGTGTGTGTGTGTGTGCGACTGAGTGAGAGAGTGCTTGCTTGTGCGTGTGTCTTTGTGTTGTGTCAGTGTGAGTGTTTGAGGGGAATGGGGTGAAATATGATGCCTCCAATGTTGCGATGGTTTGTGACATTTTGTGTGAGTGGGAGTGTTGGAGTGCGAGAGAGTGCGTGATTGCGTGTGAGCCTGTGAGTGTGTGTATGTGTTTGTGAGTGTGTGTGATGGTGACATTGCGTGAGGGTGCATTTGTGTCTGCATACGTGTAAGTGTGCTTTGGACATGTGTGAATGTATGTAGGTCTATGTGTGAGTGTGTGTGTTTGTGGATATGTGATGGTGTGGGTCACTGTGAGTGTGCAGGTGAGCAAGGTGCTGTGCGAGCGTGTGTCAGAGTGTGAAGGGCGTTCGTGTGTGACTGTGTGAGATAGTATGAGCAGGTGTGTTTTAGTGTTATGTGTGTGTGTTTGTGAGAGATTAGCTGTGTGAGTGGGAGTGTTACTCTGAGTGTATGTGTGACTGTGTGTTTGGGTATGTAAGAATGCGTGTGAGTGTGTTTTAGTTTGTGAGTGTGCAGGTTTAGGAGCGTGTGTGCATGAGATGTGCGACTGTATGATTGTGCGTCATTCTGCATATGTATGTGCCTGGTTGTGAATGTGTGAGCATGTGTGAGTGAATGTGTGATTTTGGGTGTGTGTTCAAGGGCATGTTAGTGTCAGAGTTCAGGAGTGCTTATGTCTGTGTGTATATCAGTGTGTGTGAGTATATGTGGGAGATGTAGGTGCATGAGTGTGAGTGTTTCTATGTGTGTCTGTGTGCGTAATGGGGTGTGACTCTATGTGTTAAGGTCTCTGTGAGTGACTGTGTGTTTGAGTGTGTGTCAGTGTGTGTGAGTTTGTGTATGACTGTGTGAGTGTGAGTTTGCACATGTGTGAGGGACTTTATTTGAGTGTGTGTCAATGTGTTTGTGTGAGAGTGTATATGTGTATGGGCGTGAGTGTGTGTGAGAGGTTTTGTGAATTTGTGTGGGAGTGCAGATGTGTGAATGTGTGGGAGTGGGTGTTTGTGGGTGTGTATAAGAACTGTTGCGAGATTGTGTGATATTGAGTGTGTGTTTGGGTGTCTATGTGGTTTCATGCATGTGTGTGGGACTGAACGTGCGGGTCTGGGCGTGTGTCTGTGTGAGTGTGTGAGTGGAATGGGGTGAAATATGATGCAACAAAGGTTCCTGAGAGGTTTGAAAGCGATATTGGCCTTCTCTGATGGAACGGAAAGCCATAGAACGTGGTGGGAGGCTACAGATAGAAGAGCAATGTTGTGGAACGGACTGTAATGCAGTGTATTGTGATGCAATAGATGGTTCCTGTGTGTTATGGAAAAGAATGGATCCTTCTTTGATGGAATGAAACGCAGTAGAACGTGGTGGATTGTTGCGGAATGGAGTGGAATGCAGTGCATTGTGACGCAAGGGAGGGAAACTGAGCGGTTTGGACACGAAGGGAGCCTTCTTTCCAGGAATGGAAGGCAGTAAAAGGTGAAAGATTGTCAGGTACTGGAGTAGAATATTGTGGAGTGGAGTCGAACGGGGTGCCATTTGATGCAATAGACGGTTTCTCATTGTGTTTTAAGCGAATGGATTTATGTGCACGTGATTGTGCAGCTGTGTGTGTTTGTGTGTCTATTTTTGATAGGGATTGAGTGTGTGCATTTGTCACTGTGTGTACGGTTTTGAGAGAGGTTGCTGTGTCAGCGTGCAGGTGTGTGCGTGGCTGAGCAAGAGTGTCTGTATATGCGAGGGTGTGACCATGTTTATAAGAGGGTGATTATATAAGTGTTTAAGTGTGTGTGTGAGAGTTTGACAGCATTTGAATGTATGAGTGCGTGTGAGCATGTTACTGTGTGAGTGTCTCTGTGTAGTTTTGTAAGTGTATGTGACATTTTGTCTGAGTGCGTGAGTCTGTAAGTGTGTTGGTGTGAGTGATTGTGTGCGTGATATTGTGCGCACGTCTGTGTCTGTGCGTTTGTCAGCATTCGTGTGTGTGTCTATGTGTGACAGTTTGTGTGTCTGTGTTTATGGAGGTGTGTGTCTGTGTGAGTGGGTGTGATACTGAATATGAGATAGTGTGAGTTTCTTTGAGTGTGAGTGTGTAAGTGTGCAAGGTGCAGTGTCTCAGTGTGTGAATGTGAAATAAGGTCTTATGTGATTGTGTTTTATTTATTGTGAGGAGAGTTTTACTCTTCAGGTGAGTGTGTAAATGTGAGAGACCATTTGTGTGAGTGGGAGTGTTACTCTGCATGTATGAGGGACAGTGTGTGTTTGTGTTTGAACGGGAGTCCATGTGAGTCTTAGATTTTATGTGTGCAGTTGTGGGAGTGTGTGCGAGAGGTGAGTGGGACTGAGTGGGTGCGACTGTGTATCTCTGGTAGAGTATGTGTATGTGTGACTGAATGTATCTGTTTGAGAGAGTGTGTGTGCACGTGTGTGTTAGTGTATAAGTGTTGATATGCCTGTGTGTTTCAGTGAGGGTGAGTGTAAGTGTGTGTTAGTGTGTGCGTGAGTGTGTGTGTGTATGTGTGATTGACTGAATGTTTTCGAGATTATTGGAGATACTTTGAGTGTGTGTGAGTGTGTGACTTTGTGTGTGAGGGTGCACACGTGTGAGGGACTTGGTGTGAGTGTGAAACTGTGCATGTGTCAGCATGCATATGTGTGTGTGATGGTGGGTGTATGAGTGTGAATGACTGAGTGTGTAGGGCCATGAATGGGACTGAGTGTTTGTGAGTGTGTATACAAGTCTGTTGCGTGATTGTGTGTGATTGTGTTATTCTGTGTGTGTGTGGTTCGGTGGTTTTCTGTGTGTGTGGGCCTGTGCATGTGTGTGTGTGTGTGCGACTGAGTGAGAGAGTGCTTGCTTGTGCGTGTGTCTTTGTGTTGTGTCAGTGTGAGTGTTTGAGGGGAATGGGGTGAAATATGATGCCTCCAATGTTGCGATGGTTTGTGACATTTTGTGTGAGTGGGAGTGTTGGAGTGCGAGAGAGTGCGTGATTGCGTGTGAGCCTGTGAGTGTGTGTATGTGTTTGTGAGTGTGTGTGATGGTGACATTGCGTGAGGGTGCATTTGTGTCTGCATACGTGTAAGTGTGCTTTGGACATGTGTGAATGTATGTAGGTCTATGTGTGAGTGTGTGTGTTTGTGGATATGTGATGGTGTGGGTCACTGTGAGTGTGCAGGTGAGCAAGGTGCTGTGCGAGCGTGTGTCAGAGTGTGAAGGGCGTTCGTGTGTGACTGTGTGAGATAGTATGAGCAGGTGTGTTTTAGTGTTATGTGTGTGTGTTTGTGAGAGATTAGCTGTGTGAGTGGGAGTGTTACTCTGAGTGTATGTGTGACTGTGTGTTTGGGTATGTAAGAATGCGTGTGAGTGTGTTTTAGTTTGTGAGTGTGCAGGTTTAGGAGCGTGTGTGCATGAGATGTGCGACTGTATGATTGTGCGTCATTCTGCATATGTATGTGCCTGGTTGTGAATGTGTGAGCATGTGTGAGTGAATGTGTGATTTTGGGTGTGTGTTCAAGGGCATGTTAGTGTCAGAGTTCAGGAGTGCTTATGTCTGTGTGTATATCAGTGTGTGTGAGTATATGTGGGAGATGTAGGTGCATGAGTGTGAGTGTTTCTATGTGTGTCTGTGTGCGTAATGGGGTGTGACTCTATGTGTTAAGGTCTCTGTGAGTGACTGTGTGTTTGAGTGTGTGTCAGTGTGTGTGAGTTTGTGTATGACTGTGTGAGTGTGAGTTTGCACATGTGTGAGGGACTTTATTTGAGTGTGTGTCAATGTGTTTGTGTGAGAGTGTATATGTGTATGGGCGTGAGTGTGTGTGAGAGGTTTTGTGAATTTGTGTGGGAGTGCAGATGTGTGAATGTGTGGGAGTGGGTGTTTGTGGGTGTGTATAAGAACTGTTGCGAGATTGTGTGATATTGAGTGTGTGTTTGGGTGTCTATGTGGTTTCATGCATGTGTGTGGGACTGAACGTGCGGGTCTGGGCGTGTGTCTGTGTGAGTGTGTGAGTGGAATGGGGTGAAATATGATGCAACAAAGGTTCCTGAGAGGTTTGAAAGCGATATTGGCCTTCTCTGATGGAACGGAAAGCCATAGAACGTGGTGGGAGGCTACAGATAGAAGAGCAATGTTGTGGAACGGACTGTAATGCAGTGTATTGTGATGCAATAGATGGTTCCTGTGTGTTATGGAAAAGAATGGATCCTTCTTTGATGGAATGAAACGCAGTAGAACGTGGTGGATTGTTGCGGAATGGAGTGGAATGCAGTGCATTGTGACGCAAGGGAGGGAAACTGAGCGGTTTGGACACGAAGGGAGCCTTCTTTCCAGGAATGGAAGGCAGTAAAAGGTGAAAGATTGTCAGGTACTGGAGTAGAATATTGTGGAGTGGAGTCGAACGGGGTGCCATTTGATGCAATAGACGGTTTCTCATTGTGTTTTAAGCGAATGGATTTATGTGCACGTGATTGTGCAGCTGTGTGTGTTTGTGTGTCTATTTTTGATAGGGATTGAGTGTGTGCATTTGTCACTGTGTGTACGGTTTTGAGAGAGGTTGCTGTGTCAGCGTGCAGGTGTGTGCGTGGCTGAGCAAGAGTGTCTGTATATGCGAGGGTGTGACCATGTTTATAAGAGGGTGATTATATAAGTGTTTAAGTGTGTGTGTGAGAGTTTGACAGCATTTGAATGTATGAGTGCGTGTGAGCATGTTACTGTGTGAGTGTCTCTGTGTAGTTTTGTAAGTGTATGTGACATTTTGTCTGAGTGCGTGAGTCTGTAAGTGTGTTGGTGTGAGTGATTGTGTGCGTGATATTGTGCGCACGTCTGTGTCTGTGCGTTTGTCAGCATTCGTGTGTGTGTCTATGTGTGACAGTTTGTGTGTCTGTGTTTATGGAGGTGTGTGTCTGTGTGAGTGGGTGTGATACTGAATATGAGATAGTGTGAGTTTCTTTGAGTGTGAGTGTGTAAGTGTGCAAGGTGCAGTGTCTCAGTGTGTGAATGTGAAATAAGGTCTTATGTGATTGTGTTTTATTTATTGTGAGGAGAGTTTTACTCTTCAGGTGAGTGTGTAAATGTGAGAGACCATTTGTGTGAGTGGGAGTGTTACTCTGCATGTATGAGGGACAGTGTGTGTTTGTGTTTGAACGGGAGTCCATGTGAGTCTTAGATTTTATGTGTGCAGTTGTGGGAGTGTGTGCGAGAGGTGAGTGGGACTGAGTGGGTGCGACTGTGTATCTCTGGTAGAGTATGTGTATGTGTGACTGAATGTATCTGTTTGAGAGAGTGTGTGTGCACGTGTGTGTTAGTGTATAAGTGTTGATATGCCTGTGTGTTTCAGTGAGGGTGAGTGTAAGTGTGTGTTAGTGTGTGCGTGAGTGTGTGTGTGTATGTGTGATTGACTGAATGTTTTCGAGATTATTGGAGATACTTTGAGTGTGTGTGAGTGTGTGACTTTGTGTGTGAGGGTGCACACGTGTGAGGGACTTGGTGTGAGTGTGAAACTGTGCATGTGTCAGCATGCATATGTGTGTGTGATGGTGGGTGTATGAGTGTGAATGACTGAGTGTGTAGGGCCATGAATGGGACTGAGTGTTTGTGAGTGTGTATACAAGTCTGTTGCGTGATTGTGTGTGATTGTGTTATTCTGTGTGTGTGTGGTTCGGTGGTTTTCTGTGTGTGTGGGCCTGTGCATGTGTGTGTGTGTGTGCGACTGAGTGAGAGAGTGCTTGCTTGTGCGTGTGTCTTTGTGTTGTGTCAGTGTGAGTGTTTGAGGGGAATGGGGTGAAATATGATGCCTCCAATGTTGCGATGGTTTGTGACATTTTGTGTGAGTGGGAGTGTTGGAGTGCGAGAGAGTGCGTGATTGCGTGTGAGCCTGTGAGTGTGTGTATGTGTTTGTGAGTGTGTGTGATGGTGACATTGCGTGAGGGTGCATTTGTGTCTGCATACGTGTAAGTGTGCTTTGGACATGTGTGAATGTATGTAGGTCTATGTGTGAGTGTGTGTGTTTGTGGATATGTGATGGTGTGGGTCACTGTGAGTGTGCAGGTGAGCAAGGTGCTGTGCGAGCGTGTGTCAGAGTGTGAAGGGCGTTCGTGTGTGACTGTGTGAGATAGTATGAGCAGGTGTGTTTTAGTGTTATGTGTGTGTGTTTGTGAGAGATTAGCTGTGTGAGTGGGAGTGTTACTCTGAGTGTATGTGTGACTGTGTGTTTGGGTATGTAAGAATGCGTGTGAGTGTGTTTTAGTTTGTGAGTGTGCAGGTTTAGGAGCGTGTGTGCATGAGATGTGCGACTGTATGATTGTGCGTCATTCTGCATATGTATGTGCCTGGTTGTGAATGTGTGAGCATGTGTGAGTGAATGTGTGATTTTGGGTGTGTGTTCAAGGGCATGTTAGTGTCAGAGTTCAGGAGTGCTTATGTCTGTGTGTATATCAGTGTGTGTGAGTATATGTGGGAGATGTAGGTGCATGAGTGTGAGTGTTTCTATGTGTGTCTGTGTGCGTAATGGGGTGTGACTCTATGTGTTAAGGTCTCTGTGAGTGACTGTGTGTTTGAGTGTGTGTCAGTGTGTGTGAGTTTGTGTATGACTGTGTGAGTGTGAGTTTGCACATGTGTGAGGGACTTTATTTGAGTGTGTGTCAATGTGTTTGTGTGAGAGTGTATATGTGTATGGGCGTGAGTGTGTGTGAGAGGTTTTGTGAATTTGTGTGGGAGTGCAGATGTGTGAATGTGTGGGAGTGGGTGTTTGTGGGTGTGTATAAGAACTGTTGCGAGATTGTGTGATATTGAGTGTGTGTTTGGGTGTCTATGTGGTTTCATGCATGTGTGTGGGACTGAACGTGCGGGTCTGGGCGTGTGTCTGTGTGAGTGTGTGAGTGGAATGGGGTGAAATATGATGCAACAAAGGTTCCTGAGAGGTTTGAAAGCGATATTGGCCTTCTCTGATGGAACGGAAAGCCATAGAACGTGGTGGGAGGCTACAGATAGAAGAGCAATGTGTGGAACGGACTGTAATGCAGTGTATTGTGATGCAATAGATGGTTCCTGTGTGTTATGGAAAAGAATGGATCCTTCTTTGATGGAATGAAACGCAGTAGAACGTGGTGGATTGTTGCGGAATGGAGTGGAATGCAGTGCATTGTGACGCAAGGGAGGGAAACTGAGCGGTTTGGACACGAAGGGAGCCTTCTTTCCAGGAATGGAAGGCAGTAAAAGGTGAAAGATTGTCAGGTACTGGAGTAGAATATTGTGGAGTGGAGTCGAATGGGGTGCCATTTGATGCAATAGACGGTTTCTCATTGTGTTTTAAGCGAATGGATTTATGTGCACGTGATTGTGCAGCTGTGTGTGTTTGTGTGTCTATTTTTGATAGGGATTGAGTGTGTGCATTTGTCACTGTGTGTACGGTTTTGAGAGAGGTTGCTGTGTCAGCGTGCAGGTGTGTGCGTGGCTGAGCAAGAGTGTCTGTATATGCGAGGGTGTGACCATGTTTATAAGAGGGTGATTATGTAAGTGTTTAAGTGTGTGTGTGAGAGTTTGACAGCATTTGAATGTATGAGTGCGTGTGAGCATGTTACTGTGTGAGTGTCTCTGTGTAGTTTTGTAAGTGTATGTGACATTTTGTCTTAGTGCGTGAGTCTGAAAGTGTGTTGGTGTGAGTGATTGTGTGCGTGATATTGTGCGCACGTCTGTGTCTGTGCGTTTGTCAGCATTCGTGTGTGTGTCTGTGGGTGACAGTTTGTGTGTCTGTGTCTATGGAGGTGTGTGTCTGTGTGAGTGGGTGTGATACTGAATATGAGATAGTGTGAGTTTCTTTGAGTGTGAGTGTGTAAGTGTGCAAGGTGCAGTGTCTCAGTGTGTGAATGTGAAATAAGGTCTTATGTGATTGTGTTTTATTTACTGTGAGGAGAGTTTTACTCTTCAGGTGAGTGTGTAAATGTGAGAGACCATTTGTGTGAGTGGGAGTGTTACTCTGCATGTATGAGGGACAGTGTGTGTTTGTGTTTGAACGGGAGTCCATGTGAGTCTTAGATTTTATGTGTGCAGTTGTGGGAGTGTGTGCGAGAGGTGAGTGGGACTGAGTGGGTGCGACTGTGTATCTCTGGTAGAGTATGTGTATGTGTGACTGAATGTATCTGTTTGAGAGAGTGTGTGTGCACGTGTGTGTTAGTGTATAAGTGTTGATATGCCTGTGTGTTTCAGTGAGGGTGAGTGTAAGTGTGTGTTAGTGTGTGCGTGAGTGTGAGTGTGTATGTGTGATTGACTGAATGTTTTCGAGATTATTGGAGATACTTTGAGTGTGTGTGAGTGTGTGACTTTGTGTGTGAGGGTGCACACGTGTGAGGGACTTGGTGTGAGTGTGAAACTGTGCATGTGTCAGCATGCATATGTGTGTGTGATGGTGGGTGTATGAGTGTGAATGACTGAGTGTGTAGGGCCATGAATGGGACTGAGTGTTTGTGAGTGTGTATACAAGTCTGTTGCGTGATTGTGTGTGATTGTGTTATTCTGTGTGTGTGTGGTTCGGTGGTTTTCTGTGTGTGTGGGCCTGTGCATGTGTGTGTGTGTGTGCGACTGAGTGAGAGAGTGCTTGCTTGTGCGTGTGTCTTTGTGTTGTGTCAGTGTGAGTGTTTGAGGGGAATGGGGTGAAATATGATGCCTCCAATGTTGCGATGGTTTGTGACATTTTGTGTGAGTGGGAGTGTTGGAGTGCGAGAGAGTGCGTGATTGCGTGTGAGCCTGTGAGTGTGTGTATGTGTTTGTGAGTGTGTGTGATGGTGACATTGCGTGAGGGTGCATTTGTGTCTGCATACGTGTAAGTGTGCTTTGGACATGTGTGAATGTATGTAGGTCTATGTGTGAGTGTGTGTGTTTGTGGATATGTGATGGTGTGGGTCACTGTGAGTGTGCAGGTGAGCAAGGTGCTGTGCGAGCGTGTGTCAGAGTGTGAAGGGCGTTCGTGTGTGACTGTGTGAGATAGTATGAGCAGGTGTGTTTTAGTGTTATGTGTGTGTGTTTGTGAGAGATTAGCTGTGTGAGTGGGAGTGTTACTCTGAGTGTATGTGTGACTGTGTGTTTGGGTATGTAAGAATGCGTGTGAGTGTGTTTTAGTTTGTGAGTGTGCAGGTTTAGGAGCGTGTGTGCATGAGATGTGCGACTGTATGATTGTGCGTCATTCTGCATATGTATGTGCCTGGTTGTGAATGTGTGAGCATGTGTGAGTGAATGTGTGATTTTGGGTGTGTGTTCAAGGGCATGTTAGTGTCAGAGTTCAGGAGTGCTTATGTCTGTGTGTATATCAGTGTGTGTGAGTATATGTGGGAGATGTAGGTGCATGAGTGTGAGTGTTTCTATGTGTGTCTGTGTGCGTAATGGGGTGTGACTCTATGTGTTAAGGTCTCTGTGAGTGACTGTGTGTTTGAGTGTGTGTCAGTGTGTGTGAGTTTGTGTATGACTGTGTGAGTGTGAGTTTGCACATGTGTGAGGGACTTTATTTGAGTGTGTGTCAATGTGTTTGTGTGAGAGTGTATATGTGTATGGGCGTGAGTGTGTGTGAGAGGTTTTGTGAATTTGTGTGGGAGTGCAGATGTGTGAATGTGTGGGAGTGGGTGTTTGTGGGTGTGTATAAGAACTGTTGCGAGATTGTGTGATATTGAGTGTGTGTTTGGGTGTCTATGTGGTTTCATGCATGTGTGTGGGACTGAACGTGCGGGTCTGGGCGTGTGTCTGTGTGAGTGTGTGAGTGGAATGGGGTGAAATATGATGCAACAAAGGTTCCTGAGAGGTTTGAAAGCGATATTGGCCTTCTCTGATGGAACGGAAAGCCATAGAACGTGGTGGGAGGCTACAGATAGAAGAGCAATGTTGTGGAACGGACTGTAATGCAGTGTATTGTGATGCAATAGATGGTTCCTGTGTGTTATGGAAAAGAATGGATCCTTCTTTGATGGAATGAAACGCAGTAGAACGTGGTGGATTGCTGCGGAATGGAGTGGAATGCAGTGCATTGTGTCGCAAGTGAGGGAAACTGAGCGGTTTGGACACGAAGGGAGCCTTCTTTCCAGGAATGGAAGGCAGTAAAAGGTGAAAGATTGTCAGGTACTGGAGTAGAATATTGTGGAGTGGAGTCGAACGGGGTGCCATTTGATGCAATAGACGGTTTCTCATTGTGTTTTAAGCGAATGGATTTATGTGCACGTGATTGTGCAGCTGTGTGTGTTTGTGTGTCTATTTTTGATAGGGATTGAGTGTGTGCATTTGTCACTGTGTGTACGGTTTTGAGAGAGGTTGCTGTGTCAGCGTGCAGGTGTGTGAGTGGCTGAGCAAGAGTGTCTGTATATGCGACGGTGTGACCATGTTTATAAGAGGGTGATTATATAAGTGTTTAAGTGTGTGTGTGAGAGTTTGACAGCATTTGAATGTATGAGTGCGTGTGAGCATGTTACTGTGTGAGTGTCTCTGTGTAGTTTTGTAAGTGTATGTGACATTTTGTCTGAGTGCGTGAGTCTGTAAGTGTGTTGGTGTGAGTGATTGTGTGCGTGATATTGTGCGCACGTCTGTCTCTGTGCGTTTGTCAGCATTCGTGTGTGTGTCTGTGTGTGACAGTTTGTGTGTCTGTGTTTATGGAGGTGTGTGTCTGTGTGAGTGGGTGTGATACTGAATATGAGATAGTGTGAGTTTCTTTGAGTGTGAGTGTGTAAGTGTGCAAGGTGCAGTGTCTCAGTGTGTGAATGTGAAATAAGGTCTTATGTGATTGTGTTTTATTTATTGTGAGGAGCGTTTTACTCTACAGGTGAGTGTGTAAATGTGAGAGACCATTTGTGTGAGTGGGAGTGTTACTCTGCATGTATGAGGGACAGTGTGTGTTTATGTTTGAACGGGAGTACATGTGAGTCTTAGATTTTATGTGTGCAGTTGTGGGAGTGTGTGCGAGAGGAGAGTGGGACTGAGTGGGTGCGACTGTGTATCTCTGGTAGAGTATGTGTATGTGTGACTGAATGTATCTGTTTGAGAGAGTGTGTGTGCACGTGTGTGTTAGTGTATAAGTGTTGATATGCCTGTGTGTTTCAGTGAGGGTGAGTGTAAGTGTGTGTTAGTGTGTGCGTGAGTGTGTGTGTGTATGTGTGATTGACTGAATGTTTTCGAGATTATTGGAGATACTTTGAGTGTGTGTGAGTGTGTGACTTTGTGTGTGAATGTGTGTGTGAGGGTGCACACGTGTGAGGGACTTGGTGTGAGTGTGAAACTGTGCATGTGTCAGCATGCATATGTGTGTGTGATGGTGGGTGTATGAGTGTGAATGACTGAGTGTGTAGGGCCATGAATGGGACTGAGTGTTTGTGAGTGTGTATACAAGTCTGTTGCGTGATTGTGTGTGATTGTGTTATTCTGTGTGTGTGTGGTTCGGTGGTTTTCTGTGTGTGTGGGCCTGTGCATGTGTGTGTGTGTGTGCGACTGAGTGAGAGAGTGCTTGCTTGTGCGTGTGTCTTTGTGTTGTGTCAGTGTGAGTGTTTGAGGGGAATGGGGTGAAATATGATGTCTCCAATGTTGCGATGGTTTGTGACATTTTGTGTGAGTGGGAGTGTTGGAGTGCGAGAGAGTGCGTGATTGCGTGTGAGCCTGTGAGTGTGTGTATGTGTTTGTGAGTGTGTGTGATGGTGACATTGCGTGAGGGTGCATTTGTGTCTGCATACGTGTAAGTGTGCTTTGGACATGTGTGAATGTATGTAGGTCTATGTGTGAGTGTGTGTGTTTGTGGATATGTGATGGTGTGGGTCACTGTGAGTGTGCAGGTGAGCAAGGTGCTGTGCGAGCGTGTGTCAGAGTGTGAAGGGCGTTCGTGTGTGACTGTGTGAGATAGTATGAGCAGGTGTGTTTTAGTGTTATGTGTGTGTGTTTGTGAGAGATTAGCTGTGTGAGTGGGAGTGTTACTCTGAGTGTATGTGTGACTGTGTGTTTGGGTATGTAAGAATGCGTGTGAGTGTGTTTTAGTTTGTGAGTGTGCAGGTTTAGGAGCGTGTGTGCATGAGATGTGCGACTGTATGATTGTGCGTCATTCTGCATATGTATGTGCCTGGTTGTGAATGTGTGAGCATGTGTGAGTGAATGTGTGATTTTGGGTGTGTGTTCAAGGGCATGTTAGTGTCAGAGTTCAGGAGTGCTTATGTCTGTGTGTATATCAGTGTGTGTGAGTATATGTGGGAGATGTAGGTGCATGAGTGTGAGTGTTTCTATGTGTGTCTGTGTGCGTAATGGGGTGTGACTCTATGTGTTAAGGTCTCTGTGAGTGACTGTGTGTTTGAGTGTGTGTCAGTGTGTGTGAGTTTGTGTATGACTGTGTGAGTGTGAGTTTGCACATGTGTGAGGGACTTTATTTGAGTGTGTGTCAATGTGTTTGTGTGAGAGTGTATATGTGTATGGGCGTGAGTGTGTGTGAGAGGTTTTGTGAATTTGTGTGGGAGTGCAGATGTGTGAATGTGTGGGAGTGGGTGTTTGTGGGTGTGTATAAGAACTGTTGCGAGATTGTGTGATATTGAGTGTGTGTTTGGGTGTCTATGTGGTTTCATGCATGTGTGTGGGACTGAACGTGCGGGTCTGGGCGTGTGTCTGTGTGAGTGTGTGAGTGGAATGGGGTGAAATATGATGCAACAAAGGTTCCTGAGAGGTTTGAAAGCGATATTGGCCTTCTCTGATGGAACGGAAAGCCATAGAACGTGGTGGGAGGCTACAGATAGAAGAGCAATGTTGTGGAACGGACTGTAATGCAGTGTATTGTGATGCAATAGATGGTTCCTGTGTGTTATGGAAAAGAATGGATCGTTCTTTGATGGAATGAAACGCAGTAGAACGTGGTGGATTGTTGCGGAATGGAGTGGAATGCAGTGCATTGTGACGCAAGGGAGGGAAACTGAGCGGTTTGGACACGAAGGGAGCCTTCTTTCCAGGAATGGAAGGCAGTAAAAGGTGAAAGATTGTCAGGTACTGGAGTAGAATATTGTGGAGTGGAGTCGAACGGGGTGCCATTTGATGCAATAGACGGTTTCTCATTGTGTTTTAAGCGAATGGATTTATGTGCACGTGATTGTGCAGCTGTGTGTGTTTGTGTGTCTATTTTTGATAGGGATTGAGTGTGTGCATTTGTCACTGTGTGTACGGTTTTGAGAGAGGTTGCTGTGTCAGCGTGCAGGTGTGTGAGTGGCTGAGCAAGAGTGTCTGTATATGCGACGGTGTGACCATGTTTATAAGAGGGTGATTATATAAGTGTTTAAGTGTGTGTGTGAGAGTTTGACAGCATTTGAATGTATGAGTGCGTGTGAGCATGTTACTGTGTGAGTGTCTCTGTGTAGTTTTGTAAGTGTATGTGACATTTTGTCTGAGTGCGTGAGTCTGTAAGTGTGTTGGTGTGAGTGATTGTGTGCGTGATATTGTGCGCACGTCTGTGTCTGTGCGTTTGTCAGCATTCGTGTGTGTGTCTGTGTGTGACAGTTTGTGTGTCTGTGTTTATGGAGGTGTGTGTCTGTGTGAGTGGGTGTGATACTGAATATGAGATAGTGTGAGTTTCTTTGAGTGTGAGTGTGTAAGTGTGCAAGGTGCAGTGTCTCAGTGTGTGAATGTGAAATAAGGTCTTATGTGATTGTGTTTTATTTACTGTGAGGAGCGTTTTACTCTACAGGTGAGTGTGTAAATGTGAGAGACCATTTGTGTGAGTGGGAGTGTTACTCTGCATGTATGAGGGACAGTGTGTGTTTATGTTTGAACGGGAGTACATGTGAGTCTTAGATTTTATGTGTGCAGTTGTGGGAGTGTGTGCGAGAGGAGAGTGGGACTGAGTGGGTGCGACTGTGTATCTCTGGTAGAGTATGTGTATGTGTGACTGAATGTATCTGTTTGAGAGAGTGTGTGTGCACGTGTGTGTTAGTGTATAAGTGTTGATATGCCTGTGTGTTTCAGTGAGGGTGAGTGTAAGTGTGTGTTAGTGTGTGCGTGAGTGTGTGTGTGTATGTGTGATTGACTGAATGTTTTCGAGATTATTGGAGATACTTTGAGTGTGTGTGAGTGTGTGACTTTGTGTGTGAATGTGTGTGTGAGGGTGCACACGTGTGAGGGACTTGGTGTGAGTGTGAAACTGTGCATGTGTCAGCATGCATATGTGTGTGTGATGGTGGGTGTATGAGTGTGAATGACTGAGTGTGTAGGGCCATGAATGGGACTGAGTGTTTGTGAGTGTGTATACAAGTCTGTTGCGTGATTGTGTGTGATTGTGTTATTCTGTGTGTGTGTGTTGTTCGGTGGTTTTCTGTGTGTGTGGGCCTGTGCATGTGCGTGTGTGTGTGCGACTGAGTGAGAGAGTGCTTGCTTGTGCGTGTGTCTTTGTGTTGTGTCAGTGTGAGTGTTTGAGGGGAATGGGGTGAAATATGATGCCTCCAATGTTGCGATGGTTTGTGACATTTTGTGTGAGTGGGAGTGTTGGAGTGCGAGAGAGTGCGTGATTGCGTGTGAGCCTGTGAGTGTGTGTATGTGTTTGTGAGTGTGTGTGATGGTGACATTGCGTGAGGGTGCATTTGTGTCTGCATACGTGTAAGTGTGCTTTGGACATGTGTGAATGTATGTAGGTCTATGTGTGAGTGTGTGTGTTTGTGGATATGTGATGGTGTGGGTCACTGTGAGTGTGCAGGTGAGCAAGGTGCTGTGCGAGCGTGTGTCAGAGTGTGAAGGGCGTTCGTGTGTGACTGTGTGAGATAGTATGAGCAGGTGTGTTTTAGTGTTATGTGTGTGTGTTTGTGAGAGATTAGCTGTGTGAGTGGGAGTGTTACTCTGAGTGTATGTGTGACTGTGTGTTTGGGTATGTAAGAATGCGTGTGAGTGTGTTTTAGTTTGTGAGTGTGCAGGTTTAGGAGCGTGTGTGCATGAGATGTGCGACTGTATGATTGTGCGTCATTCTGCATATGTATGTGCCTGGTTGTGAATGTGTGAGCATGTGTGAGTGAATGTGTGATTTTGGGTGTGTGTTCAAGGGCATGTTAGTGTCAGAGTTCAGGAGTGCTTATGTCTGTGTGTATATCAGTGTGTGTGAGTATATGTGGGAGATGTAGGTGCATGAGTGTGAGTGTTTCTATGTGTGTCTGTGTGCGTAATGGGGTGTGACTCTATGTGTTAAGGTCTCTGTGAGTGACTGTGTGTTTGAGTGTGTGTCAGTGTGTGTGAGTTTGTGTATGACTGTGTGAGTGTGAGTTTGCACATGTGTGAGGGACTTTATTTGAGTGTGTGTCAATGTGTTTGTGTGAGAGTGTATATGTGTATGGGCGTGAGTGTGTGTGAGAGGTTTTGTGAATTTGTGTGGGAGTGCAGATGTGTGAATGTGTGGGAGTGGGTGTTTGTGGGTGTGTATAAGAACTGTTGCGAGATTGTGTGATATTGAGTGTGTGTTTGGGTGTCTATGTGGTTTCATGCATGTGTGTGTGACTGAACGTGCGGGTCTGGGCGTGTGTCTGTGTGAGTGTGTGAGTGGAATGGGGTGAAATATGATGCAACAAAGGTTCCTGAGAGGTTTGAAAGCGATATTGGCCTTCTCTGATGGAACGGAAAGCCATAGAACGTGGTGGGAGGCTACAGATAGAAGAGCAATGTTGTGGAACGGACTGTAATGCAGTGTATTGTGATGCAATAGATGGTTCCTGTGTGTTATGGAAAAGAATGGATCGTTCTTTGATGGAATGAAACGCAGTAGAACGTGGTGGATTGTTGCGGAATGGAGTGGAATGCAGTGCATTGTGACGCAAGGGAGGGAAACTGAGCGGTTTGGACACGAAGGGAGCCTTCTTTCCAGGAATGGAAGGCAGTAAAAGGTGAAAGATTGTCAGGTACTGGAGTAGAATATTGTGGAGTGGAGTCGAACGGGGTGCCATTTGATGCAATAGACGGTTTCTCATTGTGTTTTAAGCGAATGGATTTATGTGCACGTGATTGTGCAGCTGTGTGTGTTTGTGTGTCTATTTTTGATAGGGATTGAGTGTGTGCATTTGTCACTGTGTGTACGGTTTTGAGAGAGGTTGCTGTGTCAGCGTGCAGGTGTGTGAGTGGCTGAGCAAGAGTGTCTGTATATGCGACGGTGTGACCATGTTTATAAGAGGGTGATTATATGAGTGTTTAAGTGTGTGTGTGAGAGTTTGACAGCATTTGAATGTATGAGTGCGTGTGAGCATGTTACTGTGTGAGTGTCTCTGTGTAGTTTTGTAAGTGTATGTGACATTTTGTCTGAGTGCGTGAGTCTGTAAGTGTGTTGGTGTGAGTGATTGTGTGCGTGATATTGTGCGCACGTCTGTGTCTGTGCGTTTGTCAGCATTCGTGTGTGTGTCTGTGTGTGACAGTTTGTGTGTCTGTGTTTATGGAGGTGTGTGTCTGTGTGAGTGGGTGTGATACTGAATATGAGATAGTGTGAGTTTCTTTGAGTGTGAGTGTGTAAGTGTGCAAGGTGCAGTGTCTCAGTGTGTGAATGTGAAATAAGGTCTTATGTGATTGTGTTTTATTTACTGTGAGGAGCGTTTTACTCTTCAGGTGAGTGTGTAAATGTGAGAGACCATTTGTGTGAGTGGGAGTGTTACTCTGCATGTATGAGGGACAGTGTGTGTTTGTGTTTGAACGGGAGTCCATGTGAGTCTTAGATTTTATGTGTGCAGTTGTGGGAGTGTGTGCGAGAGGTGAGTGGGACTGAGTGGGTGCGACTGTGTATCTCTGGTAGAGTATGTGTATGTGTGACTGAATGTATCTGTTTGAGAGAGTGTGTGTGCACGTGTGTGTTAGTGTATAAGTGTTGATATGCCTGTGTGTTTCAGTGAGGGTGAGTGTAAGTGTGTGTTAGTGTGTGCGTGAGTGTGAGTGTGTATGTGTGATTGACTGAATGTTTTCGAGATTATTGGAGATACTTTGAGTGTGTGTGAGTGTGTGACTTTGTGTGTGAGGGTGCACACGTGTGAGGGACTTGGTGTGAGTGTGAAACTGTGCATGTGTCAGCATGCATATGTGTGTGTGATGGTGGGTGTATGAGTGTGAATGACTGAGTGTGTAGGGCCATGAATGGGACTGAGTGTTTGTGAGTGTGTATACAAGTCTGTTGCGTGATTGTGTGTGATTGTGTTATTCTGTGTGTGTGTGGTTCGGTGGTTTTCTGTGTGTGTGGGCCTGTGCATGTGTGTGTGTGTGTGCGACTGAGTGAGAGAGTGCTTGCTTGTGCGTGTGTCTTTGTGTTGTGTCAGTGTGAGTGTTTGAGGGGAATGGGGTGAAATATGATGCCTCCAATGTTGCGATGGTTTGTGACATTTTGTGTGAGTGGGAGTGTTGGAGTGCGAGAGAGTGCGTGATTGCGTGTGAGCCTGTGAGTGTGTGTATGTGTTTGTGAGTGTGTGTGATGGTGACATTGCGTGAGGGTGCATTTGTGTCTGCATACGTGTAAGTGTGCTTTGGACATGTGTGAATGTATGTAGGTCTATGTGTGAGTGTGTGTGTTTGTGGATATGTGATGGTGTGGGTCACTGTGAGTGTGCAGGTGAGCAAGGTGCTGTGCGAGCGTGTGTCAGAGTGTGAAGGGCGTTCGTGTGTGACTGTGTGAGATAGTATGAGCAGGTGTGTTTTAGTGTTATGTGTGTGTGTTTGTGAGAGATTAGCTGTGTGAGTGGGAGTGTTACTCTGAGTGTATGTGTGACTGTGTGTTTGGGTATGTAAGAATGCGTGTGAGTGTGTTTTAGTTTGTGAGTGTGCAGGTTTAGGAGCGTGTGTGCATGAGATGTGCGACTGTATGATTGTGCGTCATTCTGCATATGTATGTGCCTGGTTGTGAATGTGTGAGCATGTGTGAGTGAATGTGTGATTTTGGGTGTGTGTTCAAGGGCATGTTAGTGTCAGAGTTCAGGAGTGCTTATGTCTGTGTGTATATCAGTGTGTGTGAGTATATGTGGGAGATGTAGGTGCATGAGTGTGAGTGTTTCTATGTGTGTCTGTGTGCGTAATGGGGTGTGACTCTATGTGTTAAGGTCTCTGTGAGTGACTGTGTGTTTGAGTGTGTGTCAGTGTGTGTGAGTTTGTGTATGACTGTGTGAGTGTGAGTTTGCACATGTGTGAGGGACTTTATTTGAGTGTGTGTCAATGTGTTTGTGTGAGAGTGTATATGTGTATGGGCGTGAGTGTGTGTGAGAGGTTTTGTGAATTTGTGTGGGAGTGCAGATGTGTGAATGTGTGGGAGTGGGTGTTTGTGGGTGTGTATAAGAACTGTTGCGAGATTGTGTGATATTGAGTGTGTGTTTGGGTGTCTATGTGGTTTCATGCATGTGTGTGTGACTGAACGTGCGGGTCTGGGCGTGTGTCTGTGTGAGTGTGTGAGTGGAATGGGGTGAAATATGATGCAACAAAGGTTCCTGAGAGGTTTGAAAGCGATATTGGCCTTCTCTGATGGAACGGAAAGCCATAGAACGTGGTGGGAGGCTACAGATAGAAGAGCAATGTTGTGGAACGGACTGTAATGCAGTGTATTGTGATGCAATAGATGGTTCCTGTGTGTTATGGAAAAGAATGGATCGTTCTTTGATGGAATGAAACGCAGTAGAACGTGGTGGATTGTTGCGGAATGGAGTGGAATGCAGTGCATTGTGACGCAAGGGAGGGAAACTGAGCGGTTTGGACACGAAGGGAGCCTTCTTTCCAGGAATGGAAGGCAGTAAAAGGTGAAAGATTGTCAGGTACTGGAGTAGAATATTGTGGAGTGGAGTCGAACGGGGTGCCATTTGATGCAATAGACGGTTTCTCATTGTGTTTTAAGCGAATGGATTTATGTGCACGTGATTGTGCAGCTGTGTGTGTTTGTGTGTCTATTTTTGATAGGGATTGAGTGTGTGCATTTGTCACTGTGTGTACGGTTTTGAGAGAGGTTGCTGTGTCAGCGTGCAGGTGTGTGAGTGGCTGAGCAAGAGTGTCTGTATATGCGACGGTGTGACCATGTTTATAAGAGGGTGATTATATGAGTGTTTAAGTGTGTGTGTGAGAGTTTGACAGCATTTGAATGTATGAGTGCGTGTGAGCATGTTACTGTGTGAGTGTCTCTGTGTAGTTTTGTAAGTGTATGTGACATTTTGTCTGAGTGCGTGAGTCTGTAAGTGTGTTGGTGTGAGTGATTGTGTGCGTGATATTGTGCGCACGTCTGTGTCTGTGCGTTTGTCAGCATTCGTGTGTGTGTCTGTG